>NC_042623.1:76750795-77383948 GCF_901001135.1 Rhinatrema bivittatum
GCTGATATAGGCAAAGCTCCAGCCAGTCCTACCACAGGCTTCTCTGCCAGTTGCTGGGGGGGGGGGGGGCTTGGTGGGTTTGCTCATGAGACAGCGCCCCCACCCCACAGCACTAAGTATCCACTCTTCCAGAAAGCATTATAACAAGTTACCCTCCAATTACTGTCTCCCATCATGGCAGGTGTCAACATCCAAACTAAAGATGTTACCACACTAGGAGTTAAGATCAGTTCCATGCTTGACTTTGATAATCACATTACAACCTTTATGCAAAATTCTTCCTTCTTTCTCAGGTTTATACTTCATTTTTGATCACTTTTAGATCCACCCAGTGGTGTAGCCGTGGGTGGGCCTGGGTGGTCAGTTGCCCACCCAATTTGGACCCAGGCCCACCCACGGCTACGCCACTGGGTGGATCTAAAAGTGATCAAAAATGACGGTGAACCAAATCACTCCTTCAATCATACAGCAACAAGTGTAAATGTCCCGGTAAAATTATGATGATCCCAGAAGGTATTTGATACTTAAATCACTTCTGAACGACCCCGCTAGGCATAAAGTATTTTAGAAACCGGCTTAAATGCAAAGCTCCTTCAACATCCTGACTTATCTGGTATAATCTATGGATGACCTTACACTTGTTGCTGTATGATTGAAGGAGTGATTTGGTTCACCGTCATTAATAATGAAGATTTCATAAGAAAACACTAGAAATGTTCACACTTGGTGTTATTACATCTTTTTCAAAATATCGGATGGGGGAGGTCCGTTCATGATTATAATTTTAATCATATTACCCCTTTTGGGGATTTATGACAACGATATATGAAACGTTCCTCTCTTTTCCAAAAAAAAATTTTTTTTCTACACATTCATATGCAAATTGCTTATATTGGGTTATCCATTATTGGAACCAGGAAGATCATATACTTGCTTTAGAAAATTGATTGGAGGGTTTAAATTGTGGTTTATTCAATCCTGATAGGAATCCTCCATAAGGAATCTGGTGCTCGTTGTTAGTTTTGGTATCTCAAACAATTTAAATATGCCATCTTTAGGAATGTGCATTTCTCATATTTTTATATTTTGCTCTTTCTTCAGTATTCCACTGTTCAGAGACTTTAGTTTCTCAGGCTTTCTATTTTGGTTTTATCTGCATGTTTCTGTTTCTAATTTGTAGTCTCTTATTTCTATATTAGGTAAAGATTGGTCTCTGTTTTGCCTATGTGTGTGTGTGACAGAGGTGCAGTATTTCTGCTAGCAAGTAGTTTCTCTGTAGTAGTCCAGCTTGTTCTGTTATTCCAGTAGGTGATGTATTAATTTTCTAGGGCCTGATATAGTATTTGCATTGCTGCTTTTCCATAAGGTTGCTGTTATTTGAATCCTGAGAGTCAGTGCTGTGACTGTATAGCAAGGTTCTAGAAGTCTTTCTTTGCGGGAGTTTGTATTCATTCACAAAATAGCAGTGGAGGGATAATTTTTGCTGAGGTGGCACCAGAATTTGAATTTTGTTTTTCATGTTAGTTGTAATGTGAATTGTCCTAGCTCTGCTCTGTACCTGTTCTGATGATTAATTATATTTTATTGTAGTTATGATGATTTCTGGCTTTCTGAAAAGAGGATTCATGAAAGAATACATTAATTTTTGTTTTATTACATGATTGGATTTGATTGCTTTCTTTGCTTTTTACACGATATATTTGTGCATTTATAAACTGCAATAAATATAAAATAAATTCAGATTAATAAGGAATTTTAATTCTGGTAAGTGCTTGAAATAATTGAAGTAAATTATTTTAAAGTTTCATACATGATGCATAATGGCTGTTGCAAACTACTTAGCCATTGTAGGGTGCAGTATATGGCATTATTTATCAATAAGAATACAACTAGTAGGTCTCAGACCTGCATGCCTATTGCCCATCCATGTTAACCTTGTACCCACCCAAAAAATCAATTCTGGCTACACCACTGCATCCACCTGACCTAAAAACTCTAACCCATTCACTCATTCTATCCAGACTAGACAACTGCAATTTCTTATTTTATGGCCTATCTTCTATTCAACTCAGACGTATTCAAACAGCTCAGAATCATGCAGCTAAAGTTTTTTTGGAAAATCAAAGTTTGATCATGTCACTCCTCTTCTCTCCAAATTACATTGGCTTCCGATACATGTTCAATCCAGTTTAAAATCAGTTGTTTGACCCATAAAGCCTTATATTGGGGAGTATACTCTTATCTCTCCACACTCATCATTTCCTATCAACCCATGTGAAACCTTAGGACCTCAGCAAGATCTATTAGTGCTTCCTTTCATCAGAGAGATGTGTTTTGAGAAAACCAGAGAAATATGCTTTTCATACTTGGCCCCTAGTCTTTGGAACTCGTTTTCACTCGCCCTTAATGCTTATAATTTATTCCAAAGCATTCACAACCTAAGATATTTGATTTATTAGTCCTTTACTTGAATTGTTTTTAACAATATGATAGATTGTTTTATGTTATTTGATTTTATCTCTAATTTATTTTGTTTTATTATGCTTAGATTGATTTTATAGTAATTTGTTTAATGGAAGTCTCATGACTTTTTATTGTATATCATTCTGATTTGCTTATTATAACAAGATGCGATTAATCGAAGTATTGAATAGATAAACATAAATATAAGTATCTTGGCAGACCTTCCTGGTCTGGCCACCTGATGTCACTATCCCTGTAGTATAGTAAGGAGTCATCCATACCCCTCAGTCCATCTCACCTGGAGAGTCTGGATTGGATGCGTGAAGACGATTTAGCCCAGCCATTTCAATACACAGGGGCTTTAGTTTGAGATAGCAAGGGTAGAGTCAGGATGTTTCAGTTTTACACTCTGGTGATGTTACATTTGGCCTATCTTACTTCCAGCCCTGGGCCATCTATGAGGCTCCCCAATGCCAAGGCAGGCCCCTGGTTGAACGTGTGGCAGATTGCTACGATTGTCTGGCTCTGATACAATGCAAAGGAAAACACTGTCAACCTCGATGATGGCCTATCCTCGGCTCATATGCGCCTAATCTAACTCAACTGAAAGTGCCTGTGGCAGGAAATTCCCTGCAGTGACTCCAGATGATGTCAGGCGCATTGGTCTACAAAAGGCCTGTTTCCCTTGTGGTCCTCACCTAGGTAATAGATTGACTACCGGATAGAAAAGTTGCCACAGGGTCACCTGGTCTTCATTTCTGTGTTCATGGTCTTCACTCCTGTGTTCCTGGTCTTTGCTCCTGAATTCCAGGTCTTTGTTTTCATCTGTGGTCAACCTTCAGTTCTTCATTTGGTCTTCGACTTATAGTCAGTCTTCATTTCTTCAGTGTCTTCTGTGTCATCACCTGCCAGTCTGTGCTGATTTTTGCCTCCCTGCCTGCCTATCTGTCCCGCCTTCCCTCGGATGGATCTCTGGTTCTGACTTTAGCTTGCTTGACACTTGACTATGCCTGAACTCCACCTGCCTCTAACCACCACCTGACTCATGACCATATCTAAATGCAGCATGCCCTAGATCCTAGCCTGTGACTCAACCATATCCACAGACAGCCAGCCCTTCTGCAGAGGCCCCACCTGCCAGCCCCAGCACTTGAGGGCTCAACCTAAGAGGAACAAGGGCTGGTCTAAATGAAGCTCCAATTGGGCCTCTGTCACATCCTGGTTTGCTATCTGATGGTGGGGACATGCAGGGCTCCTCCTTGCAGTTTGTTCAAACTCCACCTCTGTCCAAGGGTCCATGCCCGCAACAGATTGCCAAGGCCATGGACTTGGTGGATGCCAGGACATTCCGGGTCTCATGCACAGCCTCCAAGAACAGCAGTGGTTTCTTGAACTCCTGGCAGCTTCCATGTCAATCTCATCTGTACAGCCACTGGCTTCGCTGCCCACATCTGCTGCAGTGAGTAGTCCCATTCTGCATTTCCTAGCTCTACCCTGATATGCCAGTGATCTGAAACAGTGTCGTGGGTTTTTAAACTAGTACTATATGTACTTCACGGTTCAAGTGGCACTCTTCTCTGATGACATTGTGAAGATTATCTTCATATTCTCTTTTCTGGATAGCAAGGCCCTGAACTGGGCTTTTCCCCTATGGGAGTGTTTGGATCCTCTCCTCTCAAATCTATAGCACTTCACCTCTGTCTTCAAGAGATTCTTTGATAAGCTTGGTCGGCTGGCTACTATGGGCTCTGACTTCCTGCACCTGCAACAGGGCACATAGCCTCTAGCGGAGTATGCCATAGAGTTCTATACCCTGGCAACCGAACATGATTGGAGGGAGGATTGCACTGGAGCATATTTCTGGAGGGCCTGTCCTCCAGGATCAAGGATAAATTTGTGGTATGGGAATTACTAGAGCCCCAGGAGGGTCTTATAAACCTGGCAGGAAGGATAAATCATTCTTTGCAACAATGGGCCAGGGAAGTCCATCCACTTGTAGGCCCATCATGCTGGCCCCTCATTTCCAGCAGCCTCTATCACCACCAGCGTCTCCTCTGTCCCCTTCTGCATGCCCGGATGAACCCATGCAGCTTGGCCATGGTTGCCTTGTTTCCGAGGAGAGACTCCGCTGCTGCCAGCTTGGCCTGTGTCTACATTGTGAGGTCCAATGTCTGTTCAAGCTCAGGCTTCCGAGCCAAGGATCTGGTGAGGAGATAATCCTAGGCTTCATGACACCAGCTCCCCAATTGACTCTTCTGGTGATGATCTCTGTAGATAACCATTATTTAGCCACCCTGGCACTGGTGGACTCCGGTGTTCTGGGAATCTTCATGATGAAGGAATTGGTAGATCATCTACAGATTCCCACCATCCCTTATCATGTCTTCCATTTATGGGGATCCTTTACCTGGTCAGATTACCTTTGCCACAGCACCATTGACCATACTTACCGGCATGCTCCATAATGGATTGTCTTCCCAAGTCCAAACAATTGTGCTGGGGCTTCCCTGGCTCCAACAGCATGCCCCACAATTTGACTGGCCATGCTTCAACTCACCTGCTGAGGTCAGCAAAGTCATGATTCGTGCCTGGAACATATGGCACCCCTACTCCATTTATCACTGACCACTACTCTTCTAGGTCTTCCTCCTCAATATAGCGACTTTGAGGATGTATTCTCCAAAAAGAGGGCGGAGACATTGCCTCCCCACAGAGGCAATGGGAGTCATGGGACAGAGGCTCTGGAATGTCTGAAAGGAACATGAGAGAATGTGGAATCAAATTGCTATCCAACACCCCTTGTCTCTTCCCAAGACCAAAGCAATATCAGATTATTTGCAGGAAAATCTAGAGCAGGGCTTCATTTAATGGTCCACATCCATGTTGGGGGCTGGCTTCTTTTTTGTGACCAAAAAAGATTGGTCACTCAGGACCTGTATTGATTATCATGGATTAAATGCCATCACCCGGAAAGATCAATATCCTCTACCTTTAATCTATGAACTCTTTGACCGGCTAAAAGGGGCTAGAATCTTTACAAAATTAGACCTCCGAGGAGCCTACAATTTTATCCTGATTATACCAGGTGATGAATGGAAATCAGTGTTCAACACTCGGGATGAATATTATGAGTATTTAGTGATGCCCTTCAGGCTATGCAATTCCCCACCATCTTCCAAAAATGATGAATGAGATTTTCAGGGATCTATTCTATGTGTGCCTGGTTGTGTATCTGGACGAGATTCTTATATTCTCTAAGGACCTCAGCTCCCACTGCTGAGCCATATGTCTAGTTCTACAGAACCTATGAGAAAACACCCTATATGCTAAACTTGAGAAATGCCTGTTTGGAAAAGAGAGTCTACCCTTCCTGGGTTATATTGTGTCCAGTGAAGGATTCCATATGGACACTGAGAAAGTTAAGAGCATTCAAGACTGGCTCGGCCAGTAGGACTATGAGCCTTACAAAGGTTTCTAGGCTTCATCAACTATTACTGCCACTTCATCGAAAATTACTCAGCTATTGCGGCACCATTCACTGAGCCAACACAAAAAATTGGCCTCCTGAAGCTATTGCAGCCTATCAAGCATTAAAGGATGCCTTCTTGAAGAAGTCCTGCCTTCACCAACTGGACTCTTCGCGCCCATTCATCATGGAGGTGGACATCTCCACCTTAGGTGTAAGGGGCCATACTAAGCCAGTATTTGACCAAAGGGGTCCTCTATCCCTGCTCATTCTTCTCAAAGAAATTTTCACCCACAGAAAGTAACTATGACATCAGTGACAGAGAAATCCTGGTGATCAAGCTCATGCTAGAATAATGGCACCATTGGCTAGAAGGGGCTCAACACCGAATCACCATATATATGGACCATGCCCAACAACTAAATGTACGACAGGCTCGCTGGTCTCTGTTCTTCGCACGTTTTGATTTTGAACTGAGATATCATCCAGCTCTCAAAAATCTCTGAGCAGACACTCTCTCATGTTCCTTCCAGACATTCCAGAGCCTCTTAGACACATCATTAATCCAGCCAGGATCCTCTTAGCTGTCTCCAAGACATCCACAGGGAAGACAGTTGTTCTTATTCGACTCTGTGAAAAGGTATTGAAATAGTCCCATGACTCCCATGTCGCAGGCCACCCTGGAAGGGCCTGAACCCTTATACTGCTTCAGCAATATTATTGATGGCCACAAATGAAGCAAGATGCCAAGGACTATGTGGATTCTTGCCCCATCTGCACACAGCAGAAAACTCTGTCGGGCCAACCTTGGGGGCTGTTACAGCCATTGCCAGCCCTTTTGTCCACCAGTTTTAGAGTGGACCTTCCCCTCTCAGATGGCACCACTGTAATTTAGGTGGTTAATGATTGTTTCTCAAAAATGGCTCCCTTTCTCTCACTTCTGGGCCTCCTTTCTGCACCAGAATTAGCATGGCTCTTTACTCTCCATGTGTTCTGCTTTCATGGCTTACTCAAGCAGATTGCATCTGACTGGGAAGTACAGTTCACGGCAAAATACTGGTACTCACTATACAAAAAATGTAATCTCACCCAAGACTTTACAATGGCATACCACCCTCATGGTAATGGATAGGGATGTGAATCGTTTTAGGACGATTAAAATTATCGTCCGATAATTTTAATATCGTCTTAAACCGTTATGGAACACAATACAATACAGATTCTAACGATTTATCGTTATAAATCGTTAGAATCGTGAGCCGGCACACTAAAACCCCCTAAAACCCACCCCCGACCCTTTAAATTAAATCCCCCACCCTCCCGAACCCCCCCCAAATAACTTAAATAACCTGCGGGTCCAGCGGCGGTCCGGAACGGCAGCGGTCCGGAACGGGCTCCTGCTCCTGCATCTTGTCGTCTTCGGCCGGCGCCATTTTCCAAAATGGCGCCGAAAAATGGCGGCGGCCATAGACGAAAAAGATTGGACGGCAGGAGGTCCTTTCGGACCCCCGCTGGACTTTTGGCAAGTCTCGTGGGGGTCAGGAGGCCCCCCACAAGCTGGCCAAAAGTTCCTGGAGGTCCAGCGGGGGTCAGGGAGCGATTTCCCGCCGCGAATCGTTTTCGTACGGAAAATGGCGCCGGCAGGAGATCGACTGCAGGAGGTCGTTCAGCGAGGGTTCCGGCGCCTCGCTGAACAACCTCCTGCAGTCGATCTCCTGCCGGCGCCATTTTCCGTACGAAAACGATTTGCGGCGGGAAATCGCTCCCTGACCCCCGCTGGACCTCCAGGATCTTTTGGCCAGCTTGTGGGGGGCCTCCTGACCCCCACGAGACTTGCCAAAAGTCCAGCGGGGGTCCGGAAGGACCTCCTGCCGTCCAATCTTTTTCGTCTATGGCCGCCGCCATTTTTCGGCGCCATTTTGGAAAATGGCGCCGGCCGAAGACGACAAGATGCAGGAGCAGGAGCCCGTTCCGGACCGCTGCCGTTCCGGACCGCCGCTGGACCCGCAGGTTATTTAAGTTATTTGGGGGTGGGGGATTTAATTTAAAGGGTCGGGGGTGGGTTTTAGGGGGTTTTAATGTGCCGGTTTTTCGATTTTTCGATTTTTTAACGATTTTTTCACGAATTTTCACGATATTTTACCCCCCCAAACGGCAACAATACGATTCCCTCCCCCTCCCAGCCGAAATCGATCGTTAAGACGATCGAGGACACGATTCACATCCCTAGTAATGGACAATCTGAATGTAGTAACCACATGCTCAAGTCCTTTTTCCAGGCCTACATCAATGAGCACCAAGATAACTGGGTTTTCTTTTACTCTGAGTGGAATTCTCACACAACTCCCACATCTTTGCCACTTCTGGATTTTCACCTTTCCAGTTGGTTTACAGGAAACAACCCTTACTACCTCTATTACTTCCAGTGGTGGTCCCCTCTCAGGCCATCCAGTTGTCTGCTCAGAAACAGCAAAAGCTGTGGATCTGCACCAATACCCTTCTCAAAAAGGCATCCGAAAGAGCCAAGAAAACCACAGATGCATACAGGAGGCCTGCTCTTCAATTTAAGGCAGGTGAGAAAGTCTGGCTAAGTACCTGTCACATATGTCTGAGGGTACTATCTATGCATCTTGCTTCTTGATTGGACCCTTCACTGTATCTCAGCAATTGGGACCTATGACCTACTAGCACAAATTGCTCCCCACATTGGGCATTCATAATGTGTTCCATGTATCTCTGTTAAAAGCACCTGATACTGACCTAGCCTACCATGGCACCTCAAACACTCACCGAAAGTGATTAGTGAGGATAACATGATCTATGGAAATTCTAGACTCAAGGTGTAGAGGCAAGAGATGGGAATACTTCCTCTCCTGGAAGGGATTTGGCCCCAAAGAGAAGTCCTGGGAACCTACAAGCAACATTCTGGACACCAACCTGCTATGGGAATTTCATGCCATATACCCCAAGAAGCCCAAGCCCTCAGGAAGAAGGTTTAATAGGGGGGATACTGTTTCGTTTGGTAGTCCCTGGCCTTGTGCCATGAATGCCATTCTTACCTCCAATCCCATGCCAACTGTGAGGCTGTTAGGAAGCACTAGGAGAGCGGTTCTGCTTTCCAGGGGATCTTGGACCATGGCTCGACCCCAGAGGAACTCCAAAGAGATGCCGCGGCAGGCGAAGCGTGCCCGAGCATGGGCTGGACAGGAGCGAGGCTGGATGGAAGACAATGATGGAATCCGGAGTAGGAACAAGGCTGGAGCAAAGACAAGGATGACTGAAGAGACTGACCCTCCACCAGACCTGCACGCTTCGGGAAGACCATCAACGCAATGGTGGTCTTATGAACAATCCTCCAATCATTTCAAGCCCTTTCGGACCTGCCGCTGGGTATCGGCAAGAAGTGGCAAGCCAGATGGAGGCCAGGGCAATGAAGACCGGAACATGGAAATTCAGACTCAGGAACGAGGTATATGGATGCATAGACGAGACTCAGGAACAAGGTACTTGGATGCACAGACAAGACTCAGGAACAAGGTACTCAGAGAAAGGTTCAAGGTATTCAGAAGACTCAAGCTAGGTTCAAGGCATTCAAGAGAGTCAAGCAAGTACTGGGTTGAGGCTGCGACGCAGCGTTCCCTACACAGCCCACCCGCGGGACTGGTCGCAGACCACGCTGGACTCCAAGAGCCTCTAGACGAGATGTGGAGTAAAGAAAGGAACATGTCTCAGAAGCCGTAGAGGCCTGCACTGGGGCACGCTCTACACAGCCACCAATCACTGGTCGCAGACCATGCTGGAATGGCACAGGTTCTGGCAGAGTCTTTGGCATGGACGGAGCAAGCACAAGGAAATCCGTAGACCAGGGACAAGGACTCAAGCGGAAGTCTCCCGGAGGCTTGTGCTGCAGAAGTGAGGGAGGCTTTGCACCATGAGGCGCCCTACACAGCCAACCTGTGGGGCTGGTCGCGGCCCATGATGTGGTACACCAGGAAGGGTGGCAATGAGGAACCAGGGATTCAGGACAACTGGACTGGAACATGAACATCAGGAACAGGAGATGGACATTAGGAGCAGAATTCGGACATCTGGACTGGATCACGGACATCAGGAACAGGAGACTGACATCTGGACTGGAACACGGACATCAGGAATGGATCACATACTTCAGGATGAGACATGGAGCTCCGACAGGAAACAAAGAACACAGGACCTTGAAGAAAAGCTGGAACAGAGAAGACTCCTGGAGCGAAGACAGGAACATCCAGGAACATATAACTCCTTGCGAAGGCAAAGCTGGAATGAATGCTGGGCCCTTTTGGAGGGCTGAAGAGGACAACACCCAGGGAGGAGCTATCAGGGGGCCACACTTGGCTGGCCCTTGAAAAGAAGAGGAGAGGCGCGCACCCACGCCTAAGGAGATCTGGAAGAGAAGAGCAGGATTGTTGGTGGTGTCCTCCCAGCCACGTGGAAGGCCCAAAGAAGCAAGGCAGGCTGTAGGAGCAGCCCTGCCATGAATATGAAGGAAGGAAGGCTGCAGGAAATGCAGGAGGGCTGCAGGCTCCGGCAGGAACGGCTTCCCTACCGGGAGATGGACGAGGACAGCAGCAGGCACCAGCAGGGACGGCTTCCCTGCCGGGCAAGGACCCTGGCAGCAGTGAGGACGTCAGGAGCAGCTCCAGCCGCAAAGACAGAAGCAGGAGTGGCAGCAGCAATCCCAGCCACGAGGGAGAGCTCCCGGTGGCTCATCCCTGCCGCAGCATGGTAGGGGACCTGCCCATGCTCCTCATGGGCAGGTTTACAACAGAGGCTCCCAATGCCAGGGTAGGCCACCGTGCTTGTCTGGCTCTGATGCAACGCAAAGGGAAATGTCGCCGACCCCAGTGATGGCCATCTCTAGGTGCGTGCTTGTCTGACCTACCTCAACTTAAAGGGACCACAATGGGAAATCCACCGTGGTGCTTCCAGATGACATCAGGAGCAATGGCCTATAAAATGCCCATTTCCCTTGCAGTCCTCGCCTTAGCAATAGGTTGACTACTGGATAGTAGAACAAGTTGCCTCAGCATTCCTGGTCTTTGTTCCCGTGCTCTTGGTCTTCATTCCCGTGTTCCTGCATTTGTTCCCATGTTTCTGGTCTTTGTTCCTGTGTTCTTGGTCCTTGCTCCTTAGTTCCCGGTCTTTTCCTTCAGCTGTGGTCATCCTTCATTTCTTCATTTGGTCTTTGTCTTGTGGTCAGTCTTCAGTTCTTCACTGTCTTCTGCTTCATCACCTGCCCAACTGTGCTGTTCCTTGCCTCCATGTCTGCTTATTCATCCCACCATCACTTGAACAGATCTCTGGTTCTGACTTCGGCTTGCTTGCCACTTGACTATGCCTGAACTCCACCTGCCTCTGACCACCACCTGACCAATGGCCACACTTGAACTCTGCCTACCACTGTCCACAGCCTGATTGATGACCATGCCTAACTCCGCTGGCCACTAACCACTACTAGATTCCTGACCTTGTCTGAACACTGCCTGCCCTGGACACGGCCTGTGACTTGACCATCTCACGGACATCCAACATGCTGTCCCCAGTACCCAAGGGCTCAACCTATGGGGAACAAAAGCTGGTATAGGTGAAACTCCAGTTGGGCCTGTGCCGCAGTCAGCTCTGCCAGCCAACAGTGGGGACCTGAATGGCTCCACTCTGCAGGTTGCACCAACTCCACCTCAGTCCAAGGGTCCATGCCCGCAATAGGTGAGGTCTCCCAGTTTAACCTAAAAGGAATTTCTTTTAGAAGTGATACCTCACTGTGCACTCCCTGCCAGAGGGTCCTTCTTTTCATTACAGAGAGATAGATTTTAAGCCTGATACCCTTTAGGGGCAAAAGGACTTTCACCAGGGGACCAAAGACCTGTGAACCCACTCTAAATCCGAGGTAGGCAAGCAAAAGTGATGGAACCTGCTGCAAGAGACAGTGAAGCCAGAAGATGTATCTAGTTTAACCTTTAAAGTATTTTTTGGACTTAAGAAGAGTGAGGGCTTTTTTGGATTCCCCCTCCTCACTGGGATTTCATAGCTGAGAACTTGCCTGATTCCGTTGACTTTTCCTCTAGAAAAGTCCCCCAGAAATATCAGTAAATACAGGATGAAAGAACCACTTAGGAAGGAAGAACAAGTGCAGGAGACCCTTAAAAGGGAAAGACCATGCAGGACCCCCTCAGCAGAGAGGACACCCCCAGATGAGTTCCTTCCAACTCCTCTTACCAAACCTCTAGCCCAGTATTTTATACTGATGGAATACTCCCTCTACAGGACTTCTCTCCCAATCCTTTTTAAAGGAGACATTTCACATAAGAACCCACTGAACACTACACATGCATTAGAGCCCATTTATAATGTATACATGCATCATGTAATTTTACCATGTCTGATGCCATCTAGTGGCTAATCAGGATACCACAATGTCCCACAGGAAATCAAAAGTAATGGACAGCTTCTGCTATTCTACAGTATATCCACCCTCCCTGAAAATTTCCACAAATTCAACAATAGCAACCAAATAGGGATTTAATCTACTCCACTTGGATTCTTCTCCAAGAATTGTCTCAGTGACTATAAAGGGCTCCTTCTTAGGAGACCCATCACATTAAAAGGAGCCTAATAAAACCTATAAATTAGGAGAAATATTTACTCAGTATCTGAATTGAAGATCACTTTAAGCATGAATTTCGAAAAGGAGCATAATTAGATCTAAAAAAATTTAAAAGTGACTGTAATATAGCAGACCAAATTATGAACATATGGTTCTACTGACAGAGAGCTTGTACTGAGTTTTGCTTTGCAATGATGCATTCATCCAGGCAGAGGGAGCCGGTGGCCGCTTTCGCCGCCGGCTCCCTCTGCCTGGATGAATGCACGCCCACCCGGCCGCCTTGAGCGCCGAAATCGGGAGGAGAGGAGAAGGGAGAAGGGACTACCGTAGCAGGCCCGAGCCTTGCTACTTTTTCGTTTTTGTTTTTTTTTGCTTCGGGAGGAGGGGACAGGACTGGGGCAGCACCGGAGACTGGACGGGGCCAGGGCAGGTAAGCGGGGGCTGGGGAAAAGTTTGCTGAGCATCGGGGAACATCTGGTACCTGTCATTTCAAATGTCATTTGAAATGACATTTGAAATAACAGATACCAGCGCGGCCGTGAAGCGTTAGGCCCGCGAACCCAGGATACTGTATAGGCGCTCTATACAGTAAAATGGGTTGCGCGGGCCTAACGCTTGCCTAAGGCTTCGCAGCCGCGGCATGCATTTGCATGCAATTTGAAGAGAGTATCGAGCGGTAGGTGAAGAGAACTGTGCCTGCGGGGAACGAGGGTGCGCCTGACACTGCCGCACTGTTTCTACCGCGGCCTTAGAGTATAGATCTGAAAGTAAGCTCACAAACTTTTTTGAACAATGTGCCTTGGCAATGGAAAGATATGTTTAGGATCTGTAAGGACAAGACACAGTCCAGCGGCAGGGGACAGGGACAGAGACCTATGAATTAAGAAGACACTTAGGATGTGAGGCAATATCCCTGGAGGCCTTTGCAAAAGGGATCTTCAAGTGAAAAACATATAAAATAACTCAAAATATGGAAAAAAAAAGTGAATTTAAATTTGATTTTATTAAAACTTGTTGTCTACACTTTCACAAAGATTATTTCAAGGTGAATTCCAAAGGAAACACGCAAAAAAGCATAAAAAAAACCATTACAATGAACTTCAAATCAAACTAAAAAAGGTAAGCAGCCAATTTCAAGAGCAAGACTTGTGATCCCTGAGCCCATTGTTACAGGCAGAGGTGCTACCTCTTCCATGTTACATGCTCTTCTAAATAAATATGTTTTTTAAAATCACTTGTCCTCATGCTGTCTGGTAAAGGGTCTCAGATGCATGGGCCCTGCAACTGAAAAGGCTCTGTCTCTTGTCATGTTCAGCCAAGCTAATTTTACTATAGGAACCTCAGGCAAGTACTACCCTTCTGTTCTTAAGACACAAGGAGGCCTATAAATTTGCAGCACTGTGCTGAGCCAACAGCTCGTATTGTTATGGATCATTTTATGTATAAAGTTGGCAGTCTTGTAAAGATCCCTCCATCTATTTAGGCAGTCAATGTAAATGGATCAAAGCTGGAGAAATGCGTTCTCACGGTGGGACTCCAGGCAGGATATGAACGGTGGCATTCTGAAGCAATTGTAATGTTAACTCAATATATAAAGTGAGTTACAATAATCTAGCCCACTCAATACTAGGGCCTATATGACTGTATAAAAGGTATCAATTTCATGATGTAGATGAAAGCATCTGAGCAAATGAAGTTTGAAAAAAGCAGATTTGAAGTTTGTAAAAAGCAGACTTTTATATGCAGTGATAATGATAATTCTAAATCCATTGTCATATCCAGATTACGAACATGATGGCTAATTGGAATAACATAGAAGGGGCATTTTGTAAAGGAAATTTACTCAACAAAATAGTTTTGTTTTAGAGAAATTTAGCATGCTATGAAATAACCATTGGTGTATATGCTGAAGGCAGAGTGAGACCAGTTTCCACGTATCCAACCATGATGAGGAGTGCTGAACAAAAAATTGGATGTCATCATTGTAAATTCTATAATTTACACCTAGACAAGCAAACATTCTACAAAAGGGAGCCAAGTCTATATTAAAAACCATGGTGGACAGAGAGGAGCACTGGGCTACACCAGTATCTACATTACTCCAGTTAGAACAAAATTCAACCAAACAAATCTGATGAGACCTATTTCTCAAAAAAGAGGTAAACCAGGTGAAAACTGTACCAGAGATACCAAGGAAAGTTAAGCTATTAAAAAGTATTTGATGGTCTAAAGTATCAAATGCTGTGGAGATATCCAACAGCACCAGGCCATATTCTGCATCGCTGTGAAAACCCCTGAATATGGTGTCAAAGCAAGAAATTAGTAGTATCTCTGTGCTATGTCCCCTCCTGAATCCAAATTGAAATTGGTGAATTATTGCATTCTTTTCCACATAATCTGCGAGCTGAAATAAAACTATTTTTCAATTGTTAGCTAGCAGGGGAAGTAAAGACATTGGATGATAATTTGCTAACTGTTGAAAATCAGTAGCACAATTTCAATCTTCTTTGCATTTTTCATGCATTGGCCACTTTGCAAATAGCAAACATTTGGTGCATTATCCATTATGTGTGAGAGTTTGCTAAAAAAAATTCTGAATTAATGAACTGTTCCAATATAATATCGTGCAGAGGAGCTCATTCAGAACTCAGATCTTTGTGGGATGGATTTTGCAGAAAGAATAATTACACCTCAATGAGGTTTAATTAGTTTCCTCATACTTCTCCCTGGAAATTTTTGCTAGCAAGTTTGCTATTGATATGGGTAATCTCATGGCTTAGTACATTGCTACCATCTGTTGCGCACAGAGCAGTTTTCCTTTCTATATCGGTTTCCTTTTTAAAAGCACAGATTGCATAGAAAATACAAATTTTAAAGAACATTGAAGATTATTGAATACCTCTGCAATATATTGAGTGATAAAATGTCATATTATATCATATGCATACTTTTAAGAATGGATCAAACAACCTGATGTTCAAACACAAGGTACCCACATAAATTGTTTGAATAACAGATTGCTATAAGGCTAAATATACATACTTTTTTATTTATTTATTTATTTATTTATAATTTTCATATTTACATAATATGAAATATTCAAAATACATTATTCAATGTTTAGCAATTTGATAAATTCCAACTATTGAACAACAATTTCATTCTTATAGTATAAACTTATATGCCTCTATAGTTGGAAAATAGAAAATAACTTATTAAATCAATTTTTGGTAAACAGATTAATCAAAGCACTTTTGGGTTTTATAGAAGAAATCTAGGAAAAAAGAAAAACCAAAGATTTTGTTTAACCAGCCACCTAACAATTAATGTACTTTCACTCCCTGTATATCAAGGTTCAACAGGCGACGAGGTAACTGGGACACGAGATTCAACAAACTGATTTAGATGTTCCACCTGGGTAAACACAAAGGATTCTGTTCCTCTTTTTAGGACACAGCTGCACGGATATTTTAGAGTAAAAGAAAACCCTAGTGACGACACTTTTTGTCTTAATTCGAGAATTTTTTTCCTTTTTTGACGTGTAATTACTGAAAGATCAGGGAATATCTTTACATTTTGTCCCAGATATGTTGTTGGGAATTTCTGAAAGTAAGTTCTCATTAGTATACTAATACCTGTTGTAGTTACTAAGGAAACAATTAAAGTTTCTCTCTCCAAAACATGAACCTCTGAGTTTTCCAAGAAACTAGTTAAGTTAGCCGGAACAGAAACTGCTAATCCAGAAGTTCTCTTTTTTATAAAGAAACATGAGTTTATCGATATCATATTACTTTCAGTAAAACCCAAAACTTCAGTTAAATATCTTTTGAAAGAAACATATGGGATTTCTCCCGCTATTCTAGGAAAATTCATTACTCTTAGATTTAATTGTCTAGTACTATTTTCAATAGCTTCCAGTCTCCTGGAAGACAAAGCCTGATCTTTAATCAATGCTACATTAACAGCCTGTATAGATCTAATGTTCCCTTCCATTGAATCCATTCTAACATCAATCTCATTTACTTGTTGTTGTACTTCTACTAACTGCTGTGTTAACCTTGAGGATACAGTATCTATCTTACTCTCCAATCTGTTGACAGTCTCGTTTAGTCCACTGACCAAGTCCCATATTGAAGCCAAGGTAACCATTTCAGGTTTAGGTGTTTTTGACCTGGCTTCCACAGGATGATCCAAGTGAGAGAGATCCTGATGGCACTCAGCAGACATTCCTGCTGCTTTATCTAAACTCTCAGATACCAAATCCACTACACCAGTAGCTCCCTCTGAAGCTAACGGTTGACCAACCACTTCGGTGGATACCGCTGCTGCTACTCCATTGGGAAGGGGTTGGGTTGGTGGAAGACGCATGGCAGGGCTAAGGGAAACCTCCTCCTGGGGAGCCTCCTGTTCTTCTACCAGAAGGCTGCCAACGGAGTCACTGGTACCCTTTAAATCTAATTGTTGCATAAATCTGTCTATTTCCAATTGCAATAGGGGAGGCAAGGGCTCAGTGGGAAACACCCTTACCTTCCCTTTACGTTTAGCAGGCATTATTAATCAAGAAACAAAGTAATTGAAAATAGGGATTTACCGGTGCTGTTTGTGTCCAAAAGGCTCAGCTATCGAGGTCGGACCTTCTTCCCCTGCTCGGCCTGCTCCGGACTAAGCCGGACAAAGCCGGGTGCACCCAAGGGGTGTGCACGGCTTTGGTGACGCGCCGGCGGCGGTGGGGCGCCGCTGCCGCTCCGATTTTCAATGTGCTCCGGCTCCTCCCCTCACGTTCACGTGGGCCTTTCAGCTGTGTTCCGGGCTGAATCAGGGGACTGCAGGTACCGGTCTCTCGTCTGTGTCAGCTCTGCCGCGCCGATTTTCAATGCGCTCCGGCTCCTCCCCTCACGTTCACGTGGGCCTCTCAGCTGTGTTCCGGGCTGAATCAGGGGACTGCAGGTACCGGTCTCTCGTCTGTGTCAGCTCTGCCGCGCCGATTTTCAATGCGCTCCGGCTCCTCCCCTCACGTTCACGTGGGCCTCTCAGCTGGTTCCGGGCTGAATCAGGGGACTGCAGGTACCGGTCTCTCCTAAATATACATACTTAATTAAAAAAAAAGATATATTATTGGCAGGCTGATTATGCTTGTATTTTTGAAAAATGTAAATTATGCGTGTAGCTTCTTAATACTCCCCAAAATGCCTCCCTCCCTAACTCTGGAATGCTTTTTTCATGTGGCCAAATATGTACATGTTATGAACTTATACAGATAGTTTTAGATAGCTGAAAATTCACTTGTGCATGTTTATTCAAATTATATGCATAATTTCTTTACACATATAGGTCCTGTCAAAGCTTTTGAAAATTTACCCCATTAAAACTTATGCAAGTAATATATAAAAATAAAAAAAATGCATGGATTTATTTTTCTATTTACCTACTATAGTTTTATATTTCAGCTTGGAAAAATTGGTGTGATCAGGGTCACCAAGAGCTATTTCAGGTCCTGGGACAAATCGAGTACTTGGATGGCAAAATAGTTTTTAAAAAAATTGCATTTCTCTGACCCTTTGCTATTGCCAGGCACTGGGGTACTGTCCTGTTTACCTTTCCTCTCAGTAGCCTTGAGAATAATGTCTATTGATTTGTGCATGCTTGTCAGTTCCCAGTGAATAAATGTTCAATAGATAGGTGCAGTATGTATATACATTCCATGTCTTGTTCTTGTAACCTTATGACCTGCAGATTCATGAAGTACATGATGTAAGTATATGAAAACTACATAAAGTAAGAATATTTGAACTGGTCACCTATAAGTCACCTTTCCCGTGCTTGGTGTGATTTATCCATATAGCCACAAGAATCACCTTATCTTGTTTGTATCAAATACTGGGATTTTCCAGAGTCCAAAGATTTCCATTTTCAACAAATTTTCAACAAATTGCATACTTGGTATGCATTTCATTCCTATTCACTGAAGTGAGATTTTGTTCAAAATGGCCACCAACTCATGTCTTTCACCATAATTGATGTGATTACCCTCCTCATATTTGGGTATTCCCCGACAACCAAGATGGCTAACATCATTGTCCATACTTGGTATGAATTTTATTTCTCTTCACTGAAGTGGATTCTTTTCAAAATGGCCATCAATGAATTTCAAAATGGCTGCCAACCTATGTCATTCACCATAATTGGTGTGATTACCCTCCTCAAATTTGGATATTCCCTGACATCCAAGATGGTCGACGTCATTGTCCATACTTGGTATACAGATTTTTTTCAAAATGGCCATCAATGAAATGTCATTCACCATATTTGGTGATTACCCTCATCATATCCAGCTGTCAATCTTCCCGGTCGACAGGGTTTCCTTTAAAAAAGGTGTCTTTTTCAAAGCTCATTGTCAATGCCGGGAAGTAATGCTGACAGGTAGCTTGTGCCACCAAAAAGTAAGTAACACAATTTCTGACAAGAAAATTTCATTTGGATTTAACATGCACTGGAAGTTGTCAACCTGCTTCATTTTATGTTTTCAGCATATCTATAAATTACTCCTGATGGGACATTGACCACATTCCTTCAAACAGTAAGTGCTCCAGTTCATTTTGCAGCCATGTTGTTTTACAAGCTTGTTGCTGTCTTAAAAGGGCTTTTTCATTCATTTTCTATTGCACAGAAATATTAATTCGCAGCTAACAGCTTTCTGTTTCCTGAAGAAGTCTGAATCACTTCGAAACACGCGCAGTGTCGGAAGACTCATATATCGCTACACTATTGATCATTTGACAAGACAAGTGTAGAAGATTTAAGGACAGCTGCATTGTGGACATTTTATTCAAAGATAAGTGCAATTTTGTATAGCCCCCATTTATCAACAGGGGAGTACAATAATCATCGAGACTCTTATATGAGCGTTTCATAAGAAGTGACCTATGATTATAAAACCCCAGCGCTCCTACAGGCTTACACATATAAGCCATCAGCAGCAAGGGCACTGTATGACGGTCACTCTTCATATACAATAAGAGCCTGGGTGTATAACGGAATATTTATTGGTTTTTGTTTTGATACAGTTTTCCTGCTATTTTTTGGGATAATATTATTTTAGTCTTTTACTTTATAAAACATATCATATGCACGTGCTATAAAATAATATAACAAATTTGTGCACACTTACATACATATATACTGCTGCACACAGCTTTTAAAGTGATCCTCTTAATCTGCAAATCAGATTAATTTGTATATCTGGGTTTACTCTGAAAACTAGGCTTGGGCAGGTGATCTAAGCATCAGAGTTAAGAACAATGGTTATCTGAAGAAAATATTTATTTTGTTTATTGATTTATTCATTTAGATCTAGAGTTCTTCAACATCAGATTTATAAGTGGTCTTTTTCTACACGAGGGCTTTGTGCTACTACTTCTGAGGTAATTTTGACACAGGAATATAACATGTCAAGTTCTATAATTGGACTGGAAACATGACAGTCAAATTATCATTGGCATAACATTAGTATGCTCTGTCAAATGAATGCCCTGAGTGACTTTGAAAATAAGGGCAACCTATTTTCTTACTCATTTACAGTTCCTGTTAAACCAAACCTGAAAGTTACATTCAAAAGTTATTACCCACTGATATTTTTCCAGCAGTATATTCATATGTCAAAAAAGGAGACCATTACTATGTCATTTAACATACAAAATGCATAGTGCTGATTATCAAAACATATTTGTAATCCTTTCATTCAGTCTTTCCTTAAATTTAATTTGATATTTTCATTAAATTGGTAATTGAAACTGGAAGGTTTAAGAGGAGTGAAGGATGAGAGGACAACTTGCAAAGAAATTTCTACTGGTAAAAACCATTATACCCATGGACATTAACTACCTGAAACATGCCCACCCTGAATGTAGGTAAAAGTAAGCACATAAATCCACAATATGCTTATTTTTACCTGCATTGTAGTGGAGGTGTTATGAACCCTCCTGTAGCGGTGCAACGGGAGGCTCCTTACCTCTTCCTGGAGGCCTCTCCGAAACCGGGGTCTTGCCTACAAACCATCCAGGATTTGCTCCAGGGCCTGGGAGGCCTCAATGTTCTTGGGGCCCGCCTGAGGTTACTCGTGTCTGCATGGACTTCCTGGTTTGGGCCACGCCCTTCTCCCTAGGGGCCGGCCCGCAGCACTCCTCCATAGTTATAGGGCCAGCTAGGTGTGGGCCATCCAAACTCCTCCCAGGGAGTCGCCTGTCTGCAGCCCTATAAAAGGACTTCAACTTCCAGTCAGCCTGGCCTTGCATCAGAGTTACTTCGTCTCTGGAAGCTCCTGCTGTCCAGCGCTCTGACAGGCCCTTGTCTTCTTCGTGGAGCTCCTCGTCTCGTCTGTGTCTAGAACCATGTCTTCATTGCCTGAGGTCCCCGTCCAGGTGTCCTGGTGTCTGATCTTCCTGATGTCTGTTCCTGCAATGTTCCAGCTCTAGTCCTCCAGGTGACCTCCATGAGGGTAAATCCATTCCGTCTGGTTCTTGTTCCGGTCACTGGAGCCTCTGCCAGTTGGATTCCTTTCCTGTGTGGTCCGTGACCAGTCTCCTTAGGATGTGTAGGGCGCGCAGTGGGACAGGGTGGTCTGTGACCAGCCCATTGGGTCCGCCCATGAAGGTGGGCTGTGTAGGGTGCCCTGAAAGACAGTGCCAATGTCTTCCTTCCCAGCTTCTCATCTCGTCTGGACTTCGTCAAGTTCCTCATCTCTGATGCCATTCCATCCACCCTGGTGTCATGTCTCCGCTTCTACCCTCATCTGTGATGCTGTTGCATCAACCTTGGTGTCATGTCTTCTAGGGATGTGAATCGTTTTTTGACGATATAAAATATCGTCCGATATATTTTAAATCGTCAAAAATTATTAGAGCCGCGATACAATAACAATTCCCCCGATTTATCGTCAAAAAATCGTAAATCGGGGGAAGGGGAGGGGAAGGGGGAGGGGAAGGGGGAGGGGAAGGGGAGGGCGGGAAAACCGGCACACTAAAACAACCCTAAAACCCACCCCGACCCTTTAAAATAAATCCCCCACCCTCCCGAAACCCCCCAAAATGCCTTAAATTACCTGGGGTCCAGAGGAAGGGTCCCGGTGTGATCTTTTACTCTCGGACCTCCGGTGCTTGTAGAAATGGCGCCGGCGCTACCTTTGGTTTTTCCGTACGGAAAAACGATTCGCAGCAGGAGATCGCTCCCGGACCCCCGCTGGATCCCCAGGGACTTTTGGCCAGCTTGGGGGGGCCTCCTGACCCCCACAAGACTTGACAAAAGTCCAGCAGGGGTCCGGAACGACCTCCTGCAGTCGAATTGTGTTGTCTACGGTCGGCGCCATTTTGCGCAAAATGGCGGTGCAAAATGGCGCCGGCCGTAGACAACACGATTCGACTACAGGATGTCGTTCCGGACCCCCGCTGGACTTTTGGCAAGTCTTGTGGGGGTCAGGAGGCCCCCCCAAGCTGGCCAAATGTCCCTGGGGGTCCAGCGGGGGTCCGGGAGCGATCTCCTGCCGTGAATCGTTTTTCCGTACGGAGAAACCAAAGGTAGCGCCGGCGCCATTTCTACAAGCACCGGAGGTCCGAGAGTAAAAGATCACACCGGGACCCTTCCTCTAGACCCCAGGTAATTTAAGGCATTTTGGGGGGTTCGGGAGGGTGGGGGATTTATTTTAAAGGGTCGGGGTGGGTTTTAGGGTTGTTTTAGTGTGCCGGTTTTCCCGCCCTCCCCCCACTGGACCCCAGGTAATTTAAGGCATTTGGGGGGGGGGGGGGTTCGGGAGGGTGGGGGATTTATTTTAAAGGGTCGGGGTGGGTTTTAGGGATGTTTTAGTGTGCCGGTTTTCGATTTACACGATTTTCACGATATTAAAAAACCCAAACAGCAACGATCCGATTCCCTCCCCCTCCCAGCCGAAATCGATCGTTAAGACGATTGATCACACGATTCACATCTCTAATGTCTTCGTGTCAAGGCCTCCGTCTTCCCTCATCCTCAGGCCGGCCTGCTGCTCCATGCTGATTCAAGCTGCAGGTCTGAAAGAGTTCAGAACAGCCGGAGGACCGTTCCCCTACCAACATTATCTGTTGTTGGCTCTGGGAGCTTGCAGGATTGGCAGACCATGGTAAGACCATGTTCTGCCATGCTGGGACTCTTCGCCAACCCTCAGTTCGGTCCTGGATCTGCCTGGGGTCAGGCTGAGGCCCAAGGGCACACTAAACACCCCCCTTATCTAACAGGAGGCACTCCTGGGTGAGGTTAGATCAAGGAAAAACACTACATGTATAGTTTTGGCTTTTCAACACATTAGAAAAAGTGTCTGCAGAAAAAGCAGATGCAACTCTCTGTGGTTTATTTTCATTTGGTAAAATTAATATAAATAAAAGGGAAATTTTCTATTCACAATTAACAAAACCATAAGTGGGAGAACCATATATTTTCAAAAATGTTTACAAATTAACAAATCAGTCCATCTCACCAATAAACTGATAGAAAGAAAAGAAAGGTAGCTAATTAACGGGGTTATTTTCCAACCTGCGGAAGACCATTATCGCGGCAGTAGCATTCAAATTAGGTGGAGGGGAGGAGTCGGGGAGGAGTTAGTGAGCAGATTAGGGAAATAGGCTGGCGGCACTGCTGCCGGTAATAATGTTTAGAACATTATCGCCGGCAGTAACACGGAAAATAGCACCACTTTTAGTCTGCTGTGAGATATTCACACATTGGGACTTATGCATGCATGTGGGCGACTTTTAAAATTGGCTGGATGCCCGCATGTCCTACATGCGGGTACACCTGATTTTGGTGGCTGCCCAGCTTTTGGATTTCACCTTTAATTGTAATAATATACATGTAAGAACCAAAATCAAATATGGAGCCAGGTATTTATAAAGTATGCATGTACTCCATTTATGAAATCATTTACTGGTACGTGCACTTGGAAACAACAGTTTTTCAATTTCTCCACCAATTCTCCTAGACCCTTCCAGGTCACCTAGAGTCTCCAGCACATCAGAATGAATCTTCATCGGTCCATCCATACCTCCCATATTAACATCTACAGACAAAAGAAAAGGTTGATTCCAATTGCATGAGTCAATTACTGTAAAATAAACAGACAAGCTCAGTAATGTATGTGCATATACTGCTGACAAAAGAGGCAACTCCTGCCCGTGCTTCTGAATGCCCCATGCCACCTTTTTCTCCCTATTAATATTTACACATGACACCGCAAGTATGCACATACTCTCAAAGTTTATAAAATATGACGTATATGCGTACTTGCTACTTAAGCAACGTGTGTTAAATTTTCATTTTAAACATTCAACCTGCACATAATGCTTTGAAAATTATCCCTATATGGGTAGATTTTTAAAAAGGTGTGCGCGGGGAAAACGGGGGTTACACGCGCGGCCGGGGCTTGCGCACAATGCACGCATTTTAGAAGGGGCCTGGCTGTGCGTGTAACTTCTGTTACATGCAGAAGTGTCGGGCCAAAGGAAAGGGGCGGGAAGGGGTGAGGCTTGAGGCGGCCGGTACAGCAGCCTTTGCCACTGTATTGGGGAAGGGACTGACGGCACGTGCAAGTTTTTACTATTCCAATGGAGCAATAAGCAATGAAATAAAATTTTTAAAAAGTAGGAGAAAGGGTTTAGGGGGTGGGGAGGAGAAGAGAGGAGAGGAGAGGAGAGGAAAGGAGAGGGGAAAGGGAAGGGAGGTTAGGGTAGGGGGTAGGGAAGTTCCCTCCCAGTTTGTTTCTTAATTGGAGCAGACTTAGAGGGAACTGGGGAAGGCCGGGAAGCAATTCTGTGCAAAATTTGCAAAACTACACACCCCCTAGCGCGCACTGAGGTAGATTTTAAAAACTTACGTGTGTGCGTACTTTTGTTCGCGCACCAGGCGCGAACAAAAGTACACCAGATTTTATAAGATACGCGCGTATTTTATAAAATCTGGGGTCGGCGTGCGCAAGGCTGCGCAATATCGGCAGCCTGCACGTGCCGAGCCGCGCAGCCTGCCTCCGTTCCTTCCGAGGCCGCTCCGAAATCGGAGCGGCCTCGGAGGGAACTTTCCTTCCACGTCCCCCCACCTTCCCCTCCCTTCCCCTATCTACCCCACCCCCCAGCCCTACCTAAATCCCCCCCCCCCTACCTTTGTTGGGCAAGTTATGCCTGCTTGAAGCAGGCGTAACTTGCGCGTGCCACCCCGGCATCCCCCAGCACAGGCCGCAGTGCCGGGGGACTCGGGACCGCCCACCCGGCCCGCCCCCGAACCATCACCACGCCCCCGGAATCGCCCTGGACCGCCCCCTGCCCCCGGATACGCCCCCTCGAGCACACCTCCTCCTGCCCCTTTTACGAAGCCCTGGGACTTACGCGCGTCCCGGGGCTTTGCGCACGCCGGCGGCCTATGCAAAATAGGTGCGCTGGCGCATGAGTGCCCTGCGAGCGTAAATCTGGGAGGATTTACGCACACAGGGGTTTTAAAATCTACCCCACTGTGCGCACATGCACACACACATTACAAAATTTGGTGCGCATGGGTGCACAGCTCAACGATTTTATAACGTGCATGTTATAAAATTGCTGCGTCCATGTGTGTGCGCACTGGGAAGCACCTTTCAAAATCTACTCGATAGTGCATATGGATTTTCAAAAGGCATTTGATAATCCCTCATGAGAAACTCAAAATATCTTCCTGTGAATTGGTAACTAGTTAAAAGATCTGAAAGAAAGAGTAGGACTAAATGTTCTGTTTTTCTAATAGAAAAATGTAAATAATGGAATTTCCCAGAGATCTGTACTGAGGCCAGTGTTTAGAGAAACAAGTGAAGTGAACAAATCTGCAGATGACACAAACATTTTCAAAACAGTTAAAATGCAAGCTGACTGTGAGGAATTGCAGGAGGACCTTGTAAGATTAAGGATCTGGTCATCTAAATCACAGATAAAATTAAATGAGACAAAAGTAAAGTGATAGAAAATAATCAAATTATAGGTACACAATGGTGAGTTAGGAATAACCACCTAGGAATAATCTAAATTAAGAATAACCATCCAGGGAAAGGATCTAGGAATCATTGTGGAAAATAAATTGAAATACTCAGCTCAATGCGCAGCAGCAGCAGTCAGATGTGTAAGTAAAATAACGTGCTAGGAATTATTTTAAAAAACGGAGAATAAAATTGTGATTACCATATTGCCCTTGCATAGATCTATGATGCGACCTTATCCTGAATTTTGTGTGCAATTCTGGTTGCCTCATCTCAAGAAAACTATAGCAGAACTAGAAAAGATACAGAGAAGGGCAACACAACTGGCAAAGGGGATGGAATGTCCCCCTTGTAAAGAAAGGCTAAGCAGATTAGGGTTTTTCAGCTTCAATTTAAAATTGCAGGGATAAATTTAAGCAGGGTTTAAAATAAGCCAGGGTAATTAAAATTTTGTTTTTATTGTTAGGAATGAATGTAATTAATGAAGGTCTGAAAACTGGTTAAACCACATTTATTTCCTAAATTTGTGCAGTGATGGTTAGAAGGGCTTGTAAGACAGGGACTGTGGGGTTGCAGGTGGGTGTGGAACAGTGGTGGCAAGCTAGTTGCTGTTTGTTTTTATGTTTTATCATGTTATTTTATTGTTCTTGTTTTGTATGTTTATATAGGGGTAGATTTTCAAATAGCGCAAATTGGCCTACTTTTGCTGGCGCATCAGGCGCAAGCAAAAGTAAGCTGGATTTTAGTAGATACGCGCGGAGCCGCGCGTATCTGCTAAAAACCTGGATCGGCGCGCGCAAGGCTATTGATTTTGTATAGCCGGCGCGCGCCGAGCCGCGCAGCCTACCCTCGTTCCCTCCGAGGCCGCTCCGAAATCGGAGCGGCCTCGGAGGGAACTTCCTTTTGCCCTCCCCTCACCTTCCCCTCCCTTCCCCTACCTAACCCACCCACCCGGCCCTGTCTAAGCCCCCCCCTTACCTTTGTCGGGGGATTTACGCCTCCCTCTGGGAGGCGTAAATCCCCGCGCGCCAGCGGGCCTCTTGTGCGCCGGGACGCGACCTGGGTGTGGGTACGGAGGGCGCGGCTACGCCCCCGGACCGCCCCGGGCCATAGCCACGCCCCCGTACTCGCCCCCAAAACGCTGCCGACACGCCCCGAAAACGCCGCTGCGCTCGGTCCCGCCCCCGACACGCTCCCGACACGCCCCCCTCCGAAAACCCCGGGACTTACGCGAGTCCCGGGGCTATGCGCGCGCCGGTAGGCCTATGTAAAATAGGCTCACCGGCGCGCAGGGCCCTGCTCGCCTAAATCCGCCCGGATTTGGGCGGATTTAGGCGAGCAGGGCTCTGAAAATCCGCCCCATACTGTATTGGTTTATTTTAGCTATGAAATGTTTTATCTATGTTTGTGAACTGTTGTAAACTGCTTTTTTTTGTTCGGACAGGTTAAGTGGTGTAGACATTTTATAAATAAATAAGCAAAAGTTAAAAAGGATGTCCTGGGGAAGCTCTGCTTAGGCTGCAGTGCTTCAGTTCAAACTTACACCTGTCTCTGATGGCGATTAATATATTCATTTTTGATGAAATTTCTGATTTTACCATAGTTATTTTTGTTTTTCACCTCTGCTCGCCTTCCAGGGAAGTTTATGTGAATCATGATCTACATGTGAATCATGATCTACATGCTTGCGTATCTATCAGAATATAAAATAATTTAAATCCTGTATTTTTAAAGCCTGTATCCTAGGTAATATTTAGAGATCTATAGATTATAGCAAAAGAATGGATGGCAAGGTTAATTGATGACATTCCTTATCAGGTTAAAGACTTCATCTCTGCAAACATAACAATCAAAAAGTAAAGAAAGCATAACAGCAATGACTCCATGGTGATCCAAAAGCGGGCTACTCAAACACCAGCCTTATTTTAGGGAGATTTGCTATTTTAGGGGGTTATTTTCTAAAGCTTAGTGCATGTGTGCGAAAGCAACATCGGGGCGGAGTCGGCCCCGGAAGAGGAGTCGTCAGGGCGGCATCGGAACTGACTCTGCGAACACAGCGTGGACAGCAAAGCGGTAAGCTTCCGTATCGCTGCCTATTTCGCACCGAATAACTACACCTTTTATGGTATAGTTATTCGGCGTGACGCCGGCAGTGATCGCACCACGGAGGTGCGATCGCTGCTGGCTATGTCACAGGTACCGACGGTCGGCCCCTGTGACATAGTGAGGGCAAAGGCGATCGGCGTCATTTTGAATACTGGCATTGGACTGCCGGCGTGCAGGAGGTCGCTCCGGGACCCCCGCTTGACTTTTGGCAAGTCTTGTGGGGGTCAGGAGGCCCCTCCAAGCTGGCCAAAAATCCCTGGGGGTCCAACAGGGGTCCCGGAGCGACCTCCTGCACTCCGGCCGTCCGATGTCAGTACTCAAAATGGCGCCGATAGCCTTTGCCCATACTATGTCACAGGGGCTACCAGTGCCATTGGTCAGCCCCTGTCACATGGTAGGAGCACAAAATGGCTCCTACCATGGACCACCAGGGAGTTTTGGTAAGTCTTGGGGGGGTCAGGAGGGTGGGGGTTTGTAGTTAATTTTAATTTTAGCTGGGACACGAATAGAAATCGCAGTATTAACGCATCGGGGCGCCATACGGCTGAATGCAACATATCTGCTGCCCGACGAATCCGAATCACAAATGCAACGTATGGCGTCCCTCTGCACATCCCTATAGAATATATAACATTAACAAAATTTTAATTTATTATAGTATAATACAAATATATACTGTATTATATTAAAAATATATTTTCCCCTATAGAATCCTACTTTATGTTGAGCAAGCAGGCAATGCATGTATTTGTAAAAATAGCTTGTAATACCTTGTTCTGCAGTGGTACAATGTCAGAAGTATGTTTAACTGCATCTCTTGCTGTTGCATTTTTGGGAACAACATTTTGTGCTTAACAGCAGTTTATGATTGATGACGGCTTGATATATTTACTTTCCTTGTCACTGGAAAAAAATGAGTGCGTGATATAATCTAAGGAATGCTGATAATAAAAATTTCTCTTTGGAGAAAAAAAAAGATATAGTAGATGAGATTGAAATCTTTTAAACAGAGCTCCTGAATTCCAAAATTAGCTGTCACCAGATATAAGGAATACTATAGAACTGTATTCAGTAGACTCTAAAATATCAAGCTACCGAGGTTTAATGTTTTGATATAAATTGATTTATCTACTAGTTTTGCGTCTGCAAATTAAGGAAAGAAACACACATAGTACAGTTTCAATTTACAATTAATTTTGTGAACTGCTTGTTTCCTCCTTTTACTTTGGGCTTCTAGTTCAATTGGAACCAGACCCAATGCAAGCTACAATCTCCTACCAACTCACTTAACTCAGTTATTGCCACAACAGGGGCCATGCACCAAGGTTCCTTCAATAGTGGGTTTCTATCTGGCCACCAGGTATGAATATTGTGGGATGACTGAACCAGATCAAGTGGGTCCTCTGGCATAGGAGCTTTGACTCAGGAGCTGAACACTAGACCATGAACCAGACTTAACCCAAGGATTGAATCCAGGTCCTACTCATGGAAGGGCTTAGCGCTACCATCAGGGCTTCCCAAACCTCTCATGGTGACCCCCCAGACAATTGGGTTTTCGGGATATCCACAATGAATATGCATGAGAGAAATTTGCATATACTGTAGCCTCCTCCATGGTGTCAGCATCTATCAGTTCCACTGTTCACTACAACTGTAATGAATGGAGCAGATGGTAAAAGGGTGCTGCTGCTGTTATCCTGAGTGGAGTATCAGCCAACTTTAATATCTGCTTCCACACATAAAATGAAGATTAATATACACACATAATATAATTATTTAATGCATACAATATACAGTGAG
Organism: Rhinatrema bivittatum; assembly: GCF_901001135.1. Lineage (NCBI taxonomy): Eukaryota > Metazoa > Chordata > Amphibia > Gymnophiona > Rhinatrematidae > Rhinatrema > Rhinatrema bivittatum. Next base: position 76,780,289 of record NC_042623.1, read on the forward strand.
GGGGTAATTTTCAAAAGGAGTTACATGCGTAAATGTAGCTATTATTGTAGCAATTTTCAAAAGCCATTTACTCAAGTAAAGTGCACTTATGTGAGTAAATCCTATAGACAAGTCAATGGCATATATTGTAGCAATTTTCAAAAACCCACTTACTCAAGTAAAGTGAATTTACTCCAGTAAACCTGGTTTTTACTCGAGTAAATGCTTTTTAAAATCAGGCCCTATATGCATGTTTTTATAAAATATTTTTAAAATACCCAGATCCCTGCATTAAAAAATTGTACATGTACTAAAACTTGCGAGCCTACTCATAAACTAATACTATGCAGCTTTTGGTGTAACTTTAGGGTACCTACTTATGTATGCATATGCTGCATTATGCATGCCAGAAGCATAGCCATGGGTGAGACTTGAGGACCAATGCGACCTCCAAGGAGTAACTAGGTGTGTGTAAACGTTTTTGCATGTGAGCAGCAATTTTTTTAAACCAACAATTTCTGAGAGCCAGTATTTGCATTGCATTTCTGTATATAGCACAATTAAGCTTTGGAATTAGTTGCCAGAGGATGTGGTTAGTGCAGTTAATGTAGATGGGTTTAAAAAAGGTTTGGATAAGTTCTTGGAGGAGAAGTCCATTAACTGCTATTAATCAAGTTGACTTAGGGAATTGCCTCTGCTATTACTGGCATCAGTAGTACGGATGTGCAGAGGGACGCCATATGTTGCATTTGGGATTCGTATTCATCGGGGGGGGGGGGGGGCAGATACATTGCATTCGGCAAGGGGGGCCCCCGATACATACATGTGTTAATTCTTATTCATTTCCCGGCTAAAATTGAATTAAGTACAACCCCCCCCCCTCTCCCACCTCTTGATTCCTCCAAGACTTACCAAAACTCCCTGGTGGTCCAGCGGGGTTTCCGGGAGCCATCTCCTGCACTCACACCCTCGGCTGCCAGTATTCAAAATGGTGCTGATCGCCTTTGACCTTCTCTGTCACAGGGGCTACTGGTGCCATTGGTCAGCCCCTGTCACATGGTAGGAGCAATGGATGGCCGGCGCCATCTTGTGCTCCTACCATGTCACAGGGGCCGATGGTCGGCATTGGTCAGCCCCTGTCACATGGTAGGAGCACAAGATGGCGCCAGCCATCCATTGCTCCTACCATGTGACAGGGGCTGATAAATGGCACCGGTAGCCCCTGTGATATAGTAGGTCAAAGGCTATTGGCGCCATTTTGAATACCGGCAGCTGAGGGTGTGAGTGCAGGAGATGGCTCCCGGACCCCCCGCTGGACCACCAGGGAGTTTTGGTAAGTCTTGGGGGGGTCAGGAGGGTGGGGGGGTTGTTTAAATTGGCTCCTTTAGATGGCCGAATAATTCGGCAAAATCATTGTATTCGTGGGGAATCATGATACGTTTCGCTTTCCCACTAATACAGTGGATATGGCCCTATACATTGCGGATTACAAATACGTAGGAAATGAATGCACACCCCTAATCAGTAGCATGGGATCTTTTTAGTGTTTGGATACTTGCCAGGTTCTTATGGCCTGGTTTGGCCACTGTTGGAAACTGGATGCTGGGCTTGATGGACCCTTGGTCTGACCCAGTATGGAAAGCTCTTATATTCTTATGTTCTTAAAAATGTATGTGAGCAACCATGTAAAACCTGTGAGCAATGTTGTGAAATGTATGAACAATCGCTCAAGCCCTCAGCTAAGAGGGAACTAAGTTGGGGACCTGTGCCCACTAACTTTTGCTTTAAGTCCCCCACCCTTAGCAGCAAAGTTATATCCCAACTGAGTAAGCTCATTAAAGATGCAGGAGTTAGAGGATCTGGAGGCATTCGAATCACTGCCAGTCCATGATCTCCTGCAGCTTTAAGGATGCTAACTTGAATGGAAAATGCCATTACCCTTGAGCTAGACATGTAATTTGTCTTTTCAGGTGAATGAGCATTCATAATTAATTATAGAGCACGGGGAGAAAATAACTGAGATGAATCTTATGTAGCTTTAATGAAAGACAATCAACTGTTATATCAGAAATTAGAAAGTATGGGGCATTTCTCTAGAAGATTGAATTTGAAGTTTATGAACTTTCCTTGATGTTCTTTAATTATACCTTTTGAAATGTTGAGAAGATTTTATTGGATTTCTTAAAAATTTCTAAAGAATCCTTCCCTTCAGTTTCTAAAGTATTTTATCTACCTGATAGAGAGAAAACTGTTTCTTCTGAAGAAAATGTTAGTAAGGCTGAGTTACCAAACCTTTAGTCAATATGACCCCATTTTAGCACTTGACAATTAACATGACGCCCAAGGATGACCAAACAAATTAGCAGGGTTGTGGTACCCTCCCAAATAATCATTTTTTCATCCTCCCCGCACTCCAGCTGATCCTCTCTTTCATTCTCCACCTCCTCCAGAGGACCTCCTATCTTAATCTCTTCTCTCAAGCTCCACTCATCTCACCTTCCCAGTCTAACCCATCTCTCTCACTTCCTACCTCCTCATTCTCATCCCCTCTCTCAACTTCCAGTCACCCCTCTTCTGTTTCCCTCCCCTCCAACCCTTTTTTCATTTTCCCTTGAGTTGATCACCTCTCCCCGCCAGCTCCTCCTACATCACCCAGTTGATCTACTGTCATTCCCACCCTATCTCACCTTCTACAGGCAATCCTGATCTACCTTAATCCAACTTTCAACCCCTCCTGTCTCTCAGCCCCTCCTCCAAACATCTCCCTGGCCAGGGTCAGCGGCATTATTTTCCTTTGGGCACTGTGCCAAAGGTGGATGTCAACTGGTGGGAAGAGAGGGCAGGATGACAGAGTCCACATTTTCCTCTTGGCTAGGTTCAGTGGTAAATGAGGAGAGAGAAGCAGTAGCAATCTCTGCTGGCCCATACACACTCTGCCTCTCCCCCCCAACCCTCCATGGCTGGTCCCAAGCCAGATTGTAATCTTCAAGTGGCAGCAGTGTTAGTGGCACTGCCCTGGCATGAGTTTATTTGGTAACAGGAAGCCCCGCAGGGGCCCCAAACCCTCCTCATGCAAGGCTTCCTGTTACCAAAGAAACTCATGCCAGGGCAGTGCCATTGCAGGGCCTGTGAGGGTGTGCAAGCTGACAAGCTCCATGCTGCCTTCTACTACTAATGCTGCTGCTGCTGCTGCCACCTGAAGAGTGCTGCCATTTGAGGCACTTATGACCCCAACCGAAGGTTTTGTGACCCCCATTTGGGATCCCAACCCACAGTTTGGAAAGCCCTAATAACTTTAATTTAACAGGTTTTTTAGAGCAGTTGCAATCAGATGTAATGGATAAAGTTTCTCTGTTAGTAAGTTTTATTCCTGAATCTGATAAACAAATGACATTGTTTTTTCACCTTAAGGGTATTTGTTTCCTGTGACAGAAAATAGCTGTGTTCCCTGACACTGTTAGGGAAACACAACATAGAAGGAAACTATTTCTCTTAAAAAAACCCAAAAGGTGACTGCTCTTGGTGCAAGATTCCTGTTAAAACTTCCTTGCAAGTGTGTAGTGAAACTGGAAGGAATTAAATACATCTTTTTAGATCCAATATACAACTGGAAGGATTGAGCATTCTTACAAAACAGAAATATTCCAACTGAGTCTGTTTCATAATACTTCTTGGATTTAGGAACAAGTAAATAGCCAATTGTATATAACTGATTCTTTCTTTCTTAATGTTCTCCCCTAGTTATAAACTAAATAATGCCAATTGCATTGTTTCTTTGATTTTCTGTTCCTCTGCATATTTGTGTTTTGCTATACTTTCACATATCAAGGTTCTCTTGATTTGATTTTTGAACATTAATAAAGCACTAATTTAGAAAAGTCTGAAGCCATCAAAGTCTGTGTTTACCTATGGAAGATAATTATTTATCCCTTCTCTTAGCTATTTCAAAGTTCAGGAATGTCTGGGCTGGGTGGAAGCTTATTTACATAATTGCTCTTTAGCATCCAGAGAGATTAACACGTGTATAAAGTAATTGACTTAACCACAGAAGGGAAACATCAGAGACAGGCAGGGAGACTGAGTATTGCCTAAAATTAAAAGGGTTTTTGTAGTCATTGCCATGAAGACCCAGATGGGATGAGGGTGGAATGGGGTGGGGTGGGAGACTGGCTACAGTGCCCATTCACATTCAGTTCTGGCTAGCTGTTCCTATGCACACTAGTGAAGATTACTCTCTGTGAGTCCAAGGACTTCATATCCTTGTGAGACAATGAAGGTAGGTTGAAGGTCATCCCTTTAAAATGTAATTTGCTACAGTCACTCCTTAACATTTTTTCACATGGATCTTGTCAAAATGATGAACTATGATTCCATTTAGTTTCACATCACTCTCTTTAAAAATGGAATAGAACAGATTGTAGTTGTTGATACCCAGTCACTGAGAAGAAATGGTCAACTCAGCTAATAGAAATCATTATTCAAAACCTATAAAAGCAGTACTGATCCTTTGCATCAACTGTGCAATAATTTGCTCATTGGACATTGAGAAAAAATTAAAACATTTCAATTTTATTTAATGTACTATTAAACATTTCAATTTTAAAATATGTTTCTCCAATAATATATAAACACTAATATCTATTTTAAATATTTTCTGCAGAAATTCAATATAAATATTAGTTTTGATTTTTAATATAATCACATAGTTATATTTCATATTAGAGGAATTTTTATTATCTTTCAAACTTTAGGGGCAAAGTATGAGAACCTATTTTTCAGCATATGATGTGATTTATTTTCATTGTTTGCCAAATATCTTTCCTCCTGAAATTTTCTAAGACCTGAATTTAAATTAATTGAGCCCAATAAGATGGAATTTAAGGCTCTAAATATGATTAATCCAGCGATGGGCCTCTTGTTAAATTATTTACTGAGAGGAAAAGCACAGGAAAGTGTCCCTTGATGTGAAACAGGAAGCACTTCACTCTGACCTGGATTTATCAAAATGCACTAAATATCACCTGTGATACAAAAAGGGGCATGTTTTATGATAATAGGCACTTTATTGCAATAACACTGATGTGAAGTGCCAGAATGTGTGTGTGAGAGAGAGAGAGAGAGAGAGAGAGAGTCATAATGCCCTCACACTAGATAGGTATTTATATCCCTATGGGAGGCCCACCTAGTAACTCAAGGTGAGGTTTAGGTATTAGTGTAGGGGTTAGGGGCCAGTTTGACATTCAAAGTGAGATGTACGAACAGAACAGTGCTCTCTAGTGAAGATTTGATGACCCTCGGAGTGAGGACACTCACCCAAAGCTTAGGTTGAGAGCCTCCCATAGGGATATAAATACCTATCTAATGTGAGCACATCATGCCTAGGCTTTCTCTCTCTCTCTCTCTCCCCTGAGGTTCCAGATAGCTAGGTTAGGTCTCTGGGAGCTTCAAACTACCAAAACAAGCATCCACAAAAAACATTGCAACAGGTGATACAGCTGTAACACAAGCTATCACACAGTTGTGGCTACTAAAATCAGCATTAAAGCTGTGCAATAGGGATTCACAAAATGGTAAACCCAGCCCACCCCCAACTCCTCCTCTTTTTCAGATTTGCATCACACCATATGATAAGGCATTTTCGCATGCATTAAGGGATTATCGCATGCATTAACAGGGCTTTTTGCATGTGATAAGCCCTTATCACATGCGAAAACACCTTAGCGCATTTTGATAAATGAGGGGGTAGGTATATCTTGGAGAAGATGTAAGAGACATACAGTATATACACTCAGAGGGTAATGTTGTAACAGCCCATAGAAATCATACCAATTTTCAAAGTGAATATATAATTGTAAATTTGCCCTGAAAATTACCCCAGTAAAACTATTGCTTGGACTTAGAACTGATCTGGTCATTGGTGTGGGTAGTTTTGCTGAGTGAATTTACACACACCGAGGATAACTTTCACAGAACTGCACAAAGTCCCATATACACGTCTATCTCCCTCTTCAGGGACTTCCCATAATACAGGGGCATAGAACAGTTCCCGAGGCCACTTATCTTCCCTGACCTCTTATTCTTCTCCTCATCTACATAGTCTCTTAGCCACCGGGGTGCCAGTGTTCTTCCGGTAGGGAGGACGACAAGCCTCTAGGATCCTGGACTCATGGGGGTGAAGACACTTGAGCACTCTCAAGATCTACTCAATCACTGTCACAAATGTACTCACTCCTTAATGCAGAGCTTTCCAAACTTTTCATGTTGGTGACACACTTTTTAGACAAACATAATTTCGGGACACAGTAATTCAGTCTACTAGCAAACCAGAGGTTAAAGGTTAAATGAACAAAATGTATTTCGACAATTTACGTATGTTTCCTTAAATATATACATAATAAAATGTTTCACGACACAACCTATCTTGTGAAAACCTTTCATTTATATTAAAAATATATAATATTCCAAGAATAATGTTATTGTTATAATTTATGAATAACAATAATAAAACAAAGTTATTGTCTTATTCAATTTACCTCTTTAATGAGATATATGAGCTTGATGGGATGAACACAGCTTTTGAATATTTGGTGTTAATAAAGTCCAAAGGGTCTTCTGCGTAATTTTAAAAAGCTGGCCAGTTTCACACTATAAAATTATTGATAGCCTCATTCAACTAATTATATATGGCTATGAGAGTGAAGTCTGGAATTTATAGGAAGGAACAGAAAGTCAATATAAATCCTGCACCTCCAGTTCTGTAACTCTGTGCATCCACTGAAATTCCCCCAAACAATGGAGCTTGAATGTTTCCCTTACAGCTCATCATACTGAAAGATATTTTCAAATGCTGGTATCACCTCACAGTAACAGCAGCACAAACACCTTCCACTGCCAGGTACATTGTGAACTAAAATAAAACCTCGTAAAAAAGACACTCAAAATCTATACTGCAATCCCATTGTAACATAACAGTAATAACACCAAGGACTCAAACAACAATAACCCTACCTGTGAAAAAGCAAGGGTAAATATTACACTGGGTCCTAGAATACCAATACACCACCTACTGAGGAAACAAAACAAACCAGATTGCTATAGATCCCTATGCTAGCAGAATCTCTCATAATGGTCACACACACAGGGGCAGATTTTAAAAGGAGCGCGAATAGCCTACTTTTGTTTGCGCTCCAGGCGCAAACAAAAGTACGCTGGATTTTAGTAGATACGCGCGGAGCCGCGCGTATCTGCTAAAAACCTGGATCGGCGCGCGCAAGGCTATGGATTTTGTATAGCCGGCGCGCGCCGAGCCGCGCAGCCTACCCCCGTTCCCTCCAAGGCCGCTCTGAAATCGGAGCGGCCTTGGAGGGAATCCTCTAATGCCCTCCCCTCACCTTCCCCTCCCTTCCTCTACCTAACCCACCCGCCCGGCCCTGTCTACACCTCCCCCTTACCTTTCTCCGGGGATTTACGCCTCCCGGAGGGAGGCGTAAATCCCCGCGCGCGAGCGGGCCTCCTGCGCGCCGGGCAGCGACCTGGGGGCGGGTATGGAGGGCGCGGCCACGCCCACGGACCGCCCCGGGCCGTAGCCACACCCCCGTACCCGCCCCCAAAATGCTGCCGACACGTCCCCGAAACGCCGCAACGACCGGGCCCGCCCCCGACACGCCCCCGACATGCCCCCTTCGGAGAACCCCGGGACTTACGCGAGTCCTGGGGCTCTGCGCGCGCCAGTAGGCCTATGTAAAATAGGCTTCCCGGCGCTCAGGGCCCTGCTCGCCTAAATCCGCCCGGTTTTGGGCGGATTTAGGCGAGCAGGGCTCTTAAAATCCGCCCCACAGAGCAGAGACAGACCCTCACCAAATACAGAATACAAAATAAAGGAGCACAAATTAGACAAAAACTGAAATGGAAACCCCAAGAAGCCAGACTCTGTGTATTAACAATGGAAAAATAGAACCACCATTCCTCATAAAACAAATAAAATCAAGAAACATAAAGCATCAGTTATAATAGTAAAACCATACTAATAAAATAATATTTTAAAACTACTGATAAATAGAATTTCTATTAATTAAAATCATATACATTTTTTACAATTACCCAAACACCAATAAAATATTTCAAAACAGCACATATATCAAATAACACCCAATAATTAAAACTAATAAGGATTTTAAAAAGCCCCTGCTGTCCATACGTGGGAGCTCTTGATTTCCAGTCACCCTGATATTGTCCAGGATTAGGAGGTTATCCTCTCTCACACAGACTCACATGTCCATTCTGTCTCACACATACATACACATTCATGCTCTTATACCCACCATAACCTCTCGCTCTCACAGACACTGACACACTCTCAGGCTCTAAGACACTCTCTCCCCCTCCACACACACCCCCCACACAAACTCTTACTCCCCTGGATTTTCTCATACACACTCTCTCTGGCTCCCTCACATACACACAAACACACACACCCAGGCAAGTTCCCAATCATTCTCACACAAACACACACACCCAGGCAAGCTTCCAGTCATCCTCACACACTGAAACTGACCCCCAGGCAGGCTCCCATTCATTTTCACACCACTCCCTCACCATCCCCCAGGCATGCACACATTCATTCTCACACACACAGACCCCCAGGCAGGCACCAATTCATTCTCACACACACATATATATACTACACACTGGCCGGCACCTATTCTCACACATAGAAACCCCAGGAAGACACCCATACATTCTCATACACAGGCACACCCTCAGGCAGGCACCCATGCATTCACACACATACACCCCTAGGTAGACTCCCATTCATAGACATGCACACTAAAGGCAGACCCCCTCTCTTTCTTTTGCCAGCAACCTCAGAGCCTCTCTCATTCCTCTGCTGCCACTGTCACTGATGCCGCATGGCTATTGGGGAGGCGCTGATTGCTGCTATTGGCACTGAAGCCCATTCTGCTGTCTCCTCTGTGCAGGCCCCATGGGTTTCCACTTCCTCCATGTTGATCTCGTACATTGTGAGATCCGCATAGAGAAAGTGCTACTCTTGCACATTACCAAAGATTACATGTGCCAATCAGTAAAAAGTAATTTATTTCTTTTTTTTTACCTTTGCTGTCTGAACTTAGTTTTCTAATCGGTTGGTCACAGGCTTTTTTGTTCCACCTCCCCTTTCTTATTTTTTTGCCAATTCCTTTCATATTGTCTTTTTTTCTATTTCTTTTCTCTCCATCTGTCTTCTTCCCTCAAACATTGTCAGGTTCTCATTCTCACATGCTTTCTCTCTCTCTCTCTCTCACACACACACACACACACACACAGGCTCTCACTCTCACATGCTCTCTCTCATACAATCATTCATACAGTCTCTCTCTTGCAAATGCTGTCTGACTCTCACACACCCAGGCTCTCTCTCACTCCCACATGCTGTCTTGCTCAAGCACAGGCTCTCACTGTCACATACTCTCTCTCATACAATCATTCATACACAGTCTCTCTCTTGCACATGCTGTCTGACTCACACACACCCAGGCTCTCTCTCACTCCCTCATGCTGTCTTGCTCAAGCACAGGCTCTCACTATCACATGCTGTCACTCGCACACACATACAGGTTCTCACATGCTGTCTCTGCAAACATTCAGGTCCTCACTCCCACACCCAATCTCTCAACGCACCTCATACACGCACCCAATCTCTCAACGCACCTCATACACGCAACCCAATCTCTCAACGCACCTCATGCACACACTCTACGGGCCCTCAGCCTCTCTCTTACCTCTGGGCCTCCTCCACGGGTCGCTGCAGGACAGGCTCTGCAGTGGCCCTGATCTTCTCGGGCCGATCGCGGGGGCGGAGGCCCTGATCTTTTCGGACCGATCCGCGGTGGGGGCCTCCTCCTCTTCTCACACGCTGTAATGATGCTGCTCCTCTTCTGCACGCAGCTGATGCTCCTCCCCCTTTCTGCCCGTGTGGCTCCGGCAACATTTTCCTTCCGGGGCCGCGTGGGCAGGAAGGAGGCGGAGCATCTGCATGTTTCGACGTGACCTTGTTCTTCAGGCCGTGGTGAGGTGAGCTCCACCACGGCCATGCTGATCTTCCTGCTGTGTGTCTGCGGCACACAGCACAGCGATTCTTTACTGCTCAGCCGCCAGTGGGATGAGGTCCACCGGCGGCCACATTGGCTCCCACTTGCCGGTGTGTCACGTGCACCGGGCTTGCGCGACACATCGGCACACCTCAGGCGACACACTAAAGTGTCGCGACACACACTTTGGAAAGCTCTGCCTTAATGTCTTGACCGGTGCTTCAGTAGGCTTGAAAGAAACAGGTTGGACATTTGGAGTGGTGTTCAAAAATAAATATTTACTACAACTTAGGAAAAAGTTGATCAAAGTCCAAATTACAAAAAACTTCAAATTCTCTTGATACAATAAAGCAAAATTTCAAGTGTCTTGTCCTTCTCACTCCAACTCCCCGAGTCCGTGTCCCTTCCTGATAACAGGAAAGTCAGAAAAACTTTCCTCCTTTAGGAGGGTAGGAAACTGGTGGTAAAATGTTTCCTCTGAGCAAAAATGGAAAAAACAAACTTCTCTCTTCTGGCCAACTGCAGTTCCTTTAAGACTGGTAATAGGGCAAAGCAGAACTCTATTCAATTCCTCTCAGGCAGGGATAAATTCTCTCCCAAGCTGGAGTAGATGAAGGAAAACAAAGCTCTCTCCCAAAAAAGGTCAAAAACACTCTCTTTTCTTCTCTTCAAGCACAGTCCCTCCTAGGTCTGTAAGAGACTTGTAAGAGCACAGTCCTATTCCTTATTGTGCATGCTGTGGGGCCTACCAGGGTTCACTGAAATATCTACTTCCATTCATGCCAAAAACCAAAGAGTTTGACCAATCCCAGCATCCTTAGAGATGGTATAAAAAGTGCCATAGTTTCCTCTAGAGTTAACTAAGGGAAATTTAAGTAGTAATGGAATGAAGTAGGGATGTGAATCGGGTGCCCGATCGTTTCCGCTATCGGGATCGTCTGGCTGTGGGAAAAAATTGTTTTCCCGCATTTCCCCGGTTTTTTTTTAGTGAAAAATCGTTTTTCGGGTTAGTGCGCACTAACAAAAATAGCAAAAAATAACAAAAAGTAACAAAAATAAACTCCCGTTAGTGCGCACTAACCCGAAAAAACGATTTTTATGAAAAATCAGGGGTAAAATTGATCGTTTCCTTCTTTTAACCGATTTTTAATGAATTTAGAAATATCGTACGATATTTCAATTCGTTAGAAAAATGATTCTCAACCCTAGAATGAAGTCTCCTTAATGTGAGTATATGGGGCTGCACAGTTTTACCCTCATAGTTTATAATTTGCGTGCATCGATTTGAGCAGATTATAAAATACATATATATATATTCTAGAAAATATATGTATATATGTTGTGATTTTGCAAAAATGTTTGCATGTATGTGAATTCATACACACACACATGCATTTTTGTAAAATCATGGATGTATGTATGTATGTTATTCTGCAAAACCTTTCATTGACATGCACACACTAATATGTCTAAAAGACACACCTTTCAATAGAGATCTGCCTGCAAGAAGACTGGTTTGCCTTGTGCTCTACAATACATGTAGGAGAATGTCCTATCTGAGGTATCTAACACAAAAACTCCCAGCTGTGAGTTATCAGGGACTCCTTGTTGTATCCATGACCTTACCCCCTTACTCACATCCACCATCTCCAGTATTTCCCTTTAGCATGGCATTCCCCTAAGTTCATTTTGAGGTTTCATCCTATATAGCCCTAAGTTTATTTTATACCTTAGTATTATTTTGAGGTCTTATCCTTTATAGCCCAATGTTTATATTATACCTCAGTATACTTCTATTGTACCAAATGTTCTTTGTTGCCTTTTTTGTGTTTTTGTTCATTATACCTCATGTTCTTTGTACCTGCCTCACGGCGATTGTTCAGTTTATATGTAAACCGGCGCGATATGTATCATATACAGGAACATCGGTATATAAAAATTAAAAATAAATAAATAAACAAATCTATATTCTATAAGGACCCTCACTCTAGAAGCCTTCAGATTTTGACAATCACTTGAAGTAGAGTCAGAGCTGTAATTTCCCTCAGCTGCTTTCCATCCAATTATACCACAAAGAGCTTGTAGGGTCGATAAAGCTACAGACACTCAGTAGAAGCTATTTGCATAATATATTATAATACACTGGACACATACAATTTCCAAAGAGATAGCTTCTTGGAGAATGAAGGTTCTGATATTTATGCATAAAATACCTGATATAATGAATAAAAGCCAAGTTCAAAATATAAAGCATCCAAGCTTCTGATGATGCATTCCTCATCCTCACATGGACATATTTCAGGAGGATAGGTCATTAACAGTTAGTAGCCAGGTAAACATGAGGCTTGCAATCTCTTAATTCTGAAAGTAAGCAACAGGGACCTTCATTGCTTTGATTATTGCAGCAAACTTCATTAGTAAAAATTACTCCAGCATTGGTCAGACTGAGAGCAGTATGATTAAACCATAAACTCAAACTGTAATTTGTTACGAAAATGGCACACACCTCACCAACTAACTTTAGATGCCAAAAGGTAGCACATGATTTTGCTAATAAAATAATAACAATCAGAAAAAGAATACAGCTCAATAGAAAAGTAAATTCAACAATAACTAAAAAATGTGCTTAACACAATAAAACAGCTTTTCTGACACTGATGTACAGAAAATTATGTAAATACTTATGCTAGTATTGATATGTTCCTTTTAAAAATAAAATCTAACAATTATTTCACTAGAATTGTGCATTGTTTCTAGAAGGAACAAATAAAAGATTGACATCATGCTATGTGTGATGGATAAATGACTCCCAGCACTCAGCTAGCAATTTTCACTTGTTTCTTAAACATAAGCATATGGTCTTTAAAAACTGATTTTTCAATGGGAATTATGTTATTGGAGAATTTCCTGCAGGAAAGCACTGTGGGCAAGTTTAAATCTCTGACAACCTGCAGAGATAAAATTATGTTACTTTTTTTTTTGTTTGCTGTGAGTGCCACAGTTGAGAGAAAAATACATCAGAGAGAACAATGTGTATGCCAATAGCCCTCAGGCTTTAGGGTTCTTTTCTCTAAGGGGGTGGGGGAGAACACATGTTTCAAGGCCATACTAGTGAGGACCCAACAGTTCCAGTTTTTGCTGTTCAGTTATTATAACAAGCTTGAAGTTCCCAAAGGTGTTGTCTACTTCCAATTAAACCAGAGAACTGACAAATGCCAAAGTACAGTCTTTGTACTGCAATCAAAATCAAAATATAGAACATTTTCAATACTTACCACTCTAACATTGTATGAGTCCTAGAGAGCAATTTTGACTCTAGATAGACTTATAAGAACCTTTTTGGGAGTTGATTTCCATTTTTTCCCAAAAAAGAGGACACTTTTAAAGTGCAGGCAAGCTTGCAGGTCTATGGGTGCTTTCTACCTGTGCACCTGCAAGCTAATTTTCTAAGTGAAATACCCAGCTGAGTTTTCATGGAAATTTAGGACTGGCAGGAACCATGGGGAACTTTACAGCATTTGGAAAGCAGTAAAGTAGACATGTGAATTTCAAAATGAAATCCCCAGACATATTTCACCTTCCCCACCCTAACTCGTCATGGTACCTCCCCTTTTTATTGCAGAGAAAGTACTATTGATGGAAATTTACTTGTGTGACTGTTAGTTATCTGGGAAAATTCTTTTGAAAATTGTCCTCCAAATCTATTATTGAAAAGGAAAAATTCTGGACATCCACATAGCATTCATGGGTCAGTATCATGATCCCAGATGAGTATCATAGTTGAATTATCTGGATTTCTGGATTCAGGTGGAAATAATTCATAGATCCCATATATTGCTGCTCTTCCACAGACAAAATGGATTTACTCTACTAATTTACAGATAAGACACCAACAGGGCTATTTATCATTTTGCTTTAGGGCCTTAACACATGGGTATGTTATGCCTGCATTTGCTGTGCATTACCAGGGAAAAGATTTTTATGAGAGAGAGAGAGAAAATAATATGTCACTCTACTATTTATTCAAAAGAATAACACTCAAATCACTGAAATGTTAATATTCAATAGAAACAGAGGCTTAATTTATAAGGAACATCATAACACAAAAGTTGTTACTTGATTAGTTGCAACTTTTCTCTGCTAAATTGGTCATATATATAATCATCAGTCCACTAGTAGTGGTTAAAGAAAAAGTTATTCATATGTTTTTGTCTTTTGCTCATCGAACCACTGTGAAATATAAAAAATATAACAAAATAGTAGTGCTCACTTATTCTCAGAGTCCCACTGCGCCCGACATGGCACCATGTTTAGAGAGACCTGCTTCAGGGGCTTTAATTTCAAATTCAAAAACACCAGCTTGTGCTCTGTGAAAGTTAATATGAAATGAAACAAAACAGGTAGATAAACCAGTTGATAAGGAACATTCATTAAAATAGTTGTTCATTAAAATAGTTGTTGAACATAGATCCGAAGTGAGACTCAAAGGCAAGGCAACACACTTATTATCTCAGCATGGCATCCCAGGCAAAGAAGAAAAAGGCTTAGCTGCACGTGGCTTTCTCTCACGCCATTACTCATGTGAGTTGAAGACATATAGCATCCTTTAAAATGTAATCATCAAGCAAACACCTCAATGACATCACTGGAATCTCCATTTAAAGAAATACAGCCCATTCGATTTCCTTGTTCAGCCCATATGGATCCACTGTGTTCATACGAAAGATCCAAGCTTATTCCTTTTGTGCCAAATTGAGAACCCTATCCCCCCCCCCCCCCTCTATGCCAGTGTTGTCGCACATTTGTAAAATGACCCATCGTATGTCTGCAAAAGTATGTTGGAATTGAAGAAAATGAGCAACCAAAGGTGCTTCCATTTTTCTTGTATTAAGACAACTTTTATGTTCAGTGAAATGAGTCCTCAGCATCTGTTTTGTCATTCCAATATAAAACAAACCACATGGACAACTCAGAATGTAAACAACAAAAGATACTCTGCAAGAAGTATTAACAATCGTGGGAAAAGATTTACTAGACTGAAAGGTGACAAAATCTTCTTGGATCTTGATTGAGTATCAAAAAATCTCTCACAATTGGTGTCCAAATCTGCTGATAAATTAGGCTTAAAATTTGAGGCTCTAACAACTTGATCATGTATATTACAGCTCTTTGAGAAGGCAAATCTCATTGGCTCTTAAAACAGAGGATGAGTGCATTGTAAATCAGCCAATGTCTGTAAACTGATCTACATATCACTGTTGAAATTGTAGAGTGTCTTAAGAGAAATGTCTGTCTGTCAGTTTGATTCTGTGTTCACGATTGTAATAAAAAGGTCATTGTTACTGTGTAAGGCATATCAATAAGCAATTTTCACAAAGGAAAGAGGATAACTTCTATCTAAAAAAAGATTAGCCATCACCTTAGCCTGAAATTTAAAGTTGCCGATGTCTGAACAAAGTACATAAATGCAAGAATTGTCCCAATGGGAGATTCTTCTTAAAATTGACAGGATGAAAACTATCATAAGAAAGCAGGTTGTTACATTCATTAGGTTTGCGATAGATCATGGTTTTTAGAACAAATTGACCTTTAAAGCTATTGATGTCAAGGAAAGAATTTTCCTGTTCATGAAAATTTACTGTAAATTTCAAAACTGGCCCTCGAAAGTTCAGCTAAGAATGGAACTCCATTAATGATGCAGGCGAGATTTGCCATACGACAATATGTTGTCAATATAACGTTTCCAACATTTAATGGAAAAACTACATACCTGATAATTTTGTTCACCTTAGTGTAGACAGATGGACTCAGAACCAGTGGGTTTATGCTCCCCTGCCAGCATACAGAGATGGAACAAGCTGACATCACAGTTTATATAGCTCTAGAGTGACCTCAGCCTGCCAGTAAAAGCAACTGTGGACAGACTAGCAAAAAAGTTGATTAAAAAACATGATTCAAAACAGGTAACCAGAACTGTACTCAACCAACCATAAAAACTGAACTCACATAAGATTCTAGGTACCCCAAGCTAAGGACTGGATGAGCACTTACCAGTAATCCCTTGGGACCCAGAGCCTTACAGGAGAACTATTGACACACTCATGTGGCAGCCGAGGGCAGGAAGCCGAGTACATCTGTCTACACTAAGGAAAATGAAATTATCAGGTAAGTAATTCCTACATTTCCTAGCATGTAGACAGATGGACTCAGCTATCTTTAATGATTTCATGCCCTCTTGGACATTTTCTTTAAACTCCATTCCCTTACAGTTCTTACAATTATTGGTCTCATCTGTTATTTAGCATTTGATGCATTATATGCAACAAAAAGTGAGGGCTGAAGAAATGCAGCACCCATAACCAAAACTGCTCTCCTTCATGATTACTGCTTGTGAGGTAGTGGAGGCAGTATTTGCAAAAAAATGGATTTAGAAGAATTATGTCCTGGAGTGGTGTGTTTTTTCAGCCTTGCTGGAAGCAGGTATATAGCACCACAACCTTTCCTTTCTCAGTGTTATTGTTTGTGTCTCACTTGGTGGAAACACAAAGTACAGCACTATGGTTTCTTTTTCACAAGAAAAGAGACTGCATGTTTGTGGGTCCATACTACTGGGCATATTGTAACACTAAAGACCCCAGCCAGTACCACTGTATAAAATTGCATCATGCTATTGTCAATGTCTGTGGTATAAAAGAGAAAGCTGACAAGAATAGGAGAAGAAATGGTTAAAAGATAAAAAAAAAACCTGTTCCTGTACAGAAAACTAGTGCGAGCACAAGCAGCACAGATGATACTAGTGTGTGTACCAGAAGTCACCCAACAAAGATAAAGAGAATTTATTTTAGCCAGAAGAAAGCAGTTACAGAGGCAGAGGTAAAATCTGGAAAAGCAGTTTCCTGCTTCCATCTCTTTCTCTACTGTATAACAGGGAGTGAAGAAGGAAGAATCACTTAAGAGTGGGATCAGCAGTGGGAGGTTAGTGTCTCTTGGGGTGGAGAAGCCAAAAGCAGTATAGCATGGCTGCCCACCTCTGTTTCCTCCTGAGGACTGACTGCAGAAATTCTTTAAAGAAAGTACTGTTCCAGATAAATAATATTTGAGATTTCCAAAGTCAGAAGATCCCATCTCCAGGATCTACTGAACTGGTCCTTACCAAGATAAGGCTAATTGGCCTGTAGTTTCCAGCCTTCTCCCTGCCGGTTATCCTTACCTTGCTGGTGGGAAAATTAACGGAGAGACTGCTAAAGAAAGGATAACTAACTACCTGCAATCCACTGGGTTAAAGGATATAAGACAACATAGTTTTACAACAGGAAGGTCCTCTTAAACAAATCAGATTTTTTTTTTATTTAGTGACTAGAGAATTGAATCAAGTAAGAGCACTCAATGTGGTTTACTTAGATTTCAAGAAGGCTTTTGATACGGTCCCACATAGAAAGTTCATAAATAAATTGTGAAGCCAAGGAATGGGTCCCAAGGTGCTGGAATGGATTACAAATTGGTTGACTGACAGACATCAGTGAGTAGTGGTAAATGGAATAAATTCTGAAAAAACAAGAGTGATAAATGGAGATCCTCAAGGATCATATCTATGGACCACTACTGTTCAATATCCTTGAGGCCGATGCAATATCACGCACTAAAAAACATGCATCCATTGAGTGCATCCAGTTTTCATAACATGCGTGCTGCCATTCCTCCTTGGCACCTGATGTAGTATTAAAATGAAACTGAAATGAAAAGGGCGCCAAAAAATCACACATTGTTTAAAAAACAGCATACATAGCACTACCCAGTTTATTGCATCAGATGTCTGTGTTGCATCACACATGCACAATGTGTGGGCATTATTGACGCACATTCCTTCTGTCAATGGAATATGGGAATGCTTAAAAATTATTAATATTTTGAAATTGAAAGGTGCACCCCCAACTTGATATCATAATGTGAGGTCATAATCCTGCAGGGTATATAAGTAGCTGTTGGAAGTCCATTTGTCCATTTGTGCTCAGTCCAGATTGGTCCTGTGCTCTATGCTGACTGGTGTGGACTGGTGCCTGTCATTCTGAATATTCAACTTTCCTGTAAGTTCTACATTGCTGGATTTTCAACAAGTAAGGTAATTGCTTAATCTTTGTTCATTTTTCCTGTCTGCAGTGCTTGTTCAATGTTTTTATTTTAATATTATTTGTTGTTTGTTCAGTTCATAAATTGTTCAGATTCCACTTGCCTTTTCTTTCACAATATTGATTGATGGTTGAGGGTATTGATTTATTATTTGTTGGTCCTCTGTTATTGGACGCCCAGGCTCTGGACTTGGGTGTATGTTGTGCATCACCAGGGGCCTGTTCATGGACACCAAAGTCCTGGATATCACTGAAAGGCGAGGGACTTGGGCATATGTTGTGCATCACCAGGAGCCTGTTGATAGATACCCAGGTCCTGGACGTCCTTCCAGTAAATGCTTAGTAACTTCTTAGTTCTGTCCTCTTTTTTAGAAAAATCTGAGGATGAAGATATTATTCCTTCAAAACTGATAGTTATCTACTGCTGGATTCTGCTCAGGATTTATTTTTTACTGAGATTGTATTTTCATAAGAGGATTTTTTTTTTCAATATAAAAACTGCCATGTTCCCAGATGTAGCCAAGGCCACTCAACTCTGGAGGAAACATTTTCTCCTCTCGAGACCAGGGGTTCAACAACTGGGGGTATTTTTCTGGTTAAAGTTCCCCTGTAAATGTGTAGTTAAGTTAGCTGGAACAAAGTATGCTTTCTATGATCTAGTTCTTCTGATTCAGTTAATGAAAGACAAGCTTTATCTAGACTTGATTTAGAATGTTCACCACAAGGGACTTCTTTTCCTGTATGGTGAGCTCCATTACTTTACATAATCAGAAGTGGTTTTGTCTTAATTTCTGATATCCATACTTAGGGCTTTTTCTTTAAAATTTGATGACTCTTATCCCCGTTAGTATGCACAGGAATTTATATTGTAGATGTCTTCTGAATTTGTATTTGTGGTGAATGCTGATTTTCTTAATTTTTCTTTGTACTTGTTCTCATGTTTATATTGGAAATTCTTATAAATAAAAAGTTAAAAAATATAGAAATATTTGCTATTGAGCACATTGGATATTAATGCTGGATAGCATATTCAGTGATAACACCTAACAGGTTTAACATGGGCCACTTAGGAAAGTTAACTACTACTACCCAGAAGGTGTGATTAACTTTCATGCCAGTTGCCTGCTTAAGGCATACCACTATATCCCCCCTCCAACTACCCTTGTTTTAGATTAAGAACATTCAAAAATCCCCAACTACCCTAAGGTAGTTGGACAGCCAGTTACTCCCTTCTGAAGTTATGCCTTAAATAAAGGCACTGCCATGCATGGAATTCTGTAGTGTTCCCAACCTGGGCATCCAGCCCTCGTCGTCGGTTGCTTACTTTGCCTTTGGGAATTCTGCTCCTGCCCCAGCATATTTGCAGGTCTTTGCCTTCTCTCAGATGCAGTAAGGCACCCTTCACACCACTCCAGTGATGTAACACCAGCATTAAAAACAGCAGGTAAATCCTGTTACCATGCCAGTATTAATGCTAGTTAGCACATGGACCCCACAGATTGGCAGTGTGATGAGTTTTGGATCTTACATTTAAAGACAACATTCAAAGACATTTTTATTTAATCGATTAGAGTCTAGCATGGCAACCAGATGATATATTTACCCCATGGCCTTCTCACAATAGGAAATGTGACATTTCATTTAAAACTAGTAGGGATGGAAATGGAGTTTGTTATTTGCTTAAATTAATTAGGTACAGGTATTGTAAGTATAATTTTCTTTTTACTTGTATGCCAGTATGGATTTTTTTAATTTCAATTATTTTATGTGTTTAATTTTTTAGAAAGTTTGCTTTTTTTGTGTGAGAAATCATAATGTAAGTCATTTGTTTGTAATGATATTTGTTGTAATCTGCTTTGGAATGACCTTTTTCATTGTGGAAGTTGGAAAAATATATCTACATGAAATTAAATTAAATGTACTAAGGGTGGGAACAGCCATATTGAATGTTCTACATGCGTCTTAAAGACTTTTATGAGTAGATTTTCAAAAGAAGTTATGTGCATAAAACCAAGCTTTGTGGGCCTAAATGTCCTTTTGAAAATCAGCTGGGACTCTACAGTCACAAAAGTCTATGTAAAACCCAATTTAGTGCATACTTCTATGTGTGGCTACAAGAGACACCTGGGATAGAGTTGGGGCAGGGAAATGATTTACGCACATACTTTCAATTCTCAAATGCATGCACATCAATTTACTCATACCAAGTTACACTCTGCTCAGAGCAGGGTGGAACCTTGTGTGAGTATGGGCCGACCTAGGAATTTTCAAACCAGAGTCATGCGTATTGCTCTGCTTTGAAAATGTACTCTTCTGTATAAGTCATCACAAAGTTTATAAAATATTTACATAAATCTCTGCATGTTCACCTACTTCTGCAACTTGTGTATCACAGGCAGTTTTGAAGGTTGGGTTTAAAAATTCTACTGAGGTGCATGATAAAAGCTTTATGGCCTACATTTTATCATATAAGCACCTAAGTTTAAGAGCTGTTGGGAAGCTGGAATTTTAAGGTGATTTTCATGATATTTGATTGTGATTCAGAGCTTGACACAATTTGATCCATGTCTGTGAACCACTGAGATAATTTAATTTCTGACAGTTGGTGCCTGCTGGCTCTGTTTTAGATTAAGAACATTCAAAATTCTCAGTTCACAACTTCTAAGTCAAAATGGGTTAAAATAATTAAAAAAAAAACAAACTAACCTATGATTATTATAATTATTGTTTGTATAAAAAATGTAATCACAAACTCTAATAGCAGCAGTATACAACATTTTGCTACTACGTGGAAATATATAATTTACATTAAAGAAGTATTTGTGGTCAGACGTTTCCCTATAGTCCATGATAAAGTAAAAACACTTGGAACTCACAAGGTTATAAAACAATGGTAAATATGAGGGGAAGTTTATTTTGGATATTTTATTTTGAAAATAATAAACAGTTAACAACTAATCTAATAAATGCACATATTATATTTGTATTAAGTTGAGAAGCAGATGATTTCTTCTCATTAGTTTACCATCTTCGGTTTCATTAAATCTTAGTTTGAAATTCTTTAGCTTAACAAATTTTCCATTTAAGAAATATTTCTCAATATCAACTGAATATTTACTTTGATATAAGTAAACCCAGGACATGACCACTGAAATGACATAAAACACAAATCCACATACATATGAGTTTATTTATTTAACCAATTTTAAAGAGCCTTTCTATCACTTAGCCTCAAGGAGGTACACACCAAAATTTAATACAATTCACAAATTATAATTAAAATAAAAACACAACTTATGCAATAATAAATTTGATAATACAACATAATACAATCAAAACAAAAAGCATACACGGAAAAATGTGTGAGATATTTATTTAGCTTTTAACCCTCATTTTTGCTTGTAACAATACTTACAGAGAACAACTGCATTTCCACTATTAAGTTTCAAAAGTAATGAGTCTCTGACTAGCATGGTCCTATTCATCCATCTCTGCCAGTTGTTATTGCCTTTGCTAGCTGATCAGTTTCCATCTCACTTGTGTGAGCAGTCTTATATGTTGGTATAGCATCATGAATTCAATTTCATCCTCTAATGACTTGCTGCACCAATGATGACCCATATAAGGAAGAAATTGTTTGCGTAGCCCTTTCCTCGTCCATGGTATTGCTGTTGGGCCCTGACACAGGAACTGGTAAAAAACCAAATAACAGGAAAAGGAATCTTTTCCTTTCTCTGTGTAACAGCTGCAGCACATAACAAAAACAAACACCTGAGATATGTCTGGCTGCTTTTTACAGGTGACCTCATTATGAAAAACAGGAAGGACCAGGGCTTCTGTGTTTGCTTTATAAAACTAGTGTTTGCTTTTACGGAGTCTTTTGGGATATGAGGACTGACTATATGACAGGAGACTCCAGGAAGCAGGCTGCATTCTTTTGTGCTATTGTTTTCTTTTAGTTCACCAAGTTCATTTCTACTACTGTTTTCCAACCAACATGTTTTGAAAACTTTTAAATGTCTGAAAGTAAGCATCATACTGTATTTTATTTATTTAAAAATTTATAGACTGCCTATCAACATTCCTAGGTGGTTTACAATTGTACTTACATAGATTAAAAACAAATAAAACATAACTATCATTATCATAACTATCATTCCACTGACTAATCTATTAGTGGAATACCTGGAGAATTTTTTAACCTTTTCTCTTTTATGTTAAGCCATCTGAATCAAGCTTTAAGTTGCATAAAGCAAGCTTGCATATTTTAAATGAACTAAAATGAATAATGATATATATCAGGAACCTGTCTCAGATGCATTAACAGGGCTATTTCAGTATAATGAACGAGTGCTGAAAGGTTTCCTCACCTTATCTGTGTTCTGAATATTGAGGATCAATAGCCCTCATCTATATCTCATTTATTCAGAATTATACTCAACCATGTCTACATGCTGAAATTCAAGACTTACCTTTAAGCACCCAGTCTCCCAATCACTGCCTGCTTCATCCAACTGTAGGAACGTAGAAAAAGTTACTTGACTATGAAGGTAATTTTCAGGGGTTGTACGCATAAAATTATGCACAGAAGCAATCTCGCATGCACTTTTATGGATATTACAAGTGGGCATTCCTGGGAGTAGAAAATCATTTAGGGTGCAATTTCAATTTTTGAAAGTACCCACGTAAATGTTCACATGGATGCAGGGGCGGATTCCGGTTAAAGATCGGCCTGGGGATTTTCCGCAGTTGAGCCATGCCCAACCATCACATACTCAGTACACCTGAAGGACAGTGTCAGCACAGCTCCACATGAGACCATATTGCAAAGGGTCCTCCTGACCCATGACTCTCATCATTCATAAATTCCCCTGTCCAAATAACGATATTCCTGTGTACCTTCCTGTTGGGGCCATCCAAATCGGACTCCATTCCTCCTCTCTTCTCCTTTCTTTGTTCCTCCTCCCTTCAACAATCCTGCAAACATCCTTATATGTGCACTTCCTGTTCCCTTCATAACGAGCCCTGGGTACGCTCTCCCATGATTGAACAAGGAAGTCAATATTAGAGGGCCCCTAGACACCTCGGTCTCTCCCCTACCCCACTCACTCAGGCTATTCCCAGAGGGGCTCCCAATATCAAAACAATCAGATGAACTGTCTGCACTGGAATCCCTCAACACCCTGGCAATAGAACTGGCACCATTCCCCTTTCTCCCAGAAGACTCACCCACTGAAACTCACGTGACCGACTCCTCTCTGCCTTCATGATCTGTGGCTCTGTCCTCTCTACTCTAGGCGCTTGTCATTTCTTGCCACCATCCGTTGCTGTGCCAGATGGACCACTCAAACTGGGACCTCAGACATCCGTTGCACATGTGGGGAGGGAGAACACATGGCCATGTTGGCCTGGGCACCAAACCACCACCGTGGGCACCAAACAACCACCTGGGCACCAAACAACCACCGTGAAAGGATGTACCTCAGTTTGGCCCCATGCTGCCAGTGCCAACACCACCGTCGTGTTAGGAAAGGAGGAAAGGACCCCCTTCCCCCCATACAATAGCGGTAAGCCTGGCTTGTTGGGGGGGAGCAGCACCCACACAGATGCATCAGTACCCAGTTATTTGCCGCACCCGTATATCCTTGCAGGGGGGGCCGCCCATAAATGTTTGGACTTGAATGGTATGAAGTATGGTGTGCTGATGAGTGGAAAAAACTTTTTATTTAAATGGATTGAAGTCTGTCTCACTGACACAAAACAATGTGAAAAATGTTCAAGGGGTGTAGACTTTCAATAGCTACTAAATTTGAAATAGTCAAAATATACCTATTAATATCAAATTATTTACTATAAAAAGAGTCTTCAGTTGTGCCAAATGCTGAAAAACATGGCAAAAAATTCTTTGCATCATTAGATTTAACACATCAAATCTATTTTAATCAAAATTAAACATTAACTTTCATATCATTCAATGCACGCTATCATAATTTACTAGGGATGTGCATTCATTTAAAAAGAAAGACATTGTCTATTTCAGTTCATTTCATTGGAATCATGACACTAAAGAACAAGTTTCAAAATTTCAGGGGTTTTTGAGTTTCGTGTTAGTACGCACTAGAATGAGAATTTTAAAAAGCCTGATATGCACATCAATTAGGGAATGCGTAAATATATCAGGCTGGCACGCGCCAAGCAGATTTTAAAAGCTGCCGGGATATGTGTGTGCATGCCTCTGTGTGCACAAATAAAAAGTTTCTAAAAAAAGAGCAGGGTGTAGGTGTGGTCTGGGTGGAACATGGGCTTCCAGGATTTAACCATGAATTTTGTGCGTATATACTTATGTGCACAGGTGTGAGCCAGGGTCCCCTGCTGACATCATGCCATCCGGGTATATTACCTTCACTAGTTTGCTAGCTCATTGAGTTAGCAAGGACTCAAATTCGTTCTTGTCTATGCTACTCTGTCGCTTCCTTGCTGCCGCTGGAAGCTCTCTCTCTGCCCTTTGGGTTAACTGCTAACCTGGGTACCCGATCCTCGGCAGCCCTTTGCTTTATTTCAGGTGCCTTACAGGGACAGGTACTCGCTCCTCGAGGGCCTGCTCTCCCTGCCTTGGTGCCTGTACCTTCTTCAACATACCTGGTGGAATCGTATACCAACAGCAAACACCTAGCCGTTAATGTGATTGCAAACTTTTAATTTTGTATTCAGGGGGTGGAGCAAATGTAAAGTAGGGAGAATTTATTGTGTGCTGTGAAACAGCCACAGTGTTAGCATGGCTCCTAATGTGTGTGTGTGTGAGAGTGAGTGAGAGAGAGAGAGAGAGAGAGAGAGAGAGAGAGAGAGAGAGAGAGAGAGCTGCTATAGTGCCTCCTCCCCAGACAGGTATTTGTATCCCTATGGGAGGCCCACCTAGTAACTCGAGGTGGGGGTTTAGGGCTACTTTGACATTCTACGTGAGATGTACGAACAGAACAGTGGTCTCTTGTGAAGATTTGCTGGCCTTCGGCATGAGGAAACTCACTCCAAGATGAGATTTGGGCAATGTTCTCTCAACCTAGCTTGATGGACACTCTACCTGGGTAACAACAAGCTAGGTGGAGAGAACATTGCCCAAATCTCATCTTGGAGTGAGTTTCCTCACTCCGAAGGCCAGCAAATCTTCACAAGAGACCATTGTTCTGTTCGTACATCTCACATAGAATGTCAAAGTGGCCCCTAACCCCCTACACTCATACCTAAACCCCCACCTCGAGTTACAAGGTGGGCCTCCCATAGGGATACAAATACCTGTCTGGGGAGGAGGCACTATAGCAGCGCTCTCTCTCTCTCTCTCTCTCTCTCTCTCTCTCTCTCTCTCTCTCACACCTGAAACAGGCCTGTCCAGGGGCTGATATCACAATTTGCAAGTGGTACACCCCTTTTTGGTATCGCATGCGATATTGGAAAATGAGGCCCAATATTTGTTAATTTCAGTTTTGTCAGGCCATAGCTGGCCAAGTATCAGGACCTTTATCTTGTACTGGCCATCTCCCCCACGGGTTGAGCCCTCAGGTTCTGGTGGCCAGCAGAACTTAGCTGGAGGTACATTGAAGGACAGAGGTACAAGAAGGCACTCACTTAGGCAGTGAAGCTGGAGAGAAACATGAAACAGAAAGATGCCCACAAATAAACACACACACAAGGCATGGAGTGCATCACAAACAAGACACATAAGACATAGAGTGCATCACAAACAAGGCACAAGACAGGACAGACACAGAACAAACAAAACAGAAGGGCCAAACGAACAAAGAGAACACTGCACTGGGGCCACATAAAGAGCAGAAAGTACACACTTGGAAAGCCAAACAAGAGCTATGTCTAAAGCAAAAACACTAGGATGGCCACAAGAAGGGGTAAAGGAGTAAAAGAGATCCAACATGCGGCAGGGAGAAACCGGTGAGGCAAGCTTAAAGGGGCAGGCAGTGCTGCTGCATGGAGGCTTTGACACCCGAGCCTGGGCAGCTCAGACTTCAACCTGCTGAAGGACTGTGCAGACAAGAGGGCAGGGCTGTAACCAGGGTCCTCACAGCCTGCCCCCCTCTCCCAAATGTGTGTGTGTGTGGCAGGGTCACCATAAACGGATGTCCCGACCATAGGAGCTTACTTGGTTTTGGAGATGTGCAGTGTAACCATGAACATTAGGGATGTGAATCGTTTTAGGACGATTAAAATTATCGTCCGATAATTTTAATATCGTCTTAAACTGTTATGGAACACAATACAATAGAGATTCTAACGATTTATCGTTATAAATCGTTAGAATCGTGAGCCGGCACACTAAAACCCCCTAAAACCCACCCCCGACCCTTTAAATTAAATCCCCCACCCCCCAATGACTTAAATAACCTGGGGGTCCAGCGGCGGTCCGGAACGGCAGCGGTCCGGAACGGGCTCCTGCTACTGAATCTTGTTGTCTTCAGCCGGCGCCATTTTCCAAAATGGCGCCGAAAAATGACGGTGGCCATAGACGAACACGATTGGACGGCAGGAGGTCCTTCCGGACCCCCGCTGGACTTTTGGCAAGTCTTGTGGGGGTCAGGAGGCCCCCCCCCAAGCTGGCCAAAAGTTCCTGGAGGTCCAGCGGGGGTCAGGGAGCGATTTCCCGCCGCGAATCGTTTTCCGTACGGAAAATGGCGCCGGCAGGAGATCGACTGCAGGAGGTCATTCAGCGAGGGTTCCGGCGCCTCGCTGAACGACCTCCTGCAGTCGATCTCCTGCCGGCGCCATTTTCCGTACGGAAAACGATTCGCGGCGGGAAATCGCTCCCTGACCCCCGCTGGACCTCCAGGAACTTTTGGCCAGCTTGGGGGGGGCCTCCTGACCCCCACAAGACTTGCCAAAAGTCCAGCGGGGGTCCGGAAGGACCTCCTGCCGTCCAATCGTGTTCGTCTATGGCCGCCGCCATTTTTCGGCGCCATTTTGGAAAATGGCGCCGGCTGAAGACAACAAGATTCAGTAGCAGGAGCCCGTTCCGGACCGCTGCCGTTCCGGACCGCCACTGGACCCGCAGGTTATTTAAGTCATTTGGGGGGGGGGGTTCGGGAGGGGGGGGGATTTAATTTAAAGGGTCGGGGGTGGGTTTTAGGGGGTTTTAATGTGCCGGTTTTGCGATTTTACGTTTTTTCACGATTTTTCACGATATTTTACCCCCCCAAACGGCAACAATACGATTCCCTCCCCCTCCCAGCCGAAATCGATCGTTAAGACGATCGAGGACACGATTCACATCTCTACTAGTGAGTACTCTAACTCAGTCTATCTCATCCACAGTATCTCCTAGCTGGGAAACCTGCTGCAGAACCTCCTTTCATCATCAAGGAGAAAAGGGCTCCCTCTGCCGAGGTCTTTGAGACTGCAAGTACCAGACTGCCTCACTACTGCCACCTCTGGTGGCTCTCTTCAAGCTGTCTAAATAAAGAACTAACTGTGTTTTGTGCATTACGAGTCTAGCCAAGTGCTGTGGCTCGTCACTGGGCTCCTCCCCATGGGCGTGGTCATCTCCCACAGTACCCAAGGATCCACCAAAACATACTTAACCATAACAGATAGGTGTATAAAGGATGTCAGAGATGGTGGAAATGGGGGAGCTAGGTAGGAGATGAATGGGGAAAGGGGACACTGGGTAGGGTGTAAGAGGCAGAAAAAAGAGAATGAGTGATGCCTTCCGCTGGAGCTGTTGAGGGGACCAGAGTCAAAGGAGGGTAGATGATGGCTAGAGAGGGGTAAATATCGACTGAGAAAATAGGGGACTAGGGAGTGGATGAAAAAGGAGGAGTAGAAGGCTGGGGAGGGAGAAAAAAGGGGAATGGTTGGGGAGGAGAGGAGGTGAGAGTGGAAAGTAAGAGATGAAAAAATAGAGATTGAGGATTGGAGGATGAATGGGGTGAAATCTAGCTATGAGAGAATAAAGAAACAGGGAAGAGAGAAATGGAGAAAACAGATGTATGTGTCTATTGAATTGTGTGTATATGTATATGTACGCGTGTTGTATGCGTGTATGTTTATTTTATGTTTGTATATGCATGTATGTTTGTGAGTGTTTGTTGATATGTATATAAGAACGGTTTGTTTTTCTATATGTATGTTATGTTTATGAATATACATGTTTGTACATGTATATTTGTCTACATAGGTTTATATGTGTGTTTGCATTACTTGGAAAGAAAATTTCCAGTATTCACATGGAGAACTCATGATTTTTTTTGAGGAACTACAGGACAAATTAGAGGAAAAAGTTGTCGATGTTCCAACACACATATATATAATAATAATATAACCACTCACACAATTCAACAAAGAGACACACAACACATATACTTACCTCACACGTATAGAACAGGTAATTCTGTTAGCTTAAATATATAAAGGCAACTTTGAAGCATAGTGAGGATTTTGGCCATTTTATGTCTCTGGAAAAATTATTTAATGCATCTGGCTTTGCTGGTTTGTGCAAATGATTACTAGGGGATATACCACACTTCAGTGACTAATTAGATATTGGATAGTTTTTTGGTAAGATTCCAATTACAAGCACCCACTGGCAGCCTACAGGAGATTTACTTACAAATTTAACATTTATTTCTGCCTCTGACTGTTATTTGTGCATCACTCCAAAATTAGGCATGGGATTTTTGGGCTGTCTTGAAACAGACTGAAATGAAAATATCTTACTGATGTCTCTGCAAGAAACACCCACCAGTTTCTTGCTTTATTTATGCGGTTGGTGTCTCACAGGGAAATTTTCTTTTACTTTGGAAGGGAGTATTTTCTTTTACTAAAGACAGCATATACTTTCAGAAAACATTTTCAAGTTCTGACCAGTTTAATTGAGGTATATGTGTTTAGCAAGCCTCACAATGTTCACTTTGCCTGGCCTGTCCAAGAAGAAGCATCAAACTGTATAGGGTTTGCCATACTTAGCCCTTCCAAAAAGGTAGGATGACTGATGCTCTAACATAGCTAATCACCGATTAAATGATAGGTTTGGCACAGTCAGGTTGTGGGGGTGTTGGCATACCTGGGAAATTTTAAGCCTGAGATTGCTGTTCATTAGTTGGAAGTGGGGGAAGGAAAGAGGAAAGAATAATGCCTAGCATAGAAACATAAAAATGTTCATTTGTTTCAAATGAATTTAAAAAATGCAATAAGGGCAATTTGTTTCATTTGGGGGGCCCTGAAATGAATCAAGGGCCCCCAAATGAAATGAACCATATTAATTGCATTCATTAAAAATAATTATTCCAAGACTGGGGCCTTGCATAGGGCATATGCCAAGGCCCAAAGCCGGTGTCTTGGCCTAAACCTAGGCCTATGCCTGAAGCTAGGGCCTTGCCTAGTTCATAGGCCAAGGCCCAAAGCAGGGGTGATAGTCTAGGCCCATGCATGACACCAGTCCTGCCAAGGATCATGTAGAATCCAGGGCCTCGGCCAAGACCCAATCCCCCACCCCGGGAAAAATCACTTACCTGACCTATCGGGTATTCAATGTCCAGGCCAGGTTCTGATGCCTCAGCCTGGACCTAGGCCTGGCATCAGGACTCGGTCCAGAGGCCAGATCCCAATGCTAGGGTCTTCACCTGGAACTAGGCCTGACACCTGGACCTGGTTGAAGGCTGGGTCATGATGCCTGGGCCTTGGCCTAGACCAGAGCCAGGCCCCAAGCCCAATGCTGTGACCCAGCATGGATGCAGGGTTCTGATTCTAGGGCCTCAATCCAGACCTATGCCCATTGCCAAAGCTTGGCCTCAGCCTAGGGTTAGGCCCAGGCACAGAGCCTAGGCCTCACAGCTCCTCAGGCAATGTCCCCGTCTTCATCTGATTCCTAGTGCTAGGGTCATGTTGGAGTTAATTCCGGTGCATTCACACCAGCAGACATCACCATTTTGATATACGTCATTGCCATACAACTGCCATACATCAAAATGGCTCTACTCGCTGGGGTGAATGCGCCAGAGTTAATTAACTTCAGTGAAACCACAGAGCATGGCATCAGAAGAAAGAAGAATGAAGAGGAAGAGGATGTCACCTGAGGAGCTGCGAGGTCTGGCCTAGGGCTTGACCCTAGGCCAAGGCCCAGGCTTTAGTAACTGGCCTTTAGGCCAGGCTCCAGCATCGGGCCTGGGTCTGGGCTCCAGCTTAGACTGAGGCCCATGCATCAGGACCTGGCCTTCAGACCGGTCGTTCAGCGGCGGTCCGGAACCCCCGCTGAAATACCTCCTGCAGTCGATCTCCTGCCGGTGCCATTTTCCGTACGGAAAACGATTCGCGGCAGGAGATCGTTTTCTGGACCCCCGCTGGACCCCCAGGGACTTTTGGCCAGCTTGGGGGGGCCTCCTGACCCCCACAAGACTTGCCAAAAGTCCAGCGGGGGTCCGGAACGACCTCCTGCAGTCGAATCGTGTTGGTCTATGGCCGCCGCCATTTTGCGCCGCCATTTTGAAAAATGGCACCGGCTGAAGACAACACTATTCAATTGCAGGAGGCCGTTCCGGACCGCTGCCGTTCCGGACCGCCGCTGGACCCCCAGGTAATTTAAGGCATTGGGGGGGGGGGTTCGGGAGGGTGGGGGATTTAATTTAAAGGGTCGGGGGTGGGTTTTAGGGGGTTTTAGTGTGCCGGCTCACGATTTTCACGATTTTCACGATACTTTAAACACCCAAACGGCAACAATACGATTCCCTCCCCCTCCCAGCCGAAATCGATCGTTAAGACGATCGAGGACACGATTCACATCTCTAATTAATAGCAAAAGGGCAGACTCAATCAACTGCAGAAGCATGCTGAAGAGAAATGAAATCAATTGTTTTAAAATATGAAATAAAACTTAGATCTTTTTTTTTTTTTTTGGACCACCTGGGCAACATACCTGGGCAACTCTCCAGATTTCACCCAGAGACTCCAAAATTCAAATGGAATTGCCAGGTCTTTGGGCCAACAACTAAAACAGAGCTTTCCAAACTTTTCATGTTGGTGACACACTTTTTAGACAAACATAATTTTGTGACACAGTAATTCAGTCTACTAGCAAACCATAGGTTAAAGGTTAAACAAACAAAATGTATTTTGACAATTTATATATGTTTCCTTAAATATATACATAATAAAATGTTTCACGACACAACCTATCTTGTGAAAACCTTTCATTTATATTAAATATATATAATATTCCAAGATTAATGTTATTGTTATAATTTATGAGTAACAATAATAAAACAAAGTTATTGTGTTATTCAATTTACCTCTTTAATAAGATATATGAGCTTGATGGGATGAACACAGCTTTTGAATATTTGGTGTTAATAAAAAAGTCCAAAGGGTCTTCTGCGTAATTTTAAAAAGCTGGCCAGTTTCACACTATAAAATTATTTGATAGCCTCATTCAACTACTTCTATGTGGCTATGAGAGTGAAGTCTGGAATTTATAGGAAGGGACAGAATGTCAATATAAATCCTGCACCTCCAGTTCTGTAACTCTGTGCATCCACTGAAATTCCCCCAAACAATGGAGCTTGGATGTTTCCCTTACAGCTCATCATACTAAAAGATATTTTCAAATTCTGGTGTCACTTCACAGTAATAGCAGCACAAACACCTTCCACTACCAGGCACATTGTGAACTAACACAAAACCCTGCAAAAAAGACACTCAAAATATATACTGCAATCCCATTGTAACATAACAGTAATAACACCAAGGACTCAAACAACAATAACCCTACCTGTGAAAAAACAAGGGTAAATATTAAACTGGGTCCTAGAATACCAATACACCACCTACTGAGAAAACAAAACAAACCAGATTGCTATAGATCCCTATGCTAGCAGAATCTCTCATCATGGTCACACACACAGAGCAGAGACAGACCCTCACCAAATACAGAATACAAAATAAAGGGAGCACAAATTAGTCAAAAACTGAAATAGAAACCCTAAGAAGCCAGACTCTGTGTATTAACAATGGAAAAACAGAACCACCACTCCTCGTAAAACAAATAAAATCAAGTAACATAAAGCATCAGTTATAATAGTAAAACCATACTAATAAAAGAATATTTTAAAACTACTGATAAATAGAATTTCTATTAATTAAAATCATATACATTTTTTACAATTTCCCAAACACCAATAAAATATTTCAAAACAGCACATATATCAAATAACACCCAATAAGTAAAACTAATAAGGATTTTAAAAAGCCCCTGCTGTCCATACGTGAGAGCTCTTGTCAAAGATTTAGGAGGTTATCCTCTCTCTCTCACTTATACTCACATGTTCATTCTCTCTCACACATACACTGTCACATACATACACATTCTTGCTCTTATACCCACCATAACCTCTCGCTCTCACAGACACTGACACACACTCAGGCTCTAAGACACTCTCTCCCCCTCCACACACACCCCCCACACAAACTCTTACTTCCCTGGATTTTCTCATACACACTCATGCTCTCACTCTCTCTGGCTCCCTCACATACACACAAACACACACACCCAGGCAAGCTCCCATTCATTTTCACACCACTCCCTCACCATCCCCCAGGCATGCACACATTCATTCTCACACACACACAGACCCCCAGGCAGGCACCAATTCATTCTCACACACACATACACCACACACAGGCAGGCACCTATTCTCACACATACAAACCCCAGGAAGACACCCATTCATTCTCATACACAGAGACACCATCAGGCAGGCATCCATGCATTCACACACATACACCCCCAGGCAAACTCCCATTCATACACATGCACACACTAAAGGCAGATGAGAGAGGGAGCAATTTTAGATCTGATTCTCAGAGGAGCGCATGATTTGATCAAATTTGAATCATTAAAATCATCCGATGTACCTGAAGATTGGAAGATGGCCAATGTAACCCCGATTTTTAAAAAGGGATCCAGGGGTGATCCTAGAACCTATAGACTGGTGAACCTGACCAGTGCTGGGAAAAATCGTGAAAACTGTTATAAAGAATAAAATCATAACACATTTAGATAGAAATTGTTTGATGGGACACAGCCAACATGGATTTACCCAAAGGAAGTCTTGCCTCACAAATCTCCTTCATTTTTTTTGAAGGGGTAAATAAGCATGTGGACAAAGGTGAACTGGTAGATGTGGTATATTTTGATTTTCAGAAGGCATTCAACAAAGTCCCACATGAGAGGCTTCTAAGAAAACTAAAAAGTCATGGGATATGAGGTGATGGGATATGTGGATTGCAAGTTGGTTAAAAGACAGAAAACAGAGAGTAAGATTAAATGGTCAGTTTTCACAGTGAAAAAAGGTAAACAGTGGAGTGCCTCATGGATCTGTACTTGGTCTGGTGCTTTTTAATATATTTATAAATGATCTGGAAATTTGCAGATGACAAACAATTATGCAGAGTAGTTAAAACTCAAGTGGATTGTGATGAATTGCAGGAGAACCTTGTGAGACTGGAAGATTGGGCTTCCAAATAGCAAATTAAATTTAATATGGACAAGTGCAAAGTGATGCATATAGGGAAAAATAACCCTTGCTGTAGTTACACAATCAGGCCGATATAGTACAGTGCGCTCCGACGGAGCGCACTGTTAACCTGACCTTGGACGCGCATTTTCTCTTGCCCATTATTCAGTAAGGGGTGGAAAATGTGCATCCAACCCGCGGCACCTAATAGCGTCCTCAACATAGAAATGCATGTTGAGGGCCCTATTAGGTATGCCCGCGCGATACAGAAAGTAAAATGTGCAGCCAAGCCGCATATTTTACTTTAAGAAATTAGCACTTACCCAAAGGTAGGCGCTAGTTTCTGCAGGCACCGGGAAAGTGCACAGAAAAGCAGTAAAAACTGCTTTTCTGTGCACCCTCCGACTTAATATCATGGTGATATTAAGTCGGAGGTCCCGAAGAGTAAAAAAAGTAAAAAAAAAAAGAAAAAAAATTTAAATGGGCCGGCGGCTGTCAGGCCGAAAACCGGACACTCAATTTTGCCGGCGTCCGGTTTCCGAGCCCGTGCCTGTCAGTGGGCTCGAGAACCGATGCCGGCAAAATTGAGCGTCGGCTGTCAAACCCGCTGACAGCCATCGCTCTGGGTCAAAAGGAGGCGCTATGGAAGCGCTAGTGTCCCTAGCGCCTCCTTTTGCCTGTTTCTACCACACCACCTAATTTAAATACAGAATCGCGCGCACAGGTAAGTGGCCTGTGCGCGTGACGGGAGAGCTGGCGTTCGTCCGCTCTCCCGCGGACTTTATTGAATCGGCCCGAATGTTAGGTTCTATATTAGGAGTTACCACGCAGGAAAAAGATCTAGGCATCATAGTGAATAATACATTGAAATCATCGGCCCAGTGCATTGTGCAATCAAAAAAGTAAACAGAATGTTAGGAATTATTAGGAAGGGAATGGAAAATAAAATGGAGGATGTCATAATGCCTCTGTATCGCTCCATGGTGAGACCGCACCTTGAATTTTGTGTGCAATTCTGGTCACCGCATCTCAAAAAGGATATAGATCACTGGAGAATGTGCAGAGAAGGGTGACCAAAATGATAAGGGGCATGGAATGGCTGCCCTATGAGGAAAGGCTAAAGAAGTTAGGGCTGTTTAGTTTGGAGAAAAGATGACTGAGGGGGAATATGATAGAATTCTACAAAATCATAAAAGGATTTGAACAAGTTAATGTAAATCGGTTATTTACACTGTCAGATAATAGAAGAATCAGGGGTCATTCCATGAAGTTAGGAAGTAGCTCATTTAAAACAAATTGAAGAAATTCTTTTTCACTCAGTGCACAGTTAAGCTGTGGAATTCATTGCCAGAAGATGTGGTTACAGCAGTTAACTTAACTGGGTTTAAAAAAGGTTTGGATAAATTCCTTGAGAATAAATCAATAAACTGCTATGATGGTAATTAATAAGCAATAGTAACTTGTGATCTATCTAATGTTTGGGTACTTGCCATGAACTTGTGACTTGGATTGACCACTGTTGGAAACAGGATACTGGGCTTGATGGACCCTTGATCTGACTCAGTATGGCATTTCTTATGTTAGTATGATGTTTCCATGTCATCAGTGGGCATTTTTCTCCATCTACACTCCACACATCAAACTTCTCTTTTCTGAGACTTTAAGTCAGGAAAATACCAAGGAATATGACTCTTAAGGTGAAAATTGTTGCGTCCGTCTTTCTCAGACGGCTTCGTCTGACATGCCTTACCTCTATTTCAGCCCTCTCCACCAGCCTCGGGAGAATGGCATCCGTAGCGTCTCCTTGCCGCACCCTCCGTCTTCACCGGAACGGCTCTGGCGCAGCATCCTGCCATGTTGACCTGAGGCCTCCTAGGGCGTGCGCGTGCATGCCTCACGTCTTGTAGCAGTGTTGGCGCGAACCTCGGGGGCGTCCTCCTCAAGTGACGTCACTGCTTCCATATTCAAAAGGTTGCCTATTTGCTGACTCTCGCCAAGTTAGCAACAGATTGGATTTGTTCCGGTCTGAAGCTGCTCTGCCGCTTCTACTCTGCTGGAAGCCACCTTCACACTCCGGGGTTCTACTAACCTGGATACCCGCTCCTCGGGGGCCCTTTGTTTATTTCCAGGTGCCTATCCTCTATGCAGGTACTCGCTCCTCGAGGACCTGTGTGTCTATCCTGGTGCCTGCTACCAATTCTTCAACCTGCTGGAACACTACCTATCAGCTACAGAGAGTGAGTACAACTTCTCCCAGTCTGTCCATCTATAGCTCCTTGCTGCTCGTCTGCATCGGCCCCTACACCACCATTGTGGAATGGATCTCCTCTGCCGAGGATTACAAACTGCTAATACCTATCATCTCTCTACTGCTCATTGGGAACTCTATCTACTCAGCTACCAGGGAGTGCGTTATAACATCTGCCAGTCTGTCTTTCCTACAGTACCTTACTGGACATCTGCATCGGGGCCTTACACCACTATTGTGGGTTGAGTCTCCTACGCCAAGGATCACAGACTATCGCTACATGAACTACTCTCTACTGCCACCTCTGGTGGACCACATAGCTGTATTATAAAAGATAGAATCTCTGTGTTGGTGCATTTGAGTCTAGCCCAGTGCTTCAGTTCCCTATGGGGTTCCTCCCCGTAGGAGATACCATCACTGTTGCCCCTGAGAATCCACCAAACACCTCGATATCATAACAAAAATGAAGCATTTTCATAGAAGTTAAGGTATCAAGAACAGAATAAAGTACTGATGCTGATTGCCAAGGATCCATTAAATTCTGAACAGCAAAATTAGTTGGTTCATCAAGAAGAGGCAAGCATCTTTCTTCTTACTGATTGGCTTCAATAGGAGAACGTCAAGTAATACTGGGAGCCCCAGAGGGGGCATGAAGCACCTGCCCAGGAATAAAAACAAAACAATTAATCAATTAATGATCTGATCAGGGGACTGGTTCACATGACTGGATATGAGATTTATGAGAAATCCATTCATCTCAGACAAAGATTAAATCCAGGGTATGTCCTAACTTATGGGTAGGTGAGTGAATGAGCTTCGTCCAGCCCAAGGATTGCATATATGAAAACAATTTGTTACACTCAGCAGAAAAAGGAGAAGCATCAACATGACTGTTGAAGTTGCCTAGGACTATCACATTTTTCACATCTATTTTTGCCATTTGCAAACAAAGAAAGTAAAGCAATTATAAGATAGGTATCCTGGAAAGCAGTATATTAAGCAAATGCCCCAATTCCGTGAGGAAGACAAATAGAACAACTCCAGAGCAGCTGCAGTCTCTACCAGGGAGACACTTAAGCTGAGTGATGCCTTAACAATCACCAGAAGGCTACCCCCTCATCTATTGATTTGTGACTTAGAAAAGACCTCATAACCTGGTAAACATAAAGCATTTAACAGAATTATTTCTCATGGGAGAAGCCAGGATTCAGTGACACATAACAGATCAACGGTCTGACAGATTAAATCTGTCAGTATTAGAATCTTATGACAAATAGCTTGACAATTAATCAAATAAAGTGAAAGAGAACCTCAGCTAGCTGTTAGCATAGAGGAGTGAGGGTCCAATGATACTTGAATTAGCAATGTATTGGAATCTAAGCCGATGGACAGAAAGAGACCCATAATGTCTTCTCTCTCTAGCACTATCAGAATGCATTCACCCATCTCAAAAGTAGAGAACAAGTTAAATAAAAATAACCCCAAAAAACACATAAGATAAAACATCAACTTTTTAAAAGAAGCATCGAGAGATATAAAAATGCTACAAAGAAACCCCACATATGGATATAAAATCAGGTAAGGATTATACTCTTCCTTGTTAAAATGTGACTCATGGAGTCAGACCGAAACAGAGAGCCCAAAACCTGATTTTTCTTATTTCAAATAAAGGGCCTTATTTTCTAAGGCTTGCGCTAACAGCACAAGCCTGCGATAGCTAGCGAAGGTAGTGGACGCCTGTGCTACCTACATCGGGGCAGACTCGGCCCCGGAAGAGGAGGAGTTGGGGCGTCACCAGGGCCGACTCTGCGAGGACGGCGCGGGCAGCGAAAAAGTAAGGAGCCTTTTCGCTGCCTATTTCGCGCCCAATAACTACACCTTTTATGGTGTAGTTATTGGGTGTGATGCCGGCAGCGATCGCACCACGGAGGTGAGATCTCTGCCGGCTAGCGCAGGACCGCTCCCCCTGTTTCAGCCCCCCGCCCCTCATTACCGCATTTTTCTAAAATACCGCAGGCCTGTGATACTTTAGAAAATGAGGGCCAAAGTGAAGCTTGGCAGCATGAGTGCATACAAGGAACATGCCTCTTAGCTATACTCCTTGAGCGCAACTGAGGTGAGTGCACCCCTGGCATGCAGTGCCTCCAGGGTCACCATGGCCTTCTAATAGGGAGCCCCTTCTGACATCGTCAGGGGCAGAGCCTCACTCAGATGCCTGGCAGGGAATGGAATGCACAAGAAAACAGAGAGAATCACAATGCTGGCCTGAGAAAAGGTACAGTAAGAATATTTCCAGTCCAGGAGCATGTCAGACAGGCAGATACAGTGTCAATGAGCAATAAAGGCAAGTGCAGAAACAACAAAGCTGACATGACATTGCTGCCGGCTTTGAATAGGGAGACCCTTCTGTTACCATTGGGGGGCAAAACTTCAGACACCAGTCAGGGAATGGAATGCACAAGAAAACACAGAGAATCATAGCGCTGACCTGAGAAAAGACACAGTAAGAACACTCTCAGTCCAGAAGCATGGTAGACAGTAGATAGTGATACAGCATTGAGGAACAATACAAGAAAGTGCAGAAACAACAATGTTTTCACAGCATCGCCATGGGCTTCTAATAGGGAGCCCCTTCTGATTTCAGCGGGGGTGGAGCCGTCATCAGACTCCAGAGAGGAATGGGATGCACAATAAAACACAGAAAATCATAGTTCTGACCTGAGGAAAGACACAGTAAAAACATTTGTCAGTCCAGGAACATGGCAGACACAGGCAGATGCAGCATCAAGGAGCAATACAGGCAAGTGCAGAAACAACAATGCTGACACAGAGTTACAGCAGATTTGTAATAGGGAGCCCCACTTCTGACATCATCAGGGGGTGGAGTCTCACTTAGACATCAGGCAAAGAATGGGATGCACAAGAAAACACAGAGAATCACAGCACTGACCTGACAAAAGACACATTAAGAACACTCTCAGTCCAGGAGCTTGGTAGACATCTTTACATTTCAAATGATTTTGAAGGGAAAGAGGTTAATGTTATGTTAATAGAAAGCCAGCAATTATATTGGCATATTTGGTCTGGAACTGTCTTATACTTTCTCTGAAAAAAATAATATAGGGATGATACCATACATTCTTACCTATAGAGTAATCTATGGCATAGATTTAATGTACTTGGAAACTCT
Organism: Rhinatrema bivittatum; assembly: GCF_901001135.1. Lineage (NCBI taxonomy): Eukaryota > Metazoa > Chordata > Amphibia > Gymnophiona > Rhinatrematidae > Rhinatrema > Rhinatrema bivittatum. The sequence goes on from NC_042623.1 coordinate 76,819,426, forward strand.
GATGAAAAGATATATATTATATCTTCCTGGTTACTTTGCTGACTCTTTCAATGCCTCCAAGCAAGGATTCAAGACATGAGCATTTTGTCTTCACTCACCACTCCACTGCCTTAAACTCCCTCCAAATTCATGATCAACATTGAAACTCCAAGTCTTTGCAACCATTTAAATGCAAGCTTGTTTGATGAGGCATTTCAATAATGCTTTCCTTGTGCTTATGCCTTTGTAGTTTCATTTCCATTAGATCTGTAAATTTGTTCAACATCTGAACATCATTAAGGGTTACGTAAAGCTTGAAATATGTTGAAGCATTGGTATGGGGTATACGTGTGTGTATGGAAATGCCTGTAGCGATGAGAAGAAAGTAATGAAGAGATGGGCTGGGATTGAAATAAGTGCAGTTGAAATTTAGTTATATTCCAAAGGTAAATTTTCATAATGACTCTTATTCAGAGCAATAATTGTTGATCTCTATTTCAAACTCAGGCCACCTGGAAACTTAGAGCTTGAGCCATCTGTATGCAGTTCTCTGCACTAAAAAGAGGAGTTGGCTGACCTTAGAGAAGAACTGGCAAAAATTAAGGGACCCTCTACTAATATAAAGCTTCCAGAAAATTTTCCTACACTCCTTCAATGGAGCCAGTGGGTTACAGTGGACTCTAGTAGGACAAGACTCATGTCTGATACACAGACAGCCTCCTCATCTCATACCCACACCAATACCCATAGTCCTATAAAAAAAAAAGCCAAGAAAACAAAAATAAATGGATCACAGTGGGCTCTGATAGGAAAATCCCCACGACGCTGTTAGTATTTGAGGTAGTTGTGGGTGGATCCTTGGGCCGGTAGCAGATGACCACGCCCCCGGGGGAAGATCCGGAGAGGGACCGCTGGTCAGGCTCAGAGTATGGAGACAGACACACACTAGTTCTTTTATTAAACAGTATATTGAACCACCAGAGGTGGCAGTAGTGTGTTGAATTGCCCGGCTAGGATGTAGTCCCTCAGATACTGGAACAGCGATCCTGGATAACTGAGCTGTAGAGAAACTGAATATAGTGAGTAGGCAGGGTATGCAGAGTTCAGGAACAGGACCTAGATAGTAACACTCACACAATGGTTTCATGGAGGCAGCTCAGGAAATGGAATGAAGTAGGCCCTCGAGGAGCGATTGCCTCGTTCCAGGGAACGCTCTGAGAGAGAGAAGATAACTCACTGATGTTGTAGGCAGCGAAGACTTCCTGGCAGAAGTGGTATTCAGTAGCAAGTCCGGGAACGAGGGCCCTTGAGGAGCGAGTACCGGTTCCAGACTGCGATCTGAAAAGCAAAAGAGAAAGCGAGGCCCCCGAGGAGCGGGTACCCCTGGTAAGTCCGAGGAGGCAGAGTAGCTTAGGTAGAGTAACCCTTTCCCCTTGTTAACATGATACGTTAGCGATTTCAGAGACCTTAAATATCCGGTGCGCATATCCTTGGTTTCCCTTATCCCTCTACCCCTCCTTCCCAGCTCTCCCAATATATTCCTTTTACACCCCTTACCCCCTCCCCCCCTCTCTTGTTACTTTATTCAGTTTCAATGTAAAGCCCTGTTGGCTATTTTTGTTCTATGGAAACCGATGTGATGTTTTCCAAACGAATGTCGGTATATAAAAATTGTTAAATAAATAAATAAATAAATAAATAAATAATGTCAGGGGACACCCCTGAGGCTCGCGCCATTGCTGGTACTTCAGACGGGGCCGCGCGCACGCCCTTAGGCTCCGTGGGAACATGGCGGTGTGCAGCGTCTAGCCGGTCCAGGGACGCCGGAGGAGGATGGCAGGGTGATGCCGTGGCAGCCAAACTTCCAACAGACAAAGAGGGAGTCGCCAAAGTGGTAAGGTGGGCGTAGTGGAGACGTCGGGCAGCGACAGTCGCAACAAACACACAGACATCCTCTTCAACTTACAGCCATGCAAATTGCCTTCACAGCATTAGAAACAAATTATACTTTACACGGTATATCTCAAGTGGTAGATGAGTTGAAAGAAAACACCTACTGTTCACAGAAACCCAAAGGAACCATAAAAGGATCTCAAAATAGACAAAATGTTCTATTGGGGTACTCTATTATTAAAGGCATTAACTAGGGGACAATCTTGGAAGGTTTCAAAAATGTCAGATGCATACCAAGATTCTCTGCTTGTAAATGAATTGAGGTGGCCAACCAAAATAAAAATGTTGCCGCTGCACATCACTAATGCACATCAAACCAAACCAGTAGCCCTCCATTCTTATCTATATTCCCTGCTTCACTCTTCTCTTTCTTTCTCATGGTCCCGGTTTAAAGTCTGCTCTATTTCCAACAAATTTACTTACATTCATGATCTCTTTATCTCTCATATTCTTTATATTATCATCTTGACTTAGATTTGGCTTTCCCCTGAGGACACTGCTTCAGTTTCCACTCTCTCTCATGCAGGTTATCTATTCTCCCAGCAGTCAGATGCGATAGTGGTGCTGGACTGCTGTTCTCTCCCTTCTATAGGTTGTAACTCCTTCTTCCACCTCAGTCCCTCTCCTTTTCTTCCTTTGAGCCCCAGTTCATCCGTCTATTCACTTCCCTACCTCTCCGGGTAGTTGTCATTTATCGACCCACTGATAAATCCCCTGTGAGAGTATGTGTTAAACGCTCCTTAAAAATCCAGGACCAGGCATTTAACCCAGTCCACCTTAAGCCACAGATAGGATGGAAATTCCACTCTAAAAGTGTTCTCTGTTAAAGGAAATAAGAAGCTAGGCCTGGGGAGAACATGGGGGCCACAGGGAATAAAAGGAAACCTAGAGAAGGCTAATACTACTGAAGTGTTAGTTATATCTATTTATCTATCTATCTATCTATCTATCTATTTATTTATTTAAAAATCATTCATTTATTTATTGCCTAACAGAAAATATCTTCCCAAGTGCTTTACAACAAAGTACAATACATAGAATAAAATACAATACACATAAATAACTAAAAATACATATTAAAATAATCATACCTTCTGGGACAATTTACTTCATTACCTCTGAAAGGCCCTTTCTATCTACTGGGCAACTTAATTCATCGGGCAAGATTTTAAAGCCCTCCTATACTTTAAAAGATCTACCTCTTCTCTAAGGCTCAGCGGCAAGTTGTTCCAAAAATGGAGAATCATTCCAGAGAGAAATTTTGCCTTCAAACAAGTGTGTTGAAACACTTTAACCTCCTGTTGTTTTTACTTTGTGAATTGCAAAGTAAGCAGAGCTGTTTCTGTTTTGTTTCCTTGTCATTACTAAAGAAGTTTATGAGAGAACAGCCAGAGTCCATCCTGAGTCTCTTCTCTGGCTAGCACAAGACCACTTCTGGAACCAACATCCCCCTCCTGCTTTCTCTGACTTTGATTCCTGGATTTCCTTCCTCCTTGAACCATCTTTCCCTTCCCTTATTCTTGGGGACTTTAATCCCCCTCTGACTCTTATGGCTCAGAATCCTTGCCTTAGCCTTTTTTATTTGTCCTCCAACTCTTCTCTACCTCTACTCATCAGCATGGCCACTCCCTTGACCTACTCCTTACTTCCAGCTGCTGCCTCTCAAACTTTTTCTTCTCGGTTTATCCACTAGGGATGTGAATCGTTTTTTGACGATTTAAAATATCGTCCGATATATTTTAAATCGTCAAAAATCGTTAGAAGCGCGATACAATAAGAATTCCCCCGATTTATCGTCAAAAATCGTAAATCGGGGGAAGGGGGAGGGGGAGGGGGAGGGCGGAAAAACCGGCACACTAAAACAACCCTAAAACCCACCCCGACCCTTTAAAATAAATCCCCCACCCTCCCGAACCCCCCCAAAATGCCTTAAATTACCTGGGGTCCAGAGCGGGGGTCCCGGTGTGATCTTTTACTCTCGGGCCTGCGCTGCGTTGTAGAAATGGCGCCGGTGCTACCTTTGCCCTGTCATATGACAGGTCAAAGGTAGCGCCGGAGCCATTTTGTTTTTTGTCCCCCGACGTCAGGAGCGTAGGAGATCGCTCCCGGACCCCCGCTGGACCCCCAGGGACTTTTGGCCAGCTTGGGGGGGCCTCCTGACCCCCACAAGACTTGCCAAAAGTCCAGCGGGGGTCCGGGAGCGACCTCCTGCACTCGAATCGTTTTGCCGTACAAAATGGCGCCGGCCATACGGCGTATGGCCGGCACCATTTTGTACGGCAAAACGACGTCAGGAGCATAGGAGATCACTCCCGGACCCCCGCTGGACCCCCAGGGACTTTTGGCCAGCTTGGGGGGGCCTCCTGACCCCCACAAGACTTGCCAAAAGTCCAGCGGGGGTCCGGGAACGACCTCCTGCAGTCGAATCGTGTTGCCGTACGGCTGGCGCCATTTTGCGAAAAATGGCGCCGGCCGTACGGCAAAACTATTCGAGTGCAGGAGGTCGCTCCCGGACCCCCGCTGGACTTTTGGCAAGTCTTGTGGGGGTCAGGAGGCCCCCCCAAGCTGGCCAAAAGTCCCTGGGGGTCCAGCGGGGTCCGGGAGCGATCTCCTACGCTCCTGACGTCGGGGGACAAAAAACAAAATGGCGCTGGCGCTACCTTTGACCTGTCATATGACAGGGCAAAGGTAGCACCGGCGCCATTTCTACAACGCACCGCAGGCCCGAGAGTAAAATATCACACCGGGACCCCCGCTCTGGACCCCAGGTAATTTAAGGTATTTTGGAGGGGTTCGGGAGGGTGGGGGATTTATTTTAAAGGGTCGGGGTGGATTTTAGGGATGTTTTAGTGTGCCGGTTTTCCCGCCCTCCCCCGATTTACGATTTACACGATATTTACAAAAACAAAACCGCGACGATCCGATTCCCTCCCCCCCCAGCCGAAATCGATCGTTAAGACGATCGATCACACGATTCACATCTCTATTATCCACTCTCAAAATTATCATCTGATAATTTTTGCTCTAAGCTAGCATCTCTGACAGTCTCATCTAGCACCATGAACAGCTTCAGGAACCTCCAGGCTATTGACACTTGTATCCTCTCCACTTCTTTTTCATTTCTCCTCTCCTCCACTATATTGTCTGAGTCAGCTGATGAAGCAGTTTCTTACAATATTGTACTCTCCTTTGCTTTAGACACTGTTGACCCTGCTTTTACCCATCTTATAAGATGCATCAAACCACAGCCTTGACTCACCCCAATTATTCCTGTACTCAATCTCTGAGCACCTCTGATTTAAAAATCCCATTTCCAGGCAAACTTCATACATTTCAAATTCATACTGACTTCCAGACTTCTATCACACTTGCTAAAGCAAGACTACTATGGTCATTTGATAAACTCTCTCACATCCAGCCCTTGTTATCTCTTTTCCAAACTGAATTCTATCCTCAAACTATCTTCCTGTTGTGTTTGTGGCATTGTAGACCCTTGGTCACAATGGAGATGAATCCGCCCATGGGTAGGGGCCCCATGGGGAACCACTGCGATAGGCTGAACTCAGATAGCAGACACAGTATGGATAGAGTCTTTATTGTACTGCTGTAGATAGATGGCGAAAGCAGGAAGGTAAGGCACTGATCCACGAACTGCCAGTACATCCAACAGGCTCAGAAGTATAGTCTCACCCAGATGTTCATTATAGACAGGAGCCTGCAGTGTGGGTAACGCCGAGGCTGGTGGGTGAGTAGAGATACTCACAGAATGAAGGCATCTTTCTGGTGGTAGAATGGTGAGACCGAAAGTCCGTAGTGCAGGATATAAAGGCAGATAGGCCCTCGAGGAGCGAGTACCCAATAGTCCAATATCCTGAAATGTAAAAGAGAGAGAAAGACCTCCAAGGAGTGGTTGTCTTAGATAGTGAGGACACCGAAGGGTAGTTGGAAGCGAGAGACCCCCAAGGAGCGGGTGTCTAGAGCTTCTTACAGGAGCGAGGCCCTTGGAGTGAAGGCGGCATCTAAGCAAGCAGCTTAGAGCGGTCAGAGTAGCTAAACCATAGTCTTTGCTAACTCAAGGTGGTAGTGGAAGTGGAGGCTATATATACCCGGAGGTACTGCCGTCATGCGGTGGGGCCGCCCCCAAGGTTCCTGCCATGACGTGTATTTGAGCATAGATGTGCACGCTCACACCCTAGGAGGCCATGGGAGTGAGCATGGCAGATGGGGATGCCCATGCTGGTTTGGAAACGCCGAGACCCTTGGCACTCAGCACCGGAGGCAGCCATCTTGTCTAAACAAAGTGAAAGAGGAGAAAAAGAGGTAAGGCACAGCGGTTGCGGCCGTCTGCGACTGACGGACACAACAGTACCCCCCTTGAAAGGGCCCCCTCCAAGACCTCTTCCAGGTGGTCTGGACTTGCATGGGTGTGCCAGGTGGAATGGACGAACCATCTCCTTGTCTGTAATATTGGCCAGTGGTTCCCAGGAGTTTTCCTCTGAGCCATAGTTCTCCCATGTGATGAGATACTTCCATGTCTTGCCTCTTTTACGTACATCAAGGATTTCATCTACGGCCTATTCAATATCATCTTCAGTATCCAGGCTGGTAGGCTCTGGGTCTTTCCTGGAGAACTCGGAGAGTATCACTGGCTTTAGTGGAGATACATGAAATGCATTGTGTATCTTCATTGATGGAGGCAGTTTTAGACTGTGTGTTAGATTTTCTAATTGCTGAAGGATGGCGAAAGGTCCCACAAAGCGAGGTGCAAATCTTGCAGAAGGAAGCTTAAGTCGGAGGTACTTAACCAAACCTTGTCTCCAGGCTGAAACTGGGGTGCCTTTTGATGATGAGCATCATAGGTTCTCTTTGCCTTTTGTCCTGCTTTGAGGAGAAGCTCCTTCATCTGTCTCCAAAGTTGGGATAATTCTGCTGTGGTAGCCTGGGCAGCAGGAGAGGCTACTGACAATAGAATTGGCAGCGGAGGTAATGGCTGTCTCCCGTAGACAAGCTGGAAAGGGGAAGACCCCGTTGAAGAAGTAGGATGTGAATTGATGGCAAATTCTGACCAAGGCAGTAATTCAGCCCAGTCATTCTGTCTAGAGTTGACATAAGATCACAGAAATTGTTTCAGCATCCTATTCATCCTCTCAGTCTGACCGTTAACCTCTGCCTACCATCCTCAGTCTAAGTCCAAGGCGATGTCAAATTATTGACATAATGCTCTCCAAACCTTTGCAGTAAATTTCACTCCCCTGTCAGATAGGATATGTTTAGGCCTCCCATGAAGACAGACGATGTGTTTAATGAAGAGTTTTGCTAACTCAGTAGCAGAGGGTAATCCTGATAATGCTACAAAGTGTGCTATTTTAGAGAAATGGTTGACCGTCACCCATATGATGTTATTGCCATTGGATGATGGCAGGTCCACTATGAAATTGGTAGCGATATGGGTCAATGGTTCATCCTGTGATGGTAGAGGCTGTAATAGGCCCCAAGGATGCATGGGTGGTGGCTTTTGCTTGGCACAAACAGCACAGGAATCCACATATGCTTGTACTTCCTTCTTCATGGTTGGCCACCAATAGTATCTTTGCAACATAGCTAGGGTATGACTCTGTCCTGGATGGCCTCCCAGACGGGAATCGTGTGCCCATTTCAACAGTTTTTTTCTTAAACTTCTGGCCACTACCATCTTCCCGGCAGATACAGTGTGGGTGGCTGCGAGAACCACTCTTTTGGGATCATTGATATGACGGGGTTCATCCGGCACATCCTGAGGTGAGAAAGAGCATGATAGGGCATCAGCCCAAGTGTTCTCTCCCGGACGCTACTTCAGAAGGAAGTCGAATCTGTTGAAAAACAGAGACCATCTTGCTTGATGGTGGTTGAGTCATTGAGCATGTCGAAGGTACTCTAGATTCTTGTGATCAGTGTTTACTACTATTTGGTATTGTGCGCCTTCTAGCCAGGGACGCCACTCTTCAAAAGTCAGCTTGATTGAGAGAAGCTCCTTGTCTCCTATCCCATAATTTCTCTCAGCAGGCGAGAATCACCTAGAAAAGAAGGAGCAAGGATGGAGCACATTGGATTCACTGTACTGACTTAGAACCGCCCCCACACCAACGTCAGATGTGTCGACCTCCACAATGAAAGGACAGTGTGGGTCAGGCTGGCAGAGAGACAGCTTCTTTTGAAAAGCCTCTTTGAGCATCAGGAAGGCTGAGATGGCTTCTGGAGACCAATTGGCAGGGTTGGCTCCCATCTTGGTCATAGCAGTTAGAGGGACTGTCAATGATGAGTAGTTTTTAATAAAGGATCGGTAGTAATTGGTAAATCCTAAAAAGTGATGCAATGCCTTCAGGCCTGTGGGTTGAGGTCAGTCCCGGATACTCTCAAGTTTCTTGGGGTCCATTTGAAAACCATTCTTAGAAGCAATGTATCCCAGGAAGGGTACAGCTTCTTTGTAGAATTCACATTTCTCAAGCTTCGCGTAAAGGTGGTACTCACGCAGGCGTCTTAGGACTTTCTTAACATCCTCCTGATGACTTTGCAGATCTTGCGAAAAGATCAGAATATCATCGAGATATACTACTACGCATTGATACAGTAAATCCCATAAGATGTCGTTCATCATATTTTGAAAGACTGCAGGTGCGTTACTTAAACCAAAGGGCATGACGAGGTATTCAAAGTGTCCATCATGGGTGTTAAAAGCAGTCTTCTATTCGTCTCATTCTCGAATATGCACCAAGTTGTAAGCTCCTATTAGGTCTAATTTGGAGAATATTTTGGCCCCTTGGAGCCTATCAAACAGTTCAGATATTAAGGGCAGGGGGTACTTGTCCTTGATGGTAATCTCATTCAGACCCCTGTAGTCGATGCAGGAGCGTAAGGCGCCATCCTTTTTCCCTATGAAAAAGAAGCCTGCACCAGCAGGTGATTTGGAAGGTCTGATAAATCCCTTTTGTAGATTTTCTTGTATGTAGGTAAACATAGCTTTAGTCTCAGCTACTGAAAGAGGGGACACCCTTCCTTTGGGAGGTTCTGAATTTGGCTTCAGATTTATGGCACAATCAAACTCTCTGTGTGGCGGAAGAACATCAGCTGCTTGCTTTGAGAAAACATCCTGGAAGGAGGCGTATTGTGGAGGTAAGCCAGGTAATGATGGGATAGTGGGCATGCAGATGAGCGGTGAAACTTCAGCAAGACACTGACCATGACAGTTGGGTCCCCACTGGGACAGTTCCAAGGTGGCCCAATTAAATTGTGGCATATGGTCTTGAAGCCACGGCAGACCCAATACCAGCGGATGCATAGATTTTTCCAACACTAAAAAATAAATTGTTTGAGTGTAGAGCTCCAGTGAGCAGGCCAATAGCTTGGGTGGTCAATTAAACTTCTCCAGGAAGTGGTTCTCCATGGATAGATGACAAAAGCAGAGGCTTGGCTATTGGCGTGTTAGGAATCCGTAGATGTTCAACCAAGCGCTTCAGAATAAAATTACCCCCAGCACCGTAGTCAATGAGAGCGAGAGTCTGAAATTCGAGACCTCTGCAAAGCAGAGATACTGGTAATGATAATAGAGGAGTAGGAGAGGTGAGGCCCAGGAGAAGTCCTCCTGCAGATCCCAGGCCTGTCAGTTTCCCAGACAAATGGGACAGGTTTGGACTGCATGACCCGATTGGCCACAGTACATGCACAACCCCATGCGCTTGCGATAATGTCTCTCCTTAGAGGTCAAATGGCTTCAGCCTAGTTGCATAGGCTCTTCCTCCTCTAGGGGTGCAGACTGTAAGCTGGAAGCAATAGGCACAGGTTTAGAACGGTTAACCCCCACTGTAACTTTTGTGGATTCTTAGCCTCTTGAGTACGATCGCGGATACGGCGGTCGATTCTCCCTGCTAGTTCCATCAGGGGCTGAAGGGTATCAGGCAAATCACGAGCCACTAGTTCATCCTTTATGCGAGAGTTGAGACCCTCCATGAATATGGCACGTAAGCATCCAGTGTCCCAATGTAGTTTGGATGCTAGAGTCTTAAATTCAAAAGCAAAGTCTGTAAGTGGCTTGTTACCTTGCTGAAGGTTGATCAAAGCAGATCCAGCGATGGTCTGGTGAGCCGGGTCTTCAAACACAGACTTTAAAAGTTTTAGAAATCCTGATAGGTCATTCAGGATAGGATCTTCACATTCCCATAATGGTGAAGCCCAGGCCAGGGCTCGTCCTTCTAGGAACGACAGGATGTAGGTGGTCTTTGAAGCTTCAGTGGGAAAGATGGTAGGCTGTAATGAAAAATACATGCTGAATTGATTAACAAACCCTCTGCACATCTTGGCTTCACCCGTAAAGCAGGTAGGTGTGGATATAGGTACAGTGGTCTTAAGGGTTACCACTGGTGACAGCAATTCCAACATAGGAGGAGCTGAAGAGTTCAGTTGAGCATGTAACTCATTGAAGGCAGTAGCTAGGCTCTCCAAAGGCTTTTGTTGTTCTGTGATCCACTGGGCAAAGCCAGGGATGGCCTGCAGGGCTGTGAGCTGAGCCGAGTCCATGGAGTTAGCAATCTGTTGTGTTTGTGGCATTGTGGACTCTTGGTCGCAATGGAGATGACTCCGCCCACAGGGAGGGGCCCCGTGGGGAACCACTGTGATAGGCTGAACTCAGATAGCAGACACAGTATGGATAGAGTCTTTATTGTACTTCTGTAGATAGATGGTGAAAGCAGGAAGGTAAGGCACTGATCCACAAAGTACCAGTACGTCCAACAGGCTCAGAAGTATAGTCTCACCCAGATGTTCACGATAGGCAGGAGCCCACAGTTCGGGTAACGCCGTGTCTGGTGGGTGGAGTTGGAGTGCCAGATCGTAGAGGTACTCACAGAATGAAGGCATCTTCCTGGTGGTAGAATGGTGGTCTAAACATACAATGACCAAGTTAGAATTCTTTACCTTTCTCCCCAAACCTATTTTCCTTCATCCCCCTTTTTCTATTTCTGTATATGTCATCTTCCCAGTCCCCTCAGCCCATAACCTTGGGATCATCTTCGACTCCTCTCTCTTCTCTACACATATCTAAAAAACTACTGAAATATGTAATTTCTTTCAGTATAATATTATCAAAATTCATCCCTTCCATTCTGAACATACTACCAGAACTTTATCCACTCTGTTATTATCTCCAGCTTAGAGTACTGAAAGACACTCCTCACAGGTTTCCTGCTTAACTCTCTCTCTCTCCATTACAAACTAACCAAAATTGAGCTGCATGACTTATATTTCACCAAAGTCACTACACCCATATCGCTTCTCAAGTCACTACATTGGCTTCCTATCCATTTCCTTTTTTTTTTAAATTTAAACTTTATTAATTTTTCCATCAATGATAAACATCATGAAAAACATCATGAAAAAGTAAAATATGAGTACAATTTCCATTTCCACATAGATTTCAAGCTCCTTTTGCTCACATAGAAGGGCCTTTGTTCTGCAGCTCCTTACTACCTTTCCTCTCTTATCTCTCCTTCCAACATTCTTTGTTACCTCTGCTTATCAGGCAGGTCAAAATACTCTTGTCCTATACCACCAATTCCATGCTTTCCACTTGGCGTCATGTTGGAATATTTTCCTGAATTGGTGCATCATGCTCCATTTTCTTGTCTTATTCAAATCTAGTCTAAAATCTCACCTTTTTGAGGCTGCTCTTAAATCTTAATCTCTGATTATCCCACTTAGAGCCTTATTAATTTTAACCATTTTCATAATAAATGAAATTCCCAAAGTTTCTTTAGCTATGTATATTTCTCTTGATTAGATTATAAGCTCTAGAGAGCAGGGACTGTCTCATATGTTTTGTACAGCACGCATGTCAAATAGTGCTATAGCAATGAATGGTAGTAGAAACAGTAGTAAATGAAAACCGACTGCGAGTGGGAATATTTAATGACTACCAAATCCCTGGTTTACGTTTTGCTTCCTCTTCATTCTATAACTCAAAAGAGAGAGAAATGCAATTATAGGTAACCATTCACTATCCAACTGAATGACACGCTTCTCGTGCTCTTTGGGATGAGTTACTTTTGATGCTGCACTTCACTGCCTCCTCCTCTGCCATTATATCAGCACAGGCAACACCTCTCCAGCAAGTAAGACCAGGTGCTGAAGAAGAGACACAGCATGTGACAGTTATAAATGGGTATCTTTGAAGTCATGCCATTTGAGGAGGAAACTGGGACGAATCGGTGTCTAAGAAAATTAATGTGCAGCAGAACATGGCTTTGTGGAACAGAACACAGCTTTGTGGAGCAGCAGAGCGGGTCTGGTTAAACTCAAATTGTTATGTCTGGATTTTGGTAGCTTCTTTTTTTTTTAAGTATGTACTCATCTTTAATCAAAACAAACAGCCAGCAAAAAAGAAATGAGTTGTTGTTATTGTCAATGTCTGCTAGGAAGCAGGAAAACATGTGCTGAATCTATATTTGGTCTGCAGACCATGTGGTATTATGCTTAAAAAATCTTCAGCACTAAGTGGATATTCAGTTTCATGCACATCTGTGTTATTAATTTTAAACCTACTATTCAGTGCATGCACTACATATTAAAGATTTGCTTTTATCAAATAGGTTTGCCTGACAAAGAAGGCTAAAAAAAACTGTGCTGATTCACCAACAGTTTAAGATGAATTCTGATCAAGCTATGACTCCTCAGATTGGCTGCTGTGATTATATCATTCTTTCCTTCTACAAAATAGTGAAAAAAAAATTAAATCTGAATTCAGAAACATATGCTTGATATACCACTCTAGGCTTATGCATCCTTTCAAATTCACAGCAGCCTCCTTCCCTTCTAGCCAAAAGTAATTTTGGAATCCAGAAAATATTCTCAGGGATGGGACAGTGAGAAAAAGTGGAAATTTCTGGTTGATGGACAACCTCTGACTAAAGTATTACCTGGACAAAGACTCCAAGCTCTTCGTTGCTGTAACATCTCCTGTGACCGCTTATTTTGTGGGGCATTCCTCGGTTTGGGACTGACCTGGTGGAAGCCCCTCTTGGGCAGACTCCATCAGTCATTATGTTCCTGCCGCATGGTGCCTCCACCTGGGCAAAATGGTGTTAGTAGGTGGGGTTTCCCACCCTTCACCCCAGGAAAACAAATGGGACTGTGAATAGAGCTGGCCATATTTAAAATATGTAGAGGTTTATTAGACTATATACATTTCTACATGATTATATACATCGCTAATAGGATAACAAACAGCATACTTATCTACTCATTGTTATTATTTTCAGACTACGCAACTATATACATTTCTCAAAGATTGCAAGAACATTCAAGAGTTGGTCCCCACAGAATACCACCATATAGAATAGGAAGGGCCTCTTATGTTCCCACTTAATCAAGTAACATTTTCCTTCCCCCTTCTCCAAAAATCTCACCAATGTGTTGTGCTCCTGCCCACAAGAAGCGTGTGCAGGTTCTTACCTCTCACAGCCACAGCCAGCCGGGCTGCTGACGCTGCTTCTTTCTCCTTGAATCAGCTGGGGCCGTTCCCACAGCTGCTGCCATGTGGACTGCTCCTCGGCTGCTGTCTCTGCCTTTCCCCGACGTGCTGCTGCGATCCCGGGACCTTCAGCGAGCAGGCCGTCTCTCCCAGTGCCTGCTTTAGCCCGGGTCCTTGCCCAGCAGGGAAGCCGTCCCTGCCGGTGCCTGCAGTCTCTCACAGTTCCCTGCAGCCAGCACTTCTCTCTGCCGGTGCCTACAGCTCTCTACTCTCCCTGCAGTCTTACCTCTCCTCCTGGGGCTGTCCTCACGGCATGGAGCCGTTCCTGCAGTCAGCCCTTCCCCCGCAGCCAGCCTTGCCTCTCTCTGCTTCTGTCCGTGCAGCTGGGAGCTGCTCCAGTGACCTGCCTTCACCCAGCTCCAGTCCGGGGCTGCTCCGCGGCTTCCTTGGGCCCTCCACGTGGCTGAGGACGCCACCAGCTTCCAGCTCTTCCCTCCAGCCTCCTAGGGCACGGGCCCGTGCCTCTTTGCTCCTCTTCAAGGGCCAGCCAGGTGTGGCCCCCTGCTGACCCCTCCCTGGGCGTTGTCCACCTCAGCTCTACTAAAGGGCTCAGCTTTCAGTGTATCTTTGCCTTCGCAAGGAGTTGGTCACTCCTGAGATCCTCGTTCCAGGAGATGCCTTGTATTCCAGCCTTTTGCAAGGTCCAGTGTTCCATGTTTCCTGTTGAAGCTTCTTGTCAAGTTGTTCCAGTCCTGATGTCTGCCTGCCATTCCAGTCCTGATGTCTTCAGTGTTCCAGTCCTGATGTTTGCCTGCCGTTCCAGTCTCAAGGTCTGTCTCTTGTTCCAGTCCTGATGTTCCTGATGTCCATGTTCCAGCCCAGAGGTGTGTCTCCTATTCCAGTATATGTGTTCCAGTCCTGATGTTCCTGATATCCTTGTTCTTGTTCCTGATCCTGATGCTTCTACCTGCCTTGAGCTGCCTGGAGTGCAGCGAATCCTGCTTTGGCTGCCGGTGTGCAGCAACCAGCTTCTTTCCTGTTACCTAGATGTCGGTGCCAGATCCTGTTCCTAATCCAGTCCATATGTTCTGCCCTTCGTCTCGTCTGGCTCCTGAGCCTTCTGGCCTGTTGGGCCCTGGAGTGGCCAACAGGTGGGATTCATCCCTGTGCTCTGGAGCTTCCGTTCCTGCCAGCCGATGGCACTTCGGATGTCAGTATCCCAGCATCGGAGTTTGCTTCGCCTGGATCTCTCCTGCATTCTCCCGCTCTCTGCGTGGTCCGCGACCAGCCTTCCAGGGCTGAGTAGGGCGCGCATGGGACAGGGTGGTCCGCGACTCAGTCCCGCGGGTGGCCTGAGTAGGGCGCCCTGAGGGTCAGTGCCCATGTCTACCTTCAGCCCTCGTTCCTGCATCCACGTCTATGGATCCTGCACCTCGTTCCTGAGTCCACGTATTTGCCTGAGTCCATGTCTAAGGATCCTGCAACTATGCCTGAGTCCACGTCTATGGATCCTGCACCTCGTCCTGAGTCCACGTCTACGCCTGAGTCTACGTCGTTCCTGAGTCTCGTCTGAATCCATGTTCCAGTCTTCGCTGCCCTGGCCTCCATCCGGCCTGCCGCTTCGTGCCGTACCCTGCGGCAGGTCCGAAAGGGCTAGGAACGGTCGGAGGACTGTTCACAAGACCAACATTGCGTTGTTGGGTCTTCCGAAGCGTGCAGGTCCGGAGGAGGACCTGTCTTCCGTTGTTACTCCAGCCCTGCTCCCGTCCAGCCCATGCTCGGACATGCCACGCCTCCCACGGCACTTCTTCAGAGTCCTCTGGGGTCGAGCCGTGGCCCAAGGACACACATCACCCAGGAGTGGGATCGCTCTCCTAGCGCTCCACAACACAATGTGAAAAGATGCAATGGTTAGTTGGCATTGCTGGTCATGGAGGGGGTGAGATTTCATTGTGTATAAACTGATGCCATCTCCCTTGCTCCACTTCTCTGTTGATAGGCCAGTACCCTCCAGGGAGACCCAGCTCCACCACCGGTCTGCCGCTGGAGTCTGCATTCTTCTGGGGGTCCCTGACTCTGCATCCGGTCTTCCACTGGGGTCCATTCACTACTGGGGGACCCAACGTGACCTCCCACTCTGATGCTGGGTTGTACACCCTCCTGAGGGACCCAAGTTCACCTCTGCACAGTTGTTGTCTTTAGGCTTTTCTTTTGCTCATGTTTACAGCTCCACTAGGCTCATCGCACAGTGATTCAGTCTCTTTTCTTTTGGTGATTTTAGCATAACCAAGCTCATGGCCAATAATTCATTGTTAAACAGCCTGGAAAAACCACATTCTCTGAACCAAAAGACCAAGACCCAAGCAGGATCTTCTATCATGTTTGGCCTTTTTCTCTGTGCTAAAAATTAGGTACCAAGGATTCTGACTTCCCTTATCACTCAGGGTGAGAATCTGTTTGTTTGCTAGAACAAATATAAATATTTCTGATTTTAGTAGACACCTCATCTGCATTTGATACCTTGAAACTCATCTTGAGTCCATAGAGATTACTTCCATTGTTTGCTCTGGTTCTCCTCTTTCCTAACAGTGACATGCTTGGGAATGCCTCCTCCAATCTCTATCCTCTTGTTACCAGTGTCCTTTGGGCTCATCTCTTTCTGCTACTTCATTCAGTATCTATATTGCTATCATTTGCTCTGTTCTTGCCCAACTGGATGTTACTTTCAAATTGTATGCTAATGGACAAACAGTTTTTTTTACCACAATAATGTCCACATTAAATGATGCATTTACAAAATTATCTTTTTGTTTGACCCAAATTAAAGACTGGCTAACTAGTACCACTAGATAAACTTGGAATGCTCTCTCTCTCAGACTCCTATGTCTGATGTCCCTGCAAGTTTCAGTTTTGACAGGGTGGTGGTTAACTTTTTCCTTTCACTCAAGCCTCACATTAATGCACTGCTTCACTCATCTTATTTCAAGTTGTGCCATTTTTGCTCTCTGAAACCCACTCTCTGTAATCAGGATTTACAGTTATCTCAAACCCTAGTGCTTTCTTCCCTCGATTACTGTAATGTGCACCTCCTTGATTTACCATCTTCAGATCTGTGCCCTTTACAATTATTTAAAAATTAAGCAGCTTGTTTCATAACTGGTCATCTCTTAGAGATCATATCTCTCCTACTTTGGCAGGCTTATACTGCCTTTCTGTTACATGGTGGGTAAGATTTAAAATGTTAAATTTGGTTTTCTAAGCTCTTCATGGGCTAATTCCTTCATGCATCGCCTCTACAATCCTAAATTAACACCCTACTTGCTTTCTTCATTCCTCTTTCAAAAATCTGGTAGAAATTTCTTCTGTTAAGAATAGAAACATAGAAACATAGAAATGACGGCAGAAGAAGACCAAACGGCCCATCCAGTCTGCCCAGCAAGCTTCACCCACTTTTTTCTCTCATACTTATCTGTTTCTCTTAGCTCTTGGTTCTATTTCCCTTCCACCCCCACCATTAATGTAGAAAGCAGTGATGGAGCTGCATCCAAGTGAAATATCTAGCTTGATTAGTTAGGGGTAGTAGGGGTAGTAACCGCCGCAATAAGCAAGCTACACCCATGCTTATTTGTTTTACTCAGACTATGTTATACAGCCCTTATTGGTTGTTTTTCTTCTCCCCTGCCGTTGAAGCAGGGAGCTATGCTGGATATGCTTGAAGTATCAGTTTATTCTTCTCGTTGAATCCAGAAAATGTATCTTCAACATAGTTGGTCCAATGCTATGTAATAATCTTCCTGGTGAGATTAGACTTGAACACGACCTACTCCATTTTCATAAATTACTCAAGACTTACTTTATTTATCTGTGCATTTCCTGCCTGACTTTGCCTTAGATTGGCATGAATGATTCCTACTCACATTCTATCTCCTGAGCACTTTGATTATGCACTTTGATGTTAAATAATGGAGTTGTCTTGTTTTTTTTTGTTGTCTACATGTGTGCTGATATTATTTTGATGTTGTTCATTGTAATCCTTATGCTTATTTGCTTTTTTCTGAATGATCTGCTGTTATCCATTGAGATTAGTGGATTAGCGGATTATACATTTAATAAAACTGTTTTTCAGTACATTTGTCTCATGAATCCCTTTTTCTGTTAGAATTCTGCAATTTAAGAATTTTCCTGTCAAAGCTGTATAACTTAGGACTTTGCCATTATTTGTTTTTAAAGTGATATTTCAATCTAAGTTAACAATAGTAGTCAGGGGGCTGTGAAACAGCAAGTCCTCTACTTAAATCTCGGACTCATCTTTGGTATTTTGAGGTGTTTTTGCCCTGCCAGGCAGTAGAAGTATACCCATTTCATCCAAGACCTTTGGCGGTATTTGGGGCATGACAGGCAGAGGGAGTGTATACATTTCAGTCATGCACCTGTGGTGGTATTTGGGGCAATGCAGGCAGGCATGCAGAGCAGTAACAAGGCTTTCAAAGTGTTTTCATTTATCTTGCTGCTCACATGTAAAATCTGAAAACCAAGCAAAGAAAGATTGATTTTCAGGAACACTACCTTTTACATCAAATGTGGTGAAAGCCTTGAGCGCTGAGGGGCTCACGATGTCCCCTGTCATCAAAAAGATTCTTTCATTGGGCATACTAGTTAGTGCGTAGGACAGAAAGTGCTGAGCTACTCTGGCAAGGTCTAGCTAGAAGGTAGACTTATGTGCCCAATATGCCAGTTTATAGCATGTCACAGAGATTGGTTCAGATATCTCATTTACTTGGGTAGGCCATGAGTCTTTCTTGACAGCTGCTTTCATTATAGCCTATGCCAGAATAGATGATTCTTTAAGGGCAACATGGCTTTGGTGTATTGAACTCAAAGAGGAACTACTAGGTGACAGGGTGCTGATCTTATTTGTATTACTGTCTGTGGTCCATTATTAGTGTTTCCTCCTCTGCTAAATCCCTACTCTGCATTCTATGGTGCTCCTTTTCACAGATATTCTCTGTCAGCATATTCTTCATGTATATCAGACTATTTGACTTGAGAGTGAGTCTCTCTTTCACATGGAGATCATAGAATGTAGCGAGCATGAATGTATTATTTTTGGTGAGAGGTCATAGTCTCTATGTCATCTGCTACTGCAAGCAGTCCATACAGTGCAACACCTCTGCTGTCATTCTCTCTTCCTATTAAAAACCCAACAACTTTATCTATAGGTTATTTACTTTGAGGATGACATCACACAAGGTGGCACTTCTGGAACTTAGCTTCTCTATGTCATCCTTAAAGGGCTTCTGGATTTTGACTAGCTGACTCATAACTACCTAATCATGATGCCATTGTGGGCACTGCACCTTTATCTCCATTTCCCGAGACAGAGCATGAAGGACTGTCTATTTCTCCATTAACTTCTGTAGCATCATATAGGTGAAATTGCAGTAGGTACCGATATCTTGAATGAGATGCTTGTGATGAATCTCAGTCATCCTGCTTTTCAGGAGAAGTTACCCCACCTTCACACTTCTGTAAAATTGCATAGCTATTCTATTGACTTATTAATGCCTACAGGTAGACATTCTCTTGGTCCTTGGATCCCAGCCCCAGCGCCTCCTTCACTATTAGATGCAGGGTATGATCAAAACATGGTGCACCCTGAAATCCCCCATTGGATATTCCCTTTATCATATTTGAGCCATTGTCAGTCATGAAGAAACCTGGCTCTCTGTCTAGCTTCTAGCCCTTCAACATCTCTCTAATGGCTGATAAAATATTGGCCAAGGTATGGGCCTCATCCATCAAGTGGGTGTGCAGCAAAGTCTACCCACACCCTGATTTTCAGTCCTCTCTAGGGCCACTGACTGCCCCTGCCTAAGCCAGGTCCCAGCAGTGTGCTATCAGTGAAAGGGAAGAATGTGAAATATTTGCTGGTGAAATGCAAACTTCTCCCTACCTTGGCCAGCAGTGCCTGGATGAGACTATATGGCACTGGTTGTAACAGCTGTGGATGACTTTTCTACTAAATGTGGTCCTGGAGAGGACTTTGTAATTTGGGGCTAAGACCTATAGGAATGCTTGAAACCTACATTCTCCACTGCCTACAAGGGCTGGTCATCAAGGGCAATCATTTCTATTATGCTTCTCGTTATGACTTTTGTTGCTGCCTGCCTCTTTCCTTGGAATAGTGCTATCAAAAACCACACTATTTCTTCCATTGTGAGCCATCACATTTGACATATGGCAAGGGGCTGCTGGACTGTCACTCACTAATGGAAGGAGCCAAGGGCATATGAACAGCTTATGGAACACTCTTCCCCTTTTCAAACAGTGACCTCTGAATGGAAGAAGGGGTCCCCTGACTACTACTAGTATTACAATCCCCAGCTTTCAATTGTGCTTCTGCAGGTGATGCAACATCTCTGCATTTGTTAGATGCCCATTTGCTTGCCTCAGCTGACATCCTTGGCATAATCCTTAAACTGAGCCAAGCGTGGGTCCTCCCTGACATGGAAGTGCCTCTAGATCACAGATTTCTTTTGTAATCCCTTGTCTACAGCCTTGGGGTAGATGATGCTGGCATTGGAGGTGAAGGTAAATGGACCCTGAGAAATAGTGACAGGGGCATCACTCATCCTCTCTAACTGCATTGTTGCCTATTCTCCCTCACCAACATTACCAGCTTCCTCTCTCTCCTCCATTACTGAAGTGGAGGCTAAGATGATAGTAAATAATCTTCTAAAATTGTCTTCAGCTAATACCTCTCCAATTTCTTCTTCAGGGAATCATTTAAAAGGATATCCTGCTTCTGATTCTGATTCTGAGAATGCTGATACCACTGCTGCTTCTTCTGCCTCTTCAGCACTAACTAAAGAAAACTTTGCTGCTTCCTTTACTTCCCTCCTGCTGCTACTATCTGTTATTTCCCTCCCCTCCAAAATAACAGGGAGAGAAACAGGTGGTGGTAGTGGTGGTGTCACATCCTCTCCAGATTTCAATTTCTTCTAGCCAGAGCTGCCTTCCTGACCTGCCATTTTCAATTTGAAAAAAATCATGTTTTTGTAGGTGGGAGACTCCCTGTTTTAGGACCTCCTTTGCCACCTACATTCTTCCCTCAGCCTCTGCCTTTCCCTGACATGATGTGATTTAATTTGTTGCTGCAGTGCCTACTAAGGATTTTGATGATAGTGATTTTATAATCTGTATTACTTGGAATGGAACTGACTTTGTGTAGTGTCAGTGTACAATACCACTGACTGTATCACTCTATGTGTAAGACTGAACTATATACACAGAGGCACTGCAGTGTCATTCTCTTCACTAGTGCATACACCACTATAGCTGAAACTGCTCTTCTCTGTGCTCAGCTACAGGATCCACAAAATGGAACCTGCCTGCTTTCTTGCTGCACTCCGCAGACTCAGAGAAAAAACATTACTGGCACTGTGACACAGCTGTTCCACTGTAACTGGTCCTCAGTATCTCCCACCCTGCCTGTCCTATACTTTCCCCAAATGGAGAGGGACATCTATGCCAAACAGTCAATTCTAGCAGCCTATCACAAGCCTTCCTTTTTCAGTGGGTGAGTGACAATAAGACCAGGACAAGTGCAAAGGAACAGCAGCCAAAAGGATTTACAATGTTTCTAGTGTTTAGCAAAAGCCAAAGCACAGTTGAACACTCCATGAGAGCAACAAGAAGCATGCCTTTCCCGGGCAAAATCCAAGAAGAAATGCACAGCCCTGAATCCTCTCTTTGCACATGCTCAGAACCCAAGATCTGTGTCACTGGATCCACAAATTAGCAATTGGCTGAATTTAAAAAATATTTCATGCAGATACCTTGTCATTCTGGTCTCCTTGCCAAAACATATTGACAAAGCTGTGAATTCACACATGAATCATAGACATGGGCTGGTTGCCATGGAGACTTCCACATAACCTCCCTTAGAATCTTTTGGCTCCATTGACTTTAATGAGCCATTAAAATCTATGAGGGCTAAATGAATGAAACAAGTAAGATGTTTCATTCATGGGAAGTACCCCATTTACTTCATTAGCACAACAAATGAAACAAATGGGGTCCTTTCATTTCAGATATGTCATTCATTTTATATGGATGCACACACCCCTAAGTGGATCTAAAAGTGGCATAAATATCCTAAGGCTTGAATACTGTTTACAATTCTGGTCGCCGCATCTCAAAAAAGATATAATTGCGATGGAGAAGGTACAGAGAAGGGCTACCAAAATGATAAGGGGAATGGAACAGCTCCCCTATGAGGAAAGACTAAAGAGGTTAGGACTTTTCAGCTTGGAGAAGAGACGACTGAGGGGGGATATGATAGAGGTGTTTAAAATCATGAGAGGTCTAGAATGGGTAGATGTGAATCGGTTATTTATGCTTTTGGATAATAGAAAGACTAGGGGGCACTCCATGAAGTTAGCATGTGGCACATTTAAAACTAATCAGAGAAAGTTCTTTTTCACTCAACGCACAATTAAACTCTGGAATTTGTTGCCAGAGGATGTGATTAGTGCAGTTAGTATTAGAGATGTGAATCGTGTGATCGATCGTCTTAACGATCGATTTCGGCTGGGAGGGGGAGGGAATCGGATCGTCGCCGTTTGGGTTTTTTAAATATCGTGAAAATCGTGTAAATCAAAAACCGGCACACTAAAACATCCCTAAAACCCACCCCGACCCTTTAAAATAAATTCCCCACCCTCCTGAACCCCCCCCCCCAAAATGCCTTAAATTACCTGGGGTCCAGTGGGGGGGAGGGCGGGAAAACCGGCACACTAAAACATCCCTAAAACCCACCCCGACCCTTTAAAATAAATCCCCCACCCTCCCGAACCCCCCCAAAATGCCTTAAATTACCTGGGGTCCAGAGGAAGGGTCCCGGTGTGATCTTTTACTCTTGGACCTCCGATGCTTGTAGAAATGGCGCCGGCGCTACCTTTGCCTTGTCATATGACAGGTCAAAGGTAGCGCCGGCGCCATTTTGTTTTTTTGTCCCCCGAGGTCAGGAGCGTAGGAGATCGCTCCCGGACCCCCGCTGGACCCCCAGGGACTTTTGGCCAGCTTTGGGGGGCCTCCTGACCCCCACAAGACTTGCCAAAAGTCCAGCGAGGGTCCGGGAACGACTTCCTGCATGCGAATCGTTTTTCCATACGGAAAAACGATTCGCGGCAGGACTTTTGGCCAGCTTGGGGGGGCCTCCTGACCCCCACAAGACTTGTCAAAAGTCCAGCGGGGGTCCGGAACGACCTCCTGCAGTCGAATTGTGTTGTCTACGGCCGGCGCCATTTTGCGCCGCCATTTTGCACAAAATGGCGCCGGCCGTAGACAACACGATTCGACTGCAGGAGGTCGTTCCGGACCCCTGCTGGACTTTTGGCAAGTCTTGTGGGGGTCAGGAGGCCCCCCCAAGCTGGCCAAAAGTCCCTGGGGGTCCAGCGGGGGTCCGGGAGCGATCTCCTGCTGCGAATCGTTTTTCCGTACGGAAAAACCAAAGGTAGCGCCTGCGCCATTTCTACAAGCACCGGAGGTCCGAGAGTAAAAGATCACACCGGGACCCTTCCTCTGGACCCCAGGTAATTTAAGGCATTTTAGGGGGGTTCTGGAGGGTGGGGGATTTATTTTAAAGGGTCGGGGTGGGTTGTAGGGTTGTTTTAGTGTGCCGGTTTTCCCGCCCTCCCCCTTCCCCTCCCCCTTCCCCCGATTTACGATTTTTTGACGATAAATCGGGGGAATTGTTATTGTATCGCGGCTCTAATGATTTTTGACGATTTAAAATATATCGGACGATATTTTAAATCGTCAAAAAAACGATTCACATCCCTAGTTAGTATAGCTGTGTTTAAAAAAGGATTAGATACGTTCTTGGAGGAGAAGTCCATTGCCTGCTATTAATTAAGTTGACTTAGAAATTAGCCACTGCTATTACTAGCAACGGTAACATGGAATAGACTTAGTTTTTGGGTACTTGCCAGATTCTTATGGCCTGGTTTGGCCTCTGTTAGAAACAGGATGGTGGGCTTGATGGACCCTAGGTCTGACCCAGTATGGCATGTTCTTATGTTCTTCATGATACAGCAAAGATGATAAGAAAATCCCCAAGGCAATGACAGAGAGGCAAAGCAGAAAAGAGTGGCAAGTAGACCCCAAGACACCATGAGAAGTACAAAGCTGCCATCCATAATGGCATGAACACCCCAAACTATAGAATCTAGGATATAGCAGGAAGGCTAGGTGGCAGCAAGACCTACAAGGTGTACCATACAGAGTATAGCAACACGACAGCTGCTAGTTGACTTTACCACTGCAACCTTACAGAAAAATTCAGCCATGCTGTTGCCTGTGATTTCACTAGGACATCCAACATTTCATATTAATCACTTTGCTATTCATGCTGGCAGATCTTAGATCCATTGTTATTTGTTAAATCACTTTCATATGATGCTTTAAAAACTTAAAAAGTGCCACAAGGTCATGCTTTCCATTATCTCTTCACTTATAGAAACTTAGGTTTCTTCTATGTTTACCTCATGTTCTCGTAAACGTCATTATGTGTTTGCCTCTACCACCCACTCTGGGAGTATGTTCCATGCATTCACCAGCCTTTCTGTAAATCATATTTCCTGACATTATTCCTCAGTTTACTCTCTCAGAGCCTCACATCATGACCCCTTTTGCTAGTATTTCCTTTCCCTTAAAACAGGTTTGCTACTTGTATATTATTAATACCGTTCTGTGATATAGGATAGATTTCTTGTATATTATTAATGCCTTTCTGTGATACAGGGATAGATTTTCAAAGAACCACTGAGCGGTGTAGCTAACCAGTTAATTTTTTATGTTATATCTTTTTATTGAGTTTCAGCTAACCAGTTAATTTTAACAGGTTAACTTTGTTTTTTTTCAATCACAGCTAACCAGCTAAAGCTGTGGCTGAACATCCGCTTAAATCTAACTTGTGTGATTACACTTAAGGCAGCCATCTGTGCTCCTGCACTTGGACAGATTTAGTCAGCGCTGAATGTTGCACTAACCTGCTAAATTTGAAATCCTCACCCCAAGTGTGCAGTGATGTGGTCCTCTTTTATGTTTGACTAAATTTGTTTGCACAGTGATTTTGTGCAGTCAGATTTTAGCTGGAGTGTGTCTATTTTGATAGCAGGGGGTAGCAGAAGGGAATTTTTAAAAGCATCTTTTGAATATTGTCCCCATAGAATTTAAAGCTGCCTAAATGCCTTTCTAGAAAATATAACTAAACCACAGAAGTAAACACATTTCTATTGTATTTTAAAATTTAGTTTGCAATTATTCCTCTTTTGTCCATTTCTATTTTGAAATACCAGTCTTTGTACAGCTTTCATTCTGTAACAAATACTGGCTATGCAATGAAATTATAGAACCGCACCTCATGCTAGGATGTAACCTCAATTTATTTCTATGAGGTTCATCAATATGTTGCTTATGAAGTGTAATGTTTCATTTATAGCAGACAAAGGTTCTGCATCGTTCTCAGATACAAGCAATATATCATTGCAACCAAGTCATGAACTGCCATCCAAGTGTAGCCTTCCTCTTAAGAGCTGATATTTATTTCAAAGTGCTTATTCACTCATCTAGCACAAATTCATGCATTGTTTGTGGAAATAACTTACCAAGATGAAGAAAAATTGAAAGATATTGAGCTCTAGGGAATGACTTACTGTGGTTCTGTTGTAGTCATTGCCAGAATCGTGATTATATGCATTCATAGAAATATCAAAAATTTACCCAGGAAATCTTATGAGTTTATATACATGCTTAGAAAATGATAAATAATATATTTGATACTCTTTCTGCATACTGTTTATCCTAAAAGTTATTTAACCTAATAGTTCCTCATTCAGTCTCAGTGCTTCCCAGCTAGTTAAGTTTTCAAGATATCCACAATGAATATGAATGAGAAATACTTATATACATGGAGTCTGAGAATTATGTTGATACATACAAATATATCATGTTCATATTTATTGTGGAAATCAGAAAAAGCAGACTGACTTGGGATAGGGTGAGGCTGGCCAAGGATTGGTTAGGAACCCCTGATCTAGTCATGTCTCTATAAAACACATTTTAAATATTTGTATAGCTATGTGCTAAAAGTGAGTGGCGATTTAGTTAGAGGTTGCACTTGGAACTAGCTTTATTTTATAAAACACTCTGTATGGGGAAAATGTATAAGTAGGGATAATTGAGTTGCATCTGTTCTACTTCAACTTTCTGAATATTTGACTCAAATTCACTTGGACAGTCAGCTTCAACTGAGTTGAAAACCTGATTCAGAGTTGTCTTCTCTTTTCTTTAGAAAAAATTCAGATTGGTCTCAAATTACAGGAATATTTGAAGATTTAACCCACTGAAACAATTCAAGGAAAATAAAAAGACATGAAACATCAATATTAAAATATTAAGAATCATCAGTGAAAAGCATGCAGGTATTTCATAGGAAATTGACAGGTGCTTACATCTATTTAGTTCATTGTATGCCAAGAAACAAAATAAACATTACACAAAATGAAATTTGTGAGGTAAAATCCCCCCCAAAACAAAACAAAAATGTCTCCCTTCTCACCTCTATAAGTAACAGATAGGTATTCTTTCTGAAATTTCTGGATGGCTTGTGGTAGTCATACAGATGCAACACAGCAGTGACAGGACTTCAGCAATTATCTTATAACTGCAATAGAACTGTGCAGCATTTCAGTCAAACCTAGTCTGATTCCTTCTTCCGCATCCAACATATCAATGTCACACAAGTGGTAACATCAGAAGATCACATAATAGACCGAGAAAGTAGGAGAGGGACATCTCAGCTTTGGGACATATACATTAACACTAGGGGTGTGCATTCGGATTGACCGCATTAGTAAAACGCAACTCATATTTTTTTTTTACTTAAAAAATTGATTCGACATAAACGATCGGATTTCCCACATATCGAACATAGATATGTTCGATATGTGGGAAATCGCGATTGTTGAGCCAAAATAAAAATATAAACCCCCTCACCCTCCTTAATCCCCCCCCCCGACTTACCACAACTCCCTGGTGATGGAGCGAGGAGTGAGGACGCCATTTCTGCAATCCTTGGCGAGAAGCATGTGACGTCGGCGGCACGTCGAGTGACGCCGGCGTCACGTGATTCCCGGCTCGTTCGCGCCGGACGGCTCGTTCGGCCCAAAAAGAACTTTTGGCCAGCTTGGGGGGGTCAGGAGGCCCCCCCAAGCTGGCCAAAAGTTCTTTTTGGGCCAAACAAGCCGTCCGGCGCGAACGAGCCGGGAATCACGTGGCGCCGCGTCACTCGACGTGCCACCGACGTCACATGCTTCTCGCCAAGGATTGCAGAAATGACGTCCTCACTCCTCGCTCGATCACCAGGGAGTTGTGGTAAGTCTGGGGGGGGGATTAAGGAGGGTGAGGGGGTTTACATTTTTTTTTTGCACATATGTACATATACCCAACTCATTGGATTTTTTTTATGTCCATATTGGCCGCAAGTGGGACCCCCTTTCGGACATAAAAAATATGAACATAAAATTTTGCTCTGCACATCCCTAATTAACACCAAAATAGTTACACAAAAGAAAAATTATGATGAAAAGCCATATTTCAATGTACATCTAGTATAGTATGTCTTCTTCTACTGTACAGCAAATAGAATGGTTTCTAGTTGCTATCTCAACCACAAAGCTTTGTCTGAGACAATTCTATTTACTGTACATTAGACAATATAAAATGGGCTGGTGTGTTGGCTCAGGTGGAAAGAGGTGTCACCTGCCATACAGAAAATCTTTGGTTTGATCCCTAAGTTGGGTTTTTGTTTCCATAGTCAACTAGGGCAATGCAGATGCAATATTCAAAACTCCTGGGGGGGGTGGAGAAGAAGCTATGCTCATTGCTGAAGGATGACATCTGAAGGTTGGCCCTTGACCCAGTAACATCATTGCAATGACTACGTATGTTTGGGGGGGGGGGGGGGGAATTAAAAATAAAAAATTCCTGGATAGTTGTAAGTAGAGGATCATAACAAGAGATCCCGATCCTGGTTCCAGTTGAGCTATAAGTACAAAGTAGCAAGAGAAAACTGTTGGTTAAAAAACAAAAATGAAGACATAACAATGCTAGATACAAATGTTTTATATCAAAACACAGCCAGCATCAGAAATTTGTTGGTGGAGCTTCCTACAAACATTTCAGTGGTAATTTATATGTCTGTTATATAGCACTGGACATTCATGGATCCCAAAAGTCTTTATTTGGAAAGTATTTTTCTCCATTTTATACTTTCATTCAATTGAGTGATTTGAGTTTTTTTCAGATAGTCTAAGACTTTCTCTGAAAGTATGCACTGAGGGTAATTTAAAATATATAAAAATATTCTTTCTTTATTTTGATTTTATATTCTGCCTTTTTCTAAGAGAAGTCACAAAGTATATTACAAGAAACAAAGTTGAGAAAAGAAAAATATTACATAATATGAGATTACATGAGGGCTCAAACAGATGGTGTATATAGTGTTAAGAAGAAAGTGTAAAACTGATAGCTGAGCAATGTTTTGAGGCTCTATAATTAAAACTAAATGATGCCTGATGTCTCTCTGATTGTGGATCTGCAGGGTTGTTATAAAGATGAGAATTAATTTAAAACAAATGCACAAAACACAGTGAATAATAGAGATGTGAATCGGAACCGGAATCAGTTCGGATTCCGGTTCCAATTCACATGTGGGTTTTTTTCAATCGGGCCCGATCGCGGTTTTGTTTATCGGCTGTGCCCCAGCCGATAAACAAAAAACCCACCCCGACCCTTTAAAAGTAACTCCTTAGCTTCCCCCACCCTCCCGACCCCTCAAAAAATTTTTTACAGGTACCTGGTGGTCCAGTGGGGGTCCTGGGAGCGATCTCCCGCTCCGGGACATTTAGGGGTTATTTTTGTGTGCCGTTTTTCCCACCCTCCCCCAAAATGATAAGGGAACCCCCACGATCAATATCTTGGGGTTTTCCTATCGTTTTGGGGGAGCCTCCGATTTCTGATAATTTTGAAAATATCAACGATATTTTCAATCGTCCGAAGCTCTATTCACATCCCTACTGAATAATGGTAATTTGTTTCATTCAGGGAACCCTGAAATGAATCAAGGGCCCACCTGAATGCAATGAACCTTAATCATTGATTCATTTTAAATGAGTGTATAAGGCCTAAGCCTAGGCCCAAGGCTGAGGCCTCATCTAGGGCTTAGGACAAAGCCCAAAGAAAGGGCCATAACCTAGGCCAAAGCTAAGATCTCAGCCGAGACACAAGCCTCCCTTGAACTATCACATACCTGATCCATCGGGTATCCACAGAAGTAGCCAAGCTGGGTCTTGATATCTAGGCCTCAACCTGGACCCAGGACCGATGCTGGGGTCCACCCAGAGGCCGCATCTCAATGCCAGGGCTTCAAACTGGACCCAGGCACAATGATGGGGCCTAGCCCGGAGAGTGGGTGCCAATACCTGGGCCTCATCCTAGGCCAAGATCCTGGCCAGATTCAACACCATGGTCCAGCCCGGAGGCCAGGACCTGACACCAGGGTTCTAGGCATAGATCAGGGCCCAGGCCCAGGCCAGATACTGCAGCCTAGTCTGAAGGCTGGGTCCCAATGCCAGGTCTTGATACCTGGGCCTCGGACTAGGCCAGGGCTGGACCCAGGCCTTATGCCATGGCTTGGCCTGGAGGCCAGGTCAGAATGCCTGGGTCTTGGCCTAGACCAGGGCCTGAGCCCAAGCCCAATCCCTTTGCCCGATCCCTTGGCCTAGCCCAGAGTCTGGGTTCTGATGCTTGGTTCTCAATCTAGGCCATAGCCTGAACCCTGGCCTTGGGGTGAATTCTAACCCTGGCATTTTTCTGTGTATGTGGGAGGAAGGGACGGGAGACCTTGGGAGGCCCTGTTTTCACTTTGTTGTCTGTTTTTGGCTTTTTTTTTTTTTTTTAATGTTTGTTGTTTTTTTTTTTTACAAGCATGAAATGAATCAAGCATACCATGAACCGAAACTCATGGGAAAAAAAACCTCCCAAAAATGAAACGAAAAATAAAAACAATTTTTTTCTTCCCTGCATATCACTAATTTGTTATTTTCCCTTTTTCAATGTACATCACTTTCATTTATAACACTATGGTCTTTTTCAGTTTTGAACTAGCTGCTGACGCAAACGGGCTTTTGGGCTTACCAAAAAGATCTCTTAAATAGCATATTAACATAATCATACCAATATCCTTTATTTATACAAATCCACCATGTATTCTATATATTATTATACCAAATAACTGATGCTGCTAATTTCCCCTCCTAAAACAGCTAATATTTTCAATTTGATTAGGAATATGTAAATATTTCTATGGAAAAAGGAACTAAGTGCATTTTTGCTTTACTTCCCATTGAAAACTTGCTGTAAAAAATTTCTACTTCCAGAATTCTTTTCAATACAGAATTAAATAGAACAATGTTTGATACAACAGATGGAGAAATCAAGAATTGATGCCTGCTGCTTACAGGACACTGTGACATAGTTAAGGAGTCATGTGGCTCTGGCAATTTTACTGTTTTTCTCAGTTTATTCCATTGATGTGTTCAATGACTACAATCATGGATTTTGCAGACCATTCACAAATTTATTTACAATGTAAACATTTAGCTTTACCATTATCCTTAAATTTGAGCATTAAGGGCCTCATTTTCCAATATCGCAGTGGTAACGCAGGAGGGGGCGTGTCCTATGCAAATAAGGCAGTTTTCGTGCAGTGGGGAAACATCGCGGCACGTGATGTTTTCGCCATTTGCGGAACTGGAGTCGCAAATCGCGAAAACATCGTGCACTGCGATAAAACAACCAATGAATCTTTGGAGAGAGAGGGAGAGGGAGAGGGGGAGAGAGAGAGAGAGAGAGAGAGAGAGAGAGAGAGAGAGAGAGAGAGAGAGAGAGACTTCCTATAGTGCCTATGCCCTAGACAGGTATTTGTATCCCTATGGGAGGGCCACCTAGTAACTCGAGGTGGGGATTAGGTATGAGCGTAGGGGGTTGGGGGCACTTCACATTCAACATGAAGACCTACGGAAAGAACAGTGGTCTTATGAGATTTGTGGCCGTCGGGAGTGAGGACACTCACTCCAAGAAAAGATTTGGGCAACGTTCTCTTCACCCCCCAAAGCAGGTTGAGAGAACGTTTGCCCAAATCTCTTCTTGGAGTGAGTGTCCTCACTCCGACGGCCAGCAACAGGCAAATCTTCACTAGAGGACCACTGTTCTTTACGTATAGGTCTCATTGTTGAATGTGAAAGTGGCCCCCAAAACCCTAAGCTCATACCTAATCCCCACATCGAGTTACTAGGGGAGCCATCCATAGGGATTACAAATACCTGGTCGAGGGCATCCAATTAGTCAGTCTCGAGCTCTTCTCTCTATCGCTCTATCTCGCTCTATCGCGTCATAGCAGCGAGAGAGTCGCAGAGAGAGGATATAGAGAGAGAGAGCGAGATGCTCGAGAGCTAGATAGAAGGCTGAGCTAGAGAGATAGCCTAGCTCTCTCTCTCTCTCTCTCCTCTCTCTCTCTATATTCTGCTCGCTAATCCTCGCGCGTCTATGAGTATATAATATCTACTACGCTCTCTCTCTCTCTCTCTCTCTCTCTCTCTCTCTCTCTCTCTCTCTCTCTCTCTCTCTCTCTCTCTCTCTCCTTAACACTACTGAAAAAGTTGTAGCTAAAATCAGCATTAAGTCCATGCAATAGGACATCACAAACTGGTAAGCCCACCCCTAACTCCTTCTCTTATTGCATGCGTTAAAGGCATTTTGTTTATAGCAATTTCTGTAGGTAGATCTTTAACTTTGGTATAATTGCCTTCAATATCTTTGTGTTTCCCAATAAGAACATGCATCAGCTTTATTCATTGCAATTTATGACAGGCAGATATGAAGCCGATATTCAGTATAGTCTCGCCCTCATGTTTTGTGTGGGTTTAGTGTGCTGTTTCCATTTGTCAAACTTCTTTGGATCCAAAGGCTGGAACACGTTGACTGTAAATTTATAGAGCACATCTAAGGTTCATCCACAGTTGGACTGTTTCCTGCGATACGCCCCCCTGACACGCCCCCCCCCCCCCCCCCAGGAAAGCCACGGGAATTACGCGCGTCCCGAGGCTTTGCATGCGCCGGCAGCCTATGCAAGATAGTCTCGGTGCGAAAAGGGGGGTTTGGGGTAGGTTTTCGGGGGTTACACATATAACTCTTTGAAAATCTACCCCATAGTGTTCAAAATGCTGTGAAAAGCTATTATTTTATATATTAAATCTCCAGATTCATGCATAAACGTCCTTGTGGAGATAGTCACATAATCATTAGGGATGTGAATCATTTTTTGACGATGTAAAACAATCGTCAGATATATTTTAAATCATCAAAAATCGTTAGAGCCGCGATACAATAACAATTCCCCCGATTTATCGTCAAAAAATCGTAAATCGAGGGAGGGCGGGAAAACCGGCACACCAAAACAACACTAAAACCCACCCTGACCCTTTAAAACAAATCCCCCACCCTCCCGAACCACCCCCCCAAATGTTTTAAATTACCTGGGGTCTAGTGGAGGGGATCCCGGCATGATCTCCTGCGATCTCCCGCTCTCGGGCCACGGCTGCGTTAATAGAAATGGCGCCGGTGGCCCTTTGCCCTTACCATATGACAGGGCAAAGGTAGCACCGGCGCCATCTTGGTTCCTGTCACCCGACGTCACGAGTGCAGGAGATCGCTCCCGGACCCCCGCTGGACCCCCAGGGACTTTTGGCCAGCTTGGGGGGGGCCTCCTGACCCCCACAAGACTTGCCAAAAGTCCAGCACGGGTCCGGGAGTGACCTCCTGCACTCGCGCCGTATTGCCAATATTCAAAATGGCGCCGGCGCTACCTTTGCCCTCACTATGTCATACGACCCGTATGACATAGTGAGGGCAAAAGTAGTATGACATAGAGAGGGCAAAAGTAGCGCCGGCGCCATTTTGAATATTGGCAATACGGCGGGAGTGCAGGAGGTCGCTCCCGGACCCCCGCTGGACTTTTGGCAAGTCTTGTGGGGGTCAGGAGGCCCCCCCAAGCTGGCCAAAAGTCCCTGCGGGTCCAGCGGGGGTCCGGGAGCGATCTCCTGCACTTGAGACGTCGGGTGACAGGAACCAAAATGGCGCTGGCGCTACCTTTGCCCTGTCATATGGTAAGGGCAAAGGGCCACCGGCGCCATTTCTATTAACGCAGCCGTGGCCCGAGAGCGGGAGATCACGGGAGATCGTGGGAGATCGCGCCAGGACCCCCCCACTGGACCCCAGGTAATTTAAAACATTTTGGGGGGGTTCGGGAGGGTGGGGGATTTGTTTTAAAGGGTCGGGGTGGGTTTTAGGGTTGTTTTGGTGTGCCGGTTTTCCCGCCCTCCCCCGATTTATGATTTTTTACGATTTTTTAAAAAAACAAAACATGACGATCAGATTTCCCTCCCCCCCAGCCAAAATTGATCGTTAAGACGATCGATCACACGATTCACATCCCTAATAATCATATTTTGGAAGAAAGAAAACAAGTCAATCAGAACACCAGAATCATATATGGAGGCAACACCAGAATTATATATGGAGGCAATTTTCTAGCTTCCTGGACTGCTTGAAAGCTTATTTTGAAAGAGAAGTTTCACATGGAGTATTTCTTTGAAAGTTTGCTGGTTCACGCACCCCAGGCACAAAAATACTCACAGACTTTCCCCTGCTTTGCAGTAAGTGTACATTTCAAGCTGGAAAGAATGTGCAGGAATTTAAAACTGAATTTGCCACATATACTTTTTCTCCTCTGTCCTAACCCTGCCCCTTTGCCCTGAGGGTAAAAGTATGCGGATTGCAGTGAGAGTTGGCAATTTTCAAAAGCCATTTATATGTGGGTATACACATTTATATGTGGGTATACACTTTTATATATATATATATATAAAACACTAAGGGCCATTTATATATATAACACTAAGGGCCAGATTTTAAAAGCCCTACATGCATAAATCCAGAGGATTTATGTGCATGGTGGGGGGGGGGGGGATGCATGCCAGAGGCTTCCGACACAGTGGCCATTGCTGCTGTGACAGAGGATTGCATGCCGGCAGGCTGCCGGTGTACGCAACCTGTGCCTGCCTCCAGGCAGGCACAAAAGGTACGATAAGACTTGGGGGGGGGGGGGGGGGTCGGTAACAGTAGGGCTGGGTAGGGGGGGGGGGGGAAGGTAGCGGAAGGTGTGGGAAGCTTAGATTAGGGGGAATGGAAGTTACTTGACAGCCCTGAGCCTCCCAGGAATCCTACCCTCTGGCTTCCTGGTCCTCAGAGTTACCTCACGGAACACTCTCACCACTTGGGAGACCTATCTCCGCAAATATTATTATGTGATAAATGAAGAACACATAATTGAACTGGCTTATATTCAATAGCTTACATTTTATTTATTCTACTTACTTACTTACTTATTTATTTATACATTTTATATGCCATCTTTCCAAATGAAAATCACAACAGTTTACAATTTAACATATATAAAATGAATCAAAATAATAAAATAAACCATAAACCAATATATACTAAAATAATAAAAAACATAAAATTAAATAATCAAGTGTTACTTATCTTTAAAAAACTCTCTCATATATAGAGATAATATTCCTGATTTGGTTATATTATCATCTCTCTATGACTCTCTCACATAATACGCATTTTTAAATAACCATGTTTTCAAATCACATTTGAATTTCTTCTCATCAGTTAATGTACCTAATGTCTCTGACATGGAGTTCCTCAGTGTGGGGCCTGTTATGGAAAAGATGCAGTCTCTAACTTTGCTTAAATGCACACTCTGAATTGAAGGGATAACTAAAATACCTTTATTTTGAGATCTAATAGCTTGTTGTGTAGAATAAAAATACAATGCAACTCCAATCCCACAAGCATCCTTTCAATGAATAATCTTAAAGATTAAAGTGAGAATTTTTTAATGAATCCTAAATTTTATTGGCAAGTGGCAACCAATGCAAAGAAATCAAAATGGGCGTAATGTAATCAAATTTTGTGCATCCTATTAATAATCTAGCCGAAGCATTCTGTACCATTTGCAAATTTCTCAATGTACAAGCAGGAAGGCCAAACAATGAAGAGTTACAATAATCAAACTTTGAAAAGATAAAAGTCTGTAACACTGTATGAAACTTGTCAGAAGTTAATAAAGGTTTCAAATGATGTAAGAGACGCAATTTCACAAAACACAATTTAATTAACTTTATAGAGAAATTCTCATCTAATCGAACCCCTAAATCACAGACTTGCTCAGATAACACAATTTTACAAGTACCCAGATCGTGATGTACAGGCTTATCCAAGGAAAGATTTCTATTTAGCCAAATTATTTCAGTCTTGGTAGAATTTATCATCAGTTTAAGATGTGACAACACTTGCTAAACAGCTGTCATATAAATGTTCAGCAAATTAGTAGTATGTTCAAAAGAACTAGTAAAAGGAATGTAAAATTGCACATCATCAGCATAAAGGTAAAAGGAAAGCCCAAGATCTACCAACAATTTACTTAAAGGAAGCGGATAGATATGGAAAAGGTGGTCAAAAGGGCTGAAACTTGCAGCACACCTGTCTCACTTGAAACACATCAGAAAAATGATTTCCCAGTTTAAATTGAAATGATCTTTCAGAAAAAAAGAAGAAAACCATTTAATAGCAGTAACACCAATCCCAATCTCAATCAGTCTGTGAAGCAGCATCAAATGATCAAGTGTTAAAGGCCATTGACAAGTTAAGACAAGTACAACTCATTATACTGTATTTCATTAGAGCTATGGGATTTAGCATTAGATTCTAGCCATAATGCTCAGCTCAGGTAAAAATTATTTGAATAATAAAATTGTGCTTGGCAATAGTAAGCCCTAAAGAGAACACCAGTACTCATAAAGGATGTATATGCAGTATATCTAACAATGTGTTCTGCATGAAAAATTAATTTATCACATATTCACTGTCTAAGATGATCTTTAGGGCAAATTCTTTATGCATGCCTCATTCATGTCTAAAAAATATTTCAATGCATATGAGTAAATTGTCTATTATTTAATGAAAAAGAATGCCTTGAGATATGCAGAGAAAATTAATGTTCTCCTATGTGATTGTAAATCCGTCAAAAATGACTACTATCAGCAAGTTTTAGCATTTTTTATCTTCCCTCAGAAAATTCCTGAAAAAGCAAATTGAAAGAAAATCATTTTGAATGATAGATAACTTATTCAGACATTTAAAAAAATAGTGCTTGACATTAAAATGCTACTTGACCTAGACTTTGGTTAGCAAATGGTGATGATTGTGGGGGTTAGAGACTAAAATTTAGCATGCATGCTATTTAGGATGTATTGTGCAATAGCATGCTATGCACTAAAGTCTTAGCATACACGCTAAACTGCTCTGAGATGATAGTGCATAAATGCATATATGAAACATGTCAGAGGCAAATTAGGCATTATTGGGCATGCTTTAGTCTAGTCTGCTCTCCTCCATGTGTTATTTAGTGTGCACTTGCTAACGTATAATTTAACTCTTGCCTCAAAACGATTGTTAATTTTGTAGCTTACACATTATATAAGCATGCATTG
Organism: Rhinatrema bivittatum; assembly: GCF_901001135.1. Taxonomy (NCBI): domain Eukaryota; kingdom Metazoa; phylum Chordata; class Amphibia; order Gymnophiona; family Rhinatrematidae; genus Rhinatrema; species Rhinatrema bivittatum. The sequence continues at coordinate 76,855,603 of NC_042623.1, forward strand.
TGGGCTTGAAGAGGGAGAAGATGTGAGTGCTGGAGAAGGAAAAGTGATTGGAAGAGTGGAAAAGAGAACAAGAAGAGATGTGTAGAGTGAGAACGAGAGAAGAGGAGATGGGACAGTAGACAGATATTGAGAAAAGAGAAGAGGCAGTAGAGAGGACAGCGAGAGAGAGAGAGAGAGAGGAGGAAATGGAGAAGAGGAATGAGAGACACCACAAGAGGCAGAGGATGAGTTCAGAGAGAACTTTGTGCAGGAGAAGGACTGCAAAAGCAGAAGTGAGCAAAAGGAGGCAGCCATGGCCATGAACATTAAGATCTAGGCCCATCTTACTGTGTCTGTCAGAAGAAGAAGTAAACCATCTGAGCTCAAGGGACATTAGGGACCTATATAAGGAGTTAAAAAGCAACATCAATGTTCAGACAGCCCAGTTTAATTTAATTTAAAAATGTATATTCTACATTTTTTGAGAAATTGGCAAATCTAAAGCAGATCACAGTGTCTCATAAAATAATGCATCGTTAAATAAAATATATAACTAAGAAAACCTCCAAAAGAATTTCCAAAATAGTGATATAATAAAATCTCAACAGAAATAATTATGACAATTGACTGAGGTTAACCAATATAATGCAAAAATATATCCCTTATTCCCTCATGCACCAGCACATTCCCACTTAGAAGGAAAGGTGCCAGTAATCAGATGCAGGACAGTCCTGGTGAGCAGGAGGAGTAATCATAGTGACTGCCCAGGGTCCTGCACTCTGAGGGGCCCTAGACCACCTGTCCCTGCAAGGGACTGCAGAGAACAGTTGTGGTCACTGTTCCCTCTTAACCTATGCATGTGTGAGTGCACACAGGTTGTGAACCCCGCACTAACAGCTAAATATAGCACACACAAAAAAATCCAGGTATTATTTGCACTATACTGTCTCATAGTGCACACATTTGAACTTGGCTTATAAAAAGTCACACTCAAAGAACATTTTTATGCATGCGGTCTTTCAAAAATTTGAGAGAACTTTGATGTAATCCTTTCTTCTTCCTGTTTTCCCTCCTGCCAGCAGAAGGCATAATAGAGCAGTGCTTTTACCTGCTGGTGCCTCTCTGCCACTGTCATAGGCATGGAAAAATCACTAATGTGGAAAGAACGCGAGAGAGGGTGAAAACACCAGTAAGACAATGTGGGGGAGGGGCAGAAACTGAAAGAGAAAGGCACCATTGATATTTTTTTCTCTCTCTCTCTCTATCATCCCTTATTCGCTCACTCTCATACTGCCCATGCATTCATCCTCTTCTCATTTTCCTCCCCCCCCCCCCCTTAGCCTTCATCTCCTCTTCCTCATCCCCTCTGCTGGCATCTGATTCTAGAGTCACAGGAATACAGTGAGCTGTGGGCCTGCTGCTGTGCCGACTCCACCCCCTTCCCTCCTGTCCCCAGGCAAAAGGCAACACATGCGTATGTGGTTATGAGTGGGGAAGGGGGAGGGAGAAAGCAATGATAAGAGAGAAATGTCTGGATTAGGGACCAGAGGGCTGTTCTATGTTGAGTGAGATAGTGGCCAATAGATTTGGTGCAGTAGCCCTATGTGCCTATGCTGTGGCACAGGAACACAGGGCTCCTAGGCCAACTCTATTAGCAAGTGTTCTCTGTCTCCTGCTCCAGGTCCTCCCCTCTCAGGCAGCAGCATGCACTGAATAAAAAGAGAAGGAGTGAGACAAGAGGGGAAAGATCAGAGCAGAGAAATGTTACTCTGTTCTAATCCACTCCCTCTCCTCCTGTCATTTGCCAGGGACCCATGCAGGGGAAAAAAGTTGCTGGTACTGGGTACCAGCACGCATCAATAAAAAAAATGTCCTGCTGTCAATGCACAATAGTACTTAATAAAAAAAGAGAAACATAGTATATGTCTGTTAGGTGAAAGATCCAAGTTTTCAAATAGTAAAGAAATGAAAGTTTATTAACTATTTCTCTGAGTTCTAAGAGCAAATGGTTCCAAAAGCAGAGCACCACCCCTGAAATGACTTTTGTCTTTGTTCTAGACAGTCACAATGCTTTGAATGATGAATCAGTCACCTTTCTTGGCTGGCTTTGCAAATTTTGAGCAGGCTGGTACCAAGAATTTTTGTCTGCTAGATATTCTTGGCCCATACACTTAAGAGCTTGAAAAGTCAGGGTGAGTATTTTAAATCTGACTTTTAGTATGATTAGCAGCCAGTGCAAGGTCACTAGAAGTGGGGTGGCCATATCTCATATATTACCTGAGCATATAAAATTAACGAGCTCATTATATTAGCTTATCTTTGAGTCTTTTCAAATCATAGTGGTAGCAGCCAGTAGAATGGAGCAAAGCACTTTCTCCAGATGTTTGTACCAGTACTGCAAGCCATGCATAGATGAGTTTGGGATTTTTATTCAATATATCATTCAGAGGCAAAAATTGCAGGACTTCAAAAAAGGATTTCTATAGCATCGCCAGTCTACCAAACATGATAAGTAAAATAACAAAACAAAAAAGCATGATATTTAGTACATTAGCCTCTATATATTATGTGGCATATTTTGTAATGTACTCCTTCTTAAAAATCATCAGTGTATCATCAGTAAAGTATACCTATGTCTGGTCAAACTTTTCTGTATTCTAGCAATCAATCAACCTGGAAGTTTTCAAGATTGGAATGCTTTTCCCATCCATTCTAATAATTTTTATTTGTATTCATGTTTATATCTTTGCTTGCATAACCTGTGTATATGCACTGTTACATATAAAGGCAGGTTAGATTTGACACTAGAGACTTGATTAGGGAGAAGATTCAGAGAGAGATTCATAGTTTTTGGTAGCCTCAGCTTGAATTCCAAGATTTATAAAATGTTAAACAGTGACTGTGCTTAGCAGTAGAGATGCAGTGTAGTGAGAGACATTATGGTAAGAAGATAATCAGTACCTAATTTCAAATGTCCACCTTTCCATTGACAAGTACGCATTGCCTTCACAAATTGCAGAAAATATCAATGAGTGAAGATTGTTGATCTGTTTATGTACAATAGAAATGAGGGTAATTACTTCACTGTTATAAAATAGCTTTAATAAAATAGCATCTAGATATGATTTCCCCTGAGATTCAACACTGTCTGTAACTACTCACAGACACGGTTTGAGAAACGTTATGATTTTGTCTTTTCCAGTATTTGCTTCCTTTATCTATGTGTGTAAAGGAATTCATTTGAAACAAATGGGTAAAATGCAACAAATGAGACAAGTTTTGTTTCATTCATGGACCCCTGAAATGTATGGAGGGTGCCCATGAAGTTAAACGATAATTTGTGTCTCATTTGTTTATGTTTCCTATTCAAGTCTATGGCTGTACTGAGCATCCAGCAGGTACAGGCAGGGCTAACTGTTAACTAGTAACCAACTCTTGCCTCATCAAAGTCAAGGCATGACAAGTTGGCAAGGAGACCTGCCTGATGGAGGACAAATCACAATGAAGCATCTTTTTAACTAGTCTTCTGGATCAAGTGACGCTGGCATCCTCTCACTGAAAGGTTTAAGCATGTGCAAAGACACTCCATTTGCTCTGTTGAAGGATCTGTTTTCAGAAGTTCTTTGAATTAAAGAAAGGCTTAAGAAAAAGTAGGCAATGGCATTGACAAAAGGCTTTTTCTGATCTTCTCTGATGCAGTCAGTGGTCTCTCACTGTGATAGAAAGACAGTGACAGTAGCTCTGATTTCTGTATTCACATGGGGCAGGGTAGGAGTGGAGTGGAAACTGAAGCAGTGCCAGTGATTACTGATTTTTGTGTCTTTCTGTCTGACACAGTACACACAGTTTATTTGTAGACAGACTGAAGTGAAGTGTTTCTAATAAGTTTTTCTTGCATGTGCCAAAGGAGTTAGTCTGAACACACACATATATTATAAAAGTATCTGTGCGTGTGTGTGTGTGCATGTGCTAGAGACATTTTTTATACACTTTGGGGCAGATTTTCAAAGGCTACGCGCGTAACATACGCGTGTAACCCAAGAAAATCTGCCCCTGCGCGCGTCGAGTCTATTTTGCATAGGCTCGGCATTGTGAGCGAGCCCCGGGATGCGCTTATGTCCCGGGGCTTGCAAAAAGAGGCAGTCTGGGGGCGTGGCCGGGGGTATGGCGGTAGATCAGGGGTGGACGGGGGAATGGCTGGGGGCAAGGCGGTCCGGGGCAGTCCGGGGGTGGGATCGAGTGCTCTGGCACAGTGGCCTGTGCCGGGGCATGGCGCGCCGGCAGCTGGCCGGTGCGCGCAAGTTACGCCTGCCTTGGGCAAGCGTAACTTTTTCAACAAAGGTGGGGGGGATTTAGTTAGGGCTGGGGGGTGGGTTAGATAGGGGAAGGTGGAGGGTGCCGGAGAAAAAGTTCCCTCCAAGGCCGCTCTGATTTTGGAGCAGCCTTGGAGGGAACGGGGAAAGCCATCGGGGCTCCCCTCAGGCTCGGCGAGCGCATGTGTGCACCCCCTTGCGCGTGCCGACCCCGGATTTTATAACATCTAATATAGAAGAAATGGGTAGGTTTTCTATATCACTGTCCTGGGGCACAATGCTGGAAATATGGAAAGTGGTAATGAGGGGGAAATTATTCACCTAGAAGACCAGCCTTTGCAGATATTGGAGAACCTGGGCTTTAAACATGTACTGCACTAGCATGAACATGACACCCATGCTTAACTCTCTAAGAGCACACTGGTTGGAGCTGACTAAGGTAGGGGCAGGCAGAAGCTCTAGTGGGGAATGAGCATCAGGGTGCAGGTGTGCTGTGCTGCACACCCAAGTGATGGATAAGCTATCATAGATCGCCTACCTCTTTGTTTTCTTGGACTAGCCCTCATTATTTACTTATTTATTATATACCGACATTTGATCTCAATTGAGATATCACACCAGTTTACATTCAATTACTGTTGGTATTTCCCTATCCCCAGAGGGCTTACAATCTTAAGTTTTTGTACCTGAGGCAATGGAGGGTAAAGTGACTTGCCCAAGGTCACAAGGAGGACTCGAACCCTGGTCTCCTGGTTCATAGTCCACTGCTCTAACCACTAGGCTATTCCTCCTCCCCTCATACCTCATCTTCTATCAGCCAAAAGAAAAATACTGGAAGGTTGGCAACTAGTCCAGAGTGGCAAGAGTCTTCATGCAGGTTTTTTGTGACAGACAGTGGTACACATCTAAGGGCTTTTAGGGGATCTGTTGCTTTGTATACTTGCTGTACTTGATAATTAGGGATGCCCTGGGGCTGGAGCTCAAGGACCATAGGAATCTATTCCTGAAGGACATGATAAAGAGTTGCAGGAAAATAGTGGAGCATTTCCATTGCAGTGTGAATAGGATGCAGCTACTCTGTGAGAAGAAGGAAGAATTTGGGATGCCTCATAAGCATCTGATTCAACATGTTGGCACCCACTGGAATTCCAAATGCAGAGTTTAGTGTAGCATCAGGCATCCCTTCATTATCTGTCTCCAGAAACAGAGATAGTTGTGGGGCGACCATATGGGGCATCATGACTAGGTAGTGATGAGGCAGCTGATAAAAATCATGAAGCCCTTCAAGGATGCAATGGATGATCTAAGTTCCAGAAATTCCACCCTGAGTGGGGTCTCCATTATAGTAAATATTCTAGAGTTAAAATTAGAGGGTTCCTGTGAGCAAGAGTGAATGGAAGCAGAGGCATTGGTTTGTGAACTCTTTCTATCAGCAGGTGCAAGTGAGACCAAAACTTCTGATAGAAAACAATATATATATGCTTGCCACATTCTGTGATCCATGGGTGAAAGGGAGTTTCATCCACCAGTCCCAGTGTCTCACATTCATGAAGGAAATGCTGTTAGCAAATATGCAGGCACATCAGAGGCAGAGACACAGTGGAGATGTAGCACAGGAAAGAGTGGCCACCCCAGAGAGTAGTGCAAGCATGAGCAGCACCCTGTCAGCTACCACTTCCTCCCCACCTCAATGTACCTAAAAAGAACTATCTCTTCTGAAATAGGCCATCGCTAAAGCAGTTGCAAGAGACTCTTGGCCCACCCTAGCAAAGGAGACTGCAGCATAAATTTCTGCAACATGCTATCTCACAGATCTCATCAAGGACATGGACACAAATGTCCACGAATATTGGACACACATGTCTGCAGTTAGTCCAGACCTAGCCAATGTGACTAGGGACTATCTTTTCTACCCACCAACCAGTGTGCCCAGTGAATGAGTCTTCTCAATGGCATAGGACATTGTGAGCCCTCATCATTCAAAGCTGGTACCAGAGTTGATGGAAAAGTTGGTCTTTTTGAAAAATAATTCTGCCTTTGCTGGGCTTTCCAGAATTTCCATACAAGTGGCAAGATGATTGAAAGCCCCTTGGTGGTCTTACTGCCATTCTGCCTTGCTGCCATAACCCAGATGTACCACATTGTTGGCCTTGCTGACACTCTGTCTAGCTGTCATGTCCCATATCTAGCCCCTTGGGAGTCTTGCTGCCTCTCTGCTTAGCTGCTATGCCCCAGATGTACCACTTTGGAGGCCTTAGTGACATTCTGCCGAGCTGCCATGCCTCAGATGTACTATCTTGGTGTTCTTGCTGCTACTCTAGCTAGCTGCCATGTTCCAGATGCACCACCTTGGGAATCTTGCTGCCACTCTGCCTAACTGCGATGCCCTAGATATATCACCTTGGGGGTCTTGCTGCCACTCTGCCTAACTTCCATGCCTGAAATGCACCATTATATTACAATGCTGCTAATTTGGGGTTGTTGTTTTTTTATCCATGCCTAGTTCTCCTACCCTACTTTTTTCTTTTTATATACTGGAGTGTTTTCCCCAAAATAAAAATGTGAACAAAGAAAAAAATACAAATTTCTTCTTCCTCCCCATCTTTTTTCTAGTTCTCTACCTTACTGTTTTGTTGTACCTGTATACAACCTTAGTCTAATTATCCCACTGTCCTTGTTTCTTGGTTATATTGGATATTTTGTCCCCAAAATAAAAATTTGAAAAAAGAAAAAAAAATACAAGTTTCTTCTCCCTTCCCACCTCTTTTGGGTTTTATACCTTACTTGTTTGTTGTACAACTATACAATCCCAGATTAGTTATCCCACTACTTCTTTCTTGGTTATACTAGGGTATCTTTTTCCCAAAATAAAAATGTGAAAAAAGAAATAAAAGTTTCTTCTCCCACTCCAACCTCTTTTCTGATTTTATGTCTTGCTATGCCTGCCACTATTACTTCTTCCGCTCCTAGCTCTCTCATGGCTCCTTGGATAAAACCTGCCACTGTGGGTACCATTTGTAGCTTTGAGGTTACTTTAGGGATATTCATGCCATTTTTGCTGCTGCCTTAGCCTGTTCATAGAGCTGTTGTTGGTTCCCTTTACCCCTCTCATATTTCCTTGCATATTTTGATGCTTTTGTGCTATTTGCAATTTCTTGCAATGCATGCCTTGGGGATTTTGATACCTTTGTGCTGCTTGTGAATCACTATACTTTATCCCTTGATGTTTGACGTCTTTGTGCTGTTTGTGATTCCCCACACTCTATGTCTTGGAGGTTATGATGTCATTCTTCCTCCTGTCTCAGCCCTCACAGTATATTTTGTTGCTTTGCTGCCACTCTTCTTGCTGTATTTCTCTGCTCCTTCCATTTATGATTTTAACAGCTAGCACAATTGCTGCTGATGCCACTCCAACCCACTCTTGGTACCTTAGAATGCTTCCTCCTCTGCTTCAACTATCTTTGAGTTATTTCCAAATCCATTTCCCCCATGTTACTTGCTGATTCTTGGTTTTTCCCTGGAAATCTGATGATTGGCACACTAGCTGCACCGTTCATGGAACCTCGGGTCTTCAAGCCACTCCTCTTACCACTTTGCCCTTCTTGGTTCCTTGAGCTTTTGATGTCATTCTTCCTCTTGCCATAGCCCTTGTGGTATATTTTCGACCCTTGCTTTCACCACTTCTTGATGCATTGTTCTGTACTTAACATTTCTGATTTTAATCGCCAGCACCACTGCTGCTGTCGCTGCCAATCTAACCCATTCTTGGTACCTTAGGGTGCATCCTCCTCTGCTCCAGTTGTCTTTGAGGTTCTTTCCAAATCCTTTTCCCCTACAGCACTTGCCAACTCTTGGGCTTTCTCTGTCAATCTGATGCTTTGCAAATTCACTGTACTACTTGAGGAACCTCGGGCCCTTTATTCCACTCTAGGCATCATTTTTCTCCTCTTGGTTCCTTGGGATTTTGATGCCATTCTTCCTCTAACCACAGGCCTCACGGAATATCTCTGGGTCTTTCTACCACACTTCTTGCTGCTTTCCTTTGCTTTTACTGTTTCTGATTTTAATTGCTAGCTCCACTTCAGCTTCTGCCACTCCAATCTACTCTTGATACCATAGGATGCTTCCTTTTCTTCTCCGGCTGTCTTTCTAAATCCCCTTCCAATATGGTATTTGCAACTCTTGCTTGCTCTGGCGATCCAATGCTTTACAAAAGCCTTATCTTTAATGCCTTTATGCCCTCTTAGACTTTGTCTTCAAACTCCCTTCCTTTATGGTGCTTTTGACTATTGATTTCATTTGGTATTTAGCCACAGCAGAGACATGAGAAGTGAGGCACTCAAAACCAGGACTGTGCTCTTCCATTTTTACTGCTTCTCAGATAATGGAGGCAGTATTTAAAAAAGAAGAAGAATTGCATCCTAGATTCCCTGAATCACAGGATATTAAACAGCTAGTGGTTGAGGAGCATTTGCTGCCTCTAGTCAGTAGCAACTTAGCTTCCAGGGAGAAGGTAGAACATATTGACAGGGTTGAGAATCAGATTATATACAGGATATGGAAAGACGAACCTCGAACCTCTAGCCTGAACAGCCAACTCCTTCACCTAATGATGCCATACTGAAACAACATCAGGCTTCTTCTCAGAGTTTCCTCTGCTTTCTGCATGTCTAGGGCTTTGTTCCAATTTGGTTGATGCCCTTTGCTCCTCATTTGGAACCTTGGTGTGTTCTTTCCACTCTGGGTGGCTACTTTGCACTTCTCATGATGCTTTGGGGTCTTCTTGCCATTCTTTCTGTTGCTTTGACCCTCTAATACTGACTTGGGGGGGGGATTTCTTCCTCTTTTGATGCTTTGTTTTCCCTTAAGAACATAAGAACATAAGAAATTGCCAAGCAGGGTCAGACCAAGGGTCCATCAAGCCCAGCATCCTGTTTCCAACAGAGGCCAAAGCAGGCTACAAGAACCTGGGAAGTACCCAAACACCAAGAAGATCCCATACTACTGATGCCAGTAGTAGCAGAGGCCAATCCCTAAATCAACTTGATTAATAGTAGTTAATGGACTTCTCTTCCGAGAACTTATCCAAACCTTTTTTAAACCCAGCTACACTAACTGCACTAACCACATCCTCTGGCAACAAATTCCAGAGCTTAATTGTGTGCCGAGTGAAAAAGAGTTTTCTCTGATTAGTTTTAAATGTGCTATTTGCTAACTTCATGGAGTGTCCCCTAGTCCTTCTATTATCTGAAAGTATAAATAACAGATTTACATCTATCCGTTCTAGACCACTCATCATTTTAAAGTCTATCATATCCCCCTCAGCCGCCTCTGCTCCAAGCTGGTCCTAACCTCTTTAGCCTTTCCTCATAGGTGAGCTGTTCCATCCCCTTCATGGTGCCTTAAGCCTTTCATATCACACTTGATGCCTCTTATGCAGCTTTCTGGGGAGGGGAGAAGGGGTTCATGCCACTGTTATTGGTGCCATTTGCCTCAATTTTTCAATCTTAGAATGTTCTGGTCACTATTGCTGCTGCTTTGCTCCTCAGACGGTGCCTTGAAAAACTCTTGCCACTGCTGGTGGCATTTTCCACAATGCAGGTCCTTGGGCTTGTCTTGCTACTTTTCATGCCATGTTTACATAATCTTGATGTGTTGGCAAGCTTCCACCCTTCTGATGATATCATCTCACCATTTTCATTAGAAATTATTAGAACATTTCAATTTTGGAGCTCAAAATAGGCTGCATTGCTCTCTCCCCCCCCCCCCCCCATTGACTATAATGGGAAACAAATGAATAAAATGAATAAATATTTTCTTTTCATTTGAAACAAATCAAATAAATGACTGTGACCTAAAAAATGAATAAACAAACTGAAACATTTTTTTTGCCTCTACACATATCCAGATTATGTGTATGTAGACTGGTGGAATTGGCTCTGTGAATGTCTTGTATCATGTGTATGTGTGTGTGTGTGCGTCTGAATACGTATGTGCTAGCCTGCACTTCCATGTGCACAGTCCAATACAGTTAATTATGCAAGGAATAGAGCCTTTATTAATTTGATCTTTCACTATATTGATATATGTATGCAGATAAGCCATCCTCTTTCAGTCCTTTTTTCTCCACCCCTGTGGTTTCATCCCATTTAAACATCTTTCCAACCCTGATTACTGCAAATTACGATATGGGGCTTTAAATCTCATTAGCATCTATTTGTAACTGCCTGGGTTTTATTTCCCTATTTAGACTCTACATCCTGCCCAGTCATTGTAGCAACAATCCTAAGCACACAGCCATTGCAGCAATCATCCAATATGTATGTACTGTGAATCTCACATAAAGTCTCAATAGTACAATGGCTTAGATTCCCTCCCCTTTCGGGCTGTCAAATGTTTCTGCTGCAGCATCATCTTCAGAGCTTATGGACTTAATAAGAAATTGGGTCCAGGAATCAAATAAGTTCTTCCCCATAGCAGCACTGCTACTAGGCCAATTCACTGGATCCCCTTTCCTGATTTAATATACTTTAAGGAATAATTTTCAAAAGTATTTACGTGCATGAAATCTGGTTTTATGTGTATGAGAGGGAGTAATAAGAAACTCCCTGAGAATACCTTAAAGGACCGGCCACAGCTATCTGAACCATCCTGGGCAGGTCCTCCTTAAGAGACAACTCAGCAAGGGATTCTGGTCCAAGGAGGATCCCTGCAGCCTTGGATAATAAGGCAGGCCCAGAAGTCTGGGGAGGCCCCAGAGAGAAGGCAGAAAGGCAGCTTAAGCAAGAATTGCATATATCTGATTGCTGTAAGACTGCTGAGGTAAGTGGTCTCTATGCTTTAGTTTGGTTTTTGCCTGAAAATAAAAAGTTTGGCCTTATTTTTGTACTCCTGGCTGTTTCCCAATTCATGGCTCCTTCTAAGCAACCACATATGGTGGCAGAAGTGGGTCCCCTGTTCTAAGCAGGAAGCACAGACACAAGCCCACAGAAACAGAGAAGAAAAAATAAAATTCTGGGAACTGACCACAGATAGCATGCGACTTGGTTATATTAGGCCAAGGGGGTTAGTCCTTCCTGAAGTAGCTAGGTCAATAATCAGCTAGTAAGGGCTAGGCAGAAAGGGTTATTTTTTGTTTTTCTGTAACTCTCCTTCCTGAAGACTCACCAAGCTTGAGGCTTGCATAAGTAGAGAAACAAAAAAACATGGAGCAGTTGATGCATGCTTGGCAGATGGCCAGCAACAGCTACTGAAAGTTGTGCAAAATTTACATGAATAGTTCACCCAGCAACAAAGGATGCTGGCACAAATTGCTCAAGTCATGCAAGCAGCTAAAGCTCAGGTGAATCCATTACCTCATATCCTGTTTAGGATGTAGGTAGGAGAGGACCTGGAAATTTTCCTGAAAAACTTTGAAAAGATCACCCACCTGTCAGGTTGGCCAAAGTCAACTGTAACATGTTCCTGGTAAATTTGCTCACAGTCAAAAGCCAAGCAGCCTTTCAAGCAACCAGCTCAGATAGAAGGGCCATCTATTAGAGATGAGCTTTGTTTATCTGGCTCGGGTCAGGTTTCAGTTTGGGCGCTTCGTGGGAAAACTTGTTTTCACACGGATCGTTTTTCAGCAAAAATGAAGCTGGAACTCAAATCCGAAACCAGAAAAACTAATTAAAAAAAAAAAATCTAAATCAGAAAAAAACCACCCCAACCCTTCACATTTACTGTATTACAACCCCCCACCATCCCGATCCCTCCCCAAGACTTACTAAAAGCTCTGGTGGTCCAGCGGGGTCCCGCGAGCAATCTCTCCCTCCGGGCCATTGGGCCTGCTAAGAATCAAAATGGTGCCGATGGCCCTTTGCCCTTACGATGTCACAGGGGCTACCAGTGCCATTGGTCGGCCCCTGTCACATGGTAGGAGCAATGAACGGCCGTCACCATCTTGTGCTCCTACCATGTGACAGGGGCCAGCCAATGACACCGGTAGCACCTGTGACATAGTAAGGGAAAAGGCTATCGGCGCCATTTTGAATACTGACAGCCGACAGCCCAATTGCAGAGATCGCTCCAGGATCCCTGCTGGACCACCAGGGACTTTTGGCAAGTCTTGGGAGGGACTGCTATTTTGATTCATAGCAAGCCCGATGGCCCAGAGGGAGAGATCGCTCACGGGACCCCGCTGGACCACCAGGGCTTTTAGTAAGTCTTGGGGAGGGATCAGGATGGTTGGGGGGTTGTAATACAGTAAATATGAAGGGTTGGGGTGGTTTTTTCTTTAATAAATGTGCCCCTCCCCCCCGCACTAACCCAAAAAATGAATTTTCCCTGAAGTTCGGGGAAAATCCGTTTCATGGTTCGCGTCCCCTGAACCACGACGAATTAGGCAATTTTGTTGAAATTGCCTAATTCGTGATAAACGAATGCACATCTCTACCATCTATATGAATGTCAAGACTGCCATCCTAGAATGAGCTGGGTATAACTCAGCAGAAGTTCTGGAAGGGTATGCTACAGCTCAGGAAAAGGCCTCAAAACCTGTTCCATCACCTGAAAGATGCCAGCTGGAAGTGGCTACAGATAGAGTTAAAAACTAGCCTCGAGGTAGTTAAACAGGTGCTTCTAGAACAGTTTCTCTATGGGCTTGACCAGCCCATGCAGAATTGGATCTGCTGACCCACAGGACTCATGTTGCAAAAAGCACTAGAGGTGGCAATTAATGTCCAATATGGTAAGGAGGCTAGAAAAACAGCTTGCATAGCCTCCCTGTATAGAGGACTCCAGCAATAATAATCAGAAGCAGACAGCTCATCTTCTGTATCCAGGCCACCAGCCACAGTCTCTTCCACATGCTTTAACTGTAGAAGGAGAGGTAATTTGGTAATGGACTGCTGTTATGAGGGAAGTGACATTATGGACTTCAGCTTAATGATGTAGCCAACCCTAGAGGGTAAAACCCACTTAGGTAAAGGCAAATCTCCAAAGAAGGACAATCTTCAAATCGAAGAAAAAAGGAACCTTGGAGATTCTGGCACAACCCAGGAACAAGGCTATGGATTCTTTTTCCTTCTGTGCCCTTTGCGCAGGCAATAGACATGAAGAAGACCACTGGCCATATGGAAAGGCAGAAAACAAAGAGCCTTTGAAAGGAATGGGTAAAATCAAAAGGGGAACCTGCCCTGATGGCTTGCTTTTTTTGTAAGACAGAGGACCATATGGACAAAGAGTGCCTATTGCTTAAAGACATGGAGTGGAAATGCAAGCTGGCAGAATAGCACACGAAGGAGCAGGGGGTGGAGGCAGAGCCCAGATTGAGAATGGAAAGTGGAAAAACAAATGGGTGAACACTATCACCAAATGTCAAAACTGTAATTTGCTGGATATTCCACATTGGGGTCTTAAGGAATTTGTGATCCATGTGGAGCTGGATAGAGTTCCCACCCGCATTTTGGAGGATTCAGGGTCAAGCAAAATTCTCATTCATGAGGACTTACTCCAAAAAGAGCACAACAACCATAAGAGGAAAGAGACACTAGCCTATATATTCAAGGACAAACAGAAGTAGAGATGGGCATCAGGTGCCTGATTGTTTCCACTTTCGGTTTCATGTAGCCGTGGGAAAAGTTTGTATTCTCTCGGATCGGCATTTTTTTTTTCATATAGCGTGCACCCCGACTCTTCACATTTAATTATTTACAATCCCTGACCCTCCCGAACCCCCAAAACTTGCCTAAAGTCCCTGGTGGTCCAGCAGGGGTCCCGAGAGTGATCTCCCTCTCTCGGGCCATCGGCTGCCAGTAAACAAAATGGCGCCGGTGGCCCTTTGCCCTTACCATGTGACAGGGGCTATCGGTGCCATTGGCCGGTCCCTATCACATGTTAGAAGCAATTTTTCCTTTTTTGTTTTTGTGTGCCCTTTCTCCCCCCCCCCCCCCCCCCCCAAAAAAAAAAAAAACCAAACAATAATAAAACCACACAAAATTTTGTGGGGTTTTTCCTATCATTTTCGGGGATCCCCAATACATAACAAAATAGGAAATATTGTACAATATTTCCTTTCATCATAAAAACGATGCACATCCCTAAACAGAAGTATCTAATCAGTCAGGTCCTGCTGACAACCCCGGCAGGACAAGCCATTATGGATGCAAGAGTTCTTGCCAAGTTCCTGTACTCTGTTGTTTTGGGACATGATTATCCCCAGTTTGCAACCCTGCGGGGGCTAGCTCACTGGTAGCTAGGGCATTCTACCCAGAGGTGGGACATATTTGAGGAGGAGCCTGGAATTTGCATGGGCATGGTTGGACGCTTGACCCAACAAGGCTGAACTGAGGGGGAGGATATTTGTGGGAGTATATAAGAAACTCCCTCAGAACAACTTAAAGGACCAGACACAGCTATTTAGACAAGTCCTCCTTAAGAGACAATCCACTAAGGGTTTCTGGACAATGGAGGATCCCTACAGTCTTGATAAGAAGACAGGGCCCAGAAGGCTATGGAGGCCCCAGAGAAGGCAGAAAGGCAGCTTAAGCAAGGACTGCATATATTTCATTGTTGTAAGACCACTGAGGTAAGCAACCTCTACACTGTTCTTTGGTTTTGCTTTTAAATAAAGTTGGTTTGTGTGGGACCAACCAGAATTTGACCTCCTTTTTGTACTTCTGGATGTTTCCCAACTTCTAGCCACTCCCAAGCGAGCACAGTGCATAAATGAACTTTTTGAAAGTTTCTCTATATAAAAGTATGCATAGAATCCTGGGGGTGGAATTGGAGTGAGGTAATTAATTATGAACATACTTTCGATCTTCAAAAGTATGCATATAAATTGTTCACATGGACATTTACACCTGCCCTCTAGCAGGAATAAAATTGCACACCTATGTTGTGCTAAAGTACCCATAGTTCCACTAATTTTCAAAGCAGACTTATGCTCATAAAATTGAAAATTAGGGCTTAAGTCCACAGGTATTTTGTGCATTCAGGCTTCAGCCCTAGGCAGGCTGTTATAACATTACCCTCCCTAAATGATTACATTTTGAAATGGAATTATTTATTTCCAGTTTGTTAATTTCCTAGGCTTCCATGAAAACTTTTGCTGAGTGACATTACCTGTGTCCCATATCACAAATGATTTTGACAATTAATTTGGCCTTTCAGTATTTCCCAACTGATATATTTCTTGGCACTGAAATTCCCAAATTTGTGACCTATTGTAGTTTAATTTCATGTTAGATCTACTGGAACATTATGATTCTTCATCATGAGGTCAATATAACCTCAGTCAGCAGAGAGAACTGTAAATGACAGCAATAGAAAAAGAAGATAGTAGCTCCCATAATACTAAAAAGTCTATTTCATTTAATGAAGCGCTCTGCAGCAAGAAATAGAGGAAAATATTCAGTCTAACAACTGTGGTAATCTGCCTTAGTCAATTCAAATCCAAGTCACAATAATCAATGCAAATTGTTCCAAGCAGCCATTAGCAGGAATAATACTCTACACTTAGAAACCCTTCACAGGCATTTTAACAGGCTGGTATGAAAATCAATTGTGGTATTTTAATATTTTCAAAGTAGTATATCAAAGTCTTTTGAAATGGTGAACCATAATTCTTTGGCTTTCCCTAATGCTTCAGTTACTGATTAGTAATCAAGCATAATAAATGACTACAAAACTTGATAGACAACTTTGTATGAATGGAACTTACTGTGTTGAAGGTCAGATAAATGGTCACAGAACTGTAATTTATATATTTATTTATTTATTTACTGAAAAGTTTCTAAACTCTTTCTAAACTTAAATATTTTCCTTTACAGTCTATAACTGATAGAAAGACTTTGGCTTATAATACTATTGCATGCAGAAACAATCATTCTAATCTAACATAATGGGTCAATATAAATGTGCTTAAATTTAAAAAAAAAGTTGTATTTTTTTCTTGCTGAGATAGTACAAATGTTCTGACATGGTGTTATACATTGGAAGTTTATTTTAAAACCAGAGATGCATAACTCAATAGGTTATCTGTTCCTATCCACAAGAAATAAAATGTTTCAAAACAAAACCCAATTATATGTAAAAGAATTATAGATGCATCACCCAAAAATGGTTGGATCAAGTAGTGCATCAACAAAGGTGCTTCATTTTTAAAGAAATATGTACTCAAATCTGTAATTAAACTAGGATTTTTTACCTGAATATTATTCATGTATTTTGTGTCATATGGAAACAGATTATTTTGATGAAAAGTTATGTTAGTGCATAGAGATAAAGAAATTCAATTATACATAGAACAGCAGATATCAATTTTATTATGCTCAATATAAGAACATAAGAACATAAGAAATTGCCATGCTGGATCAGACCAAGGGTCCATCAAGCCCAGCATCCTGTTTCCAACATAGGCCAAACCAGGCCACAAGAACCTGGCAATTACCCAAACACTAAGAAGATCCCATGCTACTGATGCAGTTAATAGTAGTGGCTATTCCCTAAGTAAACTTGATTAATAGCCATTAATGGACTTCTCCTCCAAGAACTTATCCAAACTTTTTTTGAACCCAGCTACACTAACTGCACTAACCACATCCTCTGGCAACAAATTCCAGACCTTTACTGTGCGTTGAGTGAAAAATAATTTTCTCCGATTAGTCTTAAATGTGCTACTTGCTAACTTCATGGAATGCCCCCTAGTCCTTCTATTATTTGAAAGTGTAAATAACCGATTCACATCTACTCGTTCAAGACCTCTCATGATCTTAAAGACCTGTATCATGGAGTTGCAATTTTAATTCTTAAAAATCTCTCCTTTCAATTAACAAAGCAAATAGCAGATCCGGAAGGAAAGTACATTTTAATTTTAGGGAAATTAAATGGGAAAGATATCACCTTGTTGAACCTATATGGCCCAAATTCTCCCTCCACACCCTTTTTCACAAACATTACAAATTTCTTGACTATCCATGGTACGGGCAGGATGATATTAGCAGGGGACTTTAACTCTGTCCATGATCTTTTATTAGACCGTTCTAGTAGCAAGCACATATCATCCTCATACTCTCTAACTAGTATTCAACAGCTTTGCCATACATTAAACTTTTCAGATTATTGGAGGGTACTTCACACAAATAAGCGGGACTATACTCACATCTCCAAGGCACATGGAATGCTCTCAAGTATTGATTACATCTTAGGCTCTACCGCCCTCTTCCCATTCATTGCAACAGTAGGTATTGGTTCCCCGGGAGTCTCTGATCACGCTCTAATTTGGGTGGATCTAAACTGGGAAGATAGACAACCAAACACTAATTGGTGGAAGTTTCCCTCTTATATGAGGGATAACCAGAAATTCCAAGCTTATCTTAAGACAAAATGGGAACAATTTCAAGAGTTTAATCACCAACACACAGGGGACCCTGAGTTGTTTTGGCAAATGGGCAAAGTGGTCATTCGAGGAGAAATTATTTCCTTTTTAAGCCACAGGAATAAAATTTTGAACGCAGATATCTTAAGATTAGACCAACAATTGAAAAGGGATAAATTGGAAATGATACAGTAAATAACCGATTCATATCTACCCGTTCTAGACCTCTCTTGATTTTAAACATCTCTATCATATCCCCCCTCAGCCGTCTCTTCTCCAAGCTGAAAAGTCCTAACCTCTTTAGTCTTTCTTCATAGCGGAGTTGTTCCATTCCACTTATCATTATGGTAGCCCTTCTCTGTACCTTCTCCATCGCAATTATATCTTTTTTGAGATGCGGCGACCAGAATTGTACACAGTATTCAAGGTGCGGTCTCACCATGGAGTGATACAGAGGCATTATGACATTTTCCGTTTTATTCACCATTCCCTTTCTAATAATTCCCAACATTCTGTTTGCTTTTTTGACTGCCACAGCACACTGTACCGACGATTTCAATGTGTTATCTACTATGACACCTAGATCTCTTTCTTGGGTTGTAGCACCTAATATGGAACCCAACATTGTGTAATTATAGCATGGGTTATTTTTCCCTATATGCATCACCTTGCACTTATCCACATTAAATTTCATCTGCCATTTGGATGCCAATTTTCCAATCTCACAAGGTCTTCCTGCAATTTATCACAATCTGCTTGTGATTTAACTACTCAACAATTTTGTGTCATCTGCAAATTTGATTATCTCACTCGTCGTATTTCTTTCCAGATCATTTATAAATATATTGAAAAATAAGGGTCCCAATACAGATCCCTGAGGCACTCCACTGTCCACTCCCTTCCACTGAGAAAATTGCCCATTTAATCCTTTCTGTTTCCTGTCTTTTAGCCAGTTTCCAATCCACAAAAGGACATCGCCACCTATCCCATGACTTTTTACTTTTCCTAGAAGCCTCTCATGATGAACTTTGTCAAACGCCTTCTGAAAATCCAAGTATACTATATCTACCGATTCACCTTTATCCACATGTTTATTAACTCCTTCAAAAAAGTGAAGCAGATTTGTGAGGCAAGACTTGCCCTGGGTAAAGCCATGCTGACTTTGTTCCATTAAACCATGTCTTTCTATATGTTCTGTGATTTCGATGTTTAGAACACTTTCCACTATTTTTCCTGGCACTGAAGTCAGGCTAACCTGTCTGTAGTTTCCCGGATCGCCCCTGGAGCCCTTCTTAAATATTGGGGTTACATTTGCTATCCTCCAGTCTTCAGGTACAATGGATGATTTTAATGATAAGTTACAAATTTTTACTAATAGGTCTGAAATTTCATTTTTTAGTTCCTTCAGAACTCTGGGGTGTATACCATCCGGTCCAGGTGATTTACTACTCTTCAGTTTGTCAATCAGGCCTACCACATCTTCTAGGTTCACCGTGATTTGATTCAGTCCATCTGAATCATTACCCATGAAAACCTTCTCCATTACGGGTACCTCCCCAACATCCTCTTCAGTAAACACCAAAGCAAAGAAATCATTTAATCTTTCCGCGATGGCCTTATCTTCTCTAAGTGCCCCTTTAACCCCTCGATCATCTAACGGTCCAACTGACTCCCTCACAGGCTTTCTGCTTCAGATATATTTAAAAAAGTTTTTACTGTGAGTTTTTGCCTCTACAGCCAACTTCTTTTCAAATTCTCTCTTAGCCTGTCTTATCAATGTCTTACATTTAACTTGCCAATGTTTTTGCTTTATCCTATTTTCTTCTGTTGGATCCTTCTTCCAATTTTTGAATGAAGATCTTTTGGCTAAAATAGCTTCTTTCACCTCCCCTTTTAACCATGCCGGTAATCGTTTTGCCTTCTTTCCACCTTTCTTAATGTGTGGAATACATCTGGACTGTGCTTCTAGAATGGTATTTTTTAACAATGACCACGCCTCTTGATCATTTTTTCCTTTTGTAGCTGCTCCTTTCATTTTTTTTCTAACAATTTTTCTCATTTTATCAAAGTTTCCCTTTTGAAAGTTTAGCACGAGAGCCTTGGATTTGCACACTGTTCCTTTTCCAGTCATTAAATCAAATTTGATCATATTATGATCACTATTGCCAAGCGGCCCCACCACCGTTACCTCTCTCACCAAGTCCTGTGCTCCACTGAGAATTAGATCTAAAATTGTTCCCTCTCTCATCGGTTCCTGAACCAATTGCTCCATAAAGCTATAATTTATTCCATCCAGGAATGTTATCTCTCTAGCGTGACCTGACGATACATTTACCCAGTCTATATTGGGGTAATTGAAGTCTCCCATTATTACTGCACTACCAATTTGGTTAGCTTCCCTAATTTCTCTTAGCATTTCACTGTCCGTCTCACCATCTTGACCAGGTGGACGGTAGTATATCCCTATCACTATAGTCTTCCTCGACACACAAGGGATTTCTACCCATAAAGATTCAATTTTGTATTTAGTCTCATGCAGGATGTTTATCCTGTTGGACTCTATTCCATCCCAGACATAAAGTGCCACACCTCCTCCCGATTGCTCCTCTCTGTCATTACAGGAAAATAGAATGGTCACAGCTCCTTAAATTGGCTCCTTGAAGCGGCTCTGCGAAAGGGCTTGCAAAGGGGCGTGCCCCTTTGTCACACTCCTTCGTTGCCCGACGCCGGGTTCCTAGGCCTGCACTTTATGGTCTCCCCACGCTTTAGGTGGAAATGCCTCATGGGCGGAGCTACATACCGGGGAGGGAACAATCGCGGCGTTTAGCCTGGAACCGAGCGGAGCAGATGAAATGCAGATCCCGGAGCTGTTTCCTCAGGTGTTAGTTGA
Source organism: Rhinatrema bivittatum (assembly GCF_901001135.1). Classification (NCBI taxonomy): domain Eukaryota; kingdom Metazoa; phylum Chordata; class Amphibia; order Gymnophiona; family Rhinatrematidae; genus Rhinatrema; species Rhinatrema bivittatum. The sequence goes on from NC_042623.1 coordinate 76,876,145, forward strand.
GGCAGAAGAGAAGACAAACACAGCAGATGACAGTACGGGCTTAACTGCGAGGGCTACGACGCCAGGTTCCTAGGTCTGTACTTTATGGCCACCCCGCGCTCTAGGTGGAAATGCCTCATGGGCGGAGCTACGTACCGGGGCGCAAACAAGCGCGGTGTTTAGCCTGGAACCGAGCGGAGCAGATGAAATGCAGATCCTGGAGCTGTTTCCTCAGGTGTTAGTTGTGGCAGAAGAGCAGGCAAACATAGCAGATGACAGTAAGGGCTTAACTGCAAGGGCTACGAGTATGGACTTAACTCGTGCTTCACCCTGAAAGGGTTTTCTTGGCGTCTTGGTCTCTTGAACCTTGTCACGAAGTCGGCGATCAATCCTTGTTGCCAACTTCACTAGTTCAGCCAAGGTCTCAGGCATCTCATGAGAGGTGAGCTTGTCTTTCAGACGAGAGTTCAGTCCTTCAAAGAAGAGGGTCTTCAGGCATTTCGGGTCCCAGAATTATTCAGACGCCAGTGTCTTGAATTCGATAGCGAAGTCAGCTAATGGTTTATTACCTTGCTTCAGGTGAACCAAAGAAGATACTGCAGTGGTATACCGGGCAGGGTCATCGAAACCTGATTTAAACAGTTTGAGGAATCCTTCAAGGTCATGAAGGATCGGATCCTCGTGCTCCCTCAGCGAAGAGTCCCAAGACAATGCTCATCCATCTAAATATAACAAGATATAGGTGGTCTTGGCATAAATTGTGTGAAAATGGCTGGGTTGCATGGAAAAGTGCATGCAGCCCTGGTTAATGAAACCCCTGCATCTCCAAACTTTCCCCGAGAAGCATGTAGGAACAGATAGAGGTACAATAGTCTTGACCATCATGTCAGACGGTGCAGCTTTTTTACCTGAGGTGGTAGGTGAGTTCATCTACTTGTACAGTAAGTTGAATGCAGCGGTCAACCCCTCCAGCGCATTCTGCTGTTTGGAGATTCGCTGGGCTAGGCCTGGAATGGCCTGCAATGCGGTGAGCTGAGCCGGATCCATGGAGTTAGCAATCTGTTATGGTTGAGCGGTTTTTGGGTGGATCCTTGGGTACTGTGGCAGATGGCCATACCCATGGGGAGGAGCCCCGTGAGGAGTCACAGTACTAGGCTAGACTCAGAACGCACAAACACAGTTAGTTCTTTATTATACAGCTTGAAGAGTACCACCAGAGGTGGCAGTAGTGAAGCAGTCTGGTAGTTGCAGTCTCAGGGACCTCGGCAGAGGGAGTCCTTCTCACCCCATTGGTATTGGAAAGTTCCGAAGCAAGTTTCCCAGCAGGGAAGTACTGTGGATGAGATAGACTGAGAGTTAGAGTACTCACTAGGCGTTTTCTGTAAGTATGCGATTCCACCAGATTGTTGAAGAAAGTACAGGCACCAAGGCAGGGAGAGCAGGCCCTTGAGGAGTGAGTACCTGTTCCCTGTAAGGCACCTGAAATAAAGCAGAGGGCCCCCGAGGAGCAGGTACCCTGGTTAGCAGTTACCCCATAGGGCAGAGAGAGAGAGAGCTTCCAGCGGCAACATGGAAGTGGCAGAATAGCATAGACAGGAACGGATATGAGTCCCGATTAAAGTCTTTGCTAATTCAATGAGCTAGCAAATTAGAATAGATTATATACCCGGATGGCGTGATGTCAGCAAGGGGGAACACCCCCGAGGTTTGCACCAAGGTTGGAATAAAGACGTGGGTGACGCATGCGTGCACACCCTAGTAGGTTCCTGGGAGGAGCATGATGGGAGGCTGCACCATAGCCATTCCGGGGATGCCGGAGAGGTCGGCTTGTAGACGCGGCGGTAGCCATCTTTCCTAGGTAAGCGGGAGGAGCCGTGAATAAGGTGAGGCAAATGGGGCAAAGCCATCTAGCACCGACGGATGCAACAGGGGGCCGCTATGGCCCCTGACATCTCATGACTTTATGTAGCCAATTTTGGAAGCTATGGGGTAGATTTTCAGCGCCCTGCTCGCCTAAATCCGCCCAAAACCGGGCGGATTTAGGCGAGCAGGGCCCTGCGCGCCGGTAAGCCTATTTTACATAGGCCTACCGGCGCGCGCAGACCCCGGGACTCACGTACGTCCCGGGGTTTTCGGAGGGGGGCGTGTCGGGGGCGTGTCGGGGGCGGGCCCGGTCGACGCGGCGTTTCGGGGGCGTGTCGGCCGCGTTTTGGGGGCGGGTACGGGGCGTGGCTACGGCCCGGGGGCGTGGCCGCGCCCTCCGTACCCGCCCCCAGGTCGCGGCCCGGCGCGCAGCAGGCCCGCTGGCGCGCGGGGATTTACGTCTCCCTCCGGGAGGCGTAAATCCCCCGACAACGGTAAGGGGGGGGTGTAGACAGGGCCGGGTGGGTGGGTTAGGTAGGGGAAGGGAGGGTAAGGTGAGGGGAGGGCAAAGGAAAGTTCCCTCCGAGGCCGCTCCGATTTCGGAGCGGCCTTGGAGGGAACGGGGGGAGGCAGCGCGGCTCGGCGCGCGCAGGCTATACAAAATCGATAGCCTTGCGCGCGCCGATCCAGGATTTTAGTGGATACGCGCGGCTCCGCGCGTATCTACTAAAATCCAGCGTACTTTTGCTTGAGTCTGATGCGCAAGCAAAAGTAGGCTGTTCGCGCGCCTCTTAAAATCTACCCCTATATGTCTATACTTTCCCCTTTTGGGTAATGATTGCTGCATGGCTCCAGTACATAGACAACATTCTTGTAGTATGGACAGGGATGCTTTCAATATATTTGACCATAATCTTCATTTCCAGGCTTATATACATCTGTCCACGGTATCCTTCTTAGACATTTCAATTGCATTATGTTATGGAACTTTTTTCAACTTTTTTGTACAGTTTTGTACAGTTGCATTATGTTATGGAACTTTTTTCAACTTTTTTGTACAGTTTTGTACAGTTGTACACCCTCGAGTTCTTCGTGATAACATACCTGTCAGCCAATATTTTAGGCTTAGGAGACTTTGCTCATCATATGAAGATTTCCTGTACCAGACATGTTCTATGGTTGCATGATTTCAGTTCTGGGGCTATCCTTATAAAATCTTGGAATGAGTTATGAAGTGTACATATTACACCAATCATGATCTTCTATTGTCACCCTGCAATAGGCAATCCTCATCTGATCTTACTTGTGTTCTTCCATTTTCCACCAAAGTGGGTCGAATTTATTCAGTCATTTGACAGTTCTGGAGCGTTTTTTAACCCCATCCAGTTTTTTGCCATCCCCCTCAGTTTGCTTTTACTCGAGGCCATAATCTAAGAGAGATCTTAGTATCCTCTGTCTTGCATGCAGTACCGGGAAGCAACCCCTGTTTTTCAGGGCATGCTCTCTGTGGATCCTGTGCAGCCTGTCCCTTATGTGAATGTCTACATGTCTACACTCACCCTATTACCAGCCACATTTTCCCTTTATATCATTATTCCTCCTGTCAGACTAGTGGTGTGGTGTTCATTGTTCCTGCCCATGTCCATTGCTTTAAGTAGGCAAAACTATCCAGCCCCTTAAATCACACATTTTTGAACATGTGAGTTGTATACACAATTCCAGGGAGGAAGCTCCTCGGGTCAAACATCGGCACGAGTGAAAACACCACACTGATGAACTTCGCTTCTTCGTGATAGAGATCCCCACTCCCCGTATCCGTGGTGGCAATGTTGGAAAATGGATTATTTGTAGTGTTGGATTTTTTCTCTAAAAACATTACAACCTTTTGGTTTAAATCATGAAACTGAGTGGTCTGTGTTTTTCTGATTTTTCTCCACAGCTAAGGTTGTTCCCTCTGATTAATCACTATTTTTCTCCAGTCTATTCTCTCCTTTCCTCCTTCTCCCCCCATTTCTAACTTTATTTTACCGTTTCTTCATTCTCATTTTCATCTCTATTTTTCTTCCTTTCTTATTTTCAATGTTATTTTCAATTTTTTAATTTTTAATTAATTTTTTTTACTTTTTATTTTATTGTTTACATTTACAAATTTTTTTTAATTACCCCTCACTTCTCTTTATATTGCTAATATTTTCACCTTAAACTGTTTATTTGATTTTATTTAGTTTTATTTAATTTTCCCGTTTAGCTCCCACCTATTTGTTTCCCGTCCCCTGCTTGTGTTGTTTTTTTTAGTTGTTGCAACTCCTTTCCGGTCCTGCTGCTTCCTGTTCTGGCTAATCTACCCTCCCCTTCCCCACACCCCTTCTCCCCTCCAATGGTTTTTTAGCACATTTTTTCACTCAGCTTAACCACAGCAGCTCTGTCTTCTGCTATTTCAGTTTCCTAGTGTTTGGTCCTCCTTTCGATTTTTCATACAGTTTCACATTAGTCCCGCCCCCTTCTTTATATTCTTAACTGCTTCCTGGCTCATTCTGCGGTTGCTCTCTCCCTGTTCTCCCTGTTACGGAGGCTGACACCTTATGTTAAGTAAAGTATTGCTGCAGATCCTTTGCTAAGTGACATTCTTCCTTTTGCTTTCTCTAAATATTCTTTTTGCCTGTTCAGGATACCTCGATGGAATTCTTGTTATAACTAGAATTTACTTTAGAAGTCCTTTGACGTGTTTTCATAGATTCCTTTACTGTTGAGTCATACTGCTTACTGTATCTCTCCTTTTTCACCTTTGTTTCTACCTTTGCTGTATACTGTTCACCTCTGCTGTCTCATTTCATTTACATATGATTTTATTTTTATTTATTTTCTCCACATAGCATTTTGTTTTTATTTTTTTAATATGCTTTTTAATATATTTTTGTTCCCTCTCTTCCTGTTACTCTAACTCTGCTATGGTACCCCTACACTGCTGTTTCCTTTTCTCTATTGTTTGTTCTGCCATTATGCCTGGACTTATTTGTCTTCATCTTCCTTTTCTTTTCTTTTGTTATAGCTTTCCTGTCACATCTAGTCCCCTATTTGCAGATTCCTTGAAAATTCCCTGATGGGGTCCTGCATATTTATGTTGTACAAATTCTCTAGGGGTATTGGGTATTCTACTGTTATAGTCTATTGTGGTATGTATTGCTCCTTTTACTAATCATAATGTTCCAACTATTTTGTTGCCTAACCTTCCCTGTGGAGTTGCTTATAGATATGTTATATTTCCTTGCTTTCAGAATCTGTTTTTGGATATACTGTTTTTCAAAACACTGTTACTCATTGGGTATGATTGTATACATTGTTACTACAATATTTTGTAGCTTACTAATGTTTATGCATCCCTGTTTTATTTTTATTCTCTCTCTTTGCTTAGTCATAGTTTGGACTTCTCTCTCTCCCGACACAGCCAGAGTGGCAAAAAATGGTCCATGTCAAGGGACTGAAATCAACTCCTTCCAATATGATTATTAATAAAAGTGGAATTGCCTCACAATCCTGTTTAACTGACTGAATCCTTTTGTCATTTTGTGGATCCTAATGTGCTTAGCGCTACACCTTCTGTTTTTGGACATTTTCCACTGAGTGTTCCGCTCATCCTCTCCACCTGTATTTTTGCTAATATAAAGTATTACAATATGCATAGTATCTACTTTTTCCAGTGCCAAGATATTTGCAAGATCTCTCCACTAATGACAATATTTACTAAGGCTTTTCCCCATTTTCTGTCTATGGGGAAAAAAGCTAATTAAATCAGGACCTATATAGTTATTTAAAATAGAAAATGGGTAAACCAGAGTGGATAAATTTTGAGCCACAGAACATAATTCTACTCAGATAAATAAATCTTTAAAATATATATGATACCTATCTCTGCTTAGATCTTGATTTAGATTTTTTTGTTTTGACCTAAATGCAAATATTTGTAGATTTGTTATAATTTTATTATTCCAGACAATCACACTATTTTTGAATATTTCAAAATATTCAACTTATTTTGAATAAATCCACATTCCTTGAGAAAATCAGTTTCAAGCCTTATTAAAGCTAGTATATTTAAACTAAAACCCTAAGAGCCATGGCTTGACTCAGACTGGTTTGTAGGAGATTTACCTATCTTTAGATCAAAGATCTTTTAGTATATAGGAAAATGTATTGTGTAACTGATTAAGTGCTATTAATGCCCGCAGTTCCCATTTATAGACTGCTATAGTCTTTAGGAAGTTCAATGTCAGTAAAATGAATAGAATGCTCATTCTGACCTTATTATAGACAGACAAGTGACAGATGCATGGTTTATTCTCACTGTTCACTAATGAGGGCAGGGACTTCCATAACAAATTTCAATTTGGCCACTTTGTTCTAAAATCTGTATCTAGGGAAGAATAAAGATGACTTTGGTATTGCCAGTAGAATGTACTGATAATCTTCTATTTGGCGGGGAACCTGCCCTGAGTCTTTGTTCAGTGGTTGAGCCAACTGTCTTATAAAGAGCAGCTGATGTGCCATGAAAATGCACGGTCTGTGCTGGCACCAAAAGCTTTTCTGCCACTGAGACTGAGGCCTTCTTTTCAGCAGCACCATCAGATCTTTTCTTTTAATGGTATTGGGGGCATTCCATGCACTGTGACCTGTGTTAGGAGTAGTGCCTTCCTTTTAGTGCAGGTGGAGTGGTGACACTTTTCCCCTTTCCTCAAAACTGAGTATTAGCAGGGCTCTGTGCTTTATTCATTTTTATTTAATATTTAATTACTTCCTTTAATATTAATTTTAAAATCTGTGCAGATGATATCCGGCTTTTCTTCCATGTGGATGCCTCTCTGAAATTCACCACTGGTTCTTTTGATAGGCTGTTTGCAGGTAGTGCAAAAGTGATTATCTTATAATAATCTTTATCTAAATGTTTCTATGATGCTTACAATGTGGGACAGTCATACCTTAATCCCTGGAAAATTGGCAAATCTAATATTTGATGGTATGGCTCTCCCATTTGTTGATATTATTAGGAATTTGGGCTTCATTTATAATAACTCACAATTGTCTCTGAAGCAGTAACTTTCTTCCATTATTATAGAGCAGACTTTTTCAAGTTAAGAATTATTCAACCTTTTAAATGCATCTTATCCAAAGAAGATTTTCATATAGTTATTCAGGCTTTCATTTTAACCACTATTGATTACTGCAACTCCCTATATGTGGGCCTTCCTAAATACTCTTTAAAAGCTCTGCAGCTCTTGCAGAATACCGCAACTCGGTTGATTATTTGACACTCAGCCAGGGAGCATATCATGCTGACTCTATAACAGCTGCACTGACTTCAAGTGGCTCAATGCATACATTTCAAATTGCTGTCATTGGTTTATAAAGCCCTTTGGGGTAAGGCTCCTTCCTTCCTGGCTGATAACTTACTATGTTCCTTTTTGTAATCTGTGCTCTGCCGAGCGATTATAATTATGCTTTCCGTTGTTTATGGAACGGCACTTATAGTCAACTAGGAATCAAGCCTTTTCATTAATTGGCCTGATGTTATGGAATGACCTTCCTCAGGAGCTTCACAATATTACAGATTATATATTTTTTCGCAAAAAGTTAAAAGCTCAATTATTTCAGCTTGCATTCTCATAATTTTGCCTAGGTACTCTGATATTTGTGTGTTCATTCATGTATTAATTTTTTGTCCTGTTTTTGTCTTGTTTTATTGTTTTAAATAGTGTCTATGTAAATGATGCACTCTGCTTAGCATGGGTTGTCCAATATAAACGGAACCTAAAAACTTTTAAATAAATAAACCCTTTCAGCCTTAATATTAGAAAACAATGGGAAGCAGAGCTGTGCTTTTCTTGCCAGGATGCCTACATTCTGTCCCAGTCAAGAATTCATACCCACTTTCAGGCTGTCCACACCACTGGGGAATGGTTGCCAGCTTTGTAAGAAATGCATAGAACCACTACCTGACAACAAACCATTCCTCTTTTCTCTCCTTCTGTTTCTAGAAGGTCTTTCAGCTCTTCACAAGGAGGCAAAGCTATGCAGCACTCCACCTTGGCCTGTCTAATATTCTTCTCTGCCATTTCCCCCACAGGTGATAGACATTATCTCTTCAAAACCTGGCTCATAATCCCCCTAGCACTCTACATGAGTGCAGCAGATGTATGCTACAAATGAGCCCCCAGACAGATCAGAACAGTCATAGAAAGGAATTTTGGCCTACTCAAAACCTTTCACAAAGTGGAGGATATCTCCTTTACAGCCTCACCAAGGCCTGTGAATTGTTTCTAGCCTGCTGCATGCTCCATAACCTGATAAAAACTCATACCCTGCCTTTTGCTGAGGATGAAAGACCACAGCCCATAGACCCAGAAGTGGACGTGGGTAGGGAAGGGACCAGAAGAAATGGGAAAAATCAAAGGATTACAATAATGAGTCTATCTATCTAAGGAATTCGTTGATAGAAAGACATTTTAAATTGAGAATACATTTATTTACAGCATCACATTATATGAAATTAAAGGTGACATAGTAATGTATAGAGATGTGAATTAGAACTGGAATCGGTTCTGATTCCGGTTCCGATTCACATCGTGAATTTTTTTTCGTGCGGCCCGATCGGTTTTTTTCTATCGGCTGCGCCCGAGCCGATAAACAAAAAACCCACCCTGACACTTCAAAACAGCTCCTTTAGCTTCCCCCATCCTCCTGACCCCCCCCCCCCCCCCCCAAAAAAAAAATGTTTTAAATCACCTGGTGGTCCAGTAGTGGTCCCGGGAGCGATCTCCCACTCTTGGGCCGTCAGCTGCCACTAATAAAAATGGTGCCAATGGCCCTTTGCCCTTATCGTGTGACAAAGTATCCGTGCCATTGGCTGGCTCCTGTCACATGGTAGGAGCACTGGATGGCCCTTGCTATTTTAATGATGGCGCCGGCCATCCATTACTCCTACTCAGTGATTCTCATGCAGTGGAATTTGCATCTGTAGAAAAGATACAGCAATGGAGGCCTTCACCTTCCACCTTTTCCCAATGGAAAAAAGGAAGAAAGTTCAAAAAGTGCCTTGCATGATGAAGCAGAAATTCTCTAGTAAGTCTGTGCACAGGAATGGGCCTTGAAAGAGGGTAGAGGAAGAGGTAATATAGTAATAAGCATGTAAAGAAAAATCATGTCTCTGAAGACACTTGATAAATACATTTTAAAACCTTAATCAACCTATAAAACTTAGATTTAAAAAGGTACTTAATATCACATTTAAAAATCCTTAGATTTAATCATAACCACTTCTTAAACAGCTTTAAAAACTATAAACACTCAAATTCAGATGCAGACAGAAGTCCAGCAGCAAAATTGGGTTTATCCAGTATTTTTTAAGTGAGTACCATATGTAAAATTATATACCTGATGTGAGAGGTTGTATGTGTGCACCTGGTATGAGGAGCTTGAAGGAGAGTATCTGATATTTCACTACTATATGCAGCAAAATATGAATTCTGACTTCACAAAATGGACACTTTTCCTATATTCAGTAGAGCTATAATGACAATGAACTTTGGCCAGGATAGCAATATGTGACTGATTTATCTGATCTGCCAGCACAGCTGTTTAACAAGGCTCCTCTGAGGAAATAACAACTTCTCTCTGTTAACAAAACTAACCTAAGACAATACAGGCCAGATGTGTGTTAAGCCGATCTAAAACTTCCAATAGAGCTCAGTTCTGCTTAGATACTGGATCATCCAATCCATAAAGGACACTTTATCAGCTAGGTCAGCAGAGCTGATCAACTCTGTCATATGGCCTGGTCAGGAGCTCTCACGTGCTAGATGGATAACCCAGTCAAGAAAGGTTGTCTCAGCTGGGAGAGAGTCCAACAGTTTGAAATGCAGAAGAATCCATGCTCCTATTTGACTATGATGAGTTCTTGCATATTCATAGCTTAGCTTTTAAAAAATACCTGGACAAAAGGCTCAGGAGGGTGGTGAAAGATGATTCATGAACACCACCAGACAAGCCATCGCTCTCTGCCTCTTCTTCAGCATATTGGAGGTGACAGCATGTAAGAGAGTCTCCTGCCTAGCAGCTCAAGTCAAACCTGTCTTTTTCTTCTCCAGGGATCAGATAAGTCCTCATAACTGAGCCAGCAATAGAGCCACTGGCATGTGTTTCCATCATAGAGTCAACATCCGTGAACTTCAGTTTCCCTCACATCTCAGCATACAAACATCTCCAGTGGGGAGACGGATGGTATTCTTCTAAAGTTATGGGGACAGTTAGCCCATCTTATTAATAATCTCCTAAGCAAGTCAAAGTTATTCTGATGTGTATTGCTCTGAGTTCACCTATATGCTAAGCTTTAATCATTATAAGTGTATGCTGTGTAGTAAGTTTGTTACCTAGTATAAGATTTTGTTTTATTCTAAGTAATCAACCTGAAATGTCCTAGAATAAAAATGGCTATTCTAAGATAAACAGTTGTCCTTTCCTGGGCTTCTCAGATTGTACATAAAGGTAAATAAGTGGTAATCTTCAGTAGCACTGTCATTCCCAAGAAAGGAGAGAAAGAGAGAGAAGGAAGAGGAAAGCTGGCTGTAACCCACAGGAACCAGGATACCCTTATAATTCCTTAAAAGATCCTGGATCTCACAGAAGGCCAGAGTGGAAGACTTGGAGGAGCTGAAAAAGACAGAAAGATATGTAGGAGAGACCTTCATGGACATATTAGAGTGCACTCAACTCTAATCCTTGTGCTGCTTTTGATGAACAGGAACATGTGGACGGAAACTGTCACCTTGGGGTGGCAGGAAGTGATCCTGTAGCTAGAAATTGTCACCTAGGTGATAGAGATTGGCATTCAGAAGAAACAAAATAGGAAATTAGATAACATTTCCTATTTTGTTTCATTTCATTATCAAAGTGAAATGATTGAAAAGTCGATGAAATTTCATTCATTTTCATGTTTTCTTTTGAAAACAAAATAGATCCATCGGGCCTATGGTCAGGCCCAAGCCAGGGCATTGTCTTTGGAAAAGACCAATACCCAAAGCAAGGGCCTTGGCCTAGTCCAGTGCATGACACCAGGGTCTGGGCCTAGGCCTAAGCCCAAGGCTGGGGCTTCACCAAAGCATAGACTGTGGCCCGACACATGAACCGTGGCATAGGCCCAATTGTGACACCATGGTCTTGGCCAAGATCCAGGTGTAACACCAGAGCCTTGAACGAGACCCCCAAAATAGAAAACACTTAGCTGCTTGGGGATTCCAGCATCATGATCTAGGACCTGTTGAAGGTTTATGGAAGTTTTGGTAACCCAGTTGAACCTTTTTTTGGACTAGAGGATATATTTTTCCACTGGATTTTGATACATGTTGGAGCTGTACTCTAGTTATCTCACCCTCACTGGTGAAGATATTTTTTTCCATCAGGATAATGGTGCAAGGGAAGTGAGAAGGGAAATAATACCTAAGATGGACAAACTTATTATAATATTCATTGTCATCATGTTTCTGATGCTGTTTTTTTAGTTTTGGCATGGATCATCTTTTTTTAGGTTAGAGTAAAGTCTATTTTTATTTGAACATCAAACTTGGACTCCTTTGGATTTCTTTTTTTTTCCCTTTCTGGATGTGCATGGGATGAATGGATCTTGATGTGACTTAAAGTTTTTTCTTGTGGTATTGATTTTGGTTCCCCTGCTTTTGATTTTCCCTTTATGGCACCTTCAAGCGATTTTGAAGTTAGAGTGTGAAACTGCTGTGGTCGATTGCGCCTTCCCTTCCTTCTGGACTCAAGCTCGGACCCATACCACCACTAGTGAAGGATAAAGCACCAAAATGGGAGTCTGGTTACAATTATGAATGTAGATAGCTGGGTGGCTGCTGGGCATGAAGATTCCTTGGTAATTTGCTTGTCTGGTGCAAAGGTAGAGGATCTCAAACACCGCTTAGATAAGAACTTGGAGAGTGCAGGAGAGGAGCAGCACACATATAGGTACAAATGACAAAGGAAAGTGCATGAGGGAAGTTCTAAATTTAGGTTTTTAGGTAGGAAATTTAAATCCAGAATCTCTAGGGATATATTCTTTAAAATGCTTCCCATTTCTTGTGCAAGACCCCAGAGACAGACTGAGCTCCAGTTTTGACTTGCATGGATGAGACAAAGGTGCAGAGAAGAGGGCTTTAGATTTGTTAGGAAATGGGGAACATTTTAGGGAGAGGTTAAAGGCAGTGCTTTATTTCTGAAACCTTACTTGGCTGAGTGTACTTTATTAAGCTACAATTAAGCCTATTGTTTTTTTTAATAATGCAGATCTGATGCTGTCTGCCCGGGTTATTGTTATATAATCTTCAGGTGAAGTACCAGATCTCTTAAAGCATGCATTAATAACTCCTTTAAAAAAAAAAAAAAAAAACAACAAATTCAATTTATCAAACTTTTGACCAATCTCTAATCTGTCCTTTCCAAAATCATTGAATCAGTTGTACTTCATCAGCTTACAGAATTTCTTGATGATAACAATACCTTAGTTTCATAACAGCATGATTTTAGAAAAGGTTACAGTACAAAAACTCTTCTCTTATCATCGTTTGACACTTTGCTTCTTGAATTTGATGACAATACAGATTACATCCTCATTCTCCTGGATATCACTGCTGCCTTTGATACTGTATCACATTTTCTTTTCGTAACAATGTTGAAAAAACAATTAATTAACAATCCTCCAACAAATGCACCTGAAAACTCAAATGACATAGGTAAGTGGTCCACATTCAATAGAGTATAAAAAATGGAAAACAGTAGACTCATTGATAAAATTATGCCTGCTACTCACCCAAGTGACCCAATACCAGCCAATTCATTGAAACAAGTACACCATGACATCACTCCGACAATCACAACTTTAATAAATCATTCACTTTCAGAAGGAATTATACCACAAGCAGTGATAAAGCCAATCCTAAAAAATAAGTCTGGTAGAACTGATGATTGGGACAATTATCATCCAATATCCAAATTGCCATTCCTAGCTAAAGTGCTTGAGAAAGCAGTGTTATCCCAATTGCAAATCACCTGGAAAATCAAAATATTTCATACCCAAATCAATTTTGATTTAGGAAACTTCATTCAACTGAGACATTACTCCTCTCATTAATGGACTCAGTCTTACAAGATCTTGACACAGATTAATCTTATTGCCTTGTGCAAATTGACTAAACAGCAGCCTTTAATACTGTGGATCATACCCTGTTATGCCATCAGATGAGAAACAAAAGGATCAACAGTTCTCAGATGGTTCACTTCATTTCTATCTAACAGACATTCCAAGTCAAACTGGACAACCATTTATCAGAAATTTTCCAGTGTGATCCAGGTGACCTCAAGGCTCAGTCCTTTTATCAACACTATTCAATATTTACATGCTCCCACTGGGTAAATTATTGACTAATCTAGGAATAACTTTCTTCTTGTACGATGACGTCTTACAGTTTTACATCCCATTATCCAGATCATTTGAAAACACAGTTTCAAGACTCTCTACATATGAAAACAATACAAAAAGAACTATCACAACTTAAACTGACATTAAACCCCCAAAATACTGAAATCATTTGGCTGAATAGAAACTCAACATCATTTAAACCACATGCCCTAGACCTGGGTAATTTTCAAATTAACCCCTCAAATCAAGTATGGAATTTAGGTGTACAGCTAGATGAGAACCTCACAATGAAAATGCACATCAGTTAATTAATTAAGACAGATTACGCCAAACTGTGTACACTGTAGGGATGTGAATCGTGTCCTCGATCGTCTTAACGATCGATTTCGGCTGGGAGGGGGAGGGAATCGTATTGTTGCCGTTTGGGGGGGTAAAATATCGTGAAAAATCGTGAAAAATCGTTAAAAAATCGAAAAATCGAAAAATCGAAAAACCGGCACATTAAAACCCCCTAAAACCCACCCCCGACCCTTTAAATTAAATCCCCCACCCTCCCGAACCCCCCCCCAAATAACTTAAATAACCTGCGGGTCCAGCGGCGGTCCGGAACGGCAGCGGTCCGGAACGGGCTCCTGCTCTGAATCTTGTCGTCTTCAGCCGGCGCCATTTTCCAAAATGGCGCCGAAAAATGGCGGCGGCCATAGACGAAAAAGATTGGACGGCAGGAGGTCCTTCCGGACCCCCGCTGGACTTTTGGCAAGTCTCGTGGGGGTCAGGAGGCCCCCCACAAGCTGGCCAAAAGTTCCTGGAGGTCCAGCGGGGGTCAGGGAGCGATTTCCCGCCGCGAATCGTTTTCGTACGGAAAATGGCGCCGGCAGGAGATCGACTGCAGGAGGTCGTTCAGCGAGGCGCCGGAACCCTCGCTGAACGACCTCCTGCAGTCGATCTCCTGCCGGCGCCATTTTCCGTACGAAAACGATTCGCGGCGGGAAATCGCTCCCTGACCCCGCTGGACCTCCAGGAACTTTTGGCCAGCTTGTGGGGGGCCTCCTGACCCCCACGAGACTTGCCAAAAGTCCAGCGGGGGTCCGGAAGGACCTCCTGCCGTCCAATCTTTTTCGTCTATGGCCACCGCCATTTTTCGGCGCCATTTTGGAAAATGGCGCCGGCTGAAGACGACAAGATTCAGAGCAGGAGCCCGTTCCGGACCGCTGCCGTTCCGGACCGCCGCTGGACCCGCAGGTTATTTAAGTTATTTGGGGGGGGTTCGGGAGGGTGGGGGATTTAATTTAAAGGGTCGGGGGTGGGTTTTAGGGGGTTTTAGTGTGCCGGCTCACGATTCTAACGATTTATAACGATAAATCGTTAGAATCTGTATTGTATTGTGTTCCATAACGGTTTAAGACGATATTAAAATTATCGGACGATAATTTTAATCGTCCTAAAACGATTCACATCCCTAGTACACTGTATCAGTTGAAATCATTATTAACTTTTGCGGACTACCATACTGTATTGCAAACTCTAAACTTCTCAAACCTTGACTACTGTAATTCCTTACTAATAGGTCTTCCAGCAAGTCACTTAAAACCACTTCAACTATTACAAAATGCTACAGCAAGACTATTATTAGGTTCAAGGAAATATGATCACATTAGACCTACACCGATGTCACTGCATTGGTTACCAATACAATCCAGAATCTACTATAAAGAAGTAATGATATTGTTCAACATCATTCACGCCAATAACACTAGCTTATTAGGAGTGACACTACAACCGTACAAACCTTAGCGAACACTAAGATCTCAAAATAAAGGTCTTTTGTCTGTTCCCATTATATGGCGAACACATCTGACACAAACAAGAGATCGAGTGTTTTCAATAATAGGTCCAAATCTCTGGAACTCTGCCTGAGGCACTACATATATTTATTTTATTTATTTATTTATTTATTTATTGAGTTTTATATACCGCCATTCAATTTCGCCATCATAACGGTTTACAATTTTCAATCCAAGTAAAAATTCTTAACAAATGATACAAACATTAGAATATAGTCAGATAAAAAGTATGATTAAGAGCATAAAATTACTATAAAATATAGTATGAGTGAAGATAAATATAAAAAGTTATCATAGCTGAGAGAAATAAAAAATATAATAATAATAATAATAATAATAATAAATAAAATAATAATGCCTGCCAATGAATACTACGTCTGTAACCAATCCTTGGCCTGGGCATCACCTCTCTGGAAGCATGCTGACCTGATCCTTCGAGATCTCCTGGAGTTCTTGGCCTTATTCTGTTCCATCTTCAATGATCCAGGCCGAATCGCTGTATCCAGTCAGCACTCCTCCATCTCCAACAAGTCTCTCGTTCATTAATGGACTATGTTATTGAGTTCAGAACCCTTTCTTCGAAACTTCACTGGAATCCAGACTGTTTACATTCTATCTTCCTTGAAGGTTTAAGTCCTCAGATTAAATATGAGTTGGCGGCCCTCAAATTGCCCGCTTCGTTGGACTCCTTGATAGACCTTATGGGATGTATCGACCGCCATCTGCAAGAACACTCTCAAGAATCTAGAGCATCCCAGAAGTCTACCCCTCTCATCCTGAACTTGACGTTCATCTTCACTCAGAATGAACACTACTCAGAATAAAGTGGAGGACGAACCAATGCAGATGGGCCGGAGCAGACTTTCTCCCAAGGAATGACACTGCCGCCAGCAATCCGGTCTCTGCCTGTACTGCGGTCAACACAGACATGCCATAGCCTTGTATCCCGTCTGTCCGGGAAACTCCCAGGCCTAGGTTCTGCTTGAGGACTACTCCTAGGCCTGACTTCACCATTTCCTCCATTAACTGTACCCATCTCCATTAAAATGGATAACCAGGAGTTCCACACTTTGGCATTGGTAGACTCTGGGGCTGGTGGGAACTTTATATTAAAACAACTAACAGAACACCTGCGGATCCCCACCATCCACTCCCATGTGCCTCTACTCCTCTCATCCATCCATGGAGAACCTCTTCCTGGTGAGGTTACCCACACCATGGCCCTATTCAGCTTCGCATAGGGACCCTGCACGTAGAAACTATTTCTTTCCACATTCTGGACAAAGCCATTCATCCTGTGGTCCTGGGACTGCTGTGGCTACAGCAACATACTCCGCAGTTCGACTGGGCTACCCTCTAGCTCTCTCGTTGGGGCCCCTCTTTCCATGAGAACTGCCTAGAGTCCATCGCGACTCTGCCTTGTTTGATTACCTTGCTCTCTTTTTCCGGCCTTCCACTGCAATACGCCTCATTTGCCAATGTGTTCTCGAAGAAGGCAGCAGATACTCTACCCCCGCACCACTCCTATGATTGTGCAATCAACTTGCTGCCCAACAAAGAACCTCCTCGGGGTAGTATCTATTCCCTTTTGCAAACTGAGACCCAAGCCATGTCAGAGTACATCGCGAGAACCTGGCCAAGGGCCTCATTCAGCCCTCTAAGTCTCCTGCAGGAGCGGGATTTTTCTTTGTTGAGAAAAAAGATGGCTCCCTCCATCCCTGCATCGATTACTGAGGCCTAAATGAAATCACTCTAAAGGACCACTACCAACTGCTTCTGATCTCAGAGCTTTTCGATAGGCTTCAAAGAGCAAAAATCTTCTCCAAATTGGACCTCCGGGGAGCCTACAATTTGGTCCATATCCGCAAAGGCGACGAGTGGAAGACCACCTTTAACACAAGTGACAGTCACTCTGAATACCTTGTAATGCCATTCGGCCTTTGCAATGCACCCGCAGTGTTTCAGAACCTGATGAACGAGGTTTTCAGAGATATGTTTTACCAGTGGATAGTCGTGTACCTCGATGACATCCTAGTCTTCTCGCAAAACCTACAAAGCCATCGCCGGGATGTCTCTCATGTTCTCCAGCATCTGTGGGACAACCAACTTTTTGCCAAACTCGAGAAATGCTCCTTCGTGCAGGAGACCGTTCCTTTCCTTGGCTATGTGGTGTCCAGCCAAGGGTTTAAAATGGACCCTCAGAAATTGAAGAACATCCACGATTGGCCTCAACCTACGGGCCTCAAGGCCCTTCAGAGATTCCTTGGCTTCGCTAATTACTACCGGTCTTTTATTCACCATTATTTTACCCTGACCGCACCACTCACGGCCTGGACTCGCAAGGGGGCCAACCCCTCTCAGTGGTCGCCCGAAGCCATGACTGCTTTCCAGGATCTCAAGACTGCTTTTCTCAAGGAACCATGTCTCCGCCATCTGGACCCCATACGGTCGTTTGTCATCAAGGTCGACGACTCTGACATCAGAGTAGGAGCCATTTTGAGCCAATACTCAACTACCCTCACTCTACACCCTTGTTCATTTTTCTCCCAGCACTTCTCTCTGGTGGAACACAATTATGCCATCGGGGATAAAGAATTGCTGGCCATCAAGTTGGCCTTTGAGGAATGGCACCCCTGGCTCAAGGGAGCCCAAAACCAGATCACAGTATACACGGATCACAAAAACCTTGTATATTTACATCATGCTCAGCATTTAAACCATAGCCAGGCCTGTTGGGCCCTCTTTTTTACATGATTCAATTTCCTATTGCATTACCACCCAGCCAACAAAAATGGCTGGGCTGATGCTCTCTCCAGATCCTTCATCGCAGAGGATATACCCAATACCCCACGGCACATCGTAGACCCTGCCAAGGTCATCCTGTCCGCCACCTTTCCAGTCCCACCTGGGAAAACGGTGGTCCCTCGTCAACTATGATGAAGGGTTCTTTGATGGGCTCATGACTCTTTGACCTCAGGACATCTGGGCCAGTCTAGAACTCTCTTCACACTCCAGTGGTATTATTGATGGCCTACCATAAGAAAACAACTACATGCATATCCTCAGTGAACAATACCTAGCAAATCAGAGGTCTTGAGGCAAACTCACAAGACAAACTTATAAGAGAGCTTATATGCGAATAGGCAGAATCTATGAAAAGAGGAGCAAATCTGAGATCCATGTTTACATATAAAAATATGCATGAAAATGATGATACGTGGGGACAATATTCTTGTGTAGAGTGTGCTGTTTGTAACAACGTGCTCATTGTGAAATCGTTTAATGTCCCTTCCATGAAATACCCTCATGAGGTAAGAGGCAGATATACATGTAATTCCAGCATGGTCATATATGCAATTGTTTACCCTTGTGACCTTATTTATATTGGTCACACTAAGAGACAAATAAAAACAAGAATTACTGAACACAAAAGCAGATTAAGAACAGGCAATGTAGGAGCACCACTTGTAGCTCATTGGCAGGAAGCTCAACATAACATTGAACATCTTAAATTTTTTGTTATTCAACAATGTCATATTCAGCAACAAGGGGGTGAAAATAAAATATTAAAGGGAATCGAGCAAAACTTTATATATACAATTTAAACATGGTAGCCCTGACAGGGTTAAATGATGCAGTGGAATGGGATGCATTCTACACTTCATAAATATGATGATTTTCAATTACCTGTGTTAGATTTTTTATAGTAACATAATTTAAGGTATTGAGAGTTTGTGGAATGCTTTAATAATAGATCAATTTATGCTGAGCATTCATCTGAGTAAAAAATATAGGGAGAGATGTGAAATGGTATAAGAGTACTGCCTCAACTCATTTTGTTGTGTCTGCCTTAAATTATTTTGTTGTGACATTCCCTGGATCGGCTGTGGAGAGGCACAGCAATTTTTTGTAGACTTGGGTCTATATGTAATTCTTTGTTCAAGCCTTGAAGAATTAGGTTTTTATTAGTATCAGCAGACAATAGTGGATAGGTCATGTTATCGGGGGTAAAGATGTTTCATTATAGAAAGTTACTAGTTTGTTAGTTTGTCAATAAAGTCTATTGAAGATTCCCGGATGAGTATATACAAGCCCATGATTATAGCAATGGAGTCACTGATAAAGTTTAGTGAAAGACCCTGGATGTAGGGTTGATGTCATAGGGAATACAGGGTAGTAATTGGCTAAAGTGAATTTAAAAGCATAGGAATAGGCGGGTTACGCTTACATACGCAATAGTGGGGCTATGGCCCGATAAGAAGATACAAGACTGGATAAGTGCTGGAGAATTGCTTGTTAGTTGAAGCATTGCAGCGGTGTGCAGTTCACATATTGACACAGTAAGTGTATACTTTAGAGTGCTTAATTCCTGACATTGAGAAATAGATGTTGTAAAAAGAAATAGATGGTATGATACATAAAGTCTGTGTTATTTGCTATAATGATGGGGACATAACATACTTGCAGGTTTGGGAAGGAAACAAAGTGGATTATGAAGGAATATTAGCAAGTAACAAGATCTGGAAATGCACCAGATGAAAGCGAAGATATTAAGCACAGGATTCATCAGAGGGATGCAATCAGTTTAGTATGAAAATGTTGTGAATGGAAGAGTGGTGAATGAAAATATGTGAATTAAACATTTAGTAATGTTTACTCCAGTACTATCTGTTAATGATAATTATTTTAGATACATTATAAGGTATAAAATTGAGCATTATTATGTACAAATAGCTATGATTATGTTCATTACATTGTAGATTTTGACACAATTACAGCACAACATAGTGGACCACCATACATCGGTTTAATAAGACAACTTAGGCAACTAAAGAATACCATGTTGGAAGGTTAAAAAGTGATGTCCCTGAAGAAGCCCTGGGCAGCAGAGTGAAACGAGGCTCTCATTGGACTGGACTGACACAAAAAGAATATCTGCTGAAAGTATTGTGTTATATGAGAGATATAAAAGAGAATTTTCATTGTAAAAACAATACTCTTTTGAAAAGAGAGGATCCTGACAAAAAGAACATCTGATGATAGCATTATGTAGCTTGAGAGATATAAAAGAGAATTTTCATTGTAAAAATAATATTCTTTTGGAAATGAAACAATATATAGTGAGTTATAAATATATTATATTTATATTTGAAGGTCTATAAGGTCTATATATTATATTTATATTTGAAGGTTTATAAGTATATTGTAAGCTTTACCATTATTCTAGTACAATGAATGTTTTAATATGATTATGGTTTTATATATGGATGAATGCATGAGTGTGTGAGATATACGTATGGTATGATTGTGGTGATTGGAGGGTAAAGCAAGAGTGAGTGTGATAATAGTGGAAGGGAATGGGTATTAATAGGATAGGGGATTGGTCCACAGGATGCTATAAAATAATTTTTGTAAACGATTGTTGTAAAAGAGATTGTTAAAAATATATTTAAAGTTTGGCATAGAGTTTGCCTCAAGACCTCTGATTTGCTAAGTATTGTCTACCATAAGAAAAGACACTCCAGCTTACGTACAGTCCTGTCCCACTTGTACCCATCATAAGCCTCCAGCAGGAAGACTGTGGGGACTCTTGAAACCGCTCCCCATTCCGAGCGAGCCTTGGACTCACATTGCGATGGACTTTATGATGGACTTTATGATGGATCTGCCTATTTCCAATGGTAACAACACCATCTGGGTTACCGTCGACCGTTTTTAAAAAATGGCCCACTTCGTGGCTCTACCCAGTCTCCCTTCTGCACTACAGCTTGCTAAGCTGTTCATCCGGCATGTATTCCGGCTCCACGGTCTCCCCAAGCATATTCTTTCAGACCGTGGAGTTCAATTCACTGCATGCTTTTGGAGGTCTCTCTGCAAAAAATTCAACATCTCATTAGATTTCATCTTGGCTTACCATCCCCAAGCCAATGGGCAAACTGAGAGGACCAATAGAACCTTAAAGCAATTCTTGTGGGCCTACATGAGCCTGCGGCAGGATGATTGGGCCAACCTCCTTCCATGGGCGGAATTTGCGCTAAACTCTCATCAGTCCGCTTCCACAGGCTCATCTCCCTTCCAAGCGGTCTATGGACCTCAGCCCTTGCTACCGCTGCCGCTCCCTCTGTCCGTATCCTCTCCAGCAGCACAGTCAACCACCCAGAATCTGCATCAATTGTTGCACAATACCCAGCAGCTGCTCAAGCAGGCTGCCCAGAGATAGAAGTTTCAGACTGTACATTAGAGTACCCAGACATCAGAGGATGGGAAAAGGTCCGACAAAGCGTGGAGCAAAATGAGCTGATAGTAGCTTGAGTCTTAGATGTTTTGTTGACAGGCAGACTTTGTCACCAGGCTGGAATTCAGGAGCCTTACTGTGGTGATCATCATAGCCTTTCTTTGCTCTTAGTCCTGCTTTTTGTAGCATCTCTTTAGTCTTACTCCATAGTAGTTGGTTATCTTTGGCAGTAGATTGAGCTGCCGAGGATGACACTGAAAGTGGAAGTGGTAAAGGTGGTAATGGTAGTTGTCCGTAGACCACCTCAAATGGTGTGGATCCAGTTTATGTTGCTGGATGAGTGTTGATGGCAAATTCAGCCCAGGGCAACAGTTCAGCCCAGTCATTTTGACGTGAATCAACGTAGGCTCGAATGAACTGCTTGAGTGTCCTAATCATTCTCTCAGTTTGCCCGTTCAACTGAGGATGGTATGCAGAGGTGAAGTCGAAAGTGATATCGAACTTCTTACACAAAGCTTTCCAGAACTTTGCTGTAAATTGAGCTCCTCTGTCAGAGACGATGTGCTTTGGCATGCCGTGTAAGCAAAAGATGTGGGTGATGAAAAGTTTAGCAAGATCCATAGCTGAGGGCAAGCCAAGGGGAGCCACGAAGTGAGCCATCTTTGAGAAATGATCCACTGTAACCCAGATGGTATTGTTACCTCCAGAAAGTGGTAAGTCTACCACAAAGTCTGTAGCAATGTGAGTCCAGGGCTCATCTGGTACTGGCAAGGGATGAAGCAGGCCCCAAGGACGTCCGGGCAGAGGTTTCTGTCTGGCACAGTTGGAACAAGAAGCAACATAGGAGAACGTGTCTTCCTTCATGGTGGGCCACCAGTAGTACTTCTGTAGTTTAGCCAGAGTTCTTTGTTGACCAGGATGTCCAGCCAGTTTGAATCGTGAGCCCATGCTAACAGTTTCTTCCTTAGGTTACCGGGTACAATGGTCTTGCCTGCAGGTACCGGATGTGTAGCTGACAGGATAACTCTCTTCAGGTCGATGATATGCTGGGGTTCATCAGGTATATTCTCAGAGAGAAATGAGCGAGATAGGGCATCTGCTATGACGTTCTTATCTCCAGGGTGATATTTCAGAACAAAGTCAAATCTGTTGAAGAATAGGGACCATCTCACCTGCCTATGGTTTAGGCGCTGAGCATGACAGAGGTACTCCAGATTTTTGTGATCCGTGAAAACAATGATCTGATGTTGTGCACCTTCAAGCCAGGGTTGCCACTCTTCGAATGCCATCTTTATTGCCAGTAGTTCTTTATCTCCAATGCTGTAGTTCCCCTCCACTGGCGAGAAGCGTCAGGAGAAAAAAGAACATGGATGCAAGATCTTAGAGTCACTGGACTGTCTTAGCACGGCCCCTATGCCTACAAGCGAGGCATCAACTTCTACGATGAAGGGCAATGTCGGATCAGGATGGCGGAGGCATGGCTTACTCGAGAAGGCGTCTTTCAGTTTCAGAAATGCTGTCACAGCTTCCGTAGACCAACTGGCGATGATGGCACCTTTCTTAGTCATTGCTGTTAGTGGAACAGTTAGTGAGGAGTAATTTTTGATGAATGTTCTGTAGTAGTTGATAAATCCCAAAAATCATCTAAGAGCCTTTAGACCAGTCGGTTGTGTCCATTTTTGAATGCTCTCAAGCTTCTGTGGGTCCATCTGAAAGCCTTTGTTTGAAACAATGTACCCTAAGAAAGGCACTGATTCCTTGTGGAATTTGTATTTAGACAACTTGGCGTATAAGCGATTCTCACAAAGTCTTTGCAGCACTCTTTTGACATCTTCCAGAAGGGTATTCAGGTCCTGGGAAAATATCAAGATGTTGTCTAAGTACACAATGACACATTTGTAGAGTAGATCATGCAGAATGTCGTTCATCATGTTTTGGAAGACAGTCAGGGTGTTGCACAGGCCAAAGGGCATCACCAGGTATTCAAAGTGCACATCCCGGGTATTAAAAGCCGTCTTCCATTCATCACCAGAGCGGATGCGAACTAGATTATAGGCTCCTTTGAGATCAAGCTTGGAGAATATCTTGGCTCCCTGTAGTCTATCGAATAGCTCCGAGATAAATGATAAGGGATAGCGGTCTTTCACAGTGATCTTGTTTAGACCTCTGTAGTCAATGCATGGACGTAGTGTTCCGTCCTTCTTCCCCACGAAGAAGAAGCCTGCGCCGGCCGGAGACTTGGAGGGTCTTATAAGAACATAAGAACATAAGAAATTGTCATGCCGGTTCAGACCAAGGGTCCATCAAGCCCAGCATCCTGTTTCCAACAGAGGCCAAACCAGGCCACAAGAACCTGGCAATTACCCAAACACTAAGAAGATCCCATGCTACTGATGCAATTAATAGCAGTGACTATTCCCTAAGTAAACTTGATTAATAGCCGTTAATGGATTTCTCCTGCAAGAACTTATCCAAAAGCTTTTTGAACCCAGCTACACTAACTGTACTAACCACATCCTCTGGCAACAAATTCCAGAGCTTTATTATGCGTTGGGTGAAAAATAATTTTCTCCAATTAGTCTTAAATGTGTTACTTGCTAACTTCATGGAATGCCCCCTAGTCCTTCTATTATTCAAAAGTGTAAATAACCGATTCACATCTACTCATTCAAGACCTCTCATGATCTTAAAGACTTCTATCATATCCCCCCTCAGCCATCTCTTCTCCAAGCTGAATAGCCCTAACCTCTTCAGCCTTTCCTCAAAGGGGAGCTGTTCCATCCCCTTTATCATTTTGGTTGCCCTTCTCTGTACCTTCTCCATTGCAACTATATCTTTTTTGAGATGCGGTGACCAGAATTGTACACAGTATTCAAGGTGCGGTCTCACCATGGAACGATATAGAGGCATTATGACATTTTCCGTTTTATTAACATTCCCTTCCTAATAATTCCTAACATTCTGTTTGCTTTTTTGACTGCTGCAGTAATCTGAGCCGACGATTTTAAAGTATTATCCACTATGATGCCTAGATCTTTTTCCTGGGTGGTAGCTCCTAATATGGAACCGAACATCATGTAACTACAGCAAGGGTTATTTTTCCCTATATGCAACACCTTGCACTTATCCACATCAAATTTCATCTGCCATTTGGATGCCCAATCTTCCAGTCTTGCAAGGTCCTCCTGTAATGTATCACAATCCGCTTGTGATTTAACTACTCTGAATAATTTTGTATCAACCGCAAATGTGATAACCTCACTCGTTGTATTCCTTTCCAGATCATATATATATATATATTGAAAATCACTGGTCCAAGAACAGATCCCTGAGGCACTCCACTGTTTACCCTTTTCCACTGAGAAAATTAACCACTTAATCCTACTCTCTGTTTCCTGTCTTTAACCAGTTTTGTAATCCATGAAAGGACATCGCCTCCTATCCCATGACTTTTTAGTTTTCGTAGAAGCCTCTCATGAGGGACTTTGTCAAACACTTTCTGAAAATCCAAAAACACTACATCTACTGGTTCACCTTTATCCACATGTTTATTAGCCCCTTCAAAAAAATGAAGCAGATTTGTTACGCAAGACTTTCCTTGGGTAAATCCATGTTGACTGTTTGCCATTAAACCATGTCTTTCTATATGCTCTACAATTTTGATCTTGAGAATAGTTTCCACTATTTTTCCCGGCACTGAAGTCAGGCTCACTGCTCTATAGTTACCCGGATCACCCCTGGTGCCTTTTTTAAATATTGGGGTTACATTGGCCACCCTCCAGTCTTCAGGTACAATGGATGATTTTAATGATAGGTTACAAATTTTAACTAATAGATCAGAAATTTCATTTTTTAGTTCCTTCAGTACCCTAGGATGCATACTATCTGGTCCAGGTGATTTGCCACTCTTTAGTTTGTCAATCTGGCCTACTACATCTTCCAGGTTCACAGTGATTTCGTTCAGTTCGTCTGACTCATCACACCTGAAGCCTTTCTGAAGATTCTCCTGTATGTACTCTGACATAGCTTTATTTTCTACTACGGAGAGAGGGTAAACCCTTCCTGTGGGTGGTTCTGTGTTAGGCTTCAAATTAATGGCACAGTCATAGGATCTGTGTGAAGGTAGTATGTCTGTGGCTTCTATGGAAAATACATCTTGAAAAGATGCATATTGAGGCGGAAGCCCAGGCATCAATGGGGTAGTTGGCATGTAGGATATTGGAGAGACCTCCATCAGACATTTACCATGGCAATCTGGACCCCAATGTGAAAGTTCCAGAGTGGCCCAGTTGAATTGAGGCATATGCTTCTGCAGCCATGGTAGCCCCAGTACTAAAGGATACATGGCCTTCTCTAGCACCAAGAAGGAAATAGTCTCTGTATGAAGAGCACCGGTACGTAAGTTCACTGGTTCGGTGAGCAGGGTTACTTCGCCCGGTAAGGGCTCCCCATGAATAGAAGATAGGAGTAGTGGAGACGTCATGGTAGTGGTGGGGATCCACAAGTATTCCACTAGATGCTTCAAAATGAAATTCCCTCCTGCCCCAGAGTCCACTAAGGCAAGAGTCTGGTATTCTAAATGTCTGCAGAGTAAGGATACATGAAGAGAGAGTGGAGGAGAGGGTGCAGCTAGACCTAAGAAGAGTCTTCCCACAGGACTTAGGTCTGCCAGTTTCCAGGACATATAGGACATGTTTGTACAGCATGACCAGGTTGTCCACAATACATGCATAGTCCCAACCTCTTTTGCGTTCTTCTCTCTTTTGAAGTCGAGTGATTGCGGCCTAATTGCATTGGTTCTTCTTCACCAGCCACTGGACCTGAGGGAATAGGTCTGGGTGTAGACTTAACTCGAGTTTCTCCCTGAAGTGGTCTTCTGGGAGTGTTGGTCTTGGTCTCTTGAATCTTGTCACGAAGTCAGCGATCAATCCTTGTTGCCAACTTCATTAGTTCAGCCAAGGTCTCGACGTGCTATTACCCCTTACTGAATAAGGGGTAAAGCTAGCGCATCAAAAATGCGCGTCCAATCGCGGGTTAACAGTGCGCTCCGCCGGAGCACACTGTACTGTATCGGCCTGTAAGTTGGTAGCTGTATAGGTGGAGATCCTAGCAGGCAGAAGTAGTTGAATACAGGCACCGAGCCAGGGAGAGCAGGCCCTCGAGGAGCGAGTACCTGATCCCAGATAGGCACCTGAAAGAAAGCAAAGGACCCCGGAGGAGCGGGTACCCAGATTAGAGAAATACCCTGAAGGGCAGAGAGAGCTTCCAGCAGCAGCAAGGAAGCGGCAGAGTAGCTCAGACCGGAGTCTTTCCATCCATTCACGATCCTTGCTAACTCGATTAACTAGCAAACAAGGGCAGGCTAAATACCCGGTTGGTATGATGACACTCGAGGGGAATGCCCCCGAGGTTCCCGCCATGACGTGGATAAAGATGTGGGTGGCATGTGCGCGCACACCCTAGGAGGCCCTAAGGAGAAACATGGCGTGAGGCTTTGTCACTGCCGTTCCAGGGACACCAGAGAGAGCGGCATGCAGACGCGGCAGTGGCCATCTTCCCAAGGCTAGCGGGGAGCGCAGAGAAAAAGGTGAGGCACAGAGGTTGAAGCCGTTGAGACCGACGGACACAACACTATGTGCCATGCTCATGCTGTAGACTTTTACATTTCATATTGTTGAATTCGTTTTACTCCATTTACTAATATTGTTTAAAGATCTGATAGTGACTTTGTCAGAATATTGGCTTTTATGTTAGATTATAAGCTTTTCTAAAGAGCCATGTTTGCAGTTCCCATTTGAAACTCTTTCTGTTATCAGACCTAGTGACTCTGGGAGAGAGTTTCTTAACTTGGGGCCCGCACATGCGATGTTTTATTTGTGTTAAGTGTGTGCTTCGTGTTGTAGGCATTTTTAGAAGTCCTTTGTCTTGCGATCTTAGGCTCTTTGCAGTGTGTAGGGTTGAAGGATCACTCCTAGATAACTTTTTTTTTTTTTTTTTGTATAAACGTTTTTTATTGTTTCAAGTATAATATGTACAACTTCCACAATGGGCACTGTGTCTCTGCAATACCCATTGGGTCAAAAATCAAACAAGTTGTGCACACTCAATGCTTATTATCCTCCCCCCCCCGGCCCCTTCCCTTGACAGCTTTGTCTCCCCCTTCCCTCCCCTGCATAGGTTAATGTTGCTGATGATACTAAAAATTAGAGTCAGAACTTTAGACTGAATCCTGTATTGTACGGGAAACCAGTGCAGTGCTATCGGTGAGGGGGTGATGTGGTCAGATTTTCTTGTCCTCAGTAGCAGTCTGGCAGAGGCACTTTGTAGTAGTTGTAAAGGTTTTATTAGTCTAGAGGGTAGGCCTAGTAGTAGAGAGTTGCAGTAATCTATGTTGGAAAATATTAGTGATTACAGAACAGTATGGAAGTCCTGTATTGTTAATAAAGGTTTCAGTCAATGTAGTATTCAAAGCTGTTGTGCTGTCACAGCTCTGCATCTTGCTGTGACTTCCTGTCAGCATGTACCCATGTGGCTGAAATCTCCTTATCCCTTATTACTTTATTTCCTCTCTTCTATAAGCTACAGCATGTTGAATGGAAGAACCTTTAGAACATAAGAACATAAGAAATTTCTATGCTGGGTCAGACCAAGGGTCCATCAAGCCCCTCATCCTGTTTCCAACAGAGGCTAAAACCAGGCCACAAGAACCTGGCAATTACCCAAACACTAAGAAGAGCTCATGCTACTGATACAATTAATAGCAGTGGCTATTTCCAAAGCATAATTGATTAATAGCCATTAATGGACTTCTCCTCCAAGAACTTACCCAAACCTTTTTTGAACCCAGCTACACTAACTGCACTAACCACATTCTCTGGCAACAAATTCCAGAGCTTTATTGTGTGTTGAGTGAAAAAGAATTTTCTCCGATTAGTCTTAAATGTGCTACTTGCTAACTTCATGGAATGCCCCCTAGTCCTTCTATTATTCGAAAGTGTAAATAACCGAGTCACATCTACTCGTTCAAGACCTCTTAGGATCTTAAAGACTTCTATCATATCCCCCCTCAGCCGTCTCTTCTCCAAGCTGAACAGCCCTAACCTCTTCAGCCTTTCTTCATAGGGGAACTGTTCCATCCCCTTTATCATTTTGGTTGCCCTTCTCTGTACCTTCTCCATTGCAACCCTAAACCACCACCAACACCTCACTTCGAGCTATTAGCTGCTCCTCCTATACGCATATAAATAGTTGCATACTGTGAAGGCCTCCCCAGAGTCTCTCTCTCTCTCTCGCTCTCTCTCACCCAGATATGGCTAAAATGCAAATCAAAAATGTATCATGAATAATTTATCATGAATTGCGTTGCAGCCATTTTGGTCATATTGTACAGCTTAATGCCAGGAAAAAAGTGTAGTTAAAACTGTGTGCTATTGCCCCTCATTTTCATAAATCCAGCCCAAACTCCTCCCTAATCCTACCTCTTCCCAAAATTTGCATTCATGCCGTGTGATAGTGCTGTTAAAACCATAATGCATTTTGATGAATGACCCTATTAAAGATTAACTTCTGCTTCTACTTCCCTCTAGGAACTTACCTCATGGTGGTAGTCAGCTTGCCGATTGTAGTTCCTCTGCAGGGCCTTACAGGTAGCACATATTGTATGGAAGTTTCTCCTAGCCATATGGATATGGAGGGATGACAAGGAGGATGAGTCTTTGTATATTACCACCCATGAAGTTAGGCTGCTGAGGTGGGAACGCCATTTTTCTAATACGTACACCATAGCAGAACTTGAAACAATATCCATGCCAAAATATGTGTATATTTCATCAAAAGTACAAGCATACTTCCATGTGAACACAAAGTATGCAGAAACTTTGTGGGCAGAGATAATGCATTTTAAAACCTGCATGGCTCTCACCACTCAGGTTTATTTGATAACATATTTGCAGACCCATTTATTTGAGCAAATATTGTACTTAGCACCATTTTGAAAGTTGGGCTCATACTTTCTATAATCCAAAATTATGAGCATAAGTCCAAAACACCTTCAACACTCTGCCCCAGGAATGTCTTCTCTCAATCCAGTTAAACTTATGCACAAGCATGACATATGCGTGTATTGAACAGTTAGTTATGTAAAAAGACATTTCTGCATGTAAAACATTTTATTACCCTAGAAGTCCCTTTCAAAATTACCCTTGAAATGTATGCTAGGATCATTTTTTTTTCCTGGAAAAGCAAAGTATTCAAACATCAATATAACTGGATAAGAACCATGCCAATAAGAATACATGTACTCTCAAATAGTTTAGACCTGTGATAATTATCTATGGTCTTTCAAATCTAAAGGTTGATGCACATTTAGAACCTGAAGGAATATAGAATGCTGAATAGAAGTGATCACATAATCCTAAAGTTAACAATTTGTATAACACTATAGTATGGAAGTGGTTGTGTGACAGCACTATTCTAAGAATGTGCATTTTAATAATCTATGAACTCTACCTCACAAAAAACATAATTGTAAACACTATAAATATGATTTTTACCCATGAACCATACCTTACAGCAGGGGTCAGGAACCTTTTTGGCTGAGAGAGCCATAAACGCCACATATTTTAAAATGTAATTCCATGAGAGCCATACAATATGTTTAAAACTAAATACAAGTAAATGTGTGCATTTTATGTAAGATCACACTTTTAAAGTACAATAAGTCTCTGAAAATATTACACCAGGCCTTAAGACACCAATACATCTCCTATTAGGAAAACGGACCAAGTCAGGCTGCTATAGAGTCCTACACAGAAACTACACGCCAGCAGAAAACCTCACCTGAATCACGTGCTGTCCCTCACCTAACATAGAATAAAGAGACCAAAACGCATAACAAGAAGCATGCAGACAAAAACTGAATTGGAAACTGCAACAAGCCAGAGTCTCTGTATGCAGTGTAACAAAGGAAAAAAGAAACATCACACATCCTTATAAAACAAATCAAGAAATATAAAATCATCAGCAGTAAAACTGTACTAACAAAAAGAACATATTTCGAAACAGCTGATGAGTGGAATATCCAATAATTAAAAACTCATATAAAACATTTCCAGATACCAACAAAATATTTCAAAATAGCAGACACAAAGATCCAGTAATGAAAAATAATAAGGATACAAAAATGGTTTTGCTCTGCATACCTGGGAACGTTTGATATCCAGGTGTCCTGAGATTGTTCTGAATTAGCAGGAGGTGGGGTGGTTTGCTTGGAACTTTCTCCTCTCTCAGTCACATACCAGCGCTCTCGCTCACACTGGCTCTCAATGACACACCTATACACACATGCTCTCAGTCACTCACATATACAAATGTTTTTTCTCTCTCACTTATATAGGCTCTTAATTACACATTTACACACATGCTGTCTATCTTTTCACGCTTACACACACACAGGCTTTCAATCACATAAATACATGCTGTCTTTTTCTCTCACACACAGACTCTCATTCACATGCTTACAAACATGTCCTCTCTTTCTCTCATTTACACACAGGCTCTCAATCACATACTCACATGCTCCCTCACCTAAATCAGCTCTCAATCACACACATACAGACATGGTCTCTCTCTCTCATTTAAACACAGGCTCTCAATCACATACTCACATGCTCCATCACCTAAACCAGCTGTCAATCAGACACAGACACACATGATCTCTCTCTTACTTATACACACAGGCTCTTAATCATACATACACATGATCTCTCTCACACACAAAGGATCTCAATCATACACACATACTCTTTCAAACAAACAGGTTTTCAATTACAAACTTACACATACAGGTTCCCAATGGTAAACTTACATTCATGCTCTCTCTCTCACAGGCAGGATCTCAATCACAGACATACTCTCTTTCACATATACAGGCTCTCAATCATTCACATACATGCAATCTCTCACTCACACACACAGGATCTCAAACACACATGCTTGCTCGCTCATTCATTCACTCTCTCTCTCCCCCTTCCCCCCCCCCCCCCGGGAACTCGCGGCAGCAGCAGCCACCTCCCAACGCTAACCTCCTTCATTTTCAGCCCTCGCGGAGGCGAAGGCGGAGTCCCATCGGCCGCGGTTGAAGATTTTCATTTTCCTCCGAGCCGCGCTGCAGTCTTCTTCCCGTCGGACACTAGCGTGCCTGCGCGGGTCTTCCCGCGCAGGCACCCGATGCTCTCTTCTTCCCGCGACCCGGAAGAGGAAGTGGAGAGCATCGGGTGCCTGCGCGGGAAGACCCGCGCAGGCACCCGATGACTCCAGCGCTGGCACCCGGCTGACACCCGATGACTCCCGCGCAGGCACCCGGATGACTCCAGTCGGCGTGCTCTCTTCTCCTCCCCCCCGCGGCCCGGAAGAGGAAGTGGTGAGCATCGGGTGCCTGCGCGGAAGAAGAGACCACGCTAGTGTGGTCACTTCTTCCCGCGCAGGCACCCGATGCTCTCCACTTCCTCTTCCGGGCCGCGGGGGGGGGGGGGGAGAAGAGAGCACGCCGGTGCCGCTGACTCCAGCTGTCCTGCCGCGTTCTGCCCGGGCTGACAGCATTTTAAGCCCGGGCGGCGGAGGACCGGGGAGCAGCTGGGTCAGCGGGGAACCGCGAAGTATGGCGACACTTGTCTGCGAGCCAGATGCAGCCCTCAAAAGAGCCATATCTGGCTCGCGAGCCATGGGTTCCCGACCCCTGCCTTACAGGTACACTTGGTCAGGACCTACTTCACTAAACAATTGTCTAATGATTTATTGTAACTGAACCTTTTGTGGCACCTGTTAGAATGTACTATAGTACGCATCCACCTACATTAATTTATGTGCCTACATGTAAACCGTTGCGCTGGTATATAACTTAGCGATGGTATAGAAAAGAATTTAAATAAATAAATAAATAAATAGATGGATGTTCATTTAGCAAATGGTAAAAACTTCATAGGCACTATCCAATTCAAGAATCTTTTGAATCCTTTATAACATCACAATGCATTCTAGACTTAATGAAATGAGTCAGCTGAGTTTTTGATATAAGCCTTTATTTTACCACCAAAATATATACAAACTTTTGAAATAAAAATATTTTAAAGACAAAAAGGAAACTATGGTCTGGATTTATCAAAATCCACTAAATAACCGCATGCGACAGAAAAAAGGGCATATTTTATGGTAATAGGTGAAGTGTGGTATTTCTTACATACAACCACTGGGGGGACCATGTTTACTATTAGAAATGGGGGGGAAGGGAGAAGGGAAGAGAGAGCGAGAGAGAACCAGAGAGAGAGCCTAGCTGTAATGTCCCCCAATACTAGATAGGTATTTATATCTCTGTGGGAGGCCCACCTAGTAACTCGAGGTGAGGATTAAGTATTAGTGTAGGGGTTAGGGGCCACTTTGACATTTAAATTGAGACATACGAACAGAACAGTGCTCTGTTGTGAAGATTTGATGACCCTTGGAGTAAGGAAACTCACTCAAAGATGAGATTTGTGCAATGTTCTCTCAACCTAGCTTGATGATACCCAGGTAGAAGATGGAACAGAGACCAGATTCTGAGAGGATAAGAATGTGAATAAACATGAACACAGTACTGTGCTAATGCAGCTGCAGTACGTCAAAGTGAATAACATTCTGTATGAGAGTTTTGGGGGCACATCTGAATAGCTCATGTAGCTGCAAAGCTTGTGGGCATTTTTTACCCCTGCATCTTGTAGCTAATTTTCAAAGTTAAAGTATGGGTATCCACATTCTGAGCTTCTAATTGGATGGGTGGTTTTAATAAGTACATTAATTAAAAGACTGGTGGACTTTGCACCTGCTTTTTTTGCATGGCAAAAATGGCATGTGAAGCTCTGTGCATGACTTTGAAAACTAATTTGCATGTGCTGCTTGCCTAGTATGCCCTCTTCCCACCTATGCGAATGCCTCCCCTCGTTGTAATTAAAAGTACATTTACTGTGGAAGCGGTGACTACTTTTAGCTGGGCAAATGAGGGAAACTTTCAGCCAGGTCAGTCTACTCGGACCCATGCCATTGAAAATTGCCCTCCCCATGCCCACAAAATTACAGATCATTTCCATTCCAGTGCCAGAATTCTAGAGGCCATCAGAATATCCCTTATCATCACAGGGCTGCTACATGTTGGTTTAGCTCTGCTTTAGTGAGAAAGTTACTTTTGAAAGTGAGTTCTTTACATCATAAATATGCAATCACAGTGAACAGTAGTATAGAAAAATAAATGATAAGGCGGCAAGAAACTGCCAAATTAAAAATCCTATTTGAATCTGGACAGCATTAAGTCTTGTTTTGTTTTATTCCAATCAATTCAGCAGCATTAACTGAATTACCATTAGATGCTGGCCCTGTTAAAGACTATGGATGTATATTGCCCCTTGCCCTCAATCACAAAGATCTAGTCTGCTGCTCTGCTTTTCCACATTTTTTTTTCCCTGTTGTTTTCTGCAAGGTTAAAACTGTGTATTTGGCTGCCTCTACCCAGCCCCCAACCTCTGATCATCATGAGACCGGAAAGAAAAGTGCAAAAGATAATCAATCACGACTGAGGACATATTTTTAAGTGAGACACCATCCTACAGAGGAAAAAAAAAAAAAAAAGAATACCTCAGCACATCCAACAATCAATAGAGAAATAAAGACAGGCCTTACTGCCACATAAAGTTTAAAAATAGCAACTTGATAATTATCTTCATTTGCTATTAGGAATGATAGCCTAGGGCTGCATAGCCTCTTTTCCTATGTGGGATTAGTCAATAAATTATATGCTTAAACAACATGCATTTGCTTCTAAAGAGGTTCTATAATTTCTGTAGTAATTAGTGCAATGAGGGTGATATAGTGGTGGCTTGCATTTATTTCCAGATCCTCATGATGCGGTGTGTAATTTACATGCCACCTCTGTTACACCAATCCATGACAAAACAACAATTCAAGCTGGAAAAAAAATTGAAAATGCTATTTCTCAGAAAGTCAGAAGATACACTGTGCTAGAGCTATTTGCTTTCCTCAGAAAACAAAAGCATTTAAGTCTTGTTGGTGTAATCTTCTCTTGATTCTCTGTTCATGCTCTCTAGAGGGAAAAGAGGTAGTTACTAAGAGATGTGATTCGGCCAAACCGTTTGGTTCGGCCTTCGTTATCAGCCCGCTGCAGGAAATTTCGTTTTCCCGCGGTTCAGGCCAATTTTTTTCGGCCGCCCCGAATTTCGGGGTTAGTACTAATGGGAGTTAGCGTGCACTAACCCTGTTCGTGCACACTAACCCTGAAAAATGAATTTTCCCGAAATTTGCTGTGTTGAACAAAAGTTCAACACAGCAAAGAAATTGCAACAAATGAGTTTTCACTGAGGCAATCAGATAAGAAAAACAATCTTCATATTAATATAAATATGCATGGATAAACACAACCATTTTCACAAAATATGGTATATAGGACATTCTGCTATCACTGGATTAATTAAACTTGCAACCATATCATATTGCTGAGATCAGTTCCTTATCCCTATATTGATAAATAATAGTAGTAGTAATGAATACCAGTTCAGTATGTGTGTGTGTGTGTGTGTGTGTGTGTGTGTATGTGAACAGGTTTTTGCAAACTCAGTTCTACTGTCTATACCTGGATTGCTTCCTACAGGGTGTCATGATTTTGCCTGTTGTGCAGCCTCACTGTGCCCTGATGCTATTCGCTATGATACCTCCCCACCAGCAGAGGCTTCCAATGAGCTCTGTTCCTAGTTACTAGAGCCATCTCCTCATTGGTCATCTCACTAAGCCTGTGGTGTATCATCCTTTCTACCAGGCGTCTTCAGCAAGCTTCACCTCCAGCCTTGCCAAGCTCTGATTTGCTGCTTGCACCATACCCAAGCTTCAGCTCCCATTTAACCCTGCCTTGCCAGAACCTAGATGCCTCTTGACTGAGTCACCCTTGGCTCTCTAACCTGACCTCTCTTTCCTTGTTCCATGCCTTGCAGCATCCGGGCCTTCTTGTATCTTGTTCCTTGTCTTGCAGCCTATCTAGGCCTTACCTTGCCTTGTGGCCTCCAGGCCTTATGCTTGGCTGCCTATGGGCCTTCTGTATTGCTACCTTCAGGCCTCAGTGTTATTTGTTCTGTGTTAATTTGTCTAGTCTTTTTCCGATCCTGGTCTGGTCTATCTTGTTTAGCCCTTCCCTGCCCAGTCCAGTTCCTAGTATCTATTCACTACCTTGCTGTTGCCTTGTCATGTGTCAGTCTGTATCCAGTCTCAGTCTCTAGAAAACAAAGAGGTAGGCGATCTATGATAGCCGTCAGGTAGACACAAAGGAATAGATGCCTTGATCTTTTTCAAACCTTTTGTTGAAGCAGAGACATATTCGTAAAACTGCCCGACTCAGGCCGAGTTTCGCAGCATAACAGCTGCTGCTTCAGGGGCTCAGACACTCCAAAGTATTGATTAAAATATGATGGTGTAGTCTCATCCAGTAAACAATAATTGTATACCAGTAATGCCAAAGCAACTGGATGTAGGATGCACCGAGATCACCTTCAGGCAGAAAAGTGTTCAGACCGGCTTCCGGTTTTTGCATGCCCTGCAGACCATCAGCTGAATCCTTGGCTCCATCTTCTACGATTCCTTTCCTGCCTAGTGAGAGAACGAGCAGGAATAAAATTTTGCTGCCTGAAGGTGATCTCGGTGCATCCTACATCCAGTTGCTTTGGCATTACTGGTATACAATACAGGTGAAAGCAAAGATTGCAAAAATTGCTAAATCCAAGCAACAGACCAAAGGAGGCCCAC
The DNA here is from genome assembly GCF_901001135.1 of Rhinatrema bivittatum. Taxonomy (NCBI): domain Eukaryota; kingdom Metazoa; phylum Chordata; class Amphibia; order Gymnophiona; family Rhinatrematidae; genus Rhinatrema; species Rhinatrema bivittatum. The sequence goes on from NC_042623.1 coordinate 76,912,362, forward strand.
TGACCTCTCCCGAGTTGATGCCACTGGAGGATCTGCTGCTGAGATGTCAGCTGTGGTTTCGGTAGGGAAGTATACCTTTTTAGCCCATAGGTCCCTCCCTAAATATGTATTTATTTGAAACAGTTGTATCTACTGACTTCCTAGATAAATTCATTCAAAGTGGTGCACACTATTGACAAGGAAAAAAAATCATAAAACAGAATAGAACAATACCCAAATAAAAAGCTAAAATTACCCTAATCAAACACATTTCATTAGACCACATTGTCACCCACCCACTTAAGTCAAAGCATCAGTACAAAGATGACAACAACAGTACTAAACAACCAGAATTTTAACTATAGTAACATAAAGCCTCCAGATTTACTGGATCCAAACTAAGCAAAAAAACAACTAAAACATTAAAATGCTAAAAAACTGAACCCCCTCTCCCCCCCCCCCCACCCCACCTCCATAAGGAAATAAACTAGAGCCACCAGAAATAAAGCATGCTTTTGTCTTCTTTTGAAAATCAAATAATCAGTGATCATCTGAAAGTTCAGGCGCAACCAAAGAAATGGCCTCAGCCCTATTATCGAGCAAGCCAATTTCCCTTACAGATGGTGATTTTAGTAAGGCATCCTGACTTGATTGTAAATCATGACTTGGCAAATACCAAGTCAATTTGTTTTCCAAATTCAGAGAACTAGGGATGTGCAGCCCCAAAATGCTTGGTTCAGGACATTTTTTTTTGGGGGGGGGGAGGAATTCCTTGTTTAGGTTTGTTTATTTTTCAATTTGATTCATTTCCCAAACCAAAAAAAGCTTAAAAAAAAAATAAATTAAAAAATGAATCAAACAAAAACCAAACCAATCAGACATCTCGTGGCCCTCAACCACTCTCCCGCCTTTCACAATTTAACCTGGGGCCTGGCCCTCTCTGATCCCCATTACCAGCACAATTTAAAACCAGCCTTGGGCCCGGGCCTAACTGGCTTGGCCTCCCCGGGCCCCCTCCCACTCCATGTGCACATTTGCCAAGGCAGGGGATCTTTCACCTCAGCCCCCCTTACCCCCTTCCTGGGACCTTTAAAATGCCTAGGGCAGGAGCAAAGCCCACTCGCTCCTGACCCTTGTACTGAACTTTAAAAATGGTGCCATCTGCCTGGAGGATGACTTTGAAGTGGTGTAACTATATGGCGCATTCTTCCATTGTGATGGTACTATTTTGTTGTATGGTTATACATTTGTGTGTTTGTGATCATTTAGAATTACAAAATAACATTTAGGATTGCAAATTCATTTTCAGGTCAATTCAATAATTCAATAAACTGCTTTAAAGTTGGAAAGGCCTTCTTATAGAACTGTTAAATAATAAGAGCATTTTACTGGCATGACTGATGCTCAACAATTTTCTGCTTTTGGTGTGGATGAGATTGCATATTGTAGTGAATCTATATAAACAAGCATTACCTACCTGTTTGGCATTTTAATCATTCTTATTTAAAAGATACCAACCAGAAAAAAAATATGTTATGATAAATTAATCCGAAATGCATGATATTCAAGAACCCTTTTAATACAGCAATTACTATATATTATCATAATACCTTAGTGAAAAGAACATTTATAAAGAAATGAAGTACAGCAACAAATTTATTTTGTAATTGAATGACTTAAGGAGATGTGTGAGCATTTTATGATTCTTAGTTTCCTTCCTTCCTTCCTTGGTACAGAAATTTGCACATAGTTATTATGACATGTTCATTGATTACTGTTTACAGAAACCTTAAATAAACTAGGTTAAAAATAGAGACAACTGTTGATCATAAGAACATATGAAATTACCATACTGGGTCAGACCGAGGGTCCATCAAGCCTAGCATCCTGTTTCAACAATGACCAATCCAGGATACAAGTACCCAAACATTAAATAAATCCCATGCTACTAAGACCTGTAATAAGCAGTATTACCTAAATCAACTTGATTAATAGCAGTCTATGGACTTCTCTTCCAGGAACTTGTCCAAACCTTTTTTAAACTCATCTATGCTAACTTCCTTTACCACATCCTTTGGCAATGAATTCCAGAGCTTAATTGTTTGTGCACTGGGTGAAAAATAATTTTCTCTGAATTGTTTTAAATGTGCTACTTGCTAACTTCATGGATTGCTCCATAGTCTTTGTATTATCTGAAAGAATAAATAACCAAATCATATTTACTCTTTTTAGTCATCTCATGATTTTATATACCTCTATCATATCCCCTCAGCCATCTCTTCTCCAAGCTGAACAGCCCTAACCTCTTTAGTCCTTCCTCATAAGGGAGCCATTCCATCCCCTTTATCATTTTGGTTGCCCTTCTCTGTACCTTATCTAGTGCAACTATATCTTTTATGAGACGCAGTGACCAGAAATGCACACAGTACTCAAGGTGCAGTCTCATTATGGAGCGATAAGCACAGTGTTGGTGTTAGACACACTGGGCCGGATTTTAAAAGGGTTACGCGCATAAGGTACGTGCGTAACCCTTTTAAAACCCCCCTGCACGCGCCGAGCCTATTTTGCATAGGCTCGGCGGTGCGCGCCCCGGGACGCGCGTAAGTCCCGGGGCTTGCAAAAAGGAGCGGTCGGGGGCATGGCCAGGGGGCGTGGTTTTTGATCAGGGGCATGTTCGGGGTGTGTGGGCAGTCCGGGGGCATGGCCGAGAGCCCCGACACAGCGGCCTGTGTCGGGCCCTGCCGCGCCGGTGCGCATAAGTTACTACTGCCCGGAGGCAGTAGTAACTTTTCTGATAAAGGTAGGGGGAAGGGTTAGATAGGGCCGGGAGGGTGGGTTAGGGAGGGGAAGGGAGGGGAAGGTGCGGGGGGGGGGGGGGGGGGGTGGAAGGAAAGTTCCCTCCGAGGCCGCTCCGATTTCGGAGCGGCCTCGGAGGGAACAGGCAGCGCACGCAGGGCTCGGTGCGTGCAAGTTGCACGTTGCGCGCGTATCTTATAAAATCCAGCGTACTTTTGTTCGCGCCTGATGCGCGAACAAAAGTACGTACGCGCGCTCTCTTTTAAAATGTATCCCACTGGAACCTAGGCAAAAACTAATGAATGGGCCTGGCCAGTGCCAGGCACCCTGAAACTTGAAACTTTGTCTCAGCAGCATCACTCAGCTTCAACAAGGAGGTCCCTTATGGTGCTGTGCCCTGGGCAATTGTCCAGCTAGGTCATTCCCCCGGGCCTCCCAAAACTGGTCCTGCCCAGGCACTAATGACAGGGAAACATTAAAAATATTCAATGTCAACCAAAAGAGGGCAACTTCTTCATAGTATGCGCTGACCTTCCTGAGAATTCAATTGATCAGAACTGGCCTGATTCCCTATGGGAAACTAAATTATTAAGAAAAAGGGATTCTAAGTATTTGGGGTGTCAGAGGCAATGAAATGCATGAGCCATGGATCACTGGGTGCGCTGGTATCTGTTGCAGAAATTTGCAAGATGAATTAGATAAGAGGTTCAAAAGTAATTTGGGAGTGGGATGGAGAGGGAGTTCACTGTCTCTTAGGATGGAATTGAAAGGCACACAAATATGGTGATTTTATGATGCTAATCTCCCAATTGAAAACTCGGATTAAATATGGTAACAAGAATAAGCTAATGATTCCACATTATTGGAAATCAGGAACATCATTGGGTAAGTTGTCTATTCAGATGTATTCCTATTCCTATTAACTAATTTTCTTATACAGCTATATGGTTTTCCATCACATTTTTGTCAGATGCATTATGTCTGTTTAAAAGATCTTATGCATTCAAAGGCAATATTAAGCAATCTGAACACACTTCAGACTTTGTACTCAGTGTCTAACTTGTGGGTCCCACCATATTTATCCTGGATTGGCAGTTACTAAATTAAAAATTAAAGAATGTTTCACCAATACTCTATAATTCTTTTAAAATACACAAAGAAAAAAAAAGCCAAAGATCACATCGAGTAATGGATGATCATAGTGTCTGATATATGAGATAATGTATATGTACACATTTTTTTGAACTTTTGACAACATTTACTGATTCACCCTTTTTTTTTTTTTTTGCTACCTTAAAAGTAATCATGAGTTCTCAGGGATCAACCACAGACAATTAGAAAGGAATCAGTTCCTAAAGAAGATGCTGTTTCAACTTTACTTTGCTATATATAACTTTGCTTATGCGTGAATATAGATAAATCAACTTTCTAAGAAGGGTGGTTTTGTGGCGATAACAAAGATGGATCAGAGTTTTATTTTAACCTGCCCACATGGGAAACCTGCTGGCTATGCACATGTTAATATAGTAACTGTCAAAGTCTATAATAGTTTTTAACCAGCCAAGTGTATCACTTGCACTTCAGAGGCAGAACAATTATGTCCCTTACTAAGTAAAGACTCTGTGGAAATCAGCTTCCAAGCTATCTATTAACCTTCCCTCTGGTGCCTAGTGCTCAGTCCTCTATCATCTGAATATTGGACAAGGTCAATTAAAACAGAGAGATGAAAATCCAGTATTATGCCAACTAAATGTATGACAATAAAAGTTTAGTTGATGCAATGACTAAGAATATAAAATATTTTGGACACTTCTATTTTAACAAGATAATATTCTAGAACAGTCGCTTTAACTGGAATTAAAAAAATAAAAAAAGAACATAGCTGAATGCATAGAGGCCTAGGTACTATAAACCTGTGCTTAAAGATTTTTAGTGTTCATGTGCTAAAATGGCTTTTAATGGTTGATGCACAGACTTTTCAGTACACTCATTAATATGTAACCTCTATAGCAAGGGTATACCAATTCAGTCCTCAAAGGCCGCCACCCGATCAGCTTCTCAGGATTTCCACAATGAAAATGCATGAGATCTATTTGCATTGACTGCTGCCAATATGTACAAATATATCACATGCAAATTCATTGTGGAAATCCTGAAAACCCCACTGGGATGCAGCCCTGGATCAAGTTTGCACACCACGTCTCTACAGCATGTAAATGCAATAGCATGCAAATGCAAATAATGTACAAGCTAACCCAAAAGGTCGCATCCCAAAATCCCCTATAATAAGTAACAAACCCAAAGAGGAAGGGTCAGTTAGCCCAGGGGATTTCAATCCCTCCCCATCCCCCTTTCATTGAGAGAACTCCCCCAACGCCTAATCAAAAGCAGGTCCCCTAACAATTCTACAGCCACCCTCCCAACACTCCACAATGCTGACAGTGTCCATCATCGAAAAAAAAACCTCAAGACTTGGCTATTCATTCAAGCCTTCCCTTAACTTCTAAACCATGCAAATGCCACCTAGTCAGACTTCGCTTTACTCAGCCAAGCGCCCTGCCTAACTACAGATTGTTATGCTTTATTTATCTCCTCTGTCTTTCGCTCCGGCTGCCTTAGCCCCCAAGTTCATCTCACCTTGTTTATTGTAACTTTGCCTTTAGTTAAATGGTTTTTTTAAGTTATTCCCCCTCGTTCCGTGTAAACCGATATGATATGATATTGTTCATGAATGTCGGTATAGAAAAGAGTTAAATAAATAAATAAATAAATAAAAATAAATCACTAGAAGGAGGAATGTGAGAGCCTTCCTGCTAGCCCTACAGCACACGACTGAATGATATCACTTGGGGGCACTTCCCATGTATGAAGCTGCTAATTTCCATAAGGCTTAGTGCTTAGAGTGACAATGAGCATCAGTAACAATGAATTTGCATGACATTTTTTCAATTTGCATGCAAGTGCATGCTACGTTCAGTATACACATGCTAATGCATTGCAACTGTATTTAGCATGCATGCTAAGGATTTAGAGAATTACACATAATTTTGCATGCATGCTAAGATTTTTTGCTTAGACTCCATAATGTAGGAAATTTCAAGAAGCCCCTACTATAATAAAATGCAAATATCACCTACACATGGGATAGTATAGATCATAGAAGTTTTCAGGTTAACAAAGTATTACAGTCAAGGACCTTGCTTTCCTGCATGAGGTTATGGGTCCAGATCAAGCCCTGCCATTGTGACACAGCCTCCGGGCTGAGGCCCCAGCGTTGGATCCTGGCCTCTAGACCAGGCTCTGATATTGGGACTGGGCCTGGGCCCTGGCCTAGGTCTAGGCATTGGGACCCAGGCTCTGGGCTGGGCCCTGTTTTTAGACCTGAGTCCAGGCTAAGGACCTGCCTCTGGACTAAGCCCCAGTGTTGGGTCTGGGTACAGGGTGAGGCCCCAGTTTCAAACCCTTGACTCCAGACCCGGTATTCATTTGGTGACCCAACGTCAGGCATGTGTCCAGGCCAAGGCCCTAGCATCAGGACCCAGCCTTCAGACCAGTCTCCAACCTAGGGCTGGGCCCCAGTATCGAGACCAAGCTTTCAAGCCTGGACCTTGACTGATGTTGCTGTGACCTACTGCAGCCTAGGCCTATTGCAGGCTGAGGCTTCCACTTCGTCCTAGACCTAACCATGGGATCCACCCTGGATTGGGTAAATTAGGGCCCTTGCAATTTTTGGGGTCAGAGGGATGAATGGTGGGGACAGAAAGCCTTGTGAGATCCCATTTCTTTCTTTGGGCTAGATTCATCAAACTATCACATACAATAGGAAGAGGGGCAGGTTTTATGGTAATAGCCTATTTATCACAATGTGTATTATCTTAGTGCTTCACATAGGTATTACCACAAAGTGCATTAACTTTTCACACTTTGTGGTAATATAACAATTATTGCATTTCCTACCTGACCTCGGGGGGGGGGGGGGGGGGGGGGGGACAGGAGAGAGAAAGCACCTATCCATAAGGCCCTTGTAGTAGTTAGCTATTTATGCTACTATAGGAGGCCCACCTAGTAACTCGAGGAGAGGTTTAGGTAGTAGTGTAAGGGATAGGGGTCACTTTTACATGCAGAGTGAGATGTATGGACAGAACAGTACACCGTTGTGAAGATTTGATGTCCTTCAGAGTGAGGAAACTCACACAATGATGAGATTTGTACAATGTTCTGTCAACTTAGCTTGATCCATCAACTTCACCTTTTTCATTGGTGTTAAGCTGTACGATGTGCCCATAACACAAATTGTGATTTTTTTTGCATTGCAATTTGTGTTTTGGGTGAGGGTGAGGGAGAAGGAGAAAGAGATAGAGAGAGACTATCCATAGGGCCTGTGTTGTAGTTAACTATTTATGCTACTATAGGATGCCCACCTAGTAACTCGAGGTGAGGTTTAGGTAGTAGTGTTGGGGTTAGGGGCCACTTTTACATGCAGAGTGAGATGTACGGACAGAACAGTACATTCTTGTAAAGATTTGATGTCCTTCAGAGTGAGGAAACTCACACAACGAGGCCGCCGCTGCTGCCCTTCTCCATAGCAATCTGACACCGATGCTGACGCGCCTTCCCCCATGGGATCCCTTAGGTGCGCGCGTGTGCGCTCGCCCCAACCTTTAAAGGGGCCGAGACGGGAAACTCACCTGTGGCCCCATCTGATGACATCAGAGAAATGCCCTATATAAGAGCAGCTCAGCCCTCCCAGAATCGCCTCAGCAATGGCTCAGCTCCACCTGGGTAGTGTGTTGCTCCTGCTTCAGTTCCTGATCCGGCTCTGCTTCAGTTCGGCTCCGCTTCATCTCCGCTTCGGTTCCTATTCCTGCTCCCGCTTCAGTTCCTGATTCTGCTCCTGCTTCAATTCTTGATTCATCTCCTGCTCCAGCTCCTCCTCTGCTCCTCAGACTGCTCACCTGACCTGACTTTGGCTTGTCTCCTGGATCCTCCTGACTGCTACCTGACCCAGCTTCGGCTTGTCTCCTGGATTCCCCTGCTTTCTGCCAGCCTCAGCCTCGGCTAGTCTCCTGGATTCCTCTGCTCACTGCCTGCCCTGGCTCTGGCCTATCCGACTCTGCTTTCATCCAGCGTTCACCTGGAACCTTCACACGGAGACCCGCGCCTAAATCCAGCTGGCCCCGGCACCCAAGGGCTCAACCCACGGGGAACAAAGGCTGGTAGTTGTGAAGGTCCGGTAGGGTCTCCGCATCACCCCGGGCCACCTGCCAACAGTGGGGACCTACATCAGGCTCCGCTCCCTGTAGGTAGAGTCTGCCCCGCCATGGTCCAAGGGTCCACATCGTAACAGCCCCAGATCACCATTTTTTTTTTACCACTGATATGAAGCTTGTCTATGACATCTGCCTTTACAATCTGTGAAGGGGTTCGCAATATGGTATCTGGGTGACACAAGCTACCCTTACTGAGGCTACATTATTGTGAATGTGGAATTCCCAGAGGATGAAACTGGGATTAATGAGACTGTTCCTGTGATGGCTCTAGTGTGCCCTGAATTCAGAGAGTGGGATATTATTCCCCTCATTATTGGAACCAATGTCAGTTTGTTTGGATGGCTAGCTCAGAAGTTTTATTTATTTATTTAGCATTTGTTTATATACCGAGGTACAGCTGACATAGCCTTCACTCCGGTTTACATTATAACAAACCAGTTACATTTAACTTCATAACAGTGTGACAGAGAATGAATCAGAACATTAACTTAAAGTCAATAAATACATTGAACCATTCATAGAACAAAAGTTATGAGTGTAAGCAACACTTGAAGTAGACGGTTGAAACCGTTAGAGAGAAGAGAGGTTTCTGCAAGACAGGACGAAAGACAGAAGGAGGGGATTACTGGCATAAAAAAGGAATGTGAAGGTGGATGTGAAAAAGATTATGTTCAGTTGTCATTGGGTGAGCAGCCATTGTACAATTGTGAGAGTAGCCAATCTTTAAGATCTTTTTTAAAAGATTTAAAGTTTTCTTGCGAATTGAGGTGTTGAGGTAGTGCGTTCCATAGTTTTGGGCCGATGATAGAGATGGCTCTATTTCTAGTGGAGGATAATTTGGCTTGAGGTAAAGAAGGGACATCCAGCTGAACTTTATATGTCATGAAGTGTCATGAACTGATGGGACTCAAATATGCCAGAGTTCGAAAGTTCCATCCTCTCTGCTGGAAGGCCTACCAGAAGGCTGAACAGAGACAAACTCTGATGAACAAGTGAGATATGCCTCTTCAAAGCCCTTAAAATTGCCTTCACAGACAGTAGCGACCATTATTTGCCACATAGAGTTTACTTCCAGGATGAGGATACAGCTGCTTCTGGTTGATTCCCCACCAGATCCCAGTTTGAGGGGTGGATTGCCAGCAGGAAGCCTCTGCAGTAATGAACCAGAAATTGAACATCTGGGTCTGGAATGAGTCCAAGAAGGAAATCACCTTACAGCTGGAGTGTACAGTGTGGACTCCGTGGCTGTAGGACCACCCCTTCCAGAGCCCAATATCACCAAGATTGCCCCTGCTTTGATTTATTTTGGGGATTTTCCCCTTTCCCAGGAGTGGAAAGACTGATTGATTGACCAGCTGTTCCAATGGACCAAAGCATTCTCAGCCACTGTTCCCTCTAAGCTGTGTGCATATGTGTGCTCACACAGGTTGTGAACACTGTGCACATGGCAAAACACAGTGCATACAAGAAATCCTGATATTATTTGCATTACACTGGCTCACAGTGCACAAATTTGAATTCTGCTTATAAAAAAGTTGCACAAAAGAACATATTTTCATACATAGCCTTTCAACAATTAGAAGGAACATCATTCTCAACCCACAAGCAAGAATTTAATATAGTATTTCTTCTATAGTTAACTTCCCCTCTCTTGGCCTGAGTAACATAAACTACCTCAGAGGAGGGTTACACTTGTGTGTTAGTGGTAGAAGAAGAACCAATTTCAAATAGAGAGTTGGAGCTGTGCCCTGATGCTGCAGTGTCCTCAGGCTTTGATGTATACTAATAGGGGACATGGTGTGCAGGACATTGGCTGATTACCTAGAAGAAGTCAGGAATAACAAGGAATATTGCTTTCCTGGAGTTCTTCCCATTAGTGGTAGCATTGGAAATTTGAGGAGCAAGTTTGAAAGACAGGTAGGTTCTGTTGTGTTAACCAGAGGGCTGTGGAGGTTATCAATCAGCAATCAGGTGTAAGAGAATGTTTGTGCTTTTGCATGCGTTTGTGTTCTTATGCATAAAGTAGAACATTATGTCAAAGGCTAAGCATGTTCCTGGAGTCAAGAACTCAGTTGTGAATGCTTTTTTTTTCAATCAAAGTGGGATGCATTTCAAAGACTGCCTCTTCAGGCTGTTGAACTGGAAATGGAAGTTCCGGAATACCTATGATGGTTCAGAGTGATGAAGCCTGGGATTTGATTCAAGCATCCTTGTCCCCGGTGACCTGGGTGGCTTACATGAAGGGCAAAGGTGAAGCATCTGATTCTTACAGGAACATGGATGAGATTGTGACATGGTGCCAGGTTGTGCCTTGAAACAGTTTATTTTGCATGCAAAGAGGGCTTGTTATTTGCTGGCAACTGTATGGTAACGTGTCAATGAGTTTTCTTATTTTTTCAGAAAGTTCAGGGCTTCAGGAGTCAGATGTTTTTCCTGTTCAAGGAATTTTTTTTTGGGGGGGGGTGGGCAGGGAGTGCGACTTGGCATCCATTAATTTTCAAGGATTTCATAGTCATTGTTAAGAGTTTTCCTGAATTTTGTTAGTCTTGGTTGAGGCTATCTTATTTAGAACATTTTTTCTGGCATGTTTTGTGGCTCTGCAAGTTGGTAGTAGTATAAGAAGTTAGGCTAGAGTTATCAGGGTTTTGAAGGAGAATGTTCACGTGCATGGATGAATAGTATTGTTGCGGATTCACCATTCCAAAATGGATCAGAGGGGTATGGGGCAATTGATTATGTTATGTAGATTGACGGGTAGGGTGGCATGCCAAATGGACAGAATGCAAATGTTTGAAAAATAAGTCCTGAAGGTGGCAAGCAATTTTTAATCAGTACATAGGGATGGATCTCTTTGACTCTTTATCAGTTTATAAGGGTCCTTAAGCAGGTGATTCAGGGCTTGGGCTTAAATAAAATGTATATGGGATACGCTTCTTTCAGAATTGGTGCCATCACTGGTGCTATGCAGATTGTGTTTTCAGATGCGGCAATTCAGCACATTGTTTGATAATGTTCAGGGCCTTTGCAATGTACGTTCATCCTGATGTTGGCATGTAGTGGCTGACAGATAAATAACATTTGTTAACTGTTTTGGGTTTTTTTGCAAGGTTCTGGGTGGGATTGGTTGAGAAGGGTTTTGCCTGGGTTATGGGTCATTCTTTCATCCATTGGGCTTTTAAATGAATTTTAGATCATCCTTATAGAGAACATTTAGGCTTCTCAGGCAGAAGCATGCTGGTACAATGGTTTGGAATTTGTGGTATGAGGTAGCGCTAGTTGTGCAGATTGTGTTGGAATCGTTGAAGCAAAGAGAGTCAGTACCAGCTGTGGTGATACCCCTGGGTGTTAACAATTTGGAGTTTTGGTCATGTTGTGAGTGTATAGCAATGCCAGTAAGTAGTTGTGTTCATTTATTTATTTATTATTTTTTTATATACCGACATTCATCTCAATTGAGATATCACACCGGTTTACATTCAGGTACTGTAGGTATTTCTCTATCCCCAGAGGGCTTACAATCTAAGTTTTTGTACCTGAGGCAATGTAGGGTAAAGTGACTTGCCCAAGGTCACAAGGAGCGACGGCGGGACTTGAACCTTGGTCTCCTGGTTCATAGTCCACTGTTCTAACCACTAGGCTATTCCTCCTCCCTTTATGGTTTGGTTGGTCTGAAATAATTGGGAGACCAAAATTTGGGGACCTGCTTTTCTGTCGGCATGGTGTTAAAAAGGTCAATAATCAGATAAGTCCAATTAATTCTGCTTAGTGGCTGTTGCTGGATATCTAACTAAACTACTTAGCTAGATAAGTCACTAAATGTTAGCCAGATTGTCAGTGAGCGGGAAGTGGGCATAACTAGGTGGCACTACCTATCTGTCTAACTTAGCAGGATAAGTAGCAATATTCAGCCTTATCTGGTTAAGTTAACCATATAAGTTAGACGTGGCCCATATCAGGTTTAAAGTTAAATGGATAAGCTTATTCGGCTAACTTTAATACTTATTTGGGTATATTCAGTGGCATTGTCATGCCGCTGAATATCCCATGTAGGTTAGCTGGAAAAGTCTTATCTGGCTAACTTTCTCTCCAAACCCTCCCCTGCCCCTCTCCTCTCCCCCCAAACCCAGAACTTTTTCATTGTAAACAATTTACTTGTATATAATACGTGTATATAATTTTTATTGCTTACATCTAATCATGTTATTACGCTTAGATATTTGTACAGTATTTCCCATTTTGTTTCCCCCCTCTTACCACCTCCCAGTTCCCATATCAGTTTTATTGTAAAGCCCTGTTGGCCAGTTTTATGTTACATGGAAACCGATGTGATGTTTGCTTAATGAATGTCGGTATACAAAAATTTTAAATAAATAAAAAAAATAAATAAATAAAACGTAGTACTTGAGTCACTAAGGGTTTTTCCCATTGTCACAAAATGGTAGAAAAATTGTAATGAATCTGGCCCATACATAGCTGCATATATTTTAATAGAAACATAGAAACATAATGGCAGAAAAAGACAGTATGCTCATCTAGTCCTCCCATTCGCCCAATTAATTTAGTATTATAATTCCCATCACTTCCTTATAGATCCCTTGTATTTATCCAATGCTTTCCTGAATTCAGATACTGTTTTATCTCTACCACCTCCTTTGGGAGGCCATTCCATGCATCCACCACTCTCTCTGTAAAGATATATTTCCTAAGATTACTCCTGAGTCTACCCCCTGTAGCCTCATCATATGAACCCTCACTCTAAAGCTTCCTTTGAAAGAGCTCACTTCCTGTGCAGAGAAACCTTTATCTTGCTTTTCCTCCAGGTATATGTGTTTAGATCTTTAATTCTATTCCCATATGCTTTAGAACATAGACAACTGATCATTTTAGTAGCTACTTTCTGGACTGACTCCATCCTGTTTATATCCTATTGAAGGTGCAGTCTCCAGAATTGTACTCAATATTACAATGAGATCTCACTAGGGACCTATATAGGAGCAATATCACCTCCCTTTTTCTACTGACCATTCCTCTACCTATGCAGCTAAGCATCTTTCTGGCTTTTACCATTGCTTTAGCCACCTGTTTGGCCACTTTAAGATCATACGATACAATTACCCCAAGATCCCACTCTTCCTTTGCGTTTAGAAGAATTTCACGTCCAATACTATAGATTTTACTAGAGTGTTTTGATCAATAACTAATTACCCTGCAATTAAATCTAAACTGCCAGATCTTTCACCATTTTGTGGGCTTCTCTAGATCTCTCTTCATGTTTTCTACACCTTCCTGGCTGCCCTTCATGTTACAAATGTTGATATCATTGGCTAAAACACAAACATTTCCCAACAATCTTTCCATTATGCTGCTCACAAAAATGTTGAAAAGAACCCATCCAAGCACTTATCCCTGAGGCACATGGCTAATAATACTGCCCAATTAGAGAATACTTCATTCACCCCTACTTTTTGTTGTCTCTCATTCAGTTAGTTTTTAACCCATTTAGTCACTGTAGGTTCCATACCAAGGGCACTCAGTTTATTTACTGTATAAGTCTTCTGTGTGGAAATATTTCAAAGACCTTGCTGAAATCCAAGTACACTACAACTAGTGTTCTCCCTTGATCTAACTCTCTGGTCATCCAATCAAAGAAATTGATCAGATTCATCTGGCAAGATTTACCTTTGGTAAAAGCATGCTGCCTTGCAATCTACTGGATTCCAAAAATTGTACGATCCCCTGTTTTAGCAGATCTTCCATTACTTTGCTCATCACACAGGTCATACTAACTAGTTTGTAAGTCCCAGCTTCCTCCTTACTTCCACTTTTATGAATAGGAACCACATCCACTCATTCCCAGTCCTCCGGGATTACTCCAGACTCTAAAGAAGCATTGAAAAGGTCAGCCAGCGGCATTGACAGGACATCTCTATGTTTCCTTAGTATCCTTGCATGTATCCCACCTGGCCCCATCACTTTATCTACTTTAAGTTTTGTTAGCTCCTCACGAACACACTATTCTGAAAATCGATTGAGATTTACCTCACTTCCAATCTTATTTTTGTTTGATTTATGTGGTCCTGCTCCAGGCCCTTCCGGAGTGAACACCAAATAGAAATATTTGTGAAGCAGTTTTGCTTTTTCCTCATCAGCCTCTACATATTTTATTTATTTATTTTATTTAGTGTTTTTATATACCGGCATTCATGAGAATAGTTCACATCATGCTGGTTTACATCTCTCTCTCTCGCTTTCCCTCCAGATTAACCCACAGTGCTTCCTCTTTACCTCAAAAGCCCAGCAAGACTGTTGCTTTAATATTGTTTTTTATATATAATGCCATATCTCCTCCCTTCCTTCCTACTTGGTCCTTTCTGAACAGATTGTAGCTAGCATATTGATATCCCAGTCATGGTATTCTGTGTACCAGGTCTCTGTGACAGATACTGTATCTAAATCAGCTTCGTCCATGATTGCAACTAGATCCAGGACTTTATTCCCCATACTATGAGCATTATTATATATACTTTTGTTGCGGTCCCGGGCCATACCCCGGTCCCTCCTCCTACCTCGGGGATGGTCTGAGACGCTGCGGCATCGCTGTGGCCTGATCGGGCTTACCTGGCTCCTGCCTGCGGCGTTTCCTTCTCGAGGGAAATGCCACTGATACGCTGTAGCTGGCCCCACCCCCTAAGCACGCGCGCACGCAGGGGCTCAGCATTTAAAGGGGCCAGTGCGGGAAACTTAGCACCGGCCCGGGGATAATGTCAGATGCTCTCAGGGTTTAAACCCTGCAACTAGCTACACTCCTGGCCTTGCAACGAGGTTGACTCCTTGGAGTGTGCTAGTTGCTGTTCCTGTCTTGCTCTTCCTTCTGACTTCGGCTCATCCACTGGCTTCTGACTCGGCTCATCCACTGGCTTCTGACTTCGGCTCGTCCACTGGCTTCTGTCTCCAGCTTGTCCTCTGGCTCCTGACTTTGGCTCGTCTCCTGGTATTCCACTCACTGCCTGTCTCGACCTTGGTTCATCTTCACTTTCTGCTGTCAGCCGCCTGCCCTGAATCCTGGTTTGTTCCTTCCTTCTGCTCTTCTTCATCTGGACTGCTCCATCCAGGAGGCCTCGCCTAAGTCCAAGCGGCTCGGGTTCTCATGGGCTCCTCCTGGGGGGACCTCGGGCTTCCAGTGGTGAAGTTCCGATTGGCCTCCTGGTTCCAGCTTCTCCTCTTCTCTGCACTCCTGGATGTCTCTTCGGATATTCGCCCTCAGGAGACCATGCATAAGTCCAAGCAGCCCGGATCCTCAAGGGCTTCTTCTGGGGGGATCTCGGGCTTCCAGTGGTGAAGATTCGGCTGGTCTCCTGGCTTGGTCCGCCTCCCGGCTACAACCTCCATGGTGGGCCTTCCCACAGTGTGTCATTATCAGTTCTAGCCAGCTCAAGGGTCCACGAATCCAATAGTTTGCAAGGCCATGGACCTGGTGGACCTTGCCGGCCTCCAGGCCATTCCGGGCATCACTCAGTGGCTACAACAGCAGCAACATTACTTAGATGTTCTGATGGTGACAGTGGAGAGACTAGCAAGTCATCTGGACGCGGTGCCTCCCATAGCACCCCCTGCTTCTGTTTCGGTGCCAAGCCTCGGACCTTCGATGGCTACGCAGCTGCCAGCCCCGTCCAGGTACTCAGGAGATGCCAAGCAATGTTGTGGGTTCCTCAACCAATGTTTTGTATGCTTTACTCTCCTGCCAACAAAGTTTCCGTCAGATCTGGTGAAGACCCGCTACATCATTTCCCTGCTGGAGGGCAAGGCCCTGGCCTGGGCCTCGCCATTATGGGAATGTAAGGACCCCATCCTGGGAGACTTGGAACAATTCGTGTCCACTTTTAAACAGATCTTTGATGAGCCCGCTCGCAAGTCTACAGTGGTTACCGAGTTATTGAGGCTATGCCAGGGTGCCCGCTCACTAGTCGAGCAACCAAGCTGGACTGGAGGGAGAACAGTCTTCATGGGATTTTCTTGGAAAGTCTGCCTTCACGCCTTAGAGATGAGTTGGCAGCAAGAGATCTTCCCGATGATTTAGATTGAATGATTGACCTGGCGGGAAGGATCGATCACCGACCCCAACAATGCTCCCATGAAGGGAGACCTGCCCAAAGACCGTTGAACTTACCGCCCGCCAGTTCTCGGCCGATGGCTTCCTCCCCTAAGCCTTCAGGCAGCCAAGGGGTAGAGCCCATGCATATAGGGCGAGGTCCTCTCTCCCCCGAGGAAAGAAGACGCTGACGCTCGCTTGGCCTCTGCTTACATTGTGGCCACAAGGGGCATTTCTTGGCTCATTGTGTCAAATGCCCGGGAAATGCCAGGCCCTAGGTCTCATCGGGGAGCTGACCCTAGGAAATGCCAACATCGCTCCTCAATGCACCATACTGGTGACCTTAGAATATCCTGGCGGTTCCTTCAATACATTGGCTCTGATTGACTCCGGAGCTGGAGGGAACTTTATCCTTAAGGACCTCATCCAGCAATTACAGCTTGCCGTGCAGACCCTTCTCCCTCCACTCCGAGTCTCCTCTATCCAAGGAACTCTCCTCCCAGGGAGTATTACCACCAGCACTAAGCCCTTAATTTTCCACACCGGCCTCCTGCACACTGAGAAAATCTCATTCCTCGTACTGGAGAGATCCATTCATCCGATCGTCTTGGGCTTGCCTTGGCTCCAAAAACACTCCCCAATTATTCACTGGGATACTCTTCAAGTCGCATCTTGGAGTCCATCCTGTTTTACCTCCTGCCTGGCTACAGTCTCACAGCCCTGTGTCCCACTTTTGACCACCTCTGTGACTATCCCCACACACTATTAGGACTATCTAGATGTCTTTTCTAAGGAGTAGGCCGAACTCCTCCCCAAACATCGGCCCTTTGATTGTGCCATAAACTTGGTGCCAGATGCCACTCCTCCCAGGGGGCGGGTATACCCCTTGTTGCTTCCGGAAACTCGAGCCATGTCCAGCTACATCCAAGACAATCTAAACTGGGGCTTCATCTGGCCGTCTAATTCCCCTGCCGGAGCTGGGTTCTTTTTTGTGGTGAAGAAAGACGGCACGCTCAGACCCTGTATAGATTACCGTGGTCTCAACGCCATCACGCGACATGACCAATATCCTTTGCCAATGATTCCCGAACTTCTAGACCGCCTACAGGGAGCCAAGATTTTTTACTAAACTGGACCTTTGGGGTGCGTACAACCTGGTAAGGATACGACCAGACGATAAGTGGAAAACCACATTCAACACGAGGGACGGGCACTATGAGTACTTGGTCATGCCATTCGGCTTGGGTAAATCCCCTGTGGTTTTCCAAAACCTGATCAATGAAGTCTTAAGGGAAATGTTGCACACCTCCATCATAGTATATTTAGATGATGTACTGATTTATTCTAAGTACCTGGCCACGCACCGCCTGCACGTTTGACAAGTTCTACAAAAACTGTGGGAAAACAGTCTCTAAGCCAAACTGGAAAAAATGCCAGTTCGAACAAGAATCCTTGCCTTTTCTCGGATACATTGTGTCCTCCACAGGCTTCCACATAGATACAGACAAAGTAGCAGCTATCAGGGATGGCCTCGACCAATGGGGATCAAGGCTCTCCAACGCTTCCTTGGTTTCGCCAACTTTTACTGCCAGTTTATACCGCATTACTCCCAGATGGTGGCTCCGTTCACTGCCCTTACCAAAAAAGGTGCTGATGCCAAAGATTGGTCTCAAGCGGCGCAAAGTGCATTCCTGGAGCTGAAGAGAACCTTTCTCCTCGACATATGTCTCCACCGTCCAGACCCTCAGTGTCAGTTTGTTGTGGAGGTTGACGCATCCGACCATTCAGTAGGAGCAGTCCTAAGCCAAGTATCCAGTAAAGGTAAAACATTGCCATGCTCCTTCTTCTCTCGGAAGTTTTCACCCATTGAAAAGAATTACAGTATTGGGGATAAGGAGCTGTTGGCCATTAAGCTGGCATTTGAAGAATGGCGCGAGTGGCTAGAAGGGGCCCAACATCCTGTTATTGTCTACACGGATCACAAGAACCTAGAATTTCTGTGCCGTGCTCAACGCCTCAACCCCAACAAGCTTGGTGGTCCCACTTTTTTAGCCAGTTCAACTTCCTCCTCCGCTACAGACCAGCCTTTAAGAACGTTTGGGTGGATGCTCTCTCCCTAACTGCAGAGACTGAAGATACCCCCAGTACGCCTCAATACATCCTAGACCCTGCCAAGATCCTCCTTGCAGTTTCAGAGGTGGTTTCCGTGGGCAAGATGGTAGTGCCTGCTCACTTGCACAAGAAGGTGTTGTCATGGGCCCATGACTCGCTGACAGCGGGTCATCCTGGAATCGCCCGGACCTTGGAACTACTGACTGAGTAAAGAAGGATGTTCGCTTATATGTCAGTTCCTGTCCTACTTGTGCTTGACAAAAACCCCTGCCCGGCAATCCCTGGGGGCTCCTTTAACCATTACCCATTCCAACAGAGCCATGGACCCATCTGTCCACTGACTACATAGTGGACTTGCCCTCTTCAGACGAGAAAACCGTGATATGGGTCACGGTCGACAGATTTTAAAAAATGGCTCACTTTGTGCCTCTTACCAAGTTGCCGACCGTGCCCGAACTCGTGCAACTCTTCACTCAACACATCTTTTGTCTTCACGGGCTCCCCCTCCATATTGCTTCAGACAGAGGTTCACAGTTCACGGCCAAATACTGGAAAGCTCTTTGCAAGAAGTTCGGGGTCCAACTAGACTTCACTACGGCCTTTCACCCACAAGGCAATGGCCAGGCGGAATGTACAAACCGAACCTTAAAAGCATTCCTTCGAGCCTTCGTAGGGGACCAACAAAATGACTGGGTGGCTTTACTGCCTTGGGCAGAATTCTCCTATAACCACCATCAACACTCTGCTACCAACAGGTTTCCATTCCACTTGGTCTACGGAAAGCGACTTAGACCTCACTTGCCCTTGCCTCTGACAGTTCCATCCCCTGCAGCACAACTCACAGCATGACAGTTAAGTGGCCTTTGGAAATCCACTCAGAAGAAACTACGACAGACTGCCACTACCACAAAGAAATATGCAGACAGACTATGACTTCCTACTTCTGATTTTCTCCCAGGGGATAAGGTATGGTTGAGCACCAAGAATATTCAACTGCGGATTCCCTCCATGCGACTAGCTCCTAGGTATATCGGCCCGTTCACCATAGCGGAGCGAGTTGGCACAGTTTCCTACCGTCTACGCCTTCCATCCACCCTGAAGATTCACAACATCTTCCATGTTTCGCTCCTCAAGCCTTTGATCCTGTCGATTTTCCATGACAAGCCTCCTGAACCCACCAAACCGGCAGCTGAACAGGACATCATCTATCAAGTGAAGGAGGTATTGGATGTGAGGTTCCACCATCGTAGATAAGAATACCTCCTCTCCTGGGAAGGGTATGGCCCCGAAGAGAATACTTGGGAGCCGGCCTCCAACATCCTAGACAAAACTCTTCTTCGCCAGTTCCACTTGGACCATTCTGCGAAGCCCAACCCCCCGGGAATGGGGTGTAAGGGGGGGTAATATTGCGGTCCCGGTCCGTACCCCAGTCCCTCCTCCTAACTCGGGGATGGTCTGAGATGCTGCGCCATCACTGTGGCCTGATCGGGCCTACCTGGCTCCTGCCCGCAGCATTTCCTCCTCGAGGGAAATACCGACGATGCGCTGTAGCTCGCCCCGCCCCCTAAGCACACACACAAGCAGGGGCTCAGCATTTAAAGGGGCCAGCGTGGGAAACTTAGCACTGCCTGGGGATGATGTCAGATGCTCTCAGGGTTTAAAACCCTGCAACTAGCTACACTCCTGGCCTTGCAAAGAGGTTGACTCCTTGGAGTGTGCTAGTTGCTAGTTCCTGTCTTGCTCTTCCTTCTGACTTCAACTCGTCCACTGGCTTCTGACTCAGCTCGTCCACTGGCTTCTGACTTCAACTCATCCACTGGCTTCTGTCTCAGGCTTGTTCTCTGGCTCCTGACTTTGGCTCGTCTCCTGGTATTCCACTCACTGCCTGCCTCGACCTTGGTTCGTCTTCAGTTTCTGCTGTCAGCTGCCTGCCCTGAATCCTGGTTTGTTCCTTCCTTCTACTCTTCTTCATCTGGACCTCTCCATCCAGGAGTCCTCACCTAAGTCCAAGTTGCTCGGGTCCTCATGGGCTCCTCCTGGGGGGACCTCGGGCTTCCAGTGGTGAAGTTCCGATTGGCCTCCTGCTTCCAGCTTCTCCTCTTCTCTGCACTTCTGGACTTCTCTTTGGATACTCACTCTCAGGAGACCGTGCATAAGTCCAAGCGGCCCTGATCCTCAAGGGCTTCTCCCAGGAAGTTGATCTGCAGTCATCTTTCATACTGAACTGGTTCCTCACTGTGGATCAGAACATCCATCCTAATAGCAGTAGAACTGGTAACAGTGGTGATAGCTCTGGCAATATGATGTTTCCTGGCCATTCTTCAGTTTCTGGTAGCTTCTGGTAGCTGTGGAAAGAAATGAGAAAGACCTGCCAAAGTCCCTACCTTTTCCTCAACTGTCCTGCAAGTGAAATTAGCTTGTTAGGGTTTGTGGGTATGTGGGCCCTGGGCTGAGGTGAGAGATGGTACCGCCCATGGGGAGAAGCCCCGTGAGCCTCACCATCGGGAGGTTAGGTCCCAGCTGCTAGGTGCGTAGAACATCAGGTACTGGAGAGAGAGCAGAAAGAGAGAGCTGGAAAGACAGAAGGAGCTAGAGAGGATGGCCCCAGGAGATGAAGCCATGGAGCATCAGCGCCGGGTGCTGACGTAAGATCCAGCTCGGAAATCCTTGAGTCTCTGTAGAGAAGTAGAGTGACACTGCCCGCAGAGCGGGGAGTGTAACAGGAAAGTCACACAGACACAGAGGTGACACGAGGTCTGTGGAGTAGGGTATACCCAAATGGTCTGCAGAGTGGGTACCCCACTCTGCAGACCATTACCGTATCATCTGATGATACGGTAATGGTCTGCAGAGTGGGGTACACTGATAATGGTTCCTCAGTAGAGATGATATGGCAGTGGTCCACAGAGCTGGGTACACTGATGAGGGTTCTTCAGTAAAGATGATACAGTAGTGGTCCGTAAGCAGAGTACTCACTGTAGAGGTAGTGCTGGTTCCAGAGGAAGCCCCAGGGAACGGGGCAGGCAGCGGTCCTAGGCACAAGGCCCTCCGAGGAGCGGATAGCCAGAGACGAGGAAAGGGCCCCCGAGGAGTGGGTACCCGAGACGTCTCACACCAAGGAAGCAGGAGCTGGAATGGGAAGTCTGAAGTGAGTGAAGCGGATTCAGCAATGAGGGAACTCATTGCCAAGTCGTAGGCAGACAGGGCCAGCTGGCTTAAGGGTCCACGATGAATGACGCCATCCTGGGGGGATGCCCCCGAGGTTCCCTCCATGACGTGATTAAGACTGGTCCGACCGCGCCGTGGGCACCTAAGGAACTCCGAGGGCAACATGGCAGTTGTCAGCGTCCATGCCATCCAAGGAAGCCCAGGAACAGGAGCAGGCAGGCTGGAGATAGCTGGCGGAGGCCGCAAGTCTACCCAACGGAGTCAGTGCAGTGAGGCAAGAGGTGAGCAACAGTGGTCACAGCCGTCTGCGACCGATGGGTGTAAAAAGTTAACCTGTGGAATTTAACTTCCATCTCTACATTTAGAGGACCTGTTTGTGATCCCATTTAAAAGCTCTCTTGATGCTTGGAAGTATCAAATGTCTTATCTTATTCTTTCAGATTGTAAAATATATGTATAAATCTATCTGGTATGTAGTTTGGGATATTTTCCTTTGTAGACTCCTGTTAATGAACATATAAAAGTAAACCAGAGCAATTAGAAATTATTATTACCATGAGATCTAATATGATGCTACCAAACAGCTCACAAGAAATTTATTTAATTTGTTCTATTTGCAGAAAACACAAAATGAATTAATTCACTTGCTCTCACTCCTCTTTCTGGCACTACTACCAAGCAGTAGTTTTTTCTTTTATCCTGAAAATTAATTACCTGAACTATCTACTAAGGTATTACTAATTAAATTCCTTTAGAATTTTACTTAAGTGTTTTGATTCCACAATAATTAAGTTTATCTATATTACTTGCAGCCCAACCCCTTAATTAGTGGGTTAGGCTATAGAATGGAAGGTAGGGGTAGATGGGGGGAGGGAGCCCTTTCCCTTCCCTTCCCTTCCCCTCTTTCTTTCTAAAGCTAAGTAGTAAAAATGTCTGAGAAGCAAAAAAAAGCAATGCAAAAATTAAAAGAACAAAAAGCTATTAGTAAAAAAAAACGAAAAAAAAAAACCCTTCAAAGTAAGGTCTCCACAGTTGAATTCAACCAGAAAATTTACATTTGTAGTTCACTTCTTCCACTAAGGACACATTTTTTCTTGGCTGTGTTGACCTATATGCAGAGTTCAGATCCTGATCCAATTAACATAGGTAATAAGCTCCTATCAACTCCCTGGCTTCAAAGAGAAAGCTCTCCCTTTGAACTTCTAAATCCAAAGGCAGAAAAAAAAAAAGACACTAGAGCAAGGCAATCCCTTCCCATCTACTCTTTCTTTCTAAAGCTTAGTAGAAAAAAATGCCTAAGAAACAAAAAAAAAGCAATGCAAAAAATATATTTTCAAAAAATAAAAGAACAAAAAGCTAATAATAATAATAAAAATAATCGCCTTCAAAGACAGCTGAGGGGGGATATGATAGAGGTCTTTAAGATCATGAGAGGTCTTGAACGAGTAGATGTGACTCGGTTATTTACACTTTCGAATAATAGAAGGACTAGGGGGCATTCCATGAAGTTAGCAAGTAGCACATTTAAGACTAATCGGAGAAAATTCTTTTTTACTCAATGCACAATTAAGCTCTGGAATTTGTTGCCAGAGGATGTGGTTAGTGCAGTTAGTGTAGCTGGGTTCAAAAAAGGTTTGGATAAGTTCTTGGAGAAGTCCATTAACGGCTATTAATCAAGTTTACTTAGGGAATAGCCACTGCTATTAATTGCATCAGTAACATGGGATCTTCTTAGTGTTTGGGTAATTGCCAGGTTCTTGTGGCCTGGTTTGGCCTCTGTTAGAAACAGGATGCTGGTCTTGATGGACCCTTGGTCTGACCCAGCATGGCAATTTCTTATGTTCTTATGTTAAAGTAAGGTCTCTGCAGTTGAATTCAGCCAGAAAATGTACCTATTTGTAGTTCACCTCCAATAAAAGAGGTGGGTCGTGGTTATTATCGGTTGGGGTATGGAAGAGGAGTCTGGGAGTATGGCAGTAGGTCACTGGTGCAGTTTCAGAAGCCGGGAGTTACTGCTGGCATTTTGTGACTGGGTCAAAGCATGAGCCTTCCTAAGGCTATGGTGGAGGGTGGGGTCTCAATAGCATGTGGGGCATTTTTGTGGACATTGTGTATTGCACTTGGATTGAGATGATGTCTTGTAGCCAGCAAACTTACTATGGCCTTGTTTAAATCCATCATATGGCTGTGCTGAGGGGATGGGAAAGTGAGAGTGAAGCCAATGAGTCTCACATGTCTATATTAGTTATGTTTTCACCCTATTGCTTGTGTACTCAAGTTGTTACTATTTTTTGTTCAGCATGATTTATACAGTTGCAGCCACTGTGTACAATACATCTTATCACAAATTAATTTTTAATGAGCAGCTGGATATGTAATTAAAAATGATCAGTTCCCCACCAAAACCAACACTAGCTGACAGCTTTTAATTGAGTATCATCATTTTATTAATATTTGCTTAGGACTGAATCTGCATTTGCTCTTCATGGAACAATTCATTTGCTTTGATGGATTTAATAGCACGATTGGAACATTATTCCATAGAGGCCAACAAAAAAAAAAAGAGACTTGTTGTCTGTGGATCAATAACCTATTTCTTCTAATTATAAACTCTAGACCTATTAGAGTATTCATTGCTAGTTCTTTCCATAGGAAGCATCTGAATTTATTTAGTACTTGAGAGATGAAAAAATGCAAAGCAATTTATTGATGTAGAACTGCACAAAACAGAATGACTGCTCCAAAGAATTTCAGAAATGAAATCTTAATCTATCACATTTTAAACATGTCCTAAAGTGAGTAACATTGCAGAGGGATTTGAAGGAAAAGTTTGTCTTCTTGTGGATGATACTAAAATCAGCAATAGAGTTGACACGTCTGAAGGAGTGGAGAGAATGAAGAGTGATTTAAGAAGGCATGACAAATATTCGAAGGTTTGGCAGCTGGGATTCAATGCCAAGAAGTGCAGAGCCTTGCATCTGTGGTGCAGTAATCCAAAAGAGCCATATGCATGGGTGGTAAAATGCTAATGTGCACGGACCATGAAAGGGATCTTGGATGACAGTTTCTAAAGATCTGAAGGCAACAAAGCGATGTGACAGGGCAGCAGCTAAATAAAGAGGGATGCTGGGCTGTATAGTGAGAAGAATAACAAGCAGGAAAAAGGAGGTAATAATGCCCTTGTACAAATCTTTTGTAAGGCCTCATCTAGAATACTGTACTCAGTTCTAGAGATTGTATCTCAAAAAGGATAAAGGCAGGATGGAAGTGGTTCAAAGAAAGGCAACCAAAATGGTGTGGAGTCTATATCGAAAGTCAGAGGAGAGGAGATGCAGAGGAGATATGATACAGACCTTCAGATACCTGAAAGGTTTTAATGATGCACGAGCTTTAAACCTTTTCCATTGGAAAGGAAACTGTAGAACTACGGGTCTCAATATGAATCTCCAGGGGGGGAGACTGAAAACCAACATCAGAAAATATTTCCTCTCAGAGAAGGTGGTGGATGCATGGAATGCCCTCCCAGAAGAGGTGGTGAAGGCAGGAATGGTATTGGAATTCAAAAGGACATGAGATAAATATTGCAGATCCCTAGAGGATAGAGATTGGTAATGAAGAAATAGGGTAACCCATATTAACTTTAGGTGTAACATTGCTACATTGGGGTAATTTGATTGGAGCAGCAGTTACTACCTTTAACAGAAAGCATGGGGGCAATCTGCAGAGAACAGCAGTTACTACCATAAGCAATGCTGGGCAGACTCAATGAACTGTTTGGTCTTTATCTGCTCTCATTTACTATGTTACTATTATAGTACATGACAATATTAAAATAAAAATGTATCCTGCATTAATTCTAGATATTACTGTAAGTTATTACTTTTTTAGGCTGTGCAATATAACTGCTATAGGTGACTTAAGTTACCAGAACTTGTTTGTTTGCAGTTCATGGGTGAGGCTGCAGAAAACTGTGGCAGCATTCAATGGAAAAAGTAGTCCTGTCCTGAATCAATCCAATGTATTGGATGATACAGTAAGAAGATATCAGCAAAATAACATGCATGGCTTTATGTAAGAACTGTAAATAACTTGGAATTGCAGTTTATTCTGGGGTGATTTTCTTGCACCAATACATATTTATCTGTAGATGTCTAGACTGAGAAAAAAAACAACCCACAAACAATGGGGGTCATTTTCCAAGGAGTTACCATGGGTGATAATTCTGTAAATTGCACTAACAGCCGTTAATGTGATTGCAAACTTTTAATTTTGTATTCAGGGGGTGGAGCAAATGTAAAGTAGGGAGAATTTATTGTGTGCTGTGAAACAGCCACAGTGTTAGCATGGCTCCTAATGTGTGTGTGTGTGTGTGTGTGTGTGTGTGTGTGTGTGTGTGTGAGAGAGAGAGAGAGAGAGAGAGAGAGAGAGAGAGAGCTGCTATAGTGCCTCCTCCCCAGACAGGTATTTGTATCCCTATGGGAGGCCCACCTAGTAACTCGAGGTGGGGGTTTAGGGCTACTTTGACATTCTACGTGAGATGTACGAACAGAACAGTGGTCTCTTGTGAAGATTTGCTGGCCTTCGGCATGAGGAAACTCACTCCAAGATGAGATTTGGGCAATGTTCTCTCAACCTAGCTTGATGGACACTCTACCTGGGTAACAACAAGCTAGGTGGAGAGAACATTGCACAAATCTCATCTTGGAGTGAGTTTCCTCATGCCGAAGGCCAGCAAATCTTCACAAGAGACCATTGTTCTGTTCGTACATCTCACATAGAATGTCAAAGTGGCCCCTAACCCCCTACACTCATACCTAAACCCCCACCTCGAGTTACAAGGTGGGCCTCCCATAGGGATACAAATACCTGTCTGGGGAGGAGGCACTATAGCAGCTCTCTCTCTCTCTCTCTCTCTCTCTCTCTCTCTCTCTCACACACACCCTCACACCCTCACACCCTCACCTGAAACAGGCCTGTCCAGGGGCTAATAGTGCAACTTGTGATTAGAGCTTTTCACATAGCTGATATCACAATTTGCAAGTGGTACACCCCTTTTTGGTATCGCATGCGATATTGGAAAATGAGGCCCAATATTTGTTAATTTCAGTTTTGTCAGGCCATAGCTGGCCAAGTATCAGGACCTTTATCTTGTACTGGCCATCTCCCCCCCACGGGTTGAGCCCTCAGGTTCTGGTGGCCAGCAGAACTTAGCTGGAGGTACATTGAAGGACAGAGGTACAAGAAGGCACTCACTTAGGCAGTGAAGCTGGAGAGAAACATGAAACAGAAAGATGCCCACAAATAAACACACACACAAGGCATGGAGTGCATCACAAACAAGACACAAGACAGGATAGACACAGAACAAACAAAACAGAAGGGCCAAACGAACAAAGAGAACACTGCACTGGGGCCACATAAAGAGCAGAAAGTACACACTTGGAAAGCCAAACAAGAGCTATGTCTAAAGCAAAAACACTAGGATGGCCACAAGAAGGGGTAAAGGAGTAAAAGAGATCCAACATGCGGCAGGGAGAAACCGGTGAGGCAAGCTTAAAGGGGCAGGCAGTGCTGCTGCATGGAGGCTTTGACACCCGAGCCTGGGCAGCTCAGACTTCAACCTGCTGAAGGACTGTGCAGACAAGAGGGCAGGGCTGTAACCAGGGTCCTCACAGCCTGGCCCCCTCTCCCAAATGTGTGTGTGTGTGGCAGGGTCACCATAAACGGATGTCCCGACCATAGGAGCTTACTTGGTTTTGGAGATGTGCAGTGTAACCATGAACATTAGGGATGTGAATCGTTTTAGGACGATTAAAATTATCGTCCGATAATTTTAATATCGTCTTAAACCGTTATGGAACACAATACAATAGAGATTCTAACGATTTATCGTTATAAATCGTTAGAATCGTGAGCCGGCACACTAAAACCCCCTAAAACCCACCCCCGACCCTTTAAATTAAATCCCCCACCCCCCAATGACTTAAATAACCTGGGGGTCCAGCGGCGGTCCGGAACGGCAGCGGTCCGGAACGGGCTCCTGCTACTGAATCTTGTTGTCTTCAGCCGGCGCCATTTTCCAAAATGGTGCCGAAAAATGGCGGCAGCCATAGACGAACACGATTGGACGGCAGGAGGTCCTTCCGGACCCCCGCTGGACTTTTGGCAAGTCTTGTGGGGGTCAGGAGGCCCCCCCCAAGCTGGCCAAAAGTTCCTGGAGGTCCAGCGGGGGTCAGGGAGCGATTTCCCGCCGCGAATCGTTTTCCGTACGGAAAATGGCGCCGGCAGGAGATCGACTGCAGGAGGTCGTTCAGCGAGGGTTCCGGCGCCTCGCTGAACGACCTCCTGCAGTCGATCTCCTGCCGGCGCCATTTTCCGTACGGAAAACGATTCGCGGCGGGAAATCGCTCCCTGACCCCCGCTGGACCTCCAGGAACTTTTGGCCAGCTTGGGGGGGGCCTCCTGACCCCCACAAGACTTGCCAAAAGTCCAGCGGGGGTCCGGAAGGACCTCCTGCCGTCCAATCGTGTTCGTCTATGGCCGCCGCCATTTTTCGGCACCATTTTGGAAAATGGCGCCGGCTGAAGACAACAAGATTCAGTAGCAGGAGCCCGTTCCGGACCGCTGCCGTTCCGGACCGCCGCTGGACCCCCAGGTTATTTAAGTCATTGGGGGTGGGGGATTTAATTTAAAGGGTCGGGGGTGGGTTTTAGGGGGTTTTAATGTGCCGGTTTTGCGATTTTACGATTTTTTGATTTTTCACGATTTTTCACGATATTTTACCCCCCCAAACGGCAACAATACGATTCCCTCCCCCTCCCAGCCGAAATCGATCGTTAAGACGATCGAGGACACGATTCACATCTCTAATGAACATGGGATTAGGCACTGTCTTCTTTCTTCCTATGCTACTTTCTGACTGTGTTTATAACTAAAGCAGCAATTTCAAGCTTAACAAGCTAAAATCCACAGGAAAACTAGCTGCTCCTCCTGTGAGGATGTCAGGCAGGATGAAAGATCAACTACAACAGGAGCTAATCAGATTTGAGCATCTTCCCAGGCAAAACTTGCCACAGTTCCAGTTGAGAGGGAGGGCCTGACCTGAAAGGAGGAGTGTTGAGAGCTGAAACCACATAACTGTGCTTACAGCAGCCTGGCATGGAAGAAAGAGTGAGAAAGGCAAAGCTAACAGACAATAGACCAGAGGTGTAGGCTCATTCAGCAACGTGATCTCCACCCCAGGATTCACAAAGCAGGGACTCAGGTAGATTGCCTCTTCTCCTAGACTGAGATAAGTATCAATAAATTGTCTAAGAAGCTTTCTAGAGAGAGGAGCAGAGCAGTATTTAGGATTGCAGCCCCACTGTGTAGCAGCCCCTTGCAAGTGAGGTACAGGCGCCCTCATTGGGTACAGCCAGCTAGGACACTGATTCTATGTGCCAGGGGCCTGCTAATTAAATTGTGAGTTTAAGTCTGCCCTCACCAGCGGAAAGTGCAGAGAGCTGTTTTCCCTTAAGGAAATAAACCCTCTACCGGATTCAGCTCTCATCTTTTGTGCATGCACCATCTATTTTTTCAAAAAGTTACAAAGGGCCCAGGTTTTTGTTTTTGGTTTTTTTTTGTCCTTCTTCTGTTCTTGTGTACACACATTTTTACTGAGGACTGTGAGACTTGAGATTGAATGCAGGGGTAACAAATGACAAAACTGTGTGTGGTGGGGAGGTCAATGTTAACTGGTTCTGAATAAGTTATACTGGTAATATTACTCTATTTGCCACTGTTGTATATACACTGTATAACAATTGACATATTTGGCACTGCCTTTATTACTGTGTATATGTTATTGTGCATTTTATACTTATCTCGTTTTTTCACCTATTCATTCTTCTTACTTTACCACAAGTTCATAGTAAAACAGTTATTTTGTCTTTTCCTGTGTGGTCATTTTATATGTTATATGGTGTTACAAGCAAGGGGTTCTTAAACAGGAGCACCAAGTGCCAAACAGCAGAATCTAAATCAAACAAATAAATAAATACATAAATAAATAAAAAGGTGGTATTGGTCTTATACTCTCAAAGGCAAGCAAACTCAAGGATTTATCATAATATTTTCTTTTATGGTTAATTGCCCCTCCCTTAGCCCAGGTAAATTAAACTACCTCAAGGGGGATCACAGGTGAATTCCAGATATCCCTAGGAATGCCTCCTCTCCCCCTTAATTCCAACTGCAAAGGAGTTTTAGGGCGTCTGAACCAAGGCCTGGAGTCAGAACCTGGAAGCCTAGCGCCTGGAGCAGAGTCAGAGCCGGGAAGGGGAGTGCCCGGAAACGGACTCTGCAGAGCTGCAAGTGCTGGTATTGAATCCGGATTCACTAGAGCTGGCTGCGAGGCAGCTACTACTTCTGGCCGGACTAGATCCTCCGAAGCCGGCTGTGAGAAGATATAATAGGACTGACCCCAAAGATGACCACTGGTATTTGAGATAAGTTTTTTTGTCTAAACCTTTCCTTTGATACAACACAATAAACAATAGTAGTGTTGGGATTTTTTTTTACATTTGCATCTTTGTTAAATGTGGGATCCTTTTTGGCCAAGTTAGATACGATATACTTGGTATGCGTTATAAACTTTACATAGAAGATATTACATGACACTATACTCATGTAACCTGGGCACATTTTTGGGTAACCAGTAAGCCCTGGGAAAGAGTGTTAGTGCAGTTAGAGAGCAAGATAACTAGAGGAGAATCCATTCATGGGCAGTCCCTCCCCTCGAGAGTGCTGGAATGGACGTCCCACTCAGGGGTTTTATAGCACAGCTCCGCTAAGGGCTCTGAGGGCAGTCTAAGTTTGCAGTTCAGGAGGAAGGTTGAAGATTTTTCCTCAGTTATATTTTGGCCTACCTGGGGGCCTGGGCTCCATCCTGCCTGGAATCCTTCAGGGCAGGTCGAGAGCGCCACTGCTGTACTCTTCTCCTAAGGTGCAGAGTGTTTGTCCTGGGAATATTTTGGATTTTTGGACTTTTACTTGATAGGAGCCTTGCTGGACACCTGGGCCTTTCCTGGATCCAGAGCGCAGGGATTTCCTGTGTCTGGGAAGACCTGACCCTGAAATGGTGGTGGTAACCCGTCGCAAGGGAGAAGTCTGGAGTTATTTCCTTTTTGGAAAGCAGAAGAAGTTATTTTTGAAGGTCTGGGAGGAAGTGTGTTCTGCCCCTCTTCTTACCCATCAGCAAAACTGTGAAGCAGCAGCTCCATCCAGGATCTCTCCCAAAAGGGATCCCTATCTAGGAAACAGAAAGAAAGAACTACTAACTGTGAGTAAGAGCCATTAGCAATTTGAAGGTCTCCTAATTCCCGTCTGGGGAGAGAGAGAGAGAGAGATTGTGATTTCTGTGCAGATACATTTTGTCCCAGCTTGGCAGGAGTTTCCTGAACATCTAAGGGTTACCCTGCCCTCTGGGACAGTCTCCTCTAAATCCAGGCGAATGGAAAGTCTCCTTGCCTACTAGAAAAGACTCCTGCACAGACAGAGACTTAAGGACTTGCAACAGAGAACAGAAAAGACTGTGGCTCTGTATCATATCTAATGTACTATTTTCCAATTGGTGTTGACAGGAAAGATTTTTAAGTTGGACACTCATCCAGTGGCTCCAGTGCCACAGCAAACAGAAAGTCCCCCCCCCTCTCCCAGGAATACCTAAAGGGAAGTTATCCAGCCCATATCACAAGGTTATTAGTTAAATCTGATATTCTACTGTAAGGTTATCCATGCCAGATATTTCCTACATGTCTCTCATCTCTTCTTCCCTCATTTCCAATCTCTCTATTTCTCTGCCTTTCTGCTTTCTAGTCCCATCCCCTCTTGCTTTGTCTCTTTCAGTCTTTATCTATCAGCTCTCTCCCTTACCACTAGTGTCTCCTTTTCTAGTATCTATTCTCTTCCCCTTTGAGCTTTACCCATCTAAACTTTCACCATCATTTTCATCCCTTGTCTTTTGCTTACTCTGATCTGAAAGACTGAATATAGTACTATAGTACTGTATTTGTATTTATTAGTATTTGAATACTGCCTATGTCAAGGCCCTAAGCAGTGAACAAAAGAACAAAACAAAAAGTACATTAAAATATCTCCTGTTTCAAAATACTTTCTTGAAAAATATATGTAAAGCAAGCATACAAAATCTCTTGGATGTACTTTGTTTCATTCAGCATTAACATGAAGCTCATTTACACAAAAAGATGTATCTCCTATTTATTCCAAGTTAAATGAAACAAAGAAATAACTACATTTATTGACATCTACATTTATTGCTTGCTGCACTGATGACCATTAAAGTCTAAATGTGTATATGGATTCTATATTAGGTGCTAGTAGATTTAGGCAATCACAGTATTCAAAAGGCAACAAGGCAGTGAACAGATTTAGTCAATTACCTGAATGTTGTTTAACAAGAAGTAATTTGTAACATTTTATAGCACTATTTTTTGGGATATTCATCCATCTATTAGATGATTATGCTCGTATATTTTTTTTAAAAATCTTTATTAATTTTTGCTTTTTTACAAATAATAGCAAACAATAATTTGTAAAGAAAATAGGATACAAGGCTAGGCAAAAAAACAAAAAAAAAATCCTATATATTCCTCACTGCAGTTCCCAATAATGGGGAAATCAGAAAAGTAAGAAGCTGATCTAATAAGTTATAGGAAGAAATAAAGAAAAAAAAAGTATTCATAACCAGGAGTAGATAACTATATTATAACACTACACATCGGAATCTTTGCCAGTTACATTCTGATTATATAAAGCAACTGCCACATCAAGAAAAATTCTAAGTTATTTAAAGGGTCAAAAATACACATTTTTTCATATTTTAGCAAACTTTTTCATGGAAAATAAAGAAATAAATTCACATCTAATGGCTAACACATCTTGCCTCAGCTGCAAATATTGCTTATATCTATATGTCTCAAAATATAAATCTGGAAAAAACCTTTTTTTTTTGGCCTATAAACAAATTTTCATAGCTTTAAATAAAATCCACATTATAGAATTTTATCAGATTAAAAAAACAAAGGAGACTATTAAGGTAGCCCTGTGTGTCTCCTCTTCATAAGAATTCTCAAGAAAAGCAAATAAATCCAGAGTATCAAAAGTCATATGAAATTGCATTGTAATCTCTTCCACCCCACCAGCTTCAAAACATTTTTTAGAAGGTGGATTATAAGCCTTGTTCAAAGGAGGAAAAGACTCCACAGGATTCCTTAAGATTTCAGTCACATGAGTTTTGAAGAGTTCACTAATACCTAACAATGGAATTGAAGGAAAATTTAAAATTTATTAGCTCAAGGCCTGCATCCTATTCTTCGTCACCTTAAATTTACATTGTATTCTATAACTATATCTCATTAAACCATCACCTAAGGTCTGCACCAATTCCAACTTCTCTTCTAACAATTCCAGTTTCTTTGAATACACTATTGTGACTTTCTAAACTCTAGAAGTTTGGTATTTGCTATCTCTCAGTAAAGTAGTCATGCTTTCCAATTTCTTAGAAACAGTCAAATCCAACCAAATAATTGCACACCATACCGATTAGAGATGTGAATCGTGTCCTCGATCGTCTTAACGATCGATTTCGGCTGGGAGGGGGAGGGAATCGTATTGTTGCCGTTTGGGGGGGGTAAAATATCGTGAAAAATCGTGAAAAATTGAAAAAACGTAAAATCGCAAAACCGGCACATTAAAACCCCCTAAAACCCACCCCCGACCCTTTAAATTAAATCCCCCACCCTCCCGAAACCCCCCCCAAATGACTTAAATAACCTGCGGGTCCAGTGGCGGTCCGGAACGGCAGCGGTCCGGAACGGGCTCCTGCTACTGAATCTTGTTGTCTTCAGCCGGTGCCATTTTCCAAAATGGCGCCGAAAAATGGCGGCGGCCATAGATGAACACGATTGGACGGCAGGAGGTCCTTCCGGACCCCCGCTGGACTTTTGGAAAGTCTTGTGGGGGTCAGGAGGCCCCCCCCCAAGCTGGCCAAAAGTTCCTGGAGGTCCAGCGGGGGTCAGGGAGCGATTTCCCGCCGCGAATCGTTTTCGTACGGAAAATGGCGCCGGCAGGAGATCGACTGCAGGAGGTCGTTCAGCGAGGGTTCCGGCGCCTCGCTGAATGACCTCCTGCAGTCGATCTCCTGCCGGCGCCATTTTCCGTACGAAAACGATTCGCGGCGGGAAATCGCTCCCTGACCCCCGCTGGACCTCCAGGAACTTTTGGCCAGCTTGGGGGGGGCCTCCTGACCCCCACAAGACTTGCCAAAAGTCCAGTGGGGGTCCGAAAGGACCTCCTGCCGTCCAATCGTGTTCGTCTATGGCCGCCACCATTTTTCGGCGCCATTTTGGAAAATGGCGCCGGCTGAAGACAACAAGATTCAGTAGCAGGAGCCCGTTCCGGACCGCTGCCGTTCCGGACCGCCGCTGGACCCGCAGGTTATTTAAGTCATTTGGGGGGGGTTCGGGAGGGTGGGGGATTTAATTTAAAGGGTCGGGGGTGGGTTTTAGGGGGTTTTAATGTGCCGGTTTTGCGATTTTACGTTTTTTCAATTTTTCACGATTTTTCACGATATTTTACCCCCCCAAACGTAACAACGCCAGACCTTTCAGTGGTTCCAGAATGGATTACAAGAGCTTTGGAGGTCTGGGAACCATGAGAGAGGTCCGCTGAGAATTCTTCTTTTCACAAGCCCTTTCCTGGAATCTCAGATTAATACAAATAGCCAAGGTAATTAGTACTTCAAGGGATGGAGGAAGGTCCCAATCTGTAAGTTCATTTTTTATTCTCTCAGATAATTCCTGTCAAAAAAAGGTGCAGTATGGTTATCTTCGCCCCAACCAAGTTCAGAAGCTAAGGTATGGAATTCTACCACATATTCTCCAACAGAACAATTGCCCTGATTAAAATGAAGGAGCTCTGTGGCAGATGTGACATGTCCAGGTTGATCAAAGATCAAACTGGGTGCATAGTTATGCTCTGGAATTCATAGTTCAGGGCATAGTTAAGCTCTGTAATTCATTGCCAGAGGATGTAGTTATGGCAGTTAATGTAACTAGGTTTAAAAAAGGTTTGGATAAACTCCTAGAGGAAAAATCCATAAATTGCTATTAATTAGTAAGCAATAGTAGCTTGAGATCTATTTAATGTTTGGATACTAACCAGGTACCTGGAACTTGTATTGGCTTCTATTGGAAATAAGATGCTGGGCTTTATGGACCCTTGGTCTGCCACAGTATGGCATATCTTATGTTCTTATGGAATTGCTGAATGAAATTGTCCACATTTCTGAGAAGCAAATCATCTTGTTCCCATAAGGGAGTGGTCCATGCGAGAGCTGGACTGTCCAACAGGGAGAATATATATGTGATCTTGACTTGGTTGGAGAAAAAACAAGCTGGCTGTAATTCAAATTGCATCATGCACACATTAAGGAAACCTCTGTATGTTTTAGGATCATCCCCATACCTTGTAGGTGGCAGTAGTTGAATCAAGGACTCACCAATCCAGATCAGTGCTGGTGCAGGGTTTGCCAGAACTAGAACTGAGACTGAAGCTGGACATTTTGTCTAAATGCTGTGACAAAGTTTGTAATGAGTCTTTTAATTGATTGAGTTACTGCTGGGCTGTTTCATGGACTGGAACAGGAAACCAATCAATTATGTTTTTTGCTTGCATCTTGGTGATCAAGGCAGTGATGGCCCATCATGGGAACAGGTTCATTGAGCTCATGCTCTCAGCAAACTGAAAAGAACTGCATATGTGTGAGCCCCTCTTGCCATGACACAGCCTTATAGGTAGAGGCCTGAGACCCATTGCAGCAGCAGGGGAGTGAGTCTTGGCATGGGCAGACTATGACCGAGTCCAAAAGTCTATACAAAGACCAGGTTGCAGCTGATGCCAGGCAATGGCAAGACTGATGGTTTGAAACAAGGTTGATGGATTGAGGCAAGACTTATGGCTTCAGACAAAGCTGAAGGCTTGAAACAAGGTTGATGCTGAAGTGGAAATGAAGACTGCAGCAGAGTCACAGACAAAGAATGAAGCAAAGCTGAAGAATGAGAAGATGGAAGCAGTCATATGTTGAAAACAGGAACCTGGCTGATGCTGAAGGCAGGAACCAGGCTCGAGGACTTGAGCAAGAGCAGGAGGAGCAGGAGCCAGGAGTCCTTCTTGCTAAAACAATGAATCCAAGTCCAGGCAGGCTAAATAGTCTTGAGCATGTGACATCAACATCATGGCAAGTACATTAGTCTTCCACTAATGTGTGCTAAATCATGTACACCAATGAACATGAATTCCCTAAATGTCTCTTTGCTGGGTCCTAGTATTACATGCATCAGAACTTCCAAAGGTGGCTCCCTGCTGCACGGTGAACATCTACCGCCAAGGAGTCTGGGAAGGTGGCTGGATTCTAACACAGTTAAACACAATGCTAACAAAAGGAGGGAGGGGAAACTGACTCTTAAAAAAATGATGACAATTTGCTAGATGAGCTCACAAGGAAATGTATACTCCACTTACTACCTGAGAGCTATGGAAGCAGTGTGAGATTACTTAAACTGTAACCTGAGATGTCTCTGAAATAGGCAACAGCCTATCTTGAAACATGCAGTCAGCTATAAGAGCAGAAAAGATCAGAGAAACTCATAGGGGCAGATTTTCAAAGGCTATGCGAGTAACATATGCACATAACCCGAGAAAATCTGCCCCTGCACGCGCCGAGCCTATTTTGCATAGGCTTGGTGGTGCGCACAAGCCCCGGGATGCATGTATGTCCCAGGGCTTGCAAAAAGGGGTGGTCTGTGGGTGTGGAGGTGGTTTGGGGGCGTGGCCGGGGTGTGACAGCAGTCCAAGGATGGTCCAGGGCGGAGTCGAGTGCTCCGGCACAGCAGCCTGTGCTGGGGCATGGCGCGCCGCAGCCTGCCGGTGCGCACAAGTTACGCGTACATTTTGGAGTAAAGGTGGGGGGATTTAGTTAGGGATGGGGTGCGTTAGATAGGGGAAGGGAGGGAAAAGAGGGGGGGCCAGAAAAAAGTCACCTTCAAGGCCGCTCTGATTTCAGAGCGGCCTTGGAGGGAATGGGGAAAGCCATTGGGGCTCCCCTCGGGCTCGGCGCATGCAAGGTGCACATGTATGCACCCCCTTGCGTGCGCTGATCCTAGATTTTATAACATGCGCGTGAAAGCACGTGCATGTTATAAATTCGGGCGTAGATTTGTTCTCGCCGTGTTGCACGCACAAATCTACGTCCATGCATAGATTTTAAGTTCTGGCCCAAAATGTTTTTGAAGCAGAAACAAGAGATATGATTCCTTATTCGTGAAAGGAGAAATGGCATGTAAAAAGACATTGAAAGCTAAATAAAGACAGTGTTAGAACTGCTTCTACCAGAAAGAAGCCTTAACCCTTTGAAAAAGGGAAGTGGGGGAAGCCTCCAAACTGCAGTAAGGCAGGAAAAAAATGTTAATAATGATGTTAGCAGATAAATGTCTGCTATGATAACAAACAATCCAAATGAAAATAGAAAACATACGTTTTATCTGAATTCAGCTATCTCATATCAAATATGTGTGCAATGAAAGTGCATTCATTTATTTAGACAAAAGCTACAAAGTAGAAATTTGTCTTGAAGATGGAAGATCTGTTAAAGCAAAGGGAAAAGGAAAAATCCAGATAAATTGCTTGATGAGGGGTAAATTAGAATTGTTGAGTTTATGGAAGCTGATTGGACTCCTGAACTGGATGTGAATTATCTTTGTTACATGGTTGAAAAAGGTTGTGAGCTCCATCTTAAGAACAATGAATGAATAGTGAAGAGAGATGGCGAGATTTTGCTAAAAGCATTTAAAATAAATGTAAACTTACTTGAACTGTTGCAGCCTGCAAATAGGTACAATGCAATTTAGGCCTGTTTACATAGAACAGAGGGATCAATTTATGGTACAGATGTTGTGGGCATGTTAATTTAAATACCTAAACAAGATCTGAGAGGAACTTGCAGATGGGCGTGAGTTCTGCAACTGCAAAGATGTCTTGTGTATTAGCAAAAGCAAAATGAAGCTCATTTAGGTTCTGCAAACAAAAGATAACAAACATTGAATCTGGTTTGTGCAGATTTTTGTGGCTCCCTAGCAGAAAAGAACTATTTTTATATTCTTGTGGAATTCTATTCAAAATAAACTAACACTTATCACAAATTTAATCTGTTATGACATCTTAAACCATTTCTCAATACCATGATTTCTATACCATTTCACAGGCATTGTTGTTTTCTAGTATTTATTGTAATTCATTACTAATTGGCTTACCTAACTACATTACAAATCATTCAAAATTCTGCTGCTTGTCTATTAACAAGTACAACAATCTATGAACACAGTACTCTAGTATTACATCTACTTCACTGGTTGCCAATAGTGTTCTGAGTTCCGTATAAACTTACTACAATTATCCACTCCCTTATCAACAATGTACTCTCCCCATGGATAAATGAAATCATGAAAATACACACTCTAGCAAATACACACTCTAGCAAATCAAAATCTGTTGGAAATTCCCTCCCCTAAAATAGCAAGTTTCAATGAAACCAAGGAAAAAGCTTTCTCAATAGCAAGTCTGACCTTATGGAAATTATTGCTTAAAAAATTAGAAACCTGAAAGATCCTAGGTTCTTTAAAAATGGATTGATGTTATGTTTTTAGCTTTTGAATTATGTAATGTACATTTAACATTTATTGTTTGTAACTTTTTATTCTTTGTTTTTATTAATTATGAATGTTATGTTGTACCCCACCCAGAACATAGGAAAGGCAGGTAAAAAAAATTTTAAATAAATAAACATTTTTGTATAAAAGTGAAATTTTTGAAAAGTTTAAAAAATACTGTTCCTACGTAAAAATAAATTTCAGACAAAAATTAAAAGATTTAGAACTGACACTGGAAGGGAAATCTTCAGTAAAGAATAGAGATGTGAATCATTTGATCGATCGTCTTAACGATCAATTTCGGCTGGGAGGGGGAGGGAATCAGATCGTCGTAGTTTGGGTTTTTTAAATATCGTATAAATCGTGTAAATCGTGTAAATCGAAAATCGGCACACTAAAACATCCCTAAAACCCACCCCTACCCTTTAAAATAAATCCCCCACCCTCCCGAACCCCCCCCAAAATGCCTTAAATTACCTGGGGTCCAGTGGGGGGGGAGGGAGAGGGGGAGGGCGGGAAAACCGGCACACTAAAACAACCCTAAAACCCAACCCGACCC
Source organism: Rhinatrema bivittatum (assembly GCF_901001135.1). NCBI lineage: Eukaryota > Metazoa > Chordata > Amphibia > Gymnophiona > Rhinatrematidae > Rhinatrema > Rhinatrema bivittatum. Next base: position 76,951,095 of record NC_042623.1, read on the forward strand.
TTTAAAATAAATCCCCCACCCTCCCGAACCCCCCCAAAATGCCTTAAATTACCTGGGGTCCAGAAGAAGGGTCCCGGTGTGATCTTTTACTCTCAGACCTCAGTACGTTGTAGAAATGGCGCCGGCGCTACCTTTGACCTATCATATGACAGGTCAAAGGTAGCGCCGGCGCCATTTTGTTTTTTGTCCCCCAACGTCAGGAGCGTAGGAGATCACTCCCGGACCCCCGCTGGCCCCCCAGGGACTTTTGGCCAGCTTGGGGGGGCCTCCTGACCCCCACAAGACTTGCCAAAAGTCCAGCGGGGGTCCGGAACGATCTCCTACCGCGAATCGTTTTTCCATACGGAAAAACGATTTGACTGCAGGAGGTCTTTCCGGACTTCCGCTGGACCCCCAGGGACTTTTGGCCAGCTTGGGGGGGCCTCCTGACCCCCACAAGACTTGCCAAAAGTCCAGCGGGGGTCCGGAATGACCTCCTGCAGTCGAATCGTGTTGCCGTACGGCCGGCACCATTTTGCGCAAAATGGCGCCGGCCGTACGGGTCAAAGGTAGCGCCGGCACCATTTCTACAACGCACGGAGGTCTGAGAGTAAAAGATCACAACGGGACCCTTCCTCTGGACCCCAGGTAATATAAGGCATTTTGGGGGGGTTCGGGAGGGTGGGGGATTTATTTTAAAGGGTCGGGGTGGGTTTTAGGGTTGTTTTAGTGTGCCGGTTTTCCCGCCCTCCCCCTTCCCCTGATTTACGATTTTTTAACGATAAATTGGGGGAATTGTTATTGTATCGCGGCTCTAACGATTTTTGATGATTTAAAATATCAGACGATATTTTAAATCATCAAAAAACGATTCACATCCCTAGTAAAGAAATAGATGGATTTCCAAGAGTAAAATGCATAAAGCATGAAAAGACTATAACCTATATCCCTAAACAGAATGGATAGGCAGAAAGAATCAGAGCTTTCTTATCATAACTAGATGTCAACTGTGCATCCAATAGTAATCTGATGAATTTGGGGTGAAACAATCTGTGTTGCCACTTGCCACCTATTTACAGAATCACCTACCAATCAAAGGAGCAGATAAAACACCCTATGAGCTGTGGAATGCGTGCAAGCCTAATTTATCTCATCTGACAGTATTTGGCTGCAAAGCTTACGTGTATATTCCCCCCAAAAAAGAGAAATAAATTGCAATGCAGGATTGAATTGAGAATCTCGTTGGGATATGCAGTAGGAACTAGAGAATACTGGATCTTAAAACAAAAGACATAAAAATATGTGACATATTTTGAAGAAAAGGAAACAATGAACCAGAATGAATCACTTAGCCTTGGATCTGAAATAACAAAAGCAAAATCCACAAATAGCACATCTAGTAAGATAGCAAGATATTGAGCAAGAGTCTGATGATGCATGCAGAGCTGCCAGTCATAATGACCTATAAAAGAAGAAGATGCAGATTCTGATTATGCTTTTCCTCAGAGAACTTCTCAGTCTCAGAACCTGAGGAACATGACAATGATAATCAGAAAGAAAGAGATTCATCACCTCGAGAAAAAGAACCAAAGTTAAGGGGATCTAAAAGATCAAATAAAGGAAATCTATCACAACACAAAAAACGCTGTCCCAGGGAAGTGCACGCCAGCAGCCAGGCCAGTGCACAGCGTTTACTTCTGCTCTAGAGGAGGAGAAAAAAATCGGGGAAAGCTATGATAGGTTTAGGGGTCGGGGAGGAGAGGAGAAGAGAGGGAGGAAGGATAGGGTTAGGGTTTGTGAAGTTCCCTCCCAGTCTGCTCCTTTATTGGAATGGACTGGGAGGGAACTGGTTTATTTCCGAGCGCATCGCCATGCATATTTTTCTGAAATTTCCCCCTGCACGCATAGGAGGCCACCTGCCCACACATGCGCATGCAAACATTAAAATGTGGTGCTCATGTGAGAGCGGGACCAGTATTTTATAACATGTGCGCGCCGATGCTATAAAATAACCACATCCATGTGCACATGCCGGGAACCTCGTGCGTATGGACGCATGCATGGAACTTTTAAAATTGACCCCTAATTGAATAATGGCACAACAATTATGTTCCAGCACCACAGTCTTCCTAGGTCTTTTTATTTATTTATTTATTTATTTACCTAATTTCTATACCATCTATCATATTGTCCAAGCGGTTTCCAATAAAAATGTCCACAGTTGTCATATTTAATACAAATTATAGGATAAACTGAAAATACGTAAATAAAAATATATCAAAAAAACAGATTAAAAAAAAATAACTGAAAAACCTAAAAACACGGATAAAAGTCCTTGTTGTAAATTCTGCTCTCAATTAATGTCATCCTGAAAATACTTTTACAAAAGAAAAATTGTCAGCCACAATAGTTCATCTGTGGTCTCTTGAAAAATTCAGATGCCAAAGGCTTGTTGAAAAAGATGAGTCTTTAAGATCTTCGTAAATTTCACCAATGAGGATTCATCTTTCATCTCCTGTGGTAAAGAATTCCACAAGTGAGGTCCTTGCATATACAGCAGCTTCTCACGGATTTCATTCAGACAAATCTGCTTGAAAGTTGCTACATAATATTTGTCCTTTATCTGTGGCAGAAGTCTTTTAAGTAGGCAAGAGAACTATCCGCATTTCTGGATTAGGTAAAGTGGTAGTCCCAGTGGGTATGGCAACCCTTCGATGATTGGGGAAAACCCCTTCAAAGATGGCCAAAATCCTATCTCTGCAGAGAGAGAAAATTTTCTCTCTCTCCCCAAGGCATGAAGGCTCTGGATAGGTGTCTTCCAAATGTTCTTACTCACAATTAGTAGTTCTTTTCTTTCTTTTAGATCAATGGGGATCCCCTTTGGGAGGGAACCAAACTGGAACTGCTGCTTCACAGGTCCGTGGATGGGTAGGAAGGGGGCAGAAAACACTTCCTCCCAGATCTTCAAAAATAACTTCTTCTGGTTCCCAAAAATGAAATAACATTGAAGTTGACCCTTGTAATTGGCCACCACCACTTCTGAGCAAGTGTTCCCTATCCCTGGGTGCCCTGAACACAAGGTTTCCCATTCCCTGAATCCAGGAAAGGACCAGATGTGCAGAAAGGCTCCTACCATATAAAAGTTCAAAAGCCAAATTACTCCCAGGACAACCACACTGCACCTTTGGAGAAGAGTACAGCAGTGGAACCCTATGACCTGTCCCAAAGGATCTCAGGAGGATGGAACCCAGGCCCCGGAAAGGCTAAAATATAACGGAGGAAAAATCTCCAACCTTCTTCCTGAACTACAAACTTAAGAGCCTATTTATTAAAGGTTTTCCTCCATTCTGTGTCTATGGAAAAAATGCTTAGTAAATAGGGTCCTTAGAGTGCCCCCAAAGCCCTTATCAGAGCTTTGATATAAAACCTCTGAGTTAGATGTCTATTTCAATACCCTCAAAGGCAGGGGCTGAACATGAATGGATCCTCCTCTAATTATATCTCTCACTAACTGCACTAGTACTATTTCCCGGGGCTCACTGGTAATGCAAAAGGATAACCGGGTTACACTAAGGCTCTTCATAAAAATATGGACACTGACTAAGTTGCCAAGAGGCTACCAAGGTGCAGGATACTGTTGGGTTTTTAAAACTAAGTATGATGCAAAGGGAAATGTGCAAAGACACAAGGCAAGACTGGTAACCAAAGGCTACATGTAAAAATATGACGTTGACTTTGAGAAAACATTTGCTCCAATTGTAAAGCACACAATAGGGGTGTGCATTCGGCCCCTACATATTGGCAATCCACAACGGATGTGCCAATATTCGTTGTATTCGTGGGGAAGCGAAACGTATCGCGATTCCCCATGAATACAACGAATTTTCGCCAAATTATTCGGCCGCCAATTTAAACAACCCCCCCCCACCCTCCTGATCCCCCCCAAGACTTACCAAAACTCCCTGGTGGTCCAGCAGGGGGTCTGGGAACCATCCCCTGCACTCTCACACCCTCGGTACCAGTTCAAAATGGCGCTGATAGCCTTTGACCTGCTATGTCACAGGGGCTACCGGTGCCATTGGTCAGCCCCTGTCACATGGCCATCGGCGCCATCTTGTGCTCCTGCCATGTGACAGGGGCTGACCAATGGCGTCGGTAGCCCCTGTGACATAGTAAGGGCAAGGCTATCGGCGCCATTTTGGTTCCTGGCACCCGACAGCACGAGTGCAGGAGATCGCTCCCGGACCCCCGCTGGACCCCCAGGGACTTTTGGCCAGCTTGGGGGGCCTCCTGACCCCCACAAGACGTGCCAAAGGTCCAGCGGGGGTCCGGGAGCGACCTCATGCACTCGGGCCATATTGCCAGTATTCAAAATGGTGTCGGCGCTAGCCTTTACCCTCACTATGTCACAGGGGCTGACGGTCGGTGACATAGTGAGGGCAAAGGCTAGCGGCGACGCCATTTTGAATACTGGCAATACGGCCCGAGTGCAGGAGGTCGCTCCAGGACCCCCGCTGGACTTTTGGCAAGTCTTGTGGGGGTCAGGAGGCCCCCCCAATCTGGCCAAAAGTCCCTGGGGGTCCAGTGGGGGTCCGGGAGCAATCTCCTGCACTCGTGCCGTGGGGTGCCAGGAACCAAAATGGTGCCGATAGCCTTGCCCTTACTATGTCACAGGGGCTATCGACGCCATTGGTCAGCCCCTGTCACATGACAGGAGCACAAGATGACGCCGATGGCCATGTGACAGGGGCTGTCCAATGGCACCGGTAGCCCCTGTGACATGTTAGGGCTATCAGCACCATTTTGAACTGGTACAGAGGGCGCGAGAGTGCTCCTGGACCCCCGCTGGACCACCAGGGAGTTTTGGTAAGTCTTGGGGGGGTCAGCAGGGTGGGGGTTGTAGTAAATTTAATTTTAGCCAGGTAACGAATAGGATTAGATGTATAACTGTATCGGGATGCCATATGGACGTATACAACGTATCTGCCACCCGACGAATACGTATCCCGAATACAACGTATGGCGTCCCTCTGCACATCCCTAGCACACAACCATAACAATCCTGCTTAGTGTGGCAACAAGCAAAAATTTGCAAGTGGAATATCTAACATAAAGACTGCTTTCTGCAAGATGAGCTTATAGAAGAAATGTATATGTTTCTGCAACCAAGATTTGATGAACCAGGCACAGAGAGACGTGTTATGTAAACTGCACAAATCCATATTTGGCCTGAAGCAAGCTGCTAAAACATGGGCTGACAAGCTGAGCGAGATGCTGAGAAACATAGGATTCAAGGCAGGAGAAGCTGACCTATGTCTTTATTCTAGACACAAAAGTGGAAGATGGATATACATTTTGTATTGTGTAGATGTCCTAATTCTATGCTATGAAAAGAATGACTACAATTCAGAGATCATAGACTGTTTAAACAAAGAAGTGGAAGTAAACTGCCAGAAAATATGTTACGATCTAGGGATTGAGATACAAAAGGATAAAGATGAGCATCATCTATTGAACCAAAGACAAAAGATCAAAGATCTTCTAGATTTTTCTGGGTTTGTCTGAAGCCAACAAATACAGCCCTCCTATAGAAACTTCAAAAAGAAGTGGAAATCAAAAAATACTTTCTAATGATAATTATTACAGGACAGCAATTGGGAAACTTCTTTATATTGCAACAGTATAGTCAATGTTGTGAGGACTGAACAGCAGTAAAAAGGCTGGGAAGATACCTGAAAGGGAAAATTAACTTAAAACCGACGTTACCAGCCACTGAGAATTCAGACCTGACTGGCTAGCTATGTGGATGTAGATTGGAGAGAAGACAGGATGGATAGAAAATCAACAACAGGATTTATTTTCTTTCATAAAGCTGCAGCTAAGATGTTGTCAAGCAAGAAGTAGACAGTTGTGACTTTGTCTTCTATAGAGGCAGGGTGTTGTGCTGCAGAACAAGCTGTCAGAGAACTTGCATGGTTGTACAAGTTATTCTCAGACTTTGGGATTGATTAATTGAACCACTTCCAGCTTTTTGAAGATAACCAAGGATGTATCAAAACGGCAGACACAAAACAAATAAGGTAAAACTTGAAATGTGGATATAAAAGTACATTATAATGATAACTTTCAAAGCGGGGTGCTGATGCACATGTGCGAATGTTCTTCAGCACACGCCTAGTGATGTGGCTATTTTATAACATGCACTTGCATATGTGTGCATGTTATAAAATAGCCTGACCATGTGCACATGGTGCTCAATTTTAAGAGGGTGTGTGCCTGTGTGTACAAATGCACTTCTACTGTGTAAATGGGGGGGGGGGGGGGGGGGGGATTTTAAAAGGCATGCATGTTGATGCGATTGCCAGTTCATTCCCAGTTCACCCAGTTAAGGAATAGCACTTTCAAACCCCTCTAGTTTAATAGCCTACCTTTTGTTAGTTCTGACCTTTAAAACCCTGCTGATCTACCTAGATTTTTTGGTTTTGTAAATTACATGTCATCCATAGCAAAAGTAAAGTTACATGGCCGGGGAGCCCGGCGCGTGCCAGTGTGTGTGTTTTTGTGTAAATTCATGTTAAAATCCCAGAACACCCATGCCCCACCCCTTTTGTAAACTTTTCATTTGTGCACACAGCGACATGTACATGCATATCCCAGTGATTTTTAAAATCCACTGGGCATACTGGCCCAACGTATTTGCACATCCCCTGATCAATATGTATGTCAGGATTTTAAAATTCACTTTTAAGTGAGGAACATGTGTGAAAAGGGACCAGTTAAGCTGAAATACTGCACCCCAGAGAACATGGTGGCAGATATAGAAACTAATAGGGATGTGAATCGTTTTTTGACGATTTAAAATATCGTCCGATATATTTTAAATCGCCAAAAATCATTAGAGGCGATAAATAATAGGAATTCCCCCGATTTATCGTCAAAAATCGTAAATCGGGGGAAGGGGGAGGGGAAGGGGGAGGGCGGAAAAACCAGCACACTAAAACAACCCTAAAACCCACCCCGACCCTTTAAAATAAATCCCCCACCCTCCCGAACCCCCCCAAAATGCTTTAAATTACCTGGGGTCCAGTGGGGAGATCCCGGTGTGATCTTCCACTCTCGGGCCACGTCTGCGTTAATGGCGCCGGCGCTATTTCGGTTCCTGTCCCCCGACGTCAAGAGCACAGAAGATCGCTCCCGGACCCCCGCTGGACCCCCAGGGACTTTTGGCCTGCTGGGGGGGCCTCCTGACCCCCACAAGACTTGCCAAAAGTCCAGGGGGGGTCCAGAATGACCTCCTGCAGTACGGCCGGTGCCATTTTGTGCAAAATGGTGCCGGCCATACGGCAACACGATTCGACTGCAGGAGGTCATTCTGGACCCCCGCTGGACGTTTGGCAAGTCTTGTGGGGGTCAGGAGCCCCCCCCCAGCTGGCCAAAAGTCCCTGGGGGTCCAGCGGGGGTCTGGGAATGACCTCCTGCAGTCGAATCGTGTTGCCGTTCGGCCAGCGCCATTTATGGCGCCGGCCGTACGGCAACACGATTCGACTGCAGGAGGTCGTTCCCGGACACCCGCTGGACTTTTGGCAAGTCTTGTGGGGGTCAGGAGGCCCCACCAAGCTGGCCAAAAGTCCCTGGGGGTCCAGCGGGGGTCCGGGAGCGATCTACTACGCTCCTGACGTCGGGGGACAAAAAACAAAATGGTGCCGGCGCTACCTTTGCCCTGTCATATGACAGGGCAAAGGTAGCGCCGGCGCCATTTCTACAATGCACCGGAGGCCCGAGAGTAAAAGATCACACCGGGACCCCCCCCTCTGGACCCCAGGTAATTTAAGGCATTTTGGGGGGGTTCGGGAGGGTGGGGGATTTATTTTAAAGGGTCAGGGTGGGTTTTAGGGTTGTTTTAGTGTGCCGGTTTTCCCGGCACACTAAAACACGATTTAAACGATATTTACAAACCTAAAACCGCGACGATCCGATTCCCTCCCCCCCCCAGCCAAAATCGATCGTTAAGACGATCGATGACACGATTCACATCTCTAGTAACTAAGCCTTTATCCAGAGAATATTTCTTGATCCTGCGTGATAAATTGGAACTAGAGTAATAATGGACAGCAAATGTGTGGAGTTGCTCAATGTTGGGAACATCAGCTCCTAAAAGTGTAAAAGGGAAGGAGGTTCTTATCTATGTTTATGTGTGAATTAAACTAATGCACAGTTATATAAAAACTAGCAACTGTACCCATTCTACACCCGGGCGGCGAGCCTTTTTATTGGCATATATGCTCTGGTATGGAAGCGTTAGCTGAAAAGTAAAAATGAAATTATTTTCACCCAGGGCAAGGGATGTGGAGGCACATTTTCTAAAGCCAGGGCTGGCAAAGTTTATTTACTAAGCTGTTTCTCGCACTCCCCCACACCCCTTCTCCTCTCTCACACACACATTCTCTCTCATCAGCATCCCTCTCCCCTCATATAGGCTCCCTCTCTCTGAAACCCACACTCAAGCATCCCCCCAGCCACCCTCTCTTACCTCCCATGCTCTCTCTCACACCCTCCCCACCCCCTCTTACCAACCATGCTCTCTGTCACCCCCCCTCTCTCACACATAGTCTCTCACTAGCATCCCCCCCCCAATGCTCTCTCTCACACTCTCCTGCTCTCTCTCACCCTCACCTCCCCGACACATATTCTCTCTCACCGGCATGCTGCGGGACCCGCGCCACTCATGGCGAAGATGAAGGCCCGGCGCACTGTTCGTGGCGAAGATGAAGGGCCAGTGTGCCGTTCGTGGCACACGGGGCCTTCCATTTTCGCCTTGAGCAGAAAATAGCAGCAGAGACCCCGGCATGCCGTGAATGAAGTGTGTCCCGTGGCACAGGCTCCGTTCGCGGCGAAGATGAAGGCCCGGGCGTGCCGATCGCGGCACACGGGAACCTGCCCTTTTCACCGCGAACAGCACGCAGGACCTTCATCTTCGAAGTGAACGGAGCATGTACCATGGGATGCACTCCATTCACACATGCCAGGGTCTCCTCTGCTATTTTCTGCCTGTCCCGCGATGGTGCTCTCCTTCCGGTTTTGAATAGTCTTCCAGCGAGGGAGGAAATCGGTGAGGTGCGGGAGGAAATCTGCGGGAAGGAGGAATTCTGCGCAAATTCTGCATTCTGCAGTAGTGCAGAATTCCCCCAGGAGTACCTCTTGTAGCTGGTGTTGTGACATGGCCGCTGTACGGTGTGTTTGAGCCTCCAAGGCGGCCAGGGAGCTGCCTGCGCCATCTATCGGCAGGCTGTGGAACATGCGCGAGCACTGATGGACACACTACCAAGCCTGATATATTATGGATAAGATAATGTTAAAATGTGTTCCCTCTTTCTCCTCATCCAACTTGTGAATGGACACATGGTTTGAGTCGATGTCATAAGACACACCTTGTTTCTCTCTCTTTTTCCTGTTTGCTACTTTCAGTTTCATTTTCTGATCTGCCCAGCATCTGTGCTGCACCTTCTAAAGAGAGTAGGCATTATTGTTTTGCATAGATAAATTGTTTCACTAATAAATGCTAAACTGTTTTTTGGAGATTATTATTAATTGATGTGTGCATTCTTTCTGCTTGACTACTTACTTTGAACAGAATTGTTGAAGCTCAGCCTCCAGCAATTAACACCTGCCTCTCACTTGTTATACAACTTCTCCATCTCAGTCACTAGGCCATACTCATCTCATGATGGATCTTATTCTTGACCTTAAACAAAAAAAAAGAGGCCAAGAAGCAATGGCACCAAAATTCTTTTCCATAGCATGCAAAACATTAAAAGAATTGAATAGGGCAAAAGTGTAAGAAAATCCACCTTAAATAACTGTGGGAAAAAAAATGCAACTTTCTGCCTGTAGAGATAGGCATCTTCATTCATTGAAGGTTGCCAAGTAGTTAGTTTTTTTTTAGAAGAGCCACATAAATCATTCAGATATACTTGTGTGCATTTGCCCTATGCACCAGGTTAATTTGCAGCTGGCTATCCCCCAAAGCAGTCCCGTTTACATCTCTGGAAGAACCAAGTTGGTTACCCTTGTGTTTAAGGTAAAACTCTTTTGAAAATAAAATACTTTATTCTTCCAAAGAACTTACTTGAGAAACTCTATTTAAATAATTTTAAAACCAGAGGCATTGAATGGTTTAAACTGTTACACATGAGACATTAATATCCTGAATTTTGTGTTCCATTGTATCCCTAAAAAGCTAAGACCTTATTACTTGCTTCAGTACCCATGGGTCTGTTAGATTCGCTCCTGAACTGTATTGCCATGAGCAAACTGTAGTTTACCTTCATAAATATGTTTATCCAAAACATGTTTATGTCAGCAAAGAAATCAAAGGGCCCTCAGAGATGACATTTTCATAATGTTTACAAGAAATTTTTATTTGTATAATGGGTATCCTTTAGATCTTGCTTTCACAGCATTTTCAGGACCTCCGATAATATTCTTTTTTCACTTTTATGAGATATGGCTTCCTTATGAGAGCACTGGTTTTGAAGAATACAGAAGATGCTTACATCATTCTAAGAATTTATATAACATAAATTATAGTTGTACAGAAACTTACTGCTTTTGTTACTAATCAGCATTAATGCATTTTAGAGGGGAAATTATAAATGGTAAATTAAAAAGGAAGACTATGAAATGAAGTCTCGTTATGACATTTCATACAAAAATGTGGGCTGTTAGATTATAATTAAATTATTGTGAAGAGAGCAAAAAATCCTTTGATGCATCCACATTTTGGCATTTGGCTATGGGTTCCAATTTTCTTCATATTTAACTTCTGCTGTATATAATTATTTTTGTAATGGCTTTTCTCATGTAAAATACTCTCACATTGTTTAGTTAAGTATGTCTGTAAGACCTGATCTATGAAGGTTTGCTTCTAAATTATCTGGCAAACATCAGTCCTGTAAATTCTGAGTTGGAACCCTTGCTCAAAATGTTTCCAAATAACCATTCATACAGAAAACACATGCAAAAAGAAATTGTTTAGTATGTATCACCTGTGCATGTGTTCAGATTACCCTTTTTTTTTGTTTTGTTTTGTGGAAGGGTTTAAGCAAGACATTTAATCCTCCAGTCAGTGGCGTACTAAAGGGAGAGCGAGGGGGTGGTCTGCCCCAGGTGACAGCTAAGATAGGGATGTCATCGGGAGCTCTATGCCAGCGGTCAAAAAGCAAAGAACTCCTGGGGCCAAAAATAAGAAACTGCCAGTAGAGACAAGGTTTATTCTTGGAGGGTGTGTGGGGAGAATATGGATCACTGTTTCCTCTAAACTTTTATCCCCCCACGCAGGAAGATTGGCGAGGCCGTGGTGGAGCTCATCCCACCACGGCCCGAAGAAAACAAAGAGATCCCCAAACCTTCAGGTGCTCCTTCTCCTTCCTGCCTGGGTGGCTCCAGAAGAAAAACATTACTAGAGCCATACAGGCAAAAAGGAGGAGCATCATCGACCTGTGTGCAGAAGAAGAGCACCATCTCTAGTAAGACTGCTGTGGCAGCTCGAGGGCGCCCAGTAGCAGGGCCACTGTGTATCCCATGTGCATCCCATGCGAAGCCCATACCAAGGTGACTTGCGAAGAGTAGGACCAGAGTTGAGATCCTATAGAGTGTATGTGTGTGTGAGCATGAGTTGAGAGATTGTGCGTGGGAGTGAGTATGTATGTTGTCAGAGACAGAGAAACAGCATTTGAGAACCTCTGTGTGTGAGAGAGATTGCATGTTTATGTGAGAGAGCATGGGAGAGTGAAAACATTTGTGTGTGTGAGTGTGAGAGAGAGAGAAAGACAGCATGTGAAAGTGTGAGTGGTGTGGGTGAGTCAGCATGTGAAAGAGAAAGCCAGTGTATATGTATGAGAGACAGACAGCATGTGAAAGTGAGAGCTGAGTGTATTAGCCAGTAGAGATGTGAATCGTGTGCCCGATCGTCTTAACGATCGGGTTCGGCTAGAGGGGGGAAAAAATCTAATCGTGGGTGATGTGGGTGATGTGAATCGGAATTGGTTCCGATTCACATCAGTTTTTTTTTGTAGTGAGGCCCGACCCTTTAAAATTAACCCCTTACCTTCCCCCCCCCCCCCCCCCCAAAACCTTTTACGATTACCTGGGTGGTCCAGTGGGGGCGCGGGTACCAATCTCCTGCTCTCGGGCCATCGGCGCTATTTTGGCTGCCACTCAAAAATGGCGCCGATTGCCCGATAAAAAAAAAACCCACCCGACCCTTTAAAAACGACCCGACCCTCCCAAGCCCCCCCAAACATACCTGGTGGTCTAGTGGTGGTCCCGGGAGCGATCTCCCATTCTCAGGCCGTCAGCTGCCACTCATAAAGTTGGCACCGATGGCCCTTTGCCCTTGCCATATGACAGGGTATCCGTGCCATTGGCCGGCTCCTGTCACATGGTAGGAGCACTGGATGGCTAGCGCCATCTTTAAAGATGGCGGCGGCCATTTTTATGATGGCGGCGGCCATCTTTACGAAGGCGGCGGCCATCTTTAAAGATGGCACCAGCCAGCCAGTGCTCCTACCATGTGACAGGGGCCGGCCAATGGCACGGATACCCTGTCATATGGTAAGGGCAAAGGACCATCGGCGCCATCTTTATGAGTGGCAGCTGATGGCCTGAGAATGGGAGATCGCTCCTGGGACCACCACTAGACCAGCAGGTATGTTTTGGGGGGATCGGGAGGGTGGGGGAAGCTAAGGGGTCGTTTTTAAAGGGTCGGGTGGGGTTTTTTTTTATCGGGCCATCAGCGCCATTTTTGAGTGGCAGCCAAAATGGCGCCAATGGACCGAGAGCGGGAGATCAGTCCCCGTGCCCCCACTGGACCACCAGGTACTCGTAAAAAGTTTTGGGGAGGTTCGGGAGGTTGGGGGAAGGTAAGGGATTTGTTTTATAGGGTCGGGGTGGGTTTAGGGGTTTTTTTGGTGTACCGGTTTTCCCCGCCCTCCCCCCTCCCCCGATTTACGATTTTTCACGATAAATCGGGGAAATTTCTATTGTATTGCGACTCTTAACAATTTTTTACGATTTAAAATATATCTGACGATTGTTTTAAATCGTCAAAAAACGATTCACATCCCTATTAGCCAGCATGTGTGTGTATGAGAGAGAGGGAGGGTGTATGAGAATGAGAGCCTGTGTGTTTGAGGAGAAAGGGAAGAAGGCAGATGGCGAGAGAAGAAACAGAAAGAAAAAAGGAATTGAGAAAAGACCAAGAAAGGGAATGTGGAAAAAAGCAATTAGAAAAATAAGATTGGACAGCAAAAGTAAAAAAAAATAAAAAAATTGAATTTTTAGTGATTGGCATATGTTATCTCTTGGAATGTGCATTACGTAATTGTATTTTGTTCTTTTGGCTTTCCAATTTAATTTTGTCTGCATGTTTCAGTTTCTAATGTGTAGTCCTTTATTCTGTATGAGGTAAAGGTCTGTCTGTATTGTATATGCGTAACTGAGGTGCAGTATTTCTGCTGGCATGTAGTTTTTCTGTAGGGCTTTGTAGCAGTACGGCTTGTTCTGTTAAATCCCGGTAGGTGGCTAACAGAATAAGTTCTAGGGCATGGTATAATATTTTCATTGCTGCCGTGTCATAGATAAGGCTACTGCTGTTTGAGTCCTGAGATAGTGCTGGTATGGTATGGCAAGTTTCTAGATTTCTTTTTGGTTTGTTTGTTTGTTTGGGTTTTTTTGCAAGGGTTTGCGTTCTCAAAGTTTTTGACATTGAAGAACATAAGAACATGCCATACTGGGTCAGACCAAGGGTCCATCAAGCCCAGCATCCTGTCTCCAACAGTGGCCAATCCAGGCCATAAGAACCTGGCAAGTACCCAAAAACTAAGTCTATTTCATGTCACCATTGCTAGTAATAGCAGTGGCTATTTCCTAAGTCAACTTAATTAATAGCAGGTAATGGACTTCTCCTCCAAGAACTTATCCAATCCTTTTTTAAACACAGCTATACTAACTGAACTAGCACGTCCTCTGGCAACAAATTCCAGAGCTTAATTGTGTGTTGAGTGAAGAAGAACTTTCTCCAATTAGTTTTAAATGTGTCACATGCTAACTTCATGGAGTGCCCCCTAGTCATTCTATTATCTGAAAGACTAAATAACCGATTCACATCTACCCTCTCATGATTTTAAACACCTCTATCATATCCCCCGTCAGCCGTCTCTTCTCAAAGCTGAAAAGCCCTAACCTCTTTAGTCTTTCCTCATAGGGGAGCTGTTCCATTCCCCTTATCATTTTGGTCGCCCTTCTCTGTACCTTCTCCATCGCAAATATATCTTTTTTTTAGATGCGGCAACCAGAATTGTACACAGTATTCAAGGTGGGGTCTCACCATGGAGCAATACAGAGGCATTATGACATTTTCCATTTTATTCACCATTCCCTTCCTAATAATTTCCAACATTCTGTTTGCTTTTTTGACTGCCGCAGCAAGCTGAACCGACAATTTCAATGTATTATCCACCATGACGCCTAGATCTCTTTCTTAGGTGGTAGCACCTAGGGATGAGCAGCAGGGACGGATTCGTCCCATTCGGTATTTTTATTCGTCAGGACCCAAATCCGTTGCATCAGTTCTCGGGGGACCCCAATCTGTTCATTAGTTACATAAGTATTCGTTTCCCAAAAAAACCCCATCCCAACCCTTTAAATTTAATTTACTACAACCCCCCACCCTCCTAAACCCCCCCCCCCCCAAGAGCAGGGGTCCTGGAGCAATCTCCTGCTCTCGGGCTGTCAGCTGTCAGTATTCAAAATGGTGCCGATAGCCTTTGCCCTTACTATGTCACAGGGGCTACCGGTGCCATTGGTCGGCTCCTGTCACATGGTAGGAGCAATGAATGGCCGGCATCATCTTGTGCTCCTACCATGTGACAGGGGCCGACCAATGGCCCCGGTAGCCCCTGTGACATAGTAAGGGCAAAGGCTATCGGCGCCATTTTGAATACTGGCAGCTGACAGCCTGAGTGAAGGAGATCGCTCATTCTGCTTTTTAATTGATAGGGATAAGTTAGAATTTTTTAGCTCAGCTGAGTTTTTAGTTACAGGCATTTGGACTCTTTTCTTATAATTGGAACCTCACTGTCAGGATGCCCTAATTCTAATGCATCATTAGTATCCTTTGAAGATACCTCTCTCTGAACCATGCGCTGCTGAGCGACTGTCGGCTTTCCCCTTTGTTATTTATTTATTTATTTAACAGCTTTTCTATACCGACATTAGAATGCATATCATATCGGTTTACATCTCAACAGTAGTTGGAAAATACAATGAACAGGGTGGGGAGAGGGACAACAGTAGAAACTTGAGGGCAGGAGGCTCTAGAGGAAGCCTGAAAATTGAACTAGAGAAGTAACAATAACTTGAGAGGTAACATATTTACATATTTACTTGATGCAAAGTACTTGGAGCAAGTCAAAGATAACAGAGAAGCAGGAGAAGAGGGTGAGAGAGATACATGGAGTTAGTCTGGAAATGCCTGGTGGAAGAGCCAAGTCTTTAGCATTTTCCTGAATTTAGTATGGTAAGGCTCCAGGCGGAGGTTTGTGGGTAGGACATTCCAGTGAGTTGGGCCAGCAATTGAGAGAGCATGGTCCCTTGTTGCTGTGAGATGGGCCTTCTTGAGGGGTGGGACTTGTAGGGTGCCTTTGAGATTTGCTTTAGTGGGGCGGGTGGATTGTGTGGATTGGAGCAGTTCGCTGAGCCAAGAGGAATTATTTATGTGGATGGATTTGTGTATGATAGTGAGAGTTTTGAATAGGATGCGTGATGGGATGGGGAGCCAGTGGAGGTCTTTGAGGATGGGGGTTATGTGGTCTGATTTGTGTGCGTTCATGATTATCCTTGCAGTGGCATTCTATAGTATTTGGAGGGGTTTGATGGTGGAGTAGGGAAGGCCAAGGTACAAGGAATTGCAGTAATCCAGCTTGGATGATAGTGTGGATTAGAAGACGGTTCTGAGATCATGTGTGTGGAGGTGTGGCTTGAGCTTTTTATAACATTGAGCTTGTAAAAGCCTTCTTTTAGGACAGAGTTAATGTGTTTTTTTAGGTTTCGTACAGTAGGCTGTGAAATGAGGGAGGTGGCTGTAGGGTCGTTGGGAAGAGAGAGCTTAAGGGTTTGGTGGTTGTGGATGAGGAGAAGCTCAGTTTTTGAGGAACTGAGGGCAAGTTGTAGGGAGTTCTAGTTTAAAAGCTGCTCTATCTCCTTTTTAAAAGTTAGCGCCAGCAGTCTGGTTCCACCCTGGGTTTCAGAGTCAACTTGGCATGTTGATGCATGTGCTGCAGAGAAAGTTCACAAACGAGTAAGATACCCCTCGGGCTGGTTTTGAAAAAAATCCCCTGGGCTGATATTTTCCTGCAATCTGCCCCTGTGTATAGGTGTGAATGGGAGCCTGCCTAGGGGGGTGTGGTGTGAATGGGAGCTTGTATGGGTTGTGTGTATTTGTGTGTGAGAGAGAGAGAGAATTGGAACCTATTTGGGTTGTGTGTGTGTGTGTGTGAGAGAGATAGGAAGAAAGCGAGAAAGAATTTGAGCTACCTGGGTTGTATATGTGTGTGTGTGTGAGAGAGAGAGAGAGAGAGGTCTGAAGGTGGATCCCAACCTGCTAGCAGCTGAAATGAAGGAGGGTCCAAGGTTGCTCACAGATCCTAACCAAAGAAGAGCTGTAAATACCTGGAGGTGTATGAGAGAGCGTGTATGTGTGTATGAGCTTGTGTGTGTATATATGTGTGTAAATATAGTTATATAAAAAAGAGAGAAGAAAATTTGTGTATCTCACTCCCATTATTCCATAACAATCTCAGGGTAACTGTAAATCAAATATTCTCAGTTATAGAGAGCATGGATTTTTAAAATCCTTTTTAGTTTTATTTTTTGGATGCTATTTGATGTGTCTACTGCTTTGAAATATTTTATTTATGTTTTGGACATCTAAAAAAAATAGTATATCAGTTTTTAATTATTTGATGTTTTATTCATCAGCTGTTTTTGAAATAATATTATTAATATGTTTTTATATAGAAATGATGAAATGACGGCAGAAGAAGACCAAACGGCCCATCCAGTCTTCCCAGCAAGCTTTCACACTTTTTTTTCTCTCTCATACTTATCTGTTACTCTTGGATCTTAGTAACCTTTTTTATTCTATTTCCCTTCCACCCCCGCCATTAATGTAGAGAGCAGTGTTGGAACTGCATCTAAGTGAAATAACTTAATTAGTTAGAGGTATTAACCACCGCAATAAGCAAGCTACACCCATGCTTATCTGTTTATCCAGACTATGTAATTCAGTCATTGTTGGTTGTTGTCTGAATACAGATCCACGTTTCTTCATTCCCCCCTGCCGTTGAAGCAGAGAGCCATGCTGCCTATGCATTGAAAGTGAAGTATCAGTCTTGCTTCCCTGCCGTTGAAGCAGAGAGCTATGCTGGATATGCGTGAAGTGTCAAACTTTCTCCCCTGCCGTTGAAGCAGAGAGCTAGGCTGGCTTTGCATTGAAAGTGAAGTATCAGTCTTGCTCCCCTGCCGTTGAAGCAGAGAGCTATGCAGGATATGCATTGAAAGTAAAGTGTCAGTCTTTCTCTCTTGCCATTGAAGCAGAGAGCTATGCTGGATATGCATTGAAAGTGAAGTATCAGGCTTATTTGATTTGGGGTAGTAACCGCCGTAACAAGCAAGCTACTCCCTGCTTTTTTGTGAATGCAAATCCTTTTTTCCACATTTCCTCATTGCCGCTGAAGCTTAGAGCAATGTTGGAGTCACATTAATCATGTGTATGTTTATTGAATAAGGGTATTATCACCAGATAGTAGCCGTCATTCCCATGAGCCACCCACTCTTCATTCACATCCTCTAGACTTTATGGATCCACAGTGTTTATCCCACGCCCTTTACAGTTTTGGTCTTCACCACTTCCTCCGGAAGGTCATTCCAGGCATCCACCACCCTCTCTATGAAGAAATACTTCCTGACATTGGTTCTGAGTCTTCCTCCCTGGAGTTTTAAATCGTGACCCCTGGTTCTGCTGATTTTTTTCCAACGGAAAAGGTTTGTCGTTAACTTTGGATCATTAAAACCTTTCAAGTATCTGAAAGTCTGTATCATATCACCTCTGCTCCTCCTTTCCTCCAGGGTGTACATATTTAGATTCTTCAATCTCTCCTCATAAGTCATTTGATGAAGACCATCCACCTTTTTGGTCGCCCTTCTCTGGACCACCTCCTTCCTGTCTCTGTCTCTTCGGACATACGGTCTCCAGAACTGAGCACATTACTCCAGGTGAGGCTTCACCAAGGACTTGTACAAGGGGATCATCACTTCCCTTTTCTTACTCGATATTCCTCTCGCTATGCAGCCCAGCATTCTTCTGGCTTTAGCTGTCGCCTTGTCACATTGTTTTGCCGACTTCAGATCGTTAGACACTATCACCCCAAGGTCTCTTTCCTGCTCCGTGCACATCAGCCCTTCACCCCCTATCGAATACAGTTCTTCCGGATTTCCACACCCCATATGCATGACTCTGCACTTCTTGGCATTGAATCTCAGCTGCAATATGTTCGACCACTCTTCCAGCTTCTTTAATTATTTTATTATGTATTTATTTCTTGATTTTATTGTTTAAAGTTTGAGGAATGGTGATGGTTCTGTTTTTTCTTTGTTGCAGTGCATACAGAGTCTGGTTTCTTGCATTTCCATTTCAGTATTTGTCTGCAAGTTTGTATTTCTACTTTTTAGTTACTTTCAGGACTATCCAGTACCGAGCGGTAGGAAGAGCTGCGTTAGTGCCTACTGCACCCGCTGTTACCGCCCGCACAGTGCAGCTCACCTACCGCTCGATCCTGAACACTAATTTTATTTAAATGTAAACCGCGTCCGAAAAGCCTTAGACCCGCGCAACCCATTTTACTGGATAGAGCGCCTATACAGTATCCTGGGTGCGCGGGCCTAAGGCTTCACGCCACGCTGGTATCTGTCATTTCAAATGTCATTTGAAATGACAGATACCAGGAAGCGAAAAAACTAAAAGCAAAAAGTAAGTCGCTTCGCCGCTTCACTCTTCCCTCCTCCCGGAGCAGGGTGCGAAAAGCAGCCTTGCTCCGGGAGGAGGGAAGCGGCGAAGCGGCGAAGCGACTTACTTCTTGCTTTTGGTTTTTTTGCTTCACCGCTGTCAGTGTCTTCCCTTCCTCTTGGATCAGGGAGCGAAAGTGCTCCGGGAGGAGGGGAGAAGAGATGACAGCGGCGAAGCGAAAAAACCAAAAGGGGACCCGACCCGACTTACTTTTGCAGCCGTCCGGCATCGCTGCTCCCCTGCCTTGTCCGGCATCGTTGCTCCCCCGCCTCGTCCGGCATCGCTGCTCCCCCGCCTCGTCCGGCATCGCTGCTCCCCCGCCTCGTCCGGCATCGTTGCTCCCCTGCCTTGTCCGGGAAGATGGCTGCCAGCACGGGGGAAAGCGGCCCCTGTGCATTCAATTGGCTGCCGTGACGCCAAACGTCGTGACGTCACGTCTTGAGCAGCCAATTGAATGCACAGGGGCCGCTTTCCCCCGTGCTGGCAGCCATCTTCCCGGACAAGGCAGGGGAGCAACGATGCCGGACGAGGCGGGGGAGCAGCGATGCCGGACGGCTGCAAAAGTAAGTCGGGTTGGGTCCCCTTTTGGTTTTTTCGCTTTGCCGCTGTCATCTCTTCTCCCCTCCTCCCGAGCAGGGCGCGAAAAGCAGCCTTGCTCCAGGAGGAGGGGGGACACTGACAGCGAAGCAACTTACTTTTAGCTTTTTGAAAAAAAACCAAAATTGCTTTTGGGTTTTTTTCGCTTCGCCGCTGTCGGTGTCTATTCTTCCCTCCTCCCGGAGCAAGGCTGAAAAAGCAGCTCCGGGAGGAGGGAAGAACTGAAGCGGCGAAGCAACTTACTTGCACGGGGGAAAGCAGTCTCCGTGGCAGCCCCAGTCCTCTCCCCTCCTCCCGAAGCCAAAAAAAAAGTGAAAAAAACATTGTAGCCCCCCTCCGGACATCGGAGGGGGGCTGCAACGTTTTTTTCGCTTTTTTTTTTTTTGGCTTCGGGAGCAGGGGAGAGGACTGGGGCTGCCACGGAGACCGGCACCCATGATCGCGGCCGGGGCAGGTGAGCGGGGGCTGGGGGAAAGCTTGCCATCTACCCTTACCCCTGCCTCTACCGCAGGGGTCAGGGTAGGCGGTAAGTTTGCAGGTTAAACGCGCGACAAAACGGCAGGGAAAACTAGCGATAGTCGGAGCGCGGGTTACGGGATGCTAGGGAATAGCTAATTCGCTCGTTTGCATGCAATATACATGCCGCGGGCGGAAGGGGTTGCCCGGGGAATTTAGGACGCGGTAGGAGTAGGTTAAAGGGGATTCGGGATCGCAGGAAGGGCTAACGCGGCCGGAACGTGAGTAAAAAACGGTTTAGGAGCAGGGTAAACACTGCCGCACTTTACAGGATAGGCCTGTATATTCTGAATTTGTTGAGGGTCTGTTTATGTTCTTCATGTGTGACTGAGGTGAGGCATTCTTCTAATAGGAAGTGTATTACTGTATTCAGGTTTTCAGAGGGTCAAATCCGCACATAACACATTACAATAAACCTAAATACCATATGGGTTCCAAGTGACTTTTTTTGCAGGGATTTCTGGTTGGCATCAAAGCAGTGCATGTAAATATAATGTAAGTAATATTTTAAACTTAGAACACTGTACTTTGATATTTTTCATGTGAAATGTTATAATAAATGCCTAACTCTTAACTGTGGGGTAGATTTTAAAAGGGTGCACACATGTGCGAGCGCTACCCGGCATGCGCACATGTATGCTCAATTTTATAACTAGAGTGTGCAGGCTGGGGCTGAAGTAAGTTGTGCGCGCCAGCTGACTGCCGGAGCGTGATCCCAAGCACAGCAGCAAATGGCCACTGTGCCTGGAGCTTCTGGCCCTGCCCCCACCCCACCCTTGGACCACCCACACCCCGCCCCTTCCCCGCCCCTTTTTGCATGCCCCGGTACCTACACGCGTCCCGGAGCTTTATGCACATCGCCGGGACTTTTTAAAATAGGCCCGGCGCATGTAACCTTTTTAAAATCCAGCCCAGTGGGTGTGGAACAGGCCAGAAAGGGATGTTGGGGATGGGGGTGCAAGGCTATAAGGTTTGCCTAGGGCACCTAATACTCTTACACAAGCCATGGATTCCGGGGAAGGGGATAAAGAGCCAGGGAGTAGGTCTGACAGTTTTTAATATTTGTATCACTGGAGGAAGCAGTTTTTTGGTTTTTTTTGGTGGGCCTGGGACAGAGAATGAATGAATTGGGGGGGGGGGGGGGGTGTAGCACAGTAATTGTTAACTCACGGCAGCAAAAAAAGCTAGCACTGGCCCTGAGTATGTGTGAGCATCTGTGAGAAGAAGCATTTATGTGAGCATCTGTGTGTGTGTGAAAGAGCATGTGTAAGAGAATCTATGTGTGTGTGAGAGCATATGTAAGCATCTGTGTGAGAAGGAACATGTGTGAAAGCATCTGTGTGCATGTGTCAGTGCATGTTTGTGTTTGTATATGTTTGTGTGTGTGAGAGATAGCATAAATATGTGGGTGTGTATATATATTTATGAGAGGGAAGATCACCCTCCCTTCCCCCCACAATAATCCAAGGAAATCTCAGGGGCACTGGAAATCAAATGTTCCCAGGTATGGAAAGTGTAGATTTTTAAAATATTTATTAGTTTTAATTATTGGGTGTTATTTCATATCTGCCATTTTGCAATATTATTGTTTGGGAAATGTTACAATTTTTATGAGTTTCTAATTATTGGCTTTTAGTGTATTCAATGTAGGTATGTGCAAAGCTCAAACATTTCAGTTCGGGCTTCGTTTTCGGCCTGCTGTAGGAAATATCGATTTTCCCATGGTTCAGGCCTTTCTGATTCAGGGGGGGGGGGCCCGAATTTTGGTTAGTGCGCGCTAACATTTTAACTTTAGCGTGCACTAATTCTAGCGCACACTAATGGGAGTTAGTGCGCACTAACCTGAAACTTTATTTTTTCCGAAATTTCGGAAAAAAATCAGTTCAGATTTCGGTGTCCCCGAACCAGAATGTATTAGGAAATTTCAAAGAATTGAAATTGCCTAATTCGTCCTTGATGATAGTACATCCCTAATTCAATGGTTGTTTTGAAATATTCTTTTTATTAGTATGATTGTTTATTTATTTATTTATTTAAAATCTTTTAATATACTGATGCTCAAGATAAATGTCTTATCATACCGGTTTACAGCAAAACGTGGGATAACCAAAAAGTATAGGAGGAAGTAATAAAAAACAGGGTAATGCAAATTCAGGACAAGAGAGCAGGAAGAATTAGCTAACATAGAGTAACTATAGAGTAACCAATAAGTAATTTATAAACTTAACTTGGCGGGTAACCATGTAGGAAATCAAACAAACAAACAAACAAACAAACAGTCAGTTCTTCATAGTGTTACTGTAGTGTAGACCATAAGTAGTTTGTCAACTTAACTGGGCGAGTTACCATGTCTGAGATCAAAGGTAGTATAGTGTAGACCAAAAGTAGCTTATAAACTTAACTTGGCGAGTTACCATGTCGGAGATCAAACAAACACTCAGTTCTTCAGGGGTGATTGAGTCTAAAAGGGGGACTTTTATTGATTGTTATTTTTATTTTCTTTGATTTTATTGCTTTTAGGAATGTCATTTCTATTTTTCCACTGATGCTCAGTATATTGAGCTTTCCAGTTCATTTCTATTTAAATTTTATGGTTTTTTTATTAGTATTTGTTAAGGGTCTGTCTATATCCTGCATATGGGACTGAGGTGAGCTATTCTGCTGATATATGGTTTCTGTGTAGGGATCTATAGCAGCCTGGCTTTTTGTAGTTAGGATTTTTACTGTTTGAGGGCTGGCAGTTAGTATGGGTAGTTTACAAATATTGTAATTGTAATTCAATTTACTCTGGGCTTTCTGAGGGCAAAGCCCACAACCAACATGCATTATTATAGGCCTAATGCCATATGCATTCTGAGTGTGTTTTTTACAGAGCTGTGATATTTTTACTTCAGAAGACTATATTCTCAATGCTCTTTTTCATGTAAAATTGATTATTAAAAATGCAGGGTTTTTAGTTGAGTGTCAAGAGGGCAGGGGCCCAAGGGTGCAAGACTGTAAAGTTTATCTATGGTGTCTAATGCCCTTGTACCAACCTGGAGAGAATGTGCCAAACAAAGACCCCCCCACAATTCACCCACTTCTCCAGGGGGAAAAGGCTGGGGAAAATGTGGGAGGCAAGTCTTAGGGTCCCTGGGAGTGTGACAGGGTTGCCAGCGTCCTAGAAACATTAACACTGACACTCCATCTGCCTCTGCTCTGGGAACTCTGACCTCTGCTTTCCTCCTTCCACAGTATTTGAAATCACTAAAAGGACCAGATTACAGAGATATACCCCTTGCCCTTCTTGATAGTTTGACCTGTATCGTGCCTTGAGGGGGAGGGAGGGCACAATCTCATCCCTCATCTCAGGCAGCGGATTGCCTTGAATCGCCCCTGCCCACAAGGGAAGAGATCTGTGCCTGGTCCATGCATAAATCAGTGTGCCATCTGGTCAGACTATACTCCAGTGACATCTATCACCACATTAAAAGCATAGTCATTCATCTTCCACTAAAGTAAGTCTGTGGATTACAGTTAAATCAAATTTCTGTATTGTTTCTAATTTTATTTCTTGGATCCTTGGTCCCATCACTGTACCCAGGGGTGGAAATGAGCATCCCTTACCACATCCCAATTGAACTCTTTGTATGCTGGTTTTAAAAGGAATTGGCCAAGTTCCTGGAAGAAAAATCCATCCTGGACTGGACCTTGGTGGAGACAGGATACTGGACTCGATGGACCTTGGTCTGACCCAGTACAAAACATGATGGGGCCAATATTCAGTCGTTGAGTGGCTTGGCTAGCTATCCGGATAAACCGATCTGGCTAACTAGCAGGGTATATTCAGCAAATATACTCAGCTATTTTAAAGTTAGCCACATATGCTTATGCAGCTAACTTTAGAACAGGTCAGCAGCTAACACCGCTCCTCCTGGATATGACTTCCACCCATCCCCAGAATGCCCCTGACTTATATAGCTAAATTCTAGCCACATAACATTCAATATCGCCGGTTAGCCATTTAGCTGGATAACTTTTCAGTTATCTGTCTAAATGGCTTTTGAATGTCAACCTCCTTATGCTCTTATGCTCTCTATAGGAGGCAAAAAATCATTTTCGACAAAACTGGAAACCAGAAGGAAGAAGAGTTGGTTTGAATACACAAGCAAAAAATACCAACTGACAACCACATAGATTAAACATATCTGACTAGTGATAAGGAGCATGTGTGAAACAAATACAAGCAGTACATATTTACCTCATGGACCATATCAACAAACTATCTTGTTCTATGACTTTTTATAATTTATGGCTGTCTACAGCCTCATAAAATATGTATTCTGGCATTATTTTATATACAGATCTTGGATTTTAAAAAGCAAACAATCTTCTAAGGAGATAACTAGTCACGAGATGCTGTACTCAAAAACAAGATAACACACAGTGTTGTTATAACATTCTCTAGTCTTTGGTTGTTTATACTGCATTCATGCTTCAGATCATACGGTTTCCAGCTGACTCCATTTTGTTCAGGATAGGTTGATATAATGCTGGTTTACTCTATTGTCTCTGTAGACTTAGTTCTGATGTTCCTAATGATCTTTGTAAGAAAAGTAAGCTTACAAGTCCATGCAGGACCTGGATCAGCCTGGATCAGCCTGTCCTGAAAAGCTGGAGCCAATTTGCAACCCTATTCAATCCATATCCTACAAGTTATGTTTCTGCTAATTGCTCAATTTGCAGCTACCCAATAGAAATTTGCAAAGAATTTGAAGCTGAGCAAGAACCAGGAGGAAAAATCTGAAGTTAATCCAAAAATTCTGAAGCAGATTAAAAAAAATCCATGTAGAAGTGAAACATCCACTTTTGATCTCCATAAAATCTGAAATGGATCTACTGAAATTTGTATCACATATATCTGAAGTCTTGAAATTAGATTTTCCAAACTACTTTAGATTTTTGTGAAAAAGAAAGAAAGCTTTTGGTGAGATGATTCAACAAACCTTTAAATTTCTTTTGTGTTTGGCAAATTATTTGACAAACCTTTTGGCAATGCCAAATTGGCATATCTATAGTCTCCAGTGCCATAAAGCTAGTTTCAAAGTGAGTGTCTAAGAGGCCAATGGACTAAGCTGCAATACCATGGGCTATTATTGAGTGTTAAGAAATATACGATATTGGCCCATGCAAATGACATGCAAACCACTGTGGAATAAGTTGCACACTTTAAAATTTGTATAATAATGCTGTCATTATTACAAAAAAAACTAAACCTCCTTCAGTAATATGCTTGCATGTACAATTGTGCATTTTAATGCATATTATTATGTTATCCATTCATAAGTAATGAGCTGATTGACGTACTTATGCTCTCATTACCTATTTTTGCATAGCTTTTTGCACCAGTGTTTGTGATAACTAAGGAACATGAGCAAAAGCAGTTAATCCTCATGCCTTGGGTTATGGGTAGCAACTGCTGCTCTATGCAGGTTACACTCAGGCAGAAACGTTACACCTAAAGTTAATATTTACCCCTTTTCTTCATTTCCATCCTCTTGCCATTAGAAATTCTCTGTTTAGGGATGTGAATCGTTTTAGGACGATTAAAATTATCGTCCGATAATTTTAATATCGTCTTAAACCGTTATGGAACACAATACAATAGAGATTCTAACGATTTATCGTTATAAATCGTTAGAATCGTGAGCCGGCACACTAAAACCCCCTAAAACCCACCCCCGACCCTTTAAATTAAATCCCCCACCCTCCCGAACCCCCCCCCAAATGACTTAAATAACCTGCAGGTCCAGTGGCGGTCCGGAACGGCAGCGGTCCGGAACGGGCTCCTGCTACTGAATCTTGTTGTCTTCAGCCGGCGCCATTTTCCAAAATGGCGCCGAAAAATGGCGGCGGCCATAGACGAACACGATTGGACGGCAGGAGGTCCTTCTGGACCCCCGCTGGACTTTTGGCAAGTCTTGTGGGGGTCAGGAGGCCCCCCCCAAGCTGGCCAAAAGTTCCTGGAGGTCCAGCGGGGGTCAGGGAGCGATTTCCCGTCGCGAATCGTTTTCGTACGGAAAATGGCGCCGGCAGGAGATCGACTGCAGGAGGTCGTTCAGCGAGGGTTCCGGCGCCTCGCTGAACGACCTCCTGCAGTCGATCTCCTGCCGGCGCCATTTTCCGTACGAAAACGATTTGCGGCGGGAAATCGCTCCCTGACCCCCGCTGGACCTCCAGGAACTTTTGGCCAGCTTGGGGGGGGCCTGTATCATATCTCCCCTGTCTGTCCTCTCCTCCAGGGCAAATATATTTAGGTCCTCCAGTCTCATCTCACATCATTTTGGTTGCCTTTCAAATGACCACTTCCACAATGTCTCTATCCTTTTGGAGATATTGTTATTATTTGTAAGGGTTTTGGGTGGATCCCTGGACCTGTGGCAGATGACCACGCTCACGGGGGGAAGTCCAGTGAGGGGCCACAGGTCAGGCTCAGCGTAGGAGACACGCACACTAGTTCTTTTATTATACAGGATTGGTGAACTACCAGAGGTGGCAGTAGTGAGCTGGAAAGTAGCCCGGTTGGGCTTGTAGTCCCTCAGGCTCTGGAACAGCGATCCCACAATGGCTGTGCTGTAATAGATAGAACTAATATTGTGAGTAGTAGCAGGATATGCAGAGTTCAGGAATAGAGCCTCGTTGGTAATGTACTCACGCAGCGGTCTCTCAGTGTGGAGCACAGGAGCTGGAGTAAAGGCAGGCCCTCGAGGAGCGAGTACCTGGTTCCAGGGAATAGCTCTGAGAGATAGAGATGGTAATTCACAGATGTTATAGGCAGCGGTGTCTTCCTGGCAGAAGTGGAGTCTAAGTAGCGAGTCCAGGAACAAGGGCCCTCAAGGAGCGAGTACCGGTTCCAGACTGCGACCTGAAAGATAAGAAAGAGAGAGAGGCCCCCGAGGAGTGGGTACCCCAAATAGAGTAGGTCCAAAGGAGGCAGAGTTGCAAGGTACGGAGAGTGAATCCCATCCATTAGGAAACCTTTGCTAACTCGATTAGCTAGCAATCACGTAGGCCTTTTGTATCCTGGATGCATGACGTCATCACAGGGGGATGCCCCTGAGGTTCATGCCACTGAAGGTACTTGAAGCAGGGCTGCGCGGCATGTGCACCCTAAGGCAGCTGAACAGCATGGCAGGAGGCAGCGTCCAAGCCAGTTCGGGGATGCTGGAGAGGACGGCAGGCAGACGCCGAGGCAGCCAAATGTCCGTTAACTGCAGGAGGAGTCGCCAGAGAGGTAAGGAGGGCGGAGTGGAGACATCGGGCAGCGACAGTCGTAACAGATATACTCTCCAGAACTGGAACACAGCACTCCAGATGATGCCTCACCAAAGACCTATACAGGGGCATTATCACCTCTTTTTTCTTGCTGGTTATGCCTCTCTATACAGCCTAACATTCCTTTGGCCTTAGCCCCTGCCTTGTCATATTGTGTCTCTACCTTCAGATCATCAGGCACTATCACTTCAATGTCTCTTTCCTGGTCTGTGTACAATCACATACAGATCTTTTAGATTATTGCACACTAAATGCATGACTCTGCACTCTTGGCATTGAAACCTAGCTGCCAAAATTTCAACCACTTTTCGAATTTTCTGAGCGCTTCTCATTCTCTTTTGTTCTTTAGGGGTGTCCACTCTGTTGCAGATCTTAGTGTACACTGCTCTAGCTGAATACTGTAATTGTGGACCTATAACATTTTCTATCTCGCATAAGGATGTGTTAAGACTGGTGAACTTCTGCTATCTGAAAATATGCATCTACTTAAAAGAAGCAAATTACATGCAAGTCATTTTTTAATGCTATACATGTCTTTATTAGACATTTAGTAAGACTGATATGCTCATGGTCAGAATAAACCACTTCCAATGCATAGGTAGCTAGAATCAAATATTAACATTCATACAATATAGTGATTCAGTCTTAAAACACCAGATATTTAGTATATTTTTGTATTTTTCATCACAAAGAACTTAAAGAGGGCTATAAAGGATCATAATATTGCACAATACTGGCATTGCAACAATTCACATCTGCAGACAGTGATAACGAATGTTTCCACAACATAGACATTATTTTTGTATTTATTTTTATTTTCATATCAATATGCTCTGAATATAATCAGATCCCAGGTGTGCTCTTGGATTTATTTAATGATACTAGCTTGATAAAATGTCTAAACTTTTTAAAATCTTGCTCTCTTAATACAGTGTAAAAACTTGGGACATTTCAAGGACTGCTAGTAGTTGGCAGGGTATAAGTGGCAATGAGATTATTCAGCTGTTGGCAGCAGATTTTTCACAAGTCTGTGCTGGGATCATGATGATGCACTTTTGAAAATTCATTCCCATTTTATTTTTTTCCTGGCTCACCTCCCCAAAACTCTAAGGATGCCCATTATCTGTCTAAATCCAGTCCTGGCATGAAAAGCTTTTGCTGTGCAATGACCTTAAACCCTTTTCTTCATCAGGTTTACTGGTCCCAATTTTTTTTTTTTGTATAGGTAGCAGGCTATAGAAATTAGAGATGTGCAGTCGTTTGCAATGAAATAGGAAACAAAGAAGATATTTCCTATTTCATTGCATTTCGGGAAGTAAAAAAAAACCAAAAGGAAAACCCATGAAATTTTGTGTGGTTTTCCTAACCCTCCCCAACTCTTCAAATTTAATGAAATATAACCCCCCCCCCCCCCCAACCCTCCTGACTCCCCCAGGGTCCATGGTGGTCCAGTGTGCATCCCGGGAGCGATCTCCCACTCTGATGCCATCAGCTGCCAGTAATCAAAATGGCATCAACAACCCTTTGCCCTTACCATGTGGCATGGGCCATCCATTGCTCCTGCCAAGTGACAGGGGCCGGTCAATGGCACCAATAGCCCCTGTCACATGGTAAGGCAAAGGACCGCCAGCACCATTTTGATTACTGGCAGCCGACGGCCCAAGAGTGGGAGATTGCTCGCAGACCCCCCACTGGACCTCAAGGGACTTTTGGCAAGTCTTGGGGGGGGGGGGGGGTTGGGAGGATTGGGGGCATTGTATTTAATTAAATTTGAAAAGTTGGGGTGTTTTTTTTAACGAAATTGGCAATGAAAAAAAAATCAAATCCAGGGGTGGACTGAAATGGCCAACCCCTGAACCCAAAATGAAATGGGGACGAAAAAAAAATTATGCACACCTCTAATGGAAATACCTAACATTATTCCATTAAAGTAATTTGTAAACTAGAGCAAAATTGCAAGTTAATACAGGGAAAGAATTTGGAAGATAAATTTCCAAAGACAATAGGAACTAGACAATAAAGCTCACCATAAAAAAAAATGTACAGTGGAGTAGGTAATAATTTAACATATATAATAAAATATCCTTAACATGGAATGAAAAAAGTTTATTATGTACACATTCAATATTAGTCTCAATAGTGTGGCTACGGTAATAGTGTGCATGAAAATCTAAATATCTATGCTGTGCATGGTACCCCAATGTAGAAATTCTGCATGCTAACCAGCTCCTTCATTTTAGGAATGTTAGCATGGGGGAGGTGCAGACTCCAGAACTATACACAGTATTCCAAATGAGATCTCATCAGGGACCTATACAGGGGAAATATCACCTATTTTTTCTACTGACCATTCCTCTCCCTTTACAGTCAAACATCTTTCTGGCTTTTGCAGTCACTTTAGCCCCCTGCTTGGCCACCATCATCAGATATGATGACCCCCAGATTACACTCATCTTTCATGCTTAGAATTTCACCCCTTTTATTATACCTCTCAATTGAGTTTTTTCAGCCTAAATTCATAACTCTGTATTATTTAGCACTAAATCATAGTTGCCAGAATCTAGACTATTCCTTGAGCTTTGCTAGATCTTTCCTTATATTTTTTACACCTTCTTGGCTGTCCACCTTATTGCAGGTCTTCAGCAAAAAGAAAAACCATTCCCGACAATCCTTCTGCAATGACCCTCCAAGGCAGTCCTATCCTATTGCCAAAAAACAAAAGCCCCTTCCAGAGGTAAGATGCTTCCACTCTCCCCTCCCCAAAAAAGCAAGATCCCACCCTGCAAATTACCCCTGACCCCCACCACCCCACCTGCCCAGAAATCTCGTGGCTAACTTTCAAACATGTGCTTAGAAGGATCTGCACATACTTGCTATAGTATTTTAGAATCTGTGCAAATCTGTCCACTCAGATTTTAAAATACATGATTCTTGCCCCTGACATAAGTTTTAGTACATGTGAATGTCCACACAAATGGGAAGTGTTATATGTGTGTATGTTTCAACACATATGGGCGCGCATTACAGTTTTGCAAGAGTAGGTTCATTCCAAAATGGACTCCCCCCCTACCAGCAAGACAGTCACATTTCACCACCAGGACAAGCCCAGGCAAGAGTTCCTTGTAGTGAAGAACAAGCACCTGCTCTCCCCTATCCAGGAGGTCTGCAGGAATAATAGAATTTGGAATAGGCCTGGCGACCAAACCAAACAGCATATATTGATGCATGAAGGAACAGAAAAAACCCCAATAACACAGGGTCAGGAGATTACAGGATAAAACCATGGAAACAGCAATGAAATTGTCAAAAAGCATCAACATTAAAATAAGAGCATTTTATTCCTAATTCCTCTATGTATAAATTGAGGACCTCAAATAAAAGGCCCAGGAGCTGTGCTGCAAGGAAGGGGAGTAGTTGGTTCAGCTGTGTGCTAGGTAGGAGGAGGCTGAAGGTAAGTTCATTAAATGCACATCAGGGAGATGTTTACATGGTTTTTCTATTTCATGCTTCCATTCCAGTCCCCACTGGTGCTGTGACACTCAAAAGACCCTGTCTCTGCCAGTAGTGGCAAGAAATCCACATTTACATTAATTTCTTCCTTATAAAACCTCTGGCTCATGACCTGCACAGTCATGGGGCACAACTTTTAATGCACTCACAGGTCAACTATTGAAATATGTTGTTAGAACCTACTGCTAAAACCCTTTCCAGGGAATTTCTAGGCCTTCTTTACAATAAGGACTCATTGCCTTGTGGATACAATATATCATGGCTGTTGACAGCTTGACATACTCCAACACATACCTCTCAGTCACTGGTTCTATTTCAGAGCCCTTATTACTACTAGAGATGTGCAGCGATACTGTACTTCGGTTCAGGCTTCATTTTCAGCCCACTGCAGGAAATTTCGTTTTTCCCGCGGTTCAGGCTTTTTTTTTTTTTTCGGGGATGCCGATTTTCGGGTTACCGTGCACTAACCCGGAAAACAAATTTTTCTGAAATTTCAGAAAAATTGCATTCATTTTTCAGTTCTCCCAAACCAGGACGAATTAGACAATTTCGTTGAAATTGTCTAATTCGTGAAAAACAAATGCACATCCCTAATTTACTACTAAGTACCATGCACTAAAAGAATACTATACAGAAGCCAACGTATCTATATGATCACTTCCCATTGCTGCTATCTCTTCCATAACAGATTGTATGATGCTGCACATCACATCCCTGTGCATACCAGCTGATGGCTTTATACACTTTTATCCATGTCCATAGACCCCAACCAGCTCAGAGGAGGAAGATAAGGAAGAGGAAGAGTGTGCGGCCATCACCACTAGACCCTGCAGCAACACAGCAGCCACACACACAAACCCAACTTGTGGCCACAGAGCTGAGCCTAATAGGTCACTGCTTATTCTCCCCTCCCCTGTAATGCCTCCTTTCTGTTTTGTCCCAGGACCACTAGACACAAGTCCTGAGAGTGCCCAGCATTGCTAACTGAGGCCTAGAGGTGCTAAGCCATGATGTTTTATTGCAGTAGGGGTCCCATTATTGCATGGGGTGTCACCACAATATTAGGGCCCTTCCCCCCAAAAAGCATTGTGACTGTCTGGCTCTTTCTTTTGTCTCACGGGCAAACAGCACAGGACAAAAGAACATGGCATATGGCTCTTTAACGCAATGGCGGCCCCAAGCTCAAGGGACTGCCATTGCCTTAAAAGGACCACTGGCCCAAAAAGAAAAATCATGGCAAATGGGGAGGTTGAGCTGGAGTCAGTGCTGACCCTTATCTCAACCCGGGGCCACCAGTTGAGGCGGCCCCGACTCCACTCAAAATGTACAAAAGAAACCTGCACCTGCGTGATGACAGCCCCGGTTCCCCACTCCCCCAAGTGATAACCAAGGAATCTCCACCACCCAACAAGCCCCTCTACTGATACAGGGATGGCCTCATCATGTACTGCAGCTGAAGAAGAGAGGCACATTAGTGCTGACAAGTCCTCAGACATCTCTCACCAAACATCAGCTGTCAGGAGTACCTCTCCCCTCCAGAGTCCTCTGGCAGCTATCACCCATTGTTACTGTTCTCAGTATCTGTGGCCTCCAAAGGCACTGTGAGTAGTGACCACATACCACTGCAATGAGCACTAGACTGAGGCAGTCCAAGGAACTAGAGCCATCCCCTAAAAGAAGAGGATGGCCTAGGAAACATTAAGTTGCTTTGCTATGCACAAATATCACTTTGTATTACAAATAAATGCATCTTCACCACTATAG
This sequence comes from Rhinatrema bivittatum, assembly GCF_901001135.1. Lineage (NCBI taxonomy): Eukaryota > Metazoa > Chordata > Amphibia > Gymnophiona > Rhinatrematidae > Rhinatrema > Rhinatrema bivittatum. The sequence goes on from NC_042623.1 coordinate 76,983,898, forward strand.
AAAATTTCTTTGCATCAGTGTTCTTTATCTCAAAGGCCTGCAGGTGAGTATGGCGATATCTCTCCTGCAATTCTTCCTCACTCAGATCATATCATTCCTCACTCAAGTTGTATGCCTCTTCTTTCTCCTCCTCTTCATCATGGAGCCCTGTAAGTTTATCATGTTGTCCCTCTGGAGGAGGCAGGCCTTAGCTTTTGACCAGGTTATGAAGCATGTAGCAGGCTAGAAATCTTACAGGTCTTTGTAGGGTTGTAGCGAAGATATCCCCTTGCTCTGTCCAAGCAGCAGAAACATGTTTTGATTAGGCCAAAGGCTCCTTCGATGACTGCCTTTGTTTGCCAGTGGGCCCTATTGTAGTGCACATCTGTTGCAGTCTGAGGGGTATGCCAAGGGATCATGAGCCTAGTTTTGAATGGATATCTTCTATCACCTGTAGGGGAGAAGGCAGAGAAGAGCAGAATAAGATATCCTCAGCTGATAGACAGTGAAGCTGTCCTCTGGTAGAAGCTGATCTCCTGGGCTAAAGTCATAAGGCCACATAGATATGTGGGCGAGAAAAGGGCAGAGGTTAGTTGCTGAGTATTTTAGTAGGGGTTGCATATCTAAGTAATATAAGGGATCTGGCTATTATACTGCCCTCCAGCCAGCAGGGGCCCTTAGTGGGTCATATTCATGCTGCCTCAGTCCTCCAAGTTTCCATGGTTTGGAGGTCCTGCTGGCAGCCATGTTTGCAGCATGATGCATCAGTTCCACTCTTTTATGAGCCTGCCTCACAGTAAGATCCCTGTCTCAGCTTGGACACTCCTGTAGTCCATGTTGTGGCCATTTTGACTCTTGTCTCAGACATTGCTATTGTTTGGCTTTATGTTCTTTGAATTTGGCCCCATTTTGTGGTGTTCTGTTTCTGTTTTGCTTTGTGTTATTCTTGTGTTCTGTTTTGTGGTGCATTTCTGTGACCTGTCTTGTATTTGTTTGTGGGCATTTTTCTATTCTCCCCTTGTTTCTGCAGGGCTGTCCTGTTCTAGTGAGTGCCTCCTATTCCTCCTTCCTCAAGTGCACCACCAGTTGAAGTTCTGCTGGCCACCAGAACCTAAAGGCTCAATCTGAGGAGGAGATGGCCAGTACAGATAAAGATTTTATTCCTAGCCAATCCTGTCCGGCATAGCCTGATCCTGCACACCTGTTCTTCCCTGAGTCCTGCCCACTCTTGCTCAGGGGGGTTACTTAAATACTAGCACTAATGCCCTAATACCTAGAAGCTAGCTTCCAATGATAAGACTTCCTGGAAGCCTTCATGGATTCTTGAACATGAGAGAATGTAGGCATCATGACAGGATTCTGTTATGTTCGGTGTGTCTTTGAACGAGAAGTGGGCCTTTGGGTTGTGGAGAGTGGATACTCCAGTCACAGGGAGGAGTCCTCTGGGCCCTTACCACAACAGGCAAGGTCTCAGCAATAAAGGACAACAGAGGATTAACTTTAATATACAGCCGATGGTGATCTGAGGAGCGGATCAATGGAGTCAGTCCAGATAGTAGTCCGCAGTGCAGAGTGGTCCGGTAAATACCTTCTCTAGGCGTAGCTTGTACTGGCAATTCTGGTAGTGGTCTGCAGCGCGGGGTAGGCTGGAAGCCGATGGCATGCACAAGACAGAGGGGATCCAGTAGTGGCCCGCAAGTGGGGTAAACCGAGAATCTGTGCCACAAAGGTAGTAGAGCAAGTTCTGTACTCACACCGGTACCTTAGACATAGATGGAAGATCAGGCACCGAGGAGGTCCTGTTGAGGAACCACGAGGGTCATTCTGGAATGATGCAGGACTCATTGGAATGAAAGAGAGATGGCTCTCCGAGGAGCGGATAGCCCTGAGTGCGGCAAGGCCAACTAAGAGAGTAGAAGTCCCAGCGTGGCAGAAATAGCAGGAAGGAATCCTTGCTAACTCATATAGCAAGAGGTCAGCTGAGTTTAAGTATGGTAGGCGGGTGACATCATGCAGTGGGGATGCCCCGAGGTTTCTGCCATGACGTGGTTAAGAAGAGGGCAGGTGCGTGCCTTAGCTGAACCCAGTTGTAAGATGGCTGCTGGGAGCGCCCACACAGTCTGAGCACGCCATGAGGGTTGGAGCTTGGAAGCGGAGGCCACCATTCTCCCCAGACTCGGAGCAGTATATTGAAAGGAGGTGAGCAGCAAAGGCCGCAGCCGCCTGCGACCGACGGGTGCAACAGATTCTGGAAACCTGGCACGACATCCATGATGATCTCCTTGGTATTGCAACTCACTTGCATGTTGATGGAGTAGAAGCTGTTGTGGTTGTGGAAGCTGACCTTGTAGTCTGCAAGTGCCCTTATAGGGACATAAGTACAATTGATAGCCCCCAAAACAGAGGAAAATTATGCAATTTTGTCAACATCAGTCATATTTGTTGTTGTTGCTGTTTACTCTGAGGGAAATATATAATATATAGTGATATGTTTTCCTGAGAAATGCAGCCAGAAACTGAACCATGCATATGGAGGTGGCTATTAATTGGCTTATTCCAGGAAGCCTGTGAGGAAATTTATTGGGCTGTTAAAATATCAAGGGTTAAAAGTGGCACTTAGGGAAGACAAGGCCATAGCAAAAATCTTAATTAATTCTTTGCTTTGGTGCTTACTGAGGATAATGTTGGGGAGATACCTATGCTGGAAAAGGTATTTGATGATGATTTGGAGGAACTGAATCAAATCACGGTAAACCTAGAAGATGTTATAGGGCAAATCTACTGGACCAGACAGTATATACACACCAGATTCCCAAAAGAACTAAAAAATGAAATTGTAGATCTATTACTAGAAATGTATATTATTTATTATTATTTATTTATTTATTTTTATATACCGGTATTCAATTTTACATATCACATCGGTTTATATTTAAACAAAATTTGCAGGAACTCATTCGTTACCTTTGTCAAATACATTAAACATTTAAATATGGGGATTGTTAACAAGGGATATAAAAGAACATGGGGAATGGCTAACACTACGGGATGCACAAAGGGGTGCACGATGCACGGCACGCGACGCCTGGTGTTCTGGCACCGTTTAACATCTGTCACAGTCCTCTGTTGCGTCAGAAGGGGCGGGTCTCCCGATCGAGGATCACTCACTGCCCCTCCCCTCTCAGTTCCAGATGGATTCTTTCACCTTTTTTTTCTTTCTTTCTGTCTTTCTCATCACTGTTAGTTATTTCAGGGAGCCCGGTGGTGATGGTGTGTGGCATCCCTGTGCGCAGGCACCCGGTGTATAATTTGTCATTAAAATCATCTATTGTATTTAAAGACTAGAGGGTGGCCAATGTAATGCCACATTTTTTAATGGGCTCTGGGTGATCTGAGAAACTATAGTCCAGTGAGTCTGACTTCAGTGTTGAAATCTAAAGAACAAAATCACAGAACATATCGAAAGCATAGTTTAATGGGGCATAGCCATTATGGAATTACCCAAGGGAAGTCTTGCTTCACCAATCTGCTTCATTTTTTTGAAGGGGTTAATAAATATGTGGTTAAAGGTGAGCCAGTGGATGTAGCGCATTTGAATTTTCAGAAGGTGCTTGACAAAGTTCCTCATGAGAGACTTCTGAGAAAATTAAAAAGTTAAGGGATAGGAAGTCATAAGAACATAAGAACATAATGTCCTACTATGCATTGTGAACTGTTTAAATGTTAGGAAAGCAAGTGTAGGAATGAATGATCAGTTTTTTCAACTGAAGAAGGTAAATGGTAGAGTACAATAGGGATCTGTATTGGGTCAGTGCTTTTTAATATATTTATAAATGATCTGGCTAGGGAACTACAAGTGAGGTGATCAATTTTGTACATGACACATAGTTATTCCAAGTTGTTATATCACAAACGGATTTTGAGAAATTGCAGGAGGTCTTTGCAAAACTGGGAGAATGGGCATCCAAATGGAAGATGAAATTAAATGCAGACAAGGGCAAAATGATGCACATAGGGAAAAGTAATCTAAACTGTAGTTAAAGCTAGGTTCCATATTGGGAGTCACCACCCAGGAAAAGGATCTAGGTATTATCATAGACAATACTTTGAAATCCTTGATTCAGGTATGGCAGCCATCAAAAAAGCAAACAGAATATTAGGAATTATTAGGGAAAGAATTTAAATTAAATTGGATAATGTCATAATACCTCAACATAATTCTATGGGGAGACCACACCTGGAGTAATATGTACAGTTCTGGTCTCCACATTTAAAAACAGATATAGCTGAACTGTAAAAGTTTCAGAGAAGGGTGACCAAAACGATAAAGGGAATGGAACAACTCCCATATGAGGAAATGCTAAAGAGGTTAGGGCTGTTCAGCTTGGAGAAGGGATAGCTGAGGCAGGATATGATAGAGGTCTATAAAATCATGAATGGAAGAGAAAGAGTAAATGTGAATTGTTTACTCTTTCAAAAAATACAAAGAGTCAGGGACATTCCATGAGGTTAACAAGTAGAACATGTAAAACAAATTGGAGAAAATATTTTTTTTCATTCAAGGCAATTTAAGCTCTGGAATTCATTACCAAAGGATTTGGTAAAGGCAGTTGGCATAGCTGAGTTTAAAAAAAGTGTTGAGAATGGTCTTTTTCGTGTGCCCATGGGCCTCAGCCCAACCCAGACCTTCCAGACCGAGCCAAGGGTTGACGGTGGCTCCGCGTGGCTGAACAATCGTGCCCTCGGCCAGGCCGGCAAGCTCCCATGGCCAACATCTGAGGATGTTGGAAGTTGAATGGTCCTCTGACCATTCCAGGCCCTTTCGGACCTGCTGCGAGCAGCATGGAGCAGCAGGCCTGGCCTGAGGTAGAGGGCAGACGGACCTTGACACGTAGACATGAAGATTGATGCGACGGCATCACATGGCACGAAGACTCGGGTTGATGCGACGGCATCACATGGCACAAAGACTTGGGTTGATTCAACGGCATCACATGGCACGAAGACTTAGGATTGATGCAACAGCTTCCTTGGCGAAGACACATGGCTCATGCAACGGCATCCATGGCGAAGACTTGGGTTGATGCGACTCTTGACATCCACATAGGCAACGCAAGGCATGAACATTGGCACTGTCTCTCAGGGCACCCTACTCAGGCCACCCGCGGGACTGAGTCGCGGACCACCCTGTCCCAGTACCCGCCCTACACAGCCCCAAGAGGCTGGTCATGGACCACGACGGGAGCAGGACAGCACAGGAACACACAACCGGGACTTGACGGCTCAGGAGCACAGGACAACCGTCCACCAGCAGGCTAGTCCACTCAGGAGTACTGCATCTGAGGGACCCCCGGCCTATCGGACCAGAAGGCTTGAGAGCGTTGAAGGCGAGACGAAGGAAGGAACATCACGGAAGGCAGGAACACCAGGACGTAGAGGATCAACACACCTGGACGAGGACCTCAGGCACGAAGCAGGACATGGCATGACGAGAAGACATCACGATGAGGAGCTCCACGAGACAAGAAGACCTTACACAGGCTCTGGCAGGCAGGAGCCTCCAGAGCGAAGACTCCATGATGATTCAAGGCCAGGAACAACAGACGGAGCAGCCCTTTATAGGGCTGGTACAGGAAACAGTCAGCAAGGTGGGTCCAAGACACTTCCTGTGTCTGGCCCTTTAAAGCCTGAAGAAGGGCGCGCGCCGGCGCCTAAGAAGAGTGCAGGAGCTGTGCAGGACCACGGACAGCGGCCTGCACTGACGTAGTCGCGTAAGAACAGGCAGGGCTGGCCTGGAACGCAGGCCCGACGTCGGCAGCGGCTCCAGCTGCTGCAGGAGGCCCCAGAGGCGGCTCCAGCCGCCACTCTAGCCTGGGGTTGCGGCCTTAATGCCGTGAAGAGGAAATCAGCGTCGGGGGCGGTCCCAGCCCCGAAGAAGACCGTGGCTCCGGCCGCGGAGCAGAAGAGGATCCAGGGCGGCCTCCGGGTCGCATGGGCAAGCCGACGGCGGCGTCGTCCTGCCACGTCGGTGAAGATAATGTGGTGAGTCAGTGAGCCTGCTTGCGGGGGGACCTGCGGGCAGAGTTCATAACAAAAAGGTTTCAACAAAAAGTCCCTAAACCAGGTAGACATAGGAAAAGCCACTATTTATCCCTGATCATTAACAGCATGAAATCTATCTACTGTTTGGAATCCTTCCAGATACTTGTGATCTGGGTTGGCCACTGTTTGGAAAACCAGGTCAAAAAAGACAATGCAAATTTGAAATTGGCGTGTTAAATACTAGGTGTAAAACTATTTGCACATTCTTAATGACGTTCTCATGTATATTCTTTATAAAATGGCAAAGTACATGTGAACTTGCAAACCTTGCCCCAACATGCTCCATAAATGTTTACTTTGTTTGCATGTACTTTGCTGCACAAATGCACATATTCCACCAGTTTTGAAAATCTGGTGTGCTTGTATATGCTGCATAATCACACATACAATCCATTTTTATGAATAAAACCCTTTTGAAAATGTACTCACCCAGCTATTTTCAGCTGTGAAATGAATTGGAGATCCATTTTGTTGTCCAGGACATTGAATTATGCTGCCTACTGACACTTCATAATGTATCACTACTGTTGGGAGATAGAGAATTGCAGTGGAGGGAGCTCTTGAACAAGAAATCCAAAATTAGGACTTTGATTAGGGGGGAATCAGGGTATAAACAAATGCTGGGGGGAGAACTGGACCTTTTGAGTTGGGGTTTCAAGAGCAGAGGAAAGGTAGCATGAAGGGTATAACACCCATTACCACCAAGTGTTTCTGGCAGAGTGTGGCACAACTGCTGCATCCAAGGGCCGTGTATAGCATTTCCAATTTCCCCTGGCAGCTGGGGTGTTGGCTGATAACATCACATCCTGGCCAGGTATAAATGGAAGACCCTTGCAACCAGCCAGCACCTCAGCAACAGGTCCACTGCTGTGCTTTCCATGCAGTGTGTGTTGCTTCGTTCCTGCTCCAGCCCTGCTCTTTTCTGTACTGCTGCTTGCCTTGTCTTACTCCAGTCCTATACTTTGACTGGTATCTTTCCTCCTTTCCTTGTTTTTCCTTTCTTTCTGACTACTTCTCGGATTTGACCTTTGCCTGGATACTGACGTTGCCTGATCTCTGCCTGCTCTGACCTTGGCCTGGTTTCTGACTCCGCCTGACCATGCTGTATGGCACCGTTGCCTAAGTGCTGCTGACCTCAGAACTCAAGGGCTCAACCTGCGGGGGAAGAGTTTGGTACAGTTAAGCCTAGCCCTTGTCTTAGCACTAGCACATCTGCCTTCTGTTGGTGGGGGCCTAGCTGGTTATCCAGCTGGGCAGTGCCAACCTTGCCTCAGCCCAAAGGATTCATAATCCATCTCAAAGGGTTTTGGATTGCAGCAGGCCAGGTAAAAATTTAACACCTGGTTTGAGACAGGCATTACATTTTCAGGCATTATTGAGCCCATGGAAAATAGCAGATGTGGAGAGCATACCACATTATTTCTCACAGGTCCAATGCAGTCTAATCTGAATCTAATGTTACCTCCTTTACATATGAGTAAATGCAGGTAGGTAGAGAGTGGATCAAGCAAGGTAGGGTGAACATGGTACAAATCTACTCTTCTTTCACCTTTCATCACTCCAAATCACAATACATTTTCACTGATGCTATTTGTACGAATGACTGTGCATGTAAAATTGCCCTCAAACCCCAACTCACCGCACAAACCTCACCCTGAGTTCATAATGCCCCCCTCTTGCAGTGGTATAAAGAGTTAAAAAATCAGTGGGCCTCCACAGATTCTCTCTCTCTCTCTCCCCCTCTCCCCTCCTTCCTGAAATGGGATTTGCAATAATTCCCTTTTCGGTCGTAACACACATCTATCACAGGCATAATGCTCAGAGAAAAAATGTAGTTATTTCTGTCATTAAATCCCATGATAGCATGCGTTGTTATCGCATGCAATGCTAACCAGCCCTCATTTCCATTTACTCTGTCCAAACTCCTCCCACTTGAATTCAAATTTGCATACACATTTCACAATGCAATATTTATTGCATGTGTTATCACATTTTCGCGGGCGTTAGGACAGAAGTCCAGGGGGCTGAGACATGCAAATCCCCTACCTGAATCTGTGACTCATCTTTTCAATGGTCAGTTAAGCACCTTCACAATAAAGGCTTTTTTGGGTTTCCTGGGCTGGTGGCTCAAGTTACATACTGGCACATTGTTCTCTTTTTTTTCTGCTGCAGTTCACTTAAATGATAGCATGCTCAAACCTCTGTCTCTTATGAGGGGGTGTTTCAATTATAAATATGAAGTATATTTCATTCCGTACTTTTTCTAGCATTTGGTAGACTCATGTGAATGACCAATTTGAAGATTTCAAGGATATGGAGGTCAGTTTGGTGATCCATGATTACAACATAGGTTATTTAGGATCTCAACAGCTCTTTATTTCTGATCTGGCTTTATTGATCAATTAGTATAAAATAATGCTATATTTTGTAAATATCCATATTTTTATAAAGAAAACAGCAGCAACGTGCTTTTGCAGATAACCTCTACATTGCACTCTGTGTGAGAATAATGACGGAATTCTGTTCTATAATACATTCTAAAATAATGCTTCTATCTAACTGAGGATCACTGTGCCCAAATGATAGCCTTTCATATTGCATCTAAGGCCCTGTCCACACAATGCAATCATCACAGAATGATTCTCAAGAGCAATTTAACTAAGTAAGTTCAAAAGGTCTGGTCTAACACCTGTTAACTGGGAACTGAATTAGTGTTTCTGCTTTGGAGAGGCTAGACATGTTTAGTAAAAGCCTTCAGAGCAAATAGTAATGAAATGGTGTCCCTAAAGCTATTCTCAGCTGAACTGTACTTGAAAATAGAGATTGCTATGATTTTTTTTCGAAATTAGAATCACTTTGAGCAGAAAGCTTTTAACTATACTGAACTGATCACAATTTAAAATAAACTAGAAATTAAAAACAATAGAAATTCACAACATTTTAAATGGGGGGGGGGGGTGATAGTTCTGAGAAAGGTAATTTTGAAAGACATTTATCTGGATAAATTGGCCTGGATATTGTTTTTTGCAAATGTGGCTAAAAGTACAAGTGGGTTTGGGTTCCGATGCATGTAAACTTTTATGCATGAATAAAAGAGGCATTCCTCTGAATGTGTTTAGGTTATGGGAGGAACACATTACATTTGATTTTGAAAAGTATGTGCCCTACTTAGTGCCATTATCCTATCTCACTCACACACACACGTTATGGTTTTGAGATGTGGGCCCTTGGTCGCTGCCAGAGATGGCACCTCCCACAGGGCTCCGCCCTGTGGGGACTTGCAGTGATAGGCTAGCTCCAAGCAGAGATGGACACAGAGAAAGGCAGTCTTTATTATACTGCAATGTAGATGGTAACCCGAGGAACGGGCAACGATCCCAGCCAGAAGAGGAGATCTCTGATGGCAATGTTCCATCTGAAAGCTGCAGAGTGGCAAGGCAGTCACACAGTCTAACCAAGTCCCGAGAGGGAGATGGGACTGGTAGTAGTCTGCAAAACGGGATAGGCCGAAAACCCAGGCCTAGATGGAAGGCCAATGAGAGTAGATCCAGTAGAGGTCCGCGGTGCGGGGTAGGCTGAGGATCTAGGTAGAGAGAGCTGAGACAATGCAGAGACAGAACTGGAGCAGTAGTACTCACTCTGATGCTGGCAGTTAAAGTAGGAGAGAATCCCCTGAGGAGCGTAGGTTCAAGACGAAATAAGGCCCCTGAGGAGCGGGTACCTTAGGTATCCTTGTAGGTGGTAGGCAACCCCAGAGGGTAGACAGGAGTGAGGCAAGGCCCACGAAGAGCGGGTACCTTTGGTGTTCTTGTTGGTAGCAGGTAACCCCGGAGGGTATAGAGGAGTGAGGCAAGGCCCCCGAGGAGCAGGTACCTAAGTCATCCTGGAGTGGAAGTACACAGAGCAGCAGCGTCTGGTAACATAAAGAGATCAGCATGGAGGATTCCTTTCTAATTCGTATTAGGAATGATGAACGGAGTTTAAATACCAGAGCGCGTGACGTCATGCGGTGGGGACGCCCCCGAGGTTCCCGCCATGACACACGTAAAGGATGGCTCTGCGCGTGCGTGCGTGCCCTAGGCGACTCCAGGAGAAAGATGGCGAACGCAATCACCCATGCGGACTGAGGACATCGGAGGGGTCAGCGTGGAGAAGCGGAGGGAGCCATCTTCCCAAAAGGAACCGAGTCAGGCAGGAAAAAGGTGAGCAATAGAGGGTGCAGCCGTCTGCGACTGATGGGCGCAACAACACACACACATATATGCAGACATAGCCTACACAAATTGTACATGGACATTTTTAACGTGTATACTTTGCACTTGCTAATTTTTATTTATTTATTTTTTTTATATATAATTTTTATTAATCTTTCCATTTTACAAAAGAAATACACAGTTTTGTATACTTAACTTGTATATAGAAACTTGCATTTAAATTTAAACAAAAACATAGTTTACATTCTGTGCATTCTAGAAAAAATAATTCACTAGTAATTGCAGAAATTGGTGGACAGAAATTTGAGCAGATTATACCAAAGAAAAATCTCAAAGATAATGTGTCTGATCCATATCTTCTTAATCCCCCATATTATACTAGGAGATACTATAGGACTAGGAGTCCAGGAAAGCTCGTAGCTGGTCAACCTGATTAAAAATATATCTATTGTTTTGATAGAGAACAATACATCTACAAGGGAAACGTAAGATAAACTTAGCTCCCCGCTGTGTAACTTGTTCCCTCAATACTAGAAATTATTTTCTTCTTAATTGAGTATTTAAGGACACATCAGGAAAAATCCTAATAGGATAACCATGAAAAGCAAGTACACTATTAGGATTTTTCCTGATGTGTACTTGCTAATTTTTAAAAAGAAACAGTTCAGGTAGGCTTTCTATTTTACCCTCAGAAATGTCTTTGAAAATTACCCTCAAAATATATACCTTGAGGAATAGGCTTAGGAAACGAGTTTTCATCATGAGCTAAAGAATGGTCTTATCCTGGGGTTGCCAACTCCAGTCCTCAAGAGCCACAAACAGACCTGGTTTTAAGATATCCACAATGGTTATGCATGAGATATATTTTCATACAATTAAGGCCATAAGCATTGGAATAAGGTGAGTCACCCAGGACCTGCCTCTACCAACTATTTCTTCTGCTAGGCACAGGGTCTTTCAGCTGATACCATCACAACGCAGGTGCTGCTAATCTAGTGCTGATTTCACAGTCTAAGTCGTGTGAGATCAGTGTGAGAGTAGATGCTACTGTCCCTCTGATCTCATGAGACTGACAGCAAGATCAGCACTAGAATAGCAGCACCAGTGCAGCTCAAATGCATAGAGAGCTGCATGCTTCTGGCATCAACCTCTGCAGGGAAGGCTGAGAAAGAGCTCCAGCAAAATAAACAGGTGTCACGTAGGATGAAGAATGGGGCTTAGAAATAGGAGGTAGGCTGGGTGTTGTGGTCCCGGGCTGTACCCTGGTCTCTCCTCCTACCTCGGGGTCGGTCCGAGATGCTGCGGCGTCACTGTGGCCTGATCCGGCCTACCTGGCTCCTGCCCACAGCGTTTCCTCCTTGAGGGAGACGCCGCCGATGCACTGCAGCTGGCCCCGCCCCCTAGCGCACGTGTGCGCGTGCAGGGGCTCAACATTTAAAGGGGCCAGCGTGGGAAACTTAGCACCTCCCCGAGGATGATGTCAGTTGCTCTCAGGGTTTAAAACCCTGCAACTAGCTACACTCTGGCCTTGCAACGAGGTTGACTCCTTGGAGTGTGCTAGTTGCTGTTCCTGTCTTGCTCTTCCTTCTGACTTTGGCTCATCCACTGGGTTCTGACATCGGCTCGTCCACTGGCTTCTGCCTCCAGCTTGTCCTCTGGCTTCTGACTTCGGCTCTTCCTGGTATTCCGCTCGCTGCCTGCCTCGACCCTGGTTCATCTTCAGTTTCTGCTGTCAGCTGCCTGTCCTGAATCCTGGTTTGTTCCTTCCTTCTGCTCTTCTTCTTCCAGAACGCTCTGTCTAGGAGGCCTGGACAAAGTCCAAGCAGCTCTGGTCCTCACGGGCTCCTCCTGGGGGGACCTCGGGCTTCCAATGATGAAGTTCGGTTGGCCTCCTGGTTCCAGCTTCTCCTCTTCTCTGCACTCCTGGACTTCTCTTCGGATACTTACCCTCAGGAGACCGTATGTAAGTCCAAGCAGCCCGGGTCCTCAAGGGCTTCTCCCGGGGGGATCTCGGGCTTCCATTGGTGAAGATTTGGCTGGTCTCCTGGCTTGGACCGCCTCCCAGCTACAGCCTCCATGGTGGGCCTTCCCACAGTGCGCCATCATCAGTTCTAGCTGGCTCAAGGGTCCACGAATCCAACACTGGGAAACATTCTCTTCCCTAGATCCTGGAATCTCTCCTTCACCTTACCCACCACTTCAGTTGTTGCAGTTTTTCCATCTTCCTCAGCAGCCATCTGCCCTCTCTCTTGTTCCTTTCCCCATCTCTCAACCTCTTTCTCCCTGTTCTCCCCTAGTCTTTGTCCTTCTCCCATCCTCTTCCCCTCCATAGTACTCTTCCCTTCTCGTCCCCTCCCCTCCCATCCCTGCTCTTCTGCCGGGAGCAGGGGAGGAGAAAGAAGGGAAGCTGCACTCTTGGCCTGGATGGGGTAAAATGGGGTATGAGGAGCTTCTGGGCAGAGGGTGGAAAGTGGGGACAAAATAGCAGAAGGGGTAGAGTTGCTTGTGTTGTACTGGGGCTGCTGCATCCCTATCATGGTTTGCTAGTGTGCAGGGTTATGTAACAGTCTTGTTTGGTGAGTTATCCTAGTAGGAGGTGTATTAGTGCTCTAGAACCCAGTGTGATATTTGCAGTATTAATTTTTTTCTAGCTAGTGTTGTTGCTGTTTGAATCCTGAGAGTTAGTGCACAGTTTATATAAGATTTGTCTTGCATGTACTATAGCAAGAATGAACCTTACGTTTAAGCCAATCTCTCAAATTTACTGCTAGTGCTCTTCTTAACACTTGCATTGTGCCAAACAGCTTCTTTGTGAAGCTTGTATTATGTAATATACAAGCCGTTAAGCCTGTTAAAATGGGCTACATTAAATTTTTTTTCAGTCCATTTTCGAACACAGCACCCTTCTACACTTTATCTCCCTCACTCCCCCTTCCCCCCGTTCACTCACCCCCTTCCCTCCAGTCTTACTCACCCTCTGTCTCCCACTGCCTCCTTCCCCTCACTCTCACCTCCCTCCCCTTCCCTCAGTCACTCCCCACCCTCTCTCAATCCCATTCCCTCCTCCACTCCCTGTTTCTCTGCTCCACAACTTCTTACCTTTCCACTTACTCACATCCCTCTGTCTCTCACGTCCCCCTCATTCTCCCCCTCTTCCCCTTATTCTCCCTCTCCCCCTCATTCTCCCTTTCCCCTCACTCCTCCCCACCTCTCCCACCCCCTACCTCCCTCCCCTCCCTCCCACCCACCCACTCCTTCCTCCCTTCCACTCTCTCCTCCCTCCCTCCCACCCACTCCTCCCACCCACACACTCTTTCCTCCCTCCCTTCCACCCATTCACTCTCTCCTCTCTCCCACCCACTCTCTCCTCCCTCCCTCCCACCCACACACCACTCCTTCCTCCCTCCTCTCACCCACACACTCTCTCCTCCCTCTCACTCTCTCCTCCCTCCCTCCCTCTCACTGTCTCCTTCCTCGCTACTGGCTGCTGCTCAATGCCACTGCCACTGCCGCTTGATGACGACGCCCCTCGTCGCCGCCGCTCCTCGTCACCGCCGCTACCGCTCACCGCCACCCGCCGCCGCCATGTTGATATCCAGCTGACGCTCGCTGAGACCGACATGCTTGCCCGCACATGCGCAGTAAAGCTGTTCTCTACTGCACATTTGCAGCATGTCAGTCAAGCTTCATTTATTAGGTTGATACAGGCAACATAGCAAGGTGAACTTGGAAGATCTTTTTAATCAGGTGAATGGTATCCAAAAAAATAGAAGTGTTTCTGTATCTTTACACTACATTTCTTAATCTCTGATTAATTCTCTTGATACTTGGAGATTAAGGATGTACAGAGGAAAAAAATTCAGTTCTGTTGATTCATTTTGTTTTCTAAGGCATCTCCATTTCATTAGTTTTAAATAACAAAAAAAAATGTTTGTTCGTTTTGGGGCGGATTTTCATACTCCGCGAATAGGCCTACTTTTGTTTGCGCTCCAGGCGCAAACAAAAGTACGCTGGATTTTAGTAGATACGCGCGGAGCCGCGCGTATCTGCTAAAAACCTGGATTGGCGCGCGCAAGGCTATCGATTTTGTATAGCCGGCGCGCGCCGAGCCGCGCAGCCTATCCCCCGTTCCCTCCGAGGCCGCTCCGAAATCGGAGCGGCCTCGGAGGGAACTTCCTTTTGCCCTCCCCTCACCTTCCCCTCCCTTCCCCTACCTAACCCACCCAACCGGCCCTGTCTAAGCCCCCCCCTTACCTTTGTTGGGGGATTTACGCCTCCCGGAGGGAGGCGTAAATCCCCGTGCGTGAGCGGGCCTCCTGCGCGCCGGGACGCGACCTGGGGGCGGGTCCGGAGGGCGCGGCCACGCCCCCGGGCCGCCCCGGGCCATAGCCACGCCCCCGGGCCCGCCCCCGGAACGCTCCCGACATGCCCCGAAAATGCCGTGCGGTTCGGGCCCGCCCCCCGACATGCCCCCCGACACGCCCCCTCCGAAAACCCCGGGACTTACGCGAGTCCCGGGGCTCTGCGCGCGCCGGTAGGCCTATGTAAAATAGGCTTACCGGCGCGCAGGGCCCTGCTCGCCTAAATCCGCCCGGTTTTGGGCGGATTTAGGCGAGCAGGGCTCTGAAAATCCGCCCCTTTATGTGTTAATTTGTTTGCCATTATAGTCAAGGAGGAAGCATTGTAGCATATTTTGGGTTCCAAAATTTGGATTTTCTAATAATTTCTAATGAAATTTGTGGGAGGCCATCATTAGAAGGGTAAAGGAATGGCAATGGATCCAGACTATGTCAACAAGGCACCAAAAGTGGCTTGAAGAGACTTAAGGCATGGTAAAGAGGCGAATGGATATCAGCAGTGGGAGGAATTCTCCTAGGCTCCATCAGATGAACAAAGAAGCAGCAAAAGTGGGGAAGAATACCTCAATGCTTCAAAAAAGGGCACCAGCAACAGTGGCTTGAAACCTTGAAGGCAGCGTGAGAAGCAAAGTAGCACCAAGAGAGGCAGCAACATTCTAAGGAGGTCATTTTCAAAGGAGTTGTGGGTGTAAATGTAGCAATACTATCGTAGCAATTTTCAAATGCCATTTACTCGAGAAAAGTGAACTTAAGCAAGTAAATCCTATGGCCAATTCAGTGGCATATACTGTAGCAATTTTCAAAAGCCCACTTACTTGAGTAAAGTGCATTTACTCAAATAATACCCAGTTTTCGTCGAGTAAATGCTTTTTGAAATTAGGCCCTTGGGTAGCGAGAAGGGGGAAAAAAAGCAGACAAAATGGCGGGAAAACACCATGGCCCCAATATAGAGGTACAGTAAAACAAAGAGTGGAATGAACACACCAAAGTACCTTGAGAGGTGAAAAGAAGCCCTCCAGAGTGGCAAGAGCACCCCAAGTTATAGAGTCTGGGGTATGACAGCAAGGCAGAAAAACAGCAAGACCCTCTCAAGGTGCAAAATCCTGGGTATTGCAGCACTGCTGAGTGGAAGAAAGACTCCCAAGGTGAAGGATAAGAGGGATAGCAGCAGGACGAGTGGCACCAGAGATGTCTGTCTTTCTGTGGAAGCACTTGCCACTTGTCAGATTTAGTACAAGATAATAATCTATTATCATTATTCTTTTTGTGGCATAAGCTTTTATTTAATTCCCTACTTACCTTTTATCTTGCTGCTGGGTAGAATTTGGATTTTAATGTGTAATTTGCTTTCCAATTGAAACTTTTGTCAAAATCAGAATATGTCAATGGTCTCTCATCAGTGTGGCTTTCCTGGTGAGGTTTGCTTTATTAAGAAAGCTTTGCCCATATTATATCAATGAACACAGTCTTCCCTTTCTTGATTTTATGGTGTTGCATTAGTTCTCTCATCCCTCTGAAACTTTACAACATTTAGAACATATAAAAGGTCTCTCCTGTGTATGCTTTATGTTCTACCTGTATTTCTTCCTTCTGATTGGGGGTTTTTATGGACAAAACATCCCAGTGTAATCAACAAACAGGGTGGGAGAACAAGGCTGAGGTTGTAGAGGGGTAGAACAAAATGAAGAACCATAAAACAGGTGGAGAGGGAGGAAAATAAATCTGTATTTTTTTCTTTATTCACACTTTTTGCTAGGGCCAAAACACACCAGTATAACCAACAAAAAAAAAAAATAGGTTGAGAGAACCAGGCTGGGATTGTTAGAGGGATAGAACAAAATGAACAACCAGAAAAGCCTGCACACGCATGTTATAAAATTGGGCATACATGTGTGCGCGCCGGGTAGTGTGCACACATGTACGCCCGCGCGTAGTTTTGAAAATCTACCCCTGGGTGAGTTAACATACAATATTCATCATTCTAAGATTTCACATCTCATTACATCATGTTGTTCAATTTTACAGTATCATTAATCTTTTCAAAAACTTCTTTATTTGCATATAAATGGGCTTCAAACGTATGTAACCTACTGGTATCCTCTTTCTTTTTTGCTCTTTTTGCTTTCTTTGTATACTTCTCCAAGGCTTATGGGTCATCATCCCTGCAGAACTGGTTGTATGTGAACTCTTTTCCTCATGGTCTGTGTTTATTCATCCTCAGACTGGTAAGCAATATGTTTTGAAATCAGGCACTGATTGTACATCTTGTTATGTTATATATATTATTTAATTCCGTGCTCTTTCATAGATGTTGTAAAAACTATTTGTATGTTGAAGGTTTGCTTTGCATTAGTAAATATAGATGTAGTATTAACACTCTGCAGGCAGAAACACCTTTTACTCAACATTTGGACAACAGTGGGGATTTAAAGTGATGAATTGTATTTTTTTTTTTTTTTTTGCTTTGCAGTGCCCCTGGCAGTTTTAATTATAAGATAGAATGAGGAGCCTTTTTTATAACAATTTTTGTTGGTAAACCAGTAGCATGAAAAGAGAAGCCTGGGTTGGAGCAACACAGTCTGAGGAGGAGGCGGGAGGTGCTTGAGATGGGAAGATTGCAGGAGTGGGAAAGAGAAGAGACTTTACTTGGACAGATGTTTTGGAAGAGAATGGAAGAGAAAGGGGAGATGCTGTAAGTGACAGGGGAAGGAAGAAGGGGAAATGCTGGAGGAAGAGCAAAGGGCAGATGCTGCAATGGGGAGAGTGGAAGAGAGCAGGGGAGATGGCAAAAGAGAGGAAGAGAAAAGAGCAGATGACATAGGAGGAAAAGGGAAAGAGAGAAAGGAAAATACTGGGAAGACAGGGTTGTGAATTTCCCCCAAAATACAGAAATATTATTACTGTTACTCTTCCTGCTCCATGCTTGGGTTCCCTGCCTTCTCATTTCCCAGTATTTCAAATCACAGAGAGGACACGAAAACGTGTTCCCCTCCTACCTGCTTAGCAACATCCCCCTAGCCCACTGCAATTTAAAATGTGCAATGTGGACCTTGCCATGAAAAGTTTGGGGACCTCTTAGGTAGAAAAGCAGGCAGTGGTTTTGCTAGCTTGTACATTTATATGGAGCTAGAATTAATAATCAATCAATAGGGAAAACACAAGTACTCCCCCCCCCCCCACACACACACCAAAAACTATTTTTACAGCCTCTAAAACAAACTGCTAAATCCTTAAGAAGATGCAGGGCACAGCAAACTGCTGACATGCCAGGCCAGCATGTATTTAAAGATAAACATAAGCAATCTTCTCTTTCCTCAAGGTAGTCTTTTCTATGAAGGACCAGCTTTCCATGGATACTAATCACACATCTTTTCCTTATCTGTCATGTAATTCTCAACCCCTGAAATG
Organism: Rhinatrema bivittatum; assembly: GCF_901001135.1. Taxonomy (NCBI): domain Eukaryota; kingdom Metazoa; phylum Chordata; class Amphibia; order Gymnophiona; family Rhinatrematidae; genus Rhinatrema; species Rhinatrema bivittatum. The sequence continues at coordinate 77,001,959 of NC_042623.1, forward strand.
CTGTCATGGTCTCACAAACTCCCAACCCCCTTCTACACAGGCCAGTAAGGTTAGGGACTCTGGTCACTGAAGCCTTGCCTGCCACCCACAACGGCTCCATGACTGTATTATCTACTCTGCATCCCTAGCATTCATGCTGTGTTTCTGTGGTGCTTTTGATAGCTTTTGCAGGTTTCATGGCATGTATGTCTGAACAATAGATAAAAGGGGCATCTATACAAGGTAGGTCCCAATAAGGTGTATATTTGAGGTAGAGGTATTGGGTAGGCAAATGAAAGGTTGCATATCTAGACAAGCAAATCTCTAGTTTTGGGTGTTTGAATATATAAAGCACCATAATTGGGAAAAGCTAATGTGATCTCAACTAGATGTACAAGCAACATCTATTTGAAAATGCTATTACCTTTGATTCATAAAATATGAAAATGGAAACATGTATATTACACAAACACATATTCTCCTCTGATTATTTGTATGTGTTTTATATATACCTGTTGAGTGAGTTGCATCCATTAATACAATTGTTTGTGTGCGCTATACTTGCACAACTAAATAGTTTCCTGAGTCAAGCAATCATTATCAGTATAAAGAGGCATGATGGGTGAGTGGATGGAAAAATGACCTACAGCTGAGTAGAATTGAGTCTATAAACAATAACATCACTGAGGTGATATTATATATATTCAGAGGGTATTGCAATAATTGTTCTCCTATATCCATTAGCATCTGATTTGCCTTTATTCTTGAAGCTATGTGGAAGGTTGTCACAGAGTGAATGTCATATTTACATGAGTTTTTCACAAGTTAACAGCTTTTAATTGAATCGACAATAGAATTTTTCAAAAGCATTGTTGTGATTGACCTTTCAAGACCACACCTGAACACATCTAAAGAAGGGACTGATGTGGGCTGAAAAGCAGATGCAAATCATCATCTCTGGATAATTTTAATGTTGACTCAATAAAGCCAATCATAAGCTGTATGGAATCCACAATTCTGCAGGACCATTTTAGCTACTAGAACTTTGCATCACACATTTACATGGAAAAGGGCACCTTTGTTATTGTAATCATGGCTGACAAGATGAATCATCACATTTGATGTTGTGGTTACCAATAAGGCAGAGTTGTCTATGTACACTGTATTGAAAAGAGATACCTTTGTGAAGATTTGAGTAACCAAAAATATCTAATTATACTGATCTAGATTCCTTATATTGAACATATAAGTGGCTCTTTTGCATGTGCATTGTTGGCGATCTCATTTGAAATGGTAGCAGTAATATACCATTGAACTGCCTGTGTATCACACCAAATTGAATTATCCTATGTGTACACTAGATGACCTGTGCACACACTAAAGATAACTTTATTATACCATAAATAGGGCATATTGATCTCAATATTTGGAGTCATTCTATAAGCAACAACAGGTATGCAGAAAAAATTCAGAGCCAAAGCAAAATTAGTGAAAATAATGCATTTTGCCTTTACTGAAAAAAATCGTGAAAAATGCCTCTTTTCACTAATTTTTTTGGCATAGACTTTAATGGGGAACATTTTTTGAAGAAAAAGAACTGGCACTTAACCCTTTTTGTAACATTTGCAGAACTGAACTCCCCATTTTTTACATTGGTTAAAAATTCCAATGCTGCCAAATTTGACATTTTCTAACTTTTAGCTTGGACATTCTTCTCTGAAAGTCTATGGAAAATATTTAATGAATAGACACATTGTGCACCTATTCATGAAACAAATCCTTTTATAACAATTGTTCCAGAATAAACATAACTTTATTATTTCCATCATCTTATCTATTTCATAGTTTTGTAAATATAAGCAATGCATTATAAATATGCCATTGTTAACTTAATTACCAAGATATCATTTAAGATATATTAGCATTGTTCGCCACTCCGGAGTGTACAGGAATATGGATCGTTATCTTTCCTTCAGTTACATCCGTTGTTTTCTTTCGTTATGCAGCATAGCTACTACAATCTCCATCTTCAGGATTGTCACGATGCGTAAATTACAGGTGAGCAATAGACTAGATAGCATTAAAGCACTTAAGTACTTTATAAGGGAGTTCTTCCATTATAGGCTTATTGAACTGTTTCAACTGACAGTGTGGTTGTTAGCAGCTGGAGAATACAAAGTGTGGATTATTGCTTGTAAGTCTATGATCAGGCATGCCTGATTGCAGCACTGCTTCATGACAGAAGAGAAATGGCTGGAGAGAGAGCTGCAGATTAAAAGATAGTATTGGTATTGTGCTGAGGTGGAAACAGTATGTAGGAAAGGAAAGCTCATAAACAGCCAGGAGTACTTCTTCATTCACGGAGTCTGAAGAGCTGAGAGTCACACTCTAGCTCTGCTATTGCCATGTGAGCCATCCAGACATTTATTAGGAGTCCAGCAGCATACAGACCTTGTCAGAAATGCAATATTGGCATTACAAAGATGATCCTGAGTTTTTGTGAAACTGCTGGGCTATATCAGGCCACGTTACTTTTAAGGTGAAACTGATGAATTTGTACCGTAATCATGCAGCATGTGAAAAAAATTAGGATCATATTTTTGCAATCAAATGCACCTGTTTCCATTTTCCCAGATTTTGTTTTTGAATTTATTATCCAAGTCAAATGATGCTCAGTGTTGATGACATCATCTGAACTATATTTTGTATTTGCCCATGTCTCTATGTTTACCAAAGAGGGCCTGCTTCACTGAGATTTTTTTCTTTCCTAGATACACAACAGGAGAAACCCCCCCCCCCCCCCAGTGAATCAGGCCCTAAATATTTGATTTACATCTTTGTCCTTGATTTCAGCAATTCTCTTTTTATTATGGATGTCCTATTCAGAGCCCTTCAGCTCATCCAGAACACAACAGTAGTTCTGTTCTTCATGATTGCTGTTACTATTACTAATTTTTTGCATTTGAGTCAGAAATCTTGTTCTGGTTTTCACTCTGCTGGTACTCTTTACTGTCATCATTGGAGCTTTCCTTACATTTTTCTCCTATACTAACACTCTTTCTTCCTTTTTACCTCTTTTTTTCTCATCATTTCTATGTTTTCTCTTTGACTGCCCATCTGGGACTCAATCTTAGTTAATGTTCAATCTGCTTTTTCACTTAGATCCTTCAGAAAATTATTCAAAATGTACTCTTTTCCTGCATGCACACTCGTCTTTCATTTATTTCTTATCTTGCTTTCATAAGCTTCCCCCATTTTTCATTTCCTGTTTCTTTGCCTTCTATTTTTTTTTATTGTTTGCTAATTCCCTGACCACCTTATCCACCTAATCCTTTGTTCTTTGCACCAGGTGTCCTATCTTCTGTTGCTTTTATATATGAACACAATTCAAATACAATTCTGTAATAGATACAGCTGTGATAAATCTATACTTATGATATTCTTTAAGGTAAATTTTAAGAAGACTTGGGGATCTATTTCTAAAACTAGTACTAAAAATTTGCTTTTGTGTGTATGTGAGATAAAAATGTATCATACACACTAAAAGTCTACTTAATGATACATACACTAAATGTTACTTCAGACACACAAGGTCTCATAGCTCATACCCACTTTTTGAGGATGGGTAGCAGGGAAGATTTCATCTCCTTGACCCTCCCAGCAATAATGCCCTTCCCTCCTGAAGGCAAATCTCTACATCAAGACCACAAATTCTCCTAATACTCTATCACAGATCAGAGGTCCCGAACACCCAACCCTCCCAAAACACACCACAACAAACACCTCGGAAGCCTGTGAAATTAAAGACCTTCAACCTCGCCCTCAAAGATCTCCAACAACATTCTCAATCCCCTCATTGAAGGCTGAGCCTCCAATATGAGTGCCCACCCACCTCCTCCTCCTCCCTCTAGAATGCTATGCTACTAGTTCAGAAGAGCTCTAGTCCTCAATTATGCCAGCAAATGAATGTGAGCTTCTTTCTGCCATTCCTATTGTAGAACTTTGAATGATGATGCCAGGCAGCTCTTTGCCTTTAGTAGGAGGGTTAGTGTGTCAAACATTAATTTTGGGAACGGAGTCTAGTATTCAGGACTTGATTCAGAGTGTTATGAGGTGGCTTTGATATGGGAGGGCTTTCAGGAGTCTTTGATCTGCAGGATATTTGGGGCGTATTTAATCTGGTATGGTGGGTTAGGGTTGTTTACTTTGGTGTGGGGGTTAGGGTATTTGTTTTGGTGTGCAAGCGTTCAGTAGTGTTTGGACTGGTGCAAGAAGTTCAGCATTTTTATTCTGTGGTGGTGGTGGAAGGGGTCATGGATAGGCTTTTTGAGGGGTTATAATATTATCAAGGATTCAGAGGGACAAAATCTCCCCTGCAGTCCCAAAGTGAAAGGGCCAATAGGCACAAAGAATTCACAAAATAGCATGCACAGTAAAAATGTAACACCTGGTCTGAGGCATGTGTTACATTTCTTACTTTATTCAGCACACATGTGGAAGACATCATACCATTTTATTTCCATGTGTCCACTAAAATATAATTAGCATTGACTTTCCTTTGTTTAAATGTAGGTACGCACTAAATTTAGTGCATAACCAGAGCTGTAGCTAGCCTATGGCCAATATGGCTCACCCATAGGCCCCACAGCTCAAGGATGCTGCCGGCCCATCACGTGAATGACTGATCCACCATGTGGGCCGGTGTTACAAGAAGACCCCGGCATAGTGCTCTGACATAGGCCACGGCCCCTACTTTGGGTCTAGAGTGAGGCCAAGATCCCAGTGTCATGCTTGGGCTTAGGCCATGGCCTCTGCTTTGGGCCTCAGCCTATGCCGTAGGCTTAGGTCTCAGGTATTCATTTAAAAATAAATACAACAAATAAGGTTTGTTTCATTTGGAGGGGCCCCCAAATGAAACAAATTTCCCTTATGTATCATGGTTTTGCATATTCATTTTAAAGAATGCACATCCCTAGTGGAAGATGTGCAATCTACATCCTGCTTATCAACTCCAAGAGTTATTTCTCTCCTCAAAGAGTGGAAGGTTGTTTTTAAACACCTGGAAAATAATAGTGTGACTGTTGTTTGAAAACATATGGTTGTTATACACACCAGCCTTTAATGATCTGAAGGTAATGAAGGAAGCTGATGACCTGGAATTAGATTTAGAGTAAATGTTATAGCTTCCCTTTTCAAAGGATCCATATATAGTGAAGATCTCCCAAACTGGTTGCCATGCATGACAAGGTCTGTTTCAGAGGACACAGAATATCTATAGGGAATAATACATACCACTAATAATGCATATCACTAGGGGGTTTAGTGATTATATGTGCATGTAGGCCTTTATGTCAGACGTTAAGCCTTGATTCCAAATCACTGTATCCTTTTCTGCATGTGTCAACAAATCAGAATGCAGAGATCATATACGTGATATAATGCTCACTATTCATTCCATAAGAGCAGTTTGCATATATTCAGTTTGTACCTCATGGTAAGACCAGATTAAGCTTTTTTCAAGGTGGAACAGAATTTGTGACCCCTGTGTCTGAGGCCAACATCTGTTCATATTCTGAAGACACCTATTATGATAAACTATATGGTACAGCCTGGTCATATGCCTCACATTATAGGAGGATGCACACCTACTCAGCAGGCAGCTCCTTGTAAGGTCACTGTGGTCATACTAGCATCTTGAAGACCAGCTGATGGTGTGGCTGTTATAATCATACATTTAGAGTAGTTGGTGCCATCTTTTCTTGTAGATATTAATTTACTTCCCCTGCTCCAATGGGCTGGCCCATGTTCTGTTCTGTGGCTATATGCTACAGAGAGGAGCCCTATCCCTTCACAGTGCTCCTACAAGTACAAGATAATCTCTCTTTTAGAGTGTCACTACTATGAAGGAAAGAAATGTACAGTTCAGTTGGTGTAAATGTGTCTTGCATTCTTAAAAAAGATGGGATGAGGAGATTGGACATAGCACCAGCCTATGTGCAGCTATACACAATGGGCCAGATTTTAAAAAGGGTTACGTGCATAAGTTATGCGCGCACCGAGCCTATTTTGCATAGGCTCGGCGGCACGTGCAAACCCCGGGACGTGTGTAAGTCCCAAGGCATGGCAAAAAGGGGCGGTCAGGGGCGTGGCCAGGGGCGTGGTGTCCGCTTGGGGCGTGTTTGGGGGCGTTGGGGCAGTCCGGGGGTGTGGCCGAGTGCCCAGACACAGCGGCCTGTGTCGGAGTCTGCCGCAGCAGCAGACAGCCAGCGCGCGTAAGTTACACCTGCCCAGAGGCAGGCGTAACTTCGCGGATAAAGGTTAGTTGGGGGATTTAGGTAGGGCTGGGGGGTGGGTTAGATAGGGGAAGGGAGGGGGAGGTGGAAGGAAAGTTCCCTCCGAGGCCGCTCCGATTTCTGAGTGGCCTCGGAGGGAATGGGCAGCGCGCACAGGGCTCAGCGCGCGCAAGTTGCACAAGTGTGCACTCCCTTGCGCGCGCCGACCCCAGATTTTATAAGATACGCCCGGCTACGCGCATATCTTATAAAATTCGGCGTACTTTTGTTTGTGCCTGGTGTGCAAACAAAAGTACGCGTGCGCGCTGTTTTTTAAAATATACCCTAATTATTTTATCAGAGAAGGAAATCTAAAGGGACGGGGGGGCTATTCCCCACTAGAAGTTCTCACTACCAACTCCTGGAAGAGAAGTCACCCTCTGTCTCCTTCCTGAACCAGAGAGATGGGAAGTGTTCTCAGCTTCAATGGATGTGTATGTCTGAACATGGTTTAGGCATCAAACATTAGTCAAACTGTCAGACAATGCAAATGTACATATCTCACTTTTGTATTGCTGATTTGAATGTAGATGCAATATATTTACCAGGAAAGCGTTCAGAGAGACAGCAAAACACCCATCTCTTTTTGGCTTTGAGAGCATATTCTTTTATCCCTATTACAATACTTCCACCCAGGGCACAAGCGCTTGTAGACAGAAAATCAGAAAAGATATAAAACATATTGTAATGATAATAGCCTTTGACTTATACCTTTCCTAGCTTGTGGAGTCAGACTTTCTATTTCTCATTAACCCGGGTCTATTTTTGAGGCTTGTAATAATGGATGCTAGCAATGGGTTGGGGGCTGAGTTATCAAATGTCTGGTTCTTTAGGAGATAGCCATGCAATGAAAGAACTTACAATAATATGGGAAATAGAGAAATACAGGTTGAAGGTTAGGTTTAGATTTCTGAAAAAAAATAATAAAAATGTGCATGAATTTGTGTGAACCCCAAAACCTTGTAACCAATTGCATGGAAACTAACGCCTTGTGAGAACTGATCCAATCACATCAGGGAAGTGAGAAAAATAGTACCGGCACAAACCAAAGGTTAAAGAGAGTACTACTTTACTGGAATAAGTATATAGTCACACAGTAGACAATTAGAATGCATCTTGTGCAGTGTATCATACACTGGACAAGAGACCTAAGCATTTGAAGCCGTTTACACATCACAGGTCTAAAAACATTTTCTAACACATACTAATACAGGAAACATAGACTGAACAACAATGTCATCCTATCATTTTGCATTGTGTTGACCTATATGTAAAGAGCACATCACATGCAAGTGGTGAACCATAGGGAAATGTCCCAGGAATATTAATAGCTATTCCAGTGGGCATGAAAAAAAAAGCCCTAGACAGTCCTTGTTGAGAAAGGCCACTGAAACTGGACCAACTGGCCAAGTAGAAGAGGGCTGCAGAAAGTCCTTGTTGAGAAAGTGCACCGAAGAGGAGCAGGCATCAAAGTCAACAAAACAGACCGGAGCCAGCAGAATGGAGGCAGGAGGCAACAGGCAGAATTCCATCCAACATGCACAAGGACTCTTCAGCCAGGACAGACCCAGCTGATGTAGTATCTTGGTCCTTTCAAGGATATGGTGTCAAGATTGGCCATAAATGGTGCACGTGCTATTTCATCCCCGGGATTTTTTGGTTCATGGCTGGATGTCACCTCGTCCACGGTTTCTGGCCAAAAGGCATGGATTACCTCTGGGTGTGGGTGGTCAGTAGAAGATGCTGGAAGGTTGCTTAGATTGTTGAGGCTGGTTGCAATGGTGTTAAAGCCAAGAACGGCCTCTGAGTTCTGCTTAAATGTAGTAGTTCCCCCCTCATATTAATGTCATTATGCACATACATCTGTGCCTGTATGGCTCCCATTGTCATCTGTGCTCCAGTGTTTGTGTTTGGCTTGCTGGCAACTATGTAGTCCTTGTAGGAGTGGTACTTTCCTGTGAGGCTACCACTTGGGGCATGATGGTTGCTGTCACCTGGGGTGGACTTTCAAGTCACCATTCTATGGGACTAGCTTTCATGAGTCAACTGAAGAACTCTTCTTCATCCATCTCCTCCTCAGGCTCTCCCTCTGCCTGTTGAAGATATTGCTTTGGCTGAGACAGCCAAACCTCCAGTGGAGCATCTTTATGCTGTTCCTGCTAGGTTGCCATCTCCTATAGCTGCTCCTCCTCAGGAATTGAGACTGCTGCAACTGTGTCTTCAGCAGTCTGGCCACTCCTGCCTGGATCCTGAGTGCAGGGCCCTATGAAAGGAAAAAAAAGTATAATATAATTATCAACAAAGACTCTAAAGACCATCACATATGTGCTATGTTTTCTATATATTAAAACAATCTTTGTACAGACAGCAAACATATGTCACATGTGGCCTTTCCACAACACAGTACTAGGCAACTCATACCTGCCATAATCTGTGTCCAGTTCTTCCATCATGCCCTCAAATTTCTCAGGACCCAGTTTCTCTCTTAGCCTCTCCTCCATCAGAGTCAGGGCTATTGGGCAATCTCTCCTCCAGTCTGTTCTTGATATTTTTTAATTCTGAGATTTTCTCCTTCATACATGCCTTCAAGTCATGGTATCAGTGTGCTACCTGATCTGCACCTCATGGATCGTCACTGTACCTAGTGATATTGTCCCCCATCCTCTGTCAGATGAATGAATTTCAGGCCTTTGATGTCCTTTTGCCAGCCTTCCAAACAAGATGGCATAGTTGGCTAAACGACCCTCTATTAATTTGGAAGAAAGATTAATAATTCATTCTCATCATGTAAGAATTTGTGGGCACGTATCTGCTGCCTGGCCTCAGCTTGCCTGCTTATTGGTGGGGTAGGCAACTCAGGAAAGGTAGAGGAACTATTTTTCCTTTCCTGCATTCCCTCCCATGCCCTGCTCCTCTCCCTTCCTTCCCTATCTGCTCTGGCCACTGGCCCTCCCACTCACTAAACTCTCTCTGCTTTCCTCCTCCCTCCAGATTCTCCTGACCTATGCCTTCCAAAAGCCTCCACTCACTATCTCTGCACCCCTCTCTCACTCTACTCCTGTACCTCTCTCCTCCTCCTCCACCACCACCACCACCTCTTTCCTCTCTAGCACACTGCCCCACCTTTTTCCTCCTCCGCACCACAGCCTCACTTCTCACCTGGTCTACCTGTCTATCCTCCCTAAATGCTCTCACGCTCCTGCCATACTCATCATTCACCATTCACATTCCTTGCATGCACACATTCTCAGGCCTTTCTCAGTTGCATGTAATAAAGGGTCCTCTGTCGACAGATCATAATACTTGGAGTTTCTCCTCAGCATAGCTAGGGCTTCTCCTCACACCAAATTATCACACTTTCATTTTATTTCCAATGGACATGCAAGGGTACTTTTCATTCCACACATCCCTGATTCTTCTCCTCAGTGATGAGTCCTCACTATTCACTCAAAAAAACACAATAGTCAGTAGATGTTGGACTGGACCCAGCACTCCCTCTCTTTCACATTCATATATCACAGGGCACACTCCCCCTAGAGATCTTCTCATCACACACTTAAAGAGAGAAGCAAAAATAGTGACATGCTCTTCTGTAATACTATAATCCAAACACAACTGTAAGGAACCTATAGTTTCCTTACCTAAAGGAATGTACTATCTAGCTGGGGAGGTTCAGAAAGATTTAGTGAAGAGAGTTTTGGGTTTGATTCCCCCATGTGGGAGATGCAGATGGTGTGCTCTAGCAGTACATAAACCCTTGCCACCATCTTGGGGTGTAGGTTTCTGTTATAAATTTTTGGATAATCTTTTAGAAGGAATGATGTTCCTACTTCCTGTTGATTATTTTTGCTAATTTTTTAAATAGGTTTCTCCCGAGTTGCCCTCTTCTGAGTCAACCTTTGTGTCTGACCTATTTTGGCCTAGTTATTCTTTTTATCCAATTTTGGAAACCTTCCCTGAGAGAGCCTGGGTATCTCCTTCACAGAGGATTTGGGGAGTTTCTATGTAAGTTTAGATCAAGGGATAGGAAAGAGTCTGCTACTCTATCTCACCTCCAGTGGATTAGTCAGTGACCTGATGCAGAGGAGTTTCAATTTTGAGTTGGTTTTCTTCAATGACTATCTTATCATTTGGAAGACAAGGATGTTTTTTTCCCTTTCTATTTCTTATTTTTTTCCCCCCTTTTGAGTCATAGTCAATTTTTGTTCTTTTTGGAACTGAGTGCCCTTTCTACTGGGGCTCAGTTTCCAAATCATTGGGAAGAGGTGTCTTTCACCAAGGAATAAACTGAAGAGTTGATAAAGGAAGGAAGGAGTTGAAGGTCTTGTTCAAGAGTGTTTATTCTACTGACTCAAGTGTACTGCACTTGAGAAGAGAGTGCCCATTTTGAGCTTCCAAAAGGAGATCTGAGATATTTAAGAAGACTGCAGGAGAGGTATATAAATCAGGACTTGTTCTATTCTGATAAGTAACTGGGATTAAATTGTAACCATTATACCGTGAAGAAAAGCTTCAGATAAATTTGGAAGAAAGATTATGCTTTCTTCAATCAGAGTAATTGAAAGGAGATGGAGATAAATTGTTAAGGAACTGGCTTCCATAAATTCAAAGACTTTACTAGAAGAGTGTGGTCGCAAATTTATTAAACGTTATTCTTAATTATTGTTCATAAACTTTATTTGAAACCGAAGTGCTGTAAAGAATCTTTAGCAAATTTATCAACTATCAGGAATGGAGATGGAAACCACATTACCTCTCAGTCAGGCCGATTCAGTAAAGTCCGCGGGAGAGCACACGCACAAGCCACTCTCCTGTGCACGTGATTCTCTATTTAAATGAGGCCCTGTGGTAAAAACAGGCAAAAGGAGGCACTAGGGACACTAGCGCGTCCCTAGCGCCTCCTTTTGGACTGGAGCGGCGGCTGTCAGCGGGTTTGACAGCCGACGCTCAATTTTGCCAGCGTCGGTTCTCGAACCCGCTGACAGCCACGGGCTCGGAAACCGGATGCCGGCAAAATTGAGCATCTGGTTTTCGACCCGACAGCCGCAGGACAACTTCAAATTTTTTATTTATTTTTTTTTACTTTTCAAAACTTTTGGGACCTCCGACTTAATATCGCCATGATATTAAGTCAGAGGGTGCACAGAAAAGCAGTTTTTACTGCTTTTCTGTGCACTTTCCCGGTGCCTGAAGAAATTAGCGCCTACCTTTGGGTAGGCACTAATTTCTGAAAGCAAAATGTGCGGCTTGGCTGCACATTTTGTTTTCTGAATTGCGCGGGAATACCTAATAGGGCCATCAACATGCATTTGCATGTTGCGGGCGCTATTAGGTTCAGCGGGTTGGACGCGTGTTTTCGGCCCCTTACTGAATAAGAGATAACGCTAGCGCGTCGAAAACACGCATCCAATGGTGGGTTAACAGTGCGCTCCGTCGAAGCACACTGTACTGTATCGGCCTGAGTGTGATTATTGCTGCTATAGACTGGGAAGATTGTCAATGCTGTTTACTCAGACTGGAAAAAAAACAGTGTACTTTGGTTAACGCAAAAGAGCCTTAAAGCTATGCTTCCCCCCACAGGGAGCCTTGGACTTCAGAAATGAAAAGCAATCAATGGAGTACTTTTTTTTTTTTTTTATTCTTTATTTATCAATTTTTATTATACATTCAAACAAGGATTGCATAATTGAAATATCAATGAATAATTAACAAATAAACATATAAGATAATAATTAAAGAAAAAAGAAAAGGAAATAAATTTGTTAACTTTTCCATTCGTTTTATCAAACAGATGGAGGGACTTTAGTTCTAGTATGGGAGAGAATTATCAGGAAATATACTTTAAAATAGAATTAGCATATCCTAAACCTTCCTTTCTTTTCTTAACTGGCAGCTGGGGTAGAGGTAGACTGTCTCATCTGGTTTAGAAATATCTTTAGTTGGTCGGGAACAAAAAAGATAAATATATCATCCTGTCTTTTTACAATACACTTACAAGGAAATCGTAATTGAAATGAAAACCCTAATGATATTACATCCTGACGAAAGGCCAAAAAGGCTTTTCGTCTTGCTTGGGTGGAAAAAGCTAAATCTGGAAAAACTTTTATTGGCTTTTGAAGGTAGGAAATTGGAAATTTATTAAAGTATCTTTTCATTACTGCGTTAACATCAACTGTGGATTAAAAAGATATCAATAGTGTACCCCAACTTATTACATTGTTTGAGGAGTCCTCTAAAAAATTAGAGAGGTCACCCTAAAACATCTCTGTACCTGGTAAATCCCTTCTTACTGGAAGAAAAAAGCAATTGTTGATTACAGGCGTTTGTTCCAGGGAGAAACCAAATTGCTCTACAAAAATTTTTTTTAGAGTTATTAAGGGCTCCTCACCAACAACTCTTGGGAAATTCAGAAATCTTAAATTAAGTTTCTTTGAACTATTTTCCAACATTTCAATTCTCCTAGTCATAGCTTCCCTATCTTTTACTACTGCCACATTGAAGTCCAAAAATTTCTTTTCTTGATTTTCCAGATGCTTAATTCTATCATTAGTTTCATTAAACTGCGATTGAGTTTTTAAAAAGTCTTGTTCATGCTTATTATATACCATATCAATTTTCCCTTCCAATGTCTTAATATTTATAGACATAGCTGCCATCATTTCCCACAGCGTTTCCAGAGTCACCAATGCAGGGTGAGTCATATTTCCTGCTGATTGAGCATTTGGTATAAGATTTTCTCCTCCTGTCCCTGGAGTTACCAATGGGGGGGCCCCATTTCCCCCTGTGATGAACACAGGTGAGACTTGTATGGCTCTCTCTCCCTCTTCATCAGCATTCCCACTTCCAGATAGTCCCAACGTGGATTCTAAAGCCCTGTGTATTGGTGGTAGCCCTGTATTTGGGCTAAGGGAGGCCTCCTCTGTAGACACAAGGGGTCCTCCCTGACCCCTTGGCACACCAAAGTCTTCGGTATCCCTTACATTTGGTATAGGAGAGAGCATATGGTTTGTGATTTCTTGTTGAATAGCAGGTAGAGTCGCTAGCGTGGGAAACACTCTGACTCTGCCTTTACATTTGGGAGGCATAATTAAAAGTAATCAGGAAAAAAAAAAAAAAACCAACTAATCTCTATTTATGCCAATAACAATTTAGAACAGATGACCCAGAGAGAGGAGTATTCGAAAAAATAAAGAGTCTTACTTGATCCGGGGACTCCGGCGAATCCGGCGAAGCCCGCTGACTGCGCGTGCCCCTTGACTGCGCGCGGCTTCAGCGCACGCCGGCTCTGCTGCGTGCCGCAGCAGGGCAGATTTTATAGCCGCTTCCGGGTCCGCCCCTCTCCACCGTCAGAGCCAGCAATCCGGTTCAGCTGGTCGGTAGGCAAGCCTGCTTCACGGCCAGAAAATGAGAGAACTGTCACAGATAGGGTCTATTTTATTTCTATAAGCCTTTGGGAACAGAATCAGGGTTCTATCCCACCCAGGGGTTATGCAACCAAAAGTAGATGCTAAGTGAAAATTTTGAACCAATACAAAAGAATAGATTACTAGTGTCATAGAACCAGAGCTTAGAGCCTGAGCCACATGCCCAACATTATTTTAAAATATTTGTAATTCCTATTCCGCTTGGGTCACCTTCCCAGCAATGGGGTAACTCACCCAGGGTAGGATATGATTACTCTTTGGCCATGGGCAGGCTAACCTGAAGTGACAAACTCAGTCAAGGACATATACCAAGAAAGCACAATCCACACCAAATGTTGTGCTCCAAAAATAAAAATAGTTTACTTGAATAATCAATCAGCAGGGTAAAACAGGAAAAATCAAATCATAGTTCTTAGTTCAATTCAGCAGAGAAAAGAGCAACATTTTCCAAATAAAGAAAAAATATTTCACAGTCCAGTTCTCTCAACAGTCTTCTTCTCTGCTCCCTCTCAAATCATCGGCCTGTGCAGGCACAAAAACACAGTCTCTTCCCTTTAGTTTCTTGTCCCAGTTTCTAGTACTCACAAAGTCCCTGGAATGGCTCTAGGAAATCTAAACTCCCTTGTTCTTTAGGCAATGAAGTCTTCTCAGTCCTGCACTTAGCTCCAGGCAAGACACGGTTTCTCCTTCTGGTCTTGTTGACTCCCAGTACAGCTTCCTTTCCACTTACCACAAGCAGATTCCTTCTCCAGGTCCTTTGGGATGCTTAGAGTATCCCACCCGTATACCTCACATCCCTCTGCTGTATACCCCAGGGAGGGGGTGACAGCTACATCTTTACTTTGCTCAGTTACCTGAGGAAGCCCTAGACCCCCACTGAACTCTGGGTTATATAGTCCTTTTAAAAAAACAGGCCCAAAAGGATGCTGTACCACATGTCAATCACTATACATTTCTCAAGCCTAAAGTGAACTCCCTCTCTGGAACTTTCACTTTGTAAACTATACCACAATACCCTATTAATCTCCCAAAGGGAAAGTCAGATTTTTATGAATATACAAATCCTCATGTTTTCACACCACACATTTTCTAGTGGCACCTAGGGGCCACATATTCAATAAGCTGGTGAATAGCAAAGTTACCTGGATAACTTTAATCAGGTAAATTCAGTGGAAGGTAAGCTCCACTGAATATTCAGCTAAAGTTACCTAGATAACTTTGCCGCTCAATGGTTTACTGAATATTAACCTCAGTATTCCTAACAGGGCTGCCCCACAATGCAACTATACCATCATTTACACAGCTTTTCAACCAGTGTCATCCTACTGGAAACTTATCAATATCTACTTCCTTTTCTTTCTACCTGTTATTTGTTTAAAATCATTTATTTACTGCACACTCCTATGATCTTACTGAAAACCTCCCAGCCCTCCATCCCCCTTTCTTCCCACCTATTACTCTTTCACCTCCCTCAATTAGTCTTATTCCACCAGCTAGGAGGATTCATTTCTGGACTTCAACTCTGGCCTGCAGGTAGCACTGTGAGCTGTTTGGTCTATCCATCTAGTCCCCCCAGCTCTGTGCCCTTTACGTTTCCCAGTGGCCATCTTGCTTTTTGTCCAAATCTGTATTTATACTCAGGCTTTTTATCAGTCAGTTGTCAGAGCTTGGTCCTAACTCTTGGCCCTTGTACTCAATATACAATTAAACTCTGGAATTTGTTGCCAGAGGATGTGGTTAGTGCAGTTAGTGTAGCTGTGTTTAAAAAAGGATTGGATATGTTCTTGGAGGAGAAGTCCATTACCTGCTATTAAGTTGACTTAGAAAATAGCCACTGCTATTACTAGCAACAGTAACATGGAACAGACTAAGGTTTTGGGTACTTGCCAGGTTCTAATGGCCTGGTTTAGCCACTGTTGGAAACAGGATGCTGGGCTTCATGGACCCTTGGTCTGACCCAGTATGGCATGTTCTTATGCTCTTACTCCTCCTATTCATTTCTTATTGCCTAAAGCCAAAAGACTTTTGTCTCTGGCTTCTGCTTTCAGCATTCCTGCTCTGCTTTCTTCATGTTTCTGGATTCCTGGTATGCTGCAGCATCTCACTTTCTTCCAGGCCTTCTAGTTTCTTGTCTGTACTGGGGGCTCCTCCTATTTCTTAGGCCTCACTGGTCTCCAGCACTTGAGAACTCAATGCCCAGCTTTCCTGCTTTAACTGTCATCAGTCTGGGTTCACCCCTTCCAGATATTAGGCCCCTCGTTCCTGGGGCAACAAACAGATGACCACTGTCACACCAGCCTTCCCCATCTCTTCTCGAACTCTTTTTCCATCTATTCCTGTTTGCTCTCTCCCACTCCCAGCCTCCATCTCCACTCTTTGATCACTCCATCTCCCTAGTCTTGGCCTCCCTTCCATGGCAACTGAAGAGCAGCAACAGAACCACCAGAAGCATGGGAATCAGCTGGACATATATGTAACAGTCACACAGTTCTGTTACCAGTAAGCCCTGGGTTTTTCTGGGTTAGTAAAGATCAGTGCAGGTTAGTGATTTAGGGGAGGATCCATTCTAATGCAGTCCTTTCTTCTGAGGGACTTGGAATGGCCAACCCCTTTGTAAGGTTTTATAGCAGCTCTCTATGGGGAGCTCAGGGGCAATATAGCTTGATTTTTGAAGGTTTAGGAAGTGTCTGGAGGTTTTGTCGAAGTTTGGATTTTGGGGCCTGCTCTAGGACTCCAGCAAACACTGTGAGGTGGGTCAGGAATCTGCATTACCCTATCCACACCCTGGTGGGTAAAAGCAGCATTCCAGAAATGTTTTGTGATTAAAACAGGAAGCCTGGAAATACCCTATATACCACTTGGGCTCTGGAAGGAGGAACCCTGTTTTGGGAGCTGTGTAGGTTAGGGAAGGCCAGCCCCTCTACACCCTCAATGAGACAGAGAATGTGGTGACCTGAAGCCAGGATTTGATGGTGTTTGAATCATTTTGGGAAAAGACTTTGTTTTGGACAATCTAGGAGGAAGGTTTGGCTGCCCCTCTTCCTTCCCATCCAAAGAATAAGTTAAACTGTTAAGCCAATCTGGATCCTTTACATCAGGGATACAGAGATCAAGAAAAATTTGAGAGACTGCTAATCATGAGTAAAGTATTATTTAAGATCACCGAGGACACCACACAGGAATCTTTACCGCTGGGGGGAGAGAGTATTGGAGCTCTCTGCACAGATGGGTTTTTCCATTTTTACCAGTTTGGAAGGGGTTCCTGCCCACCTAAGGGATACCTTGCCCACCTGGGGTCTCTAGTTTTCCAAGCCGTGGAGGCTAGAAATTTCCTTGACCCTGGTTTAAGACCTTTGTGCACAGGTTGAGGAAAGAGTCTGTAAAATAATCAAGAGAATCCTGTGGTGCTGCAGTTTAAGTTTGTGCCATAATCCACTAGTGTTTCAATTGTAAAGATTATAATTTTGGACTCTAATGCAGTGATTCCAGAGTGGGTTTTTTGGGGCATTTAAAGCACATAGAGAAAACACATCTCATTCTCCCAGGAAACTAGAGAGAGGAAAGATATAAGAAATGATCACCCCTGTCACTCTGGGCCTTCAACGTTGAACTTTCCCCCACTGACAAAGGATTCCAACCCTGGGGGAAAGGGAACAATATTAGAGCTAACCAGTAATGTGTCCAGCCCTAAAGAGACATTAAAAACATTTTTTGACCCACCGGAATATAGTGAGCAAGTAATACTTATTAATAATAATAATAATAATAATAATAATAAAAATGGAGTGAACAAGTAATACTTATTAATAATAATAATACAAATAATAACAGACACTGTAAGAAACAGTGAAAGAGGTGTGCTTCTTGTCACTATGACTGCTTTCACTTCCTCTTATCCCTGTGTAAGCTTCAATTCCTGTGCAACTGATAAAAAGGAGGAAGAGGAATCAGTTGTGGGAACGAAGTACAACATTTTCACCGTCTCCTACAGTGCCTGCTGTCTCTGCATTAGTTCTGCAGCCAGTTGCCTTTCTTGGTTTTCTTGTGCTAGTGATGGAAGCTTTGTGGCTCCCTTTTCCTGTACGGCAGTAGTGATGCTGCACATCTCTATTATACCTTTCCAGGTCAAAACGTGGATAAAGGGGAAGCTAAGATCTCCCACGTGAGGTTACCATTTTGTACAATGGGGCGGGTGGTGGTTTTGCACGGCTTGGGTTCCCTTTTCCTGTGTGGTGCTGGTCTGTTTGCTTACTCCCTGACAGGCTACCAGGAGTCGGAGCACAATGTGCCTGCCAGTTATGGATAATCCCTAAGGCAGGAGCATATTGAACACAGGAACAGCTGACTAAAGAAAGGAACAAGTCTGGCTTGGCATCAGGAATCTTCTGCCTGACCAGCTATCGTCCTCTCAGGGTTGATCCCTGAGGTTCTGTTAGCCAGCAAGACTTAAACTTGAAGTGCTCACAGGACTGAAAGATACCCACTAAGACAGGGCAGGACTAAAGCTAGGACAAAATAAAAAGTGCCCACAAAACAAGAGAGAACAGGAAAGAGCACTACAAGCCAGAAGCCAACTAAGACTGAGAACAAGACCAAAAGAAGAGAAACAGAAGGCCACAACACTAGGGCCAAACAGGACACCAGAACAAACTAAGCCAAGGAACAAACACCAGAGATACAAAGCTAAGACATACACAGAAGGCCACAATAATAGGACCAAGTACAGAGCTAAGACTAGGACTAGGATAGGGATTAGAATGGCCACAACGCAAAGTGTAGGAGAATCCAAGATGAGGCAGAGTAATTACTGAGTACAGCTTTTAAACATGTAGGAAACATGGCCGCCTGCAGGATCTCCAAGTCATAAGGCTTGGGCGACTCAGCAGTAGTTAACATGGCCACTAAAAGCCCTTGCTGGCAGGAAGTGAACACTGCACATAGACCTCACACCAAGTACCCTCATACACTTCTGGTTGAGAATCACTGCCCTAGAGGAAAGGAGAGAAGGGGATATGACAGAGACATTCAACTATCTGAAAGGTATACATAATGCACAAGAAGCAAAAGCATTTTGAAGTAAAAAAAAGTTATAGAAAAAGAAGCCATGATATGAGACTTAAAGGGAAAAGACTCAGAAGCAACATTTTGTCACCAAAAAGAGTGGGAGCGGTGGATGCATACAACAGCATCCCAGTGGAGATGGTAGATAGAAAATTAGTATCGGTACTCTAGAAAACATTGGATAAGCACAGATGATCCTTAGTTATGCAGAAGCAAAATGAAAGCCAGGAGTTTAACTGGAGTCTATATTATTGCAACTGGAAGAAAATGAGATGTCTGTAGGAGCCTCATGGTCCTTGTTTACCATTGTATTCTATGTTAAATATATTCTTTGCAGAATTTTTATATTACATTATGTATTATATTGTCCTATAACAGTACTTTACCAATGTATAGAATATTACAGTTCTCACAGAACAAGAAGCTCTTTTTTCTTTAGTAAATAAGATTCTAAGAGTCTCGCAAATCATTTAGAATAACTCAAGAGAAATATTCTGTCATTTAGTTCTGAATGATGTTCAGTAATTCAGCATAATTATAGAAGAAACCTTTCCTCTAATTCAGTGCTAGAAAGATCTCATACATTTACGATTCTGTAATGCACGGATGATTCCCTTGCTGCTTTAATGCTATATCTTCTGCATGTGCTCTGTTAATACCATCTGTCCCTTAGTAGTTCTAGTCTGGCACCAGCAGAATTATCTCCAAAAAGAATGCAAATTCTATAATGCAGCTGCAAGTACAAAGGCACACATGACTGCTGTCTGACAAAATGACTAATGTTCATATTTTTATGGTTGAATTCTATGTTGGTAATTCTTACCTTTCATTTTTGTGGCCTTTAGAATCAAAGAATATAATTGTGTCTGTCTGCCTTCTCAGTCCATTCTGGTTTCGAAGTGGAGCCTTATAATTTTTTGGTTTCTTTCATATTGGCCCATTCCTGTTACTTTGCTATTTAAAAAATAAAGAGAGCAGTGATTGCTATATGTTTAACTCTGTGAAAGGCATGTCTGAGGACAGAAACAGGAGGGGTAGGTGTCCTTAAAAATGTTTCTCCCCAGCTGGCCTGGTGACACAGTTCAGTCCCCGAGTTGGTTCTTCCACTCCCTAGGTTGAATAGGGCTGGGGGATGCTGCAGATGTAGAGTTCAGTCCCCAGAGGTGGTGGAAGGGGAGGTGATGGGAGGGAGTCAGGTTCATTGCTCAAGAGTGACACCTAGTGGCTATATTCAGGGTCTATGATTGCAAGGTTCCGGTTGGAGCATTGTTGCACTAACATTGAAATGACCACACTAGATATGGGGCTGGGGGTGGGAGGGAGATAAAACATAGGGGGAAAATTCTCCAGGTACTTGTAAATGATGGTTTATGGTGCCAGGATCTTAGACATAGTTTCAGTTGAACTGGAGACCCAAAGGAACAGGAAGAAATTTTTGCTGGGTCAAAAAATGCTTATCCCTTATAAAAAAAAAGTCTAGTGCTTGCTAAAATTATTTTCCTGCTTCCTCTCCCCTTCATATTCAGTCTCAAAGGCTTTAATCTGCTCATTTTGGTTTACCTGATGAAGTGAGTATAGCTCCCAGAAAATAGTGAAGAAATATTTTAAATGTGTCCAACAAAAAGGTATCACTCTACATATATATACAGATATAGTTTTTTTTATTGGCTATTATTACCACACAGTCAGGATTCTGTATGTTGCACGTTTCTAGTTTACAGTATGTGAAATTTCCTGTCATCCCATAGGAAGACTTCGCTTACAATGTACATGCAATTGGCATTTGATTTTGCTCAGGAACCTAATAAATAGAGAATCGATCCTCCAATTTAGATAATGATGAGACTGTTGAATCAGATGGCATATTTGACTCATGTCCTATTAAGCTGAGAATAGTATCATGAGCAGCTGAGTGATTTAAAACTTACGTCTTTTCTCCGATTCTACAGCACAAATACCATTAGTGTTACTCATCGCATTAAGTACTCCTGCAAAACAATTACTGTAAGATTTTATCCTCAATATGTTATTGCAGCCTGTACAATCAGTTATGTCAGAATATATCCTGTGTGCAAGTTTTCAAGCTAGTTATTATATCAGCATATTAAAGCTGTTTATGAAATGTGTAAGGAAGTTATTTGCTTCTTAACTTTATGTTTGGATGATCTGCAACTTTTTGGATATCCCGAAGATTTCATGATATAATGACTAATGGTATTTATACCTCTTACTTAATGGAGGAAAATTAACTGCTCAAATTCAGGCAATATGAATGGTTCCTGTCTACTAAATAGTTTTCCTAATGATATACATCAGTCAGATTATGTGATATACATCTTTTATAATGTTATGTCACTTCATTGATATGAAAATATTGGTTATCCAAATGATTTATTATAGCAACAGTAACATTTTTACTCTTATATAAGAGAGAGAGAAAACAAACTATTTTGGAAAGAAACTGTATATATATCTTGGTCATTAAACCCTTTTTAACAATATGATTTGTGCTCCTAAACATTACAGGAGAGAAGTAGGGACAGACTCATAGGGGTCAAAGAACAACTGAAGAACAAAAATTACCAGCTAATTGTAAGTAGTTAATTTTAAACAAATTTCTAGTCCTAACCTAAACAGCTTAGTTTTTCACTGAAAAGTCTTCTAAATCTAGCTTGGAATAATTTAACTGGCTAAAAATAGGGATCCTATTAATGTGACAACTATTGCTTACCTAAAAATAGCCTGTTAAATTAATGCTGAAAATCAACGCTAACCAGTTAAATCTTAAGTTTACCCCAGCATTGATTATAATTCTGCCTCTTTCTTTTTTGACCGGATACATTTGGCTATCTTATGAATTTAAGAAAGCAAATTTAGCTGGTCAGTGGGGGGTGGGCGTGGGGGTGGGGGTTTGCAAAGCAGAGATTTAATCATCTAACTCCCATAGGGGCAGATGTGAAACAGTTGCCTCAGACCCGTGGTTGGACGCGCGTCCACAGCTATAAGGGGATTAGCGCATCTACAATGCGTGTCCAACAAGCCGTGTAAATTTCTGAACAGCCCCAAAAGTTGTACAGAAAAGCAGAAAATACTACTTTTTTGTACATCCTCTGACTTAATATCATGGCGATATTAAGTCGGAGGAACCAAAAGATTAAAAAAAAAATAATAATAATAAAATAAAATAAAGTGCCGGTGGCCAAGTTAGGGAAAACAGACGCTCAATTATATTATATATATATATATATATATATATATATATATATATATATATATATATATATATATATAAATTCATATTTTGTTCTACAGTGCTTAAGGGCATGCTGGATGACTGCACAGATTGCTTAATACCTTTTAGGTACCAATGTTCCACAAGTGGAACATTTTTTCAAATACTTTTAATTACTTGCAAATTTTTTTATACTGTAATGCTCAGGCTTGTGAACCCTTGGGCCAACGAGAGGATGGTATACCTTAGGAGGAAGATCCGTAGGTTCTCCCATCGGGTGGCGAGGCTGAACAGAAGATGTGACCAGCTGACCCTCGGCACTGAAGACTGAGATGACCGTGAAGGCAGATGAAGAGTCGTGACGTCAAGGAGAGGAACTTTGTCTTTGCCACTGGAAGCCCGCGGTCCCCCCAGGAGGAGCCCATAGGGACCCAGACCACTGGGACTTAGGTGGAACTTTGAGAGGTCAAGGCGTCGAGAGTTTGGTGCAAGGGCTAACTGGAGCTTCACCCCTGGAAGCCCGTGGTCCCCCT
Organism: Rhinatrema bivittatum; assembly: GCF_901001135.1. NCBI lineage: Eukaryota > Metazoa > Chordata > Amphibia > Gymnophiona > Rhinatrematidae > Rhinatrema > Rhinatrema bivittatum. The sequence goes on from NC_042623.1 coordinate 77,024,520, forward strand.
GGGAGGAGCCCGTAGGGACCCGGGCCGCTGGGACTTAGGTGGGCCCTTAGAGAGGATGGTCCAGAAGAAGTCCAAGGTCAAGTGCCAGAGGGTCATCGCTTACCAGTCCGAGGTCACACACCAGGAATCACTGCTTGCGAGTCCAAAGTCACACGCCAGGAATCACCGCTTGCCAGTCCGAAGTCACACGCCAGGAATCACCGCTTGCCAGTCTGAAGTCACACACCAGGAATCACTGCTTGCCAATCCGAAGTCAGGAACCAGGAACACCAAGACGAGACAGGAACCAGGAACAAGGATCCAAAACACTAGAAGACTCACCGAAGCAAGCAAACTTAGACAGCGCTAGAGGACGTTGCCAAGTCGAGGAATGGGCAGAGGAAGCTTCCCTTTATACTTTCTCTACTCTGGCCCATTGGAAATAGCTGAGAGTAGTTAAGGGGCCTGGCCCCTTTAAATCTAGGGAGGAGGTGCGGCCTCACGCCTAAAGATGGTGGTGGCCATCTTTGATTTCCTTCGTGGAGGAAAAGACTGCTGGACGCTGCGAGGGAGGAGAAGGGACGGCTCCCCACCCAACGGCCATCTCAGGGGCCCGCGCCAGAGCAACTGACACAGGGTCAGAGGTTTCCCCTGAAGCTGCCGCGATGGGTCGCCGCTGCAGGCAAGGTAGGGGGCCGCAGTTGTGGTCATCCATGGCTGCAGAACACAACATATACCATATTTATACCATATTTGGGTCTAGTTAACTAAGATATGTAAAAAGGGGCATCAGGAAATAATTCCTTCAATGAGCAGGATCTAAAAGGTTAAGTGTTTCATATATACTGGGTCATTTTAATTTTTATGTTGTGGGATTGGCTGATCATTTCTAAATGGGTATGCAGGATCTTGGATTTTTCTAACTTATTGATTCATAAGCCCATAATGCCAGTTAAGGAAATGCAGAGGAAAAATTTTAGTTTTGATTCATTCATTCATTTTATAAAGAACCTCCATTCATTTCATTGGTTTCAAATGAAAAAAAAATCATTTGATTGTTTTTATCATTCATTCATTTGTATTATGGTCAATAGGGGAAGAAATACAGTCTATCTTTTCCTTCCAAATTAGGATTTTCTAATTATTTCTAATGAAACTGATAGGTAGATATTATCCAAAAGGTAAAGGCATGCCAACGTATCAAGACAAGTGCCAACATGGCACCAAAAGTGGCATGAAGAGTCCAAGGAACCGCAATGGATCAAACCAGTACCAGCAATGGCAGGAGTTCTCCAAGACACCATCAGAGTAGCAAACCAGCAGCAAGACTGGCCAGATCACCCCAAGACTTCAGAAGTGGGGCAAATGGAACCAGAAACAGTGGCATAATCCCCCTTCCCAAGGCTGTACAAGAGGGTAAAAGTGGCATCAAGTGTGGCATGAATAACTCAAGGCACTATGAAAGGGGAGTGAAGTACCAAAAGAGACAGAAAACCCCTCAAGGCAGTGAGGGTGAAAGTAACTGAAAGAGTGGCATGAAGACCCCCCAAAGCATCCTGAGAAATGCAAAGCAGCCACCCAGTCACAAGAACATCCCAAGGCTACAAAAGATGGGCAAAAGGCACCAACCAAACTGGTAGAAAGTTGTAGACAGGGAGAAGTCTGAGGAAATCCCTGATGGAGGCCTGAGTCATTTCCAAAGGATCTGGCTGTTGAAACTGGAGTTGGTCTTCACTGAAATATTTAAATATAACAGGGTGTGTAAGGCCTGTGAAAAATATTGGATGGCCAAGAGTCATTGAGTACCATAGGGAAGGGAATTTGAAAAGCACCAAGAAGACACACAGAGCAGCAGAGGAAGCACCCTAAGGCACCAAGACTAGTTTGGAGTGGAAGCTGCAGCAATGGTGCTGGCAATCAAAAACTGAAATGGTAAAAGCAGAGCTATACAGCAAGGAGAGTAGCCTAAAAATCCCCAAAGTGTACCTCAATAAATGAAATGGGAGAAAGAATGGTAATAAAAGTTAATGGAATGGTTCAGCAAGTGTGCAAAGCAATGGGTGGTCAGTGCAAGTCCAAGAGTTGGCAACTGCCATGGGGAAGGGATTTGGAAAGCACCAGAAGAAAGCCAGAGCAGCAGAGGAAGCATCCTAATGAATCAAGACTGGCTTGGATTGGTGGCTGCAGCAGTGGCACTAGCAATTAAAAACAGAAATGGTAGAAGCAAAGCAATGCAGGAAGAAGAGTAGCCAAACAAATCCCAAAGTTGGAATGGGAGGAGGAAGAATGACATCAAAAGCCTGAGGAGTAGTGCAACAAGTATGCAAAACAACAGATGAATAAGGCAAAACCAAGAGTCAGCACTTACTTTAGGGGAAGAAGATTTGGACAGAAGCTCGAAGACAGATATCCCCCCATCTGGCTATCTCAGAAGGATGGCTACCTGGTTGATCCTGCCAATTGAATATGTTTCTATCAAACTGCAAAGATCAAGTGATACATGGAATGGTATGAAGGGCCTGAGGAGTAGTACAGAAAGTAGTACACAAAGCAACATATTGCCAGGGCATGGCCAAAAGTTGTCAAATACCGTAGGCCAAGGGGATTTGTAAGGAATCTTTTAGACAACAGGAGAAGTGGAAAAAGCACCCTAAGATACAAAGACTAAGTTTAAACAGAGGCAGCAGTGGCGCTGGTGATTAATTAAAAGTGAAACCATAGGAGCAGAACAACGCAGTAAGTAGTCTTAAAATCCCCAAGGTGTAACCAGGCTCCTGACCCCCCCAAGGCTTGCCAATAATCCCTGGGGGTCCAGCGGGGGTCCGGGAGCGATTTCGTTGTCGGCTGCCAGTAATCAAAATGGCGCCGATAGCCTTTGCCCATACTATGTCACAGAGGCTTTCGGCGCCATTGGTCAGCTCCAGTCACATGACAGGAGCACAAGATGGCGCTGATGGCCATGTGACAGGGGCTGACCAATGGGGCCGGTAGCCCCTGTGACATGGTAGTTCAGAGGCTATGCGGCACCATTTTAAAGAGCACGGCTTGCAGTAGCACGGGCACGGAGGGCAAATGGAACCCGGGACCCCGCTGGACCACCAGGGATGTACTTCGTAAGTCTTGGGGAGGGATCGGGATCAGGGGGGGGTGTTGTATTATAGTTAATGTAAATGTTTGGGGTGGTTTGGGGTGTTTTTTAATTTAAAAAAAAAAATTGTGCCCCTCTCCCCAGGCAAACCCGAAAAACGAAATTTCCCCGAAATTCGGGGAAAATTCTTTTCGGGTTTCGGGGCCTCCGAAACAAAAACGAAATAGGAAATTTCGGGTAATTTCCTATTTCGGGCGAAAAACGAACCACATCTCTAGTATACAGTATGTTATGTGAATTCGCCTACCTCATTAAAACAAAGAAACATGATAGTAAAAAAAGGCCACATGGTCTATCTAGCCCATCCACCCAGCTAATTTAGCTTTATAATTCCCATCACTATCTCAGATTTCCTGTGTTTATCCTATCCTTTCTTGAATTTAAAGACTGTTTTTTTTTTCTCCACCACCTCCACACGGAAGCTGTTCCATGCATCTACTACTGTCTCTGTAAAGAAATATTTCTAAGATTACTCCCGAGTCTTTACCCTTACACTCTCATCCCATTACCCCATCATTCTAGCGCCTCCTTTCTATTTAAAGAGACTCAACTCCTGTGCATGGAAACCTTGGAGATATTTCAATGTCTCTTATCATATTTCCTCTATCTCGCATTTCCTCTAACATATACATGTTTAGATATTTAAGTCTGTCCCATATGCTTCAGAATGAAGACCATTGACCATTTTAGTAGCCTCCCTCTGGACTGACTTCATCCAGTTTATATCTTTTTGAAGGTGTAGTCTCCAGAATTGTACACAGTATGCCAAATGATGTCTCACCAGGGACCTATAGAGAGACAATATCACCTCTTTTTTCTGCTGACCATTCCTCTCTCTATATAGCAAAGCATCTTTCTGGCTTTTGCTGTCTCTATCCATTTGTTTAGCCAACCTTAAGATCATCATATACAATCACCTTTAGATCCTACTCTTTTGTTCTTCAAAGAACGTCACCCCCAATACTGAAACTCTCCCTTTGGTTTATGCATCCTAAAACATATAGTAATTCTTCATTTTATAGCATTATGTTTTACATGCCAGGTACTAGACCATTCCTCAAGCTTTGCTAGATCCATGCTATGTTTTCCACAACTTCCTGGCTGTCTACCCTGTCGCAGATTTTGGAATCATCAGCAAAAGGGCAAACCTTTCTCAACAATCTTTCTGCAATGTTGCACATGAAAATATTGACAAGAACAGGCTCAAGGACCGATCCCTGAGACAATCATATTGTGTCCCCGTTCGTTTTCTTGTCATGCATAAGCATTTTAAAAATGTCCACTAATGAGGAATAAACAACTAAATACTGTAAATATGTGCTCAATATATCTTAAGAAATATAATCAGAAAATACAGAATGCATACAATAGTAACAAAATATAATACCTAGCTATTGAAAAAACTAGGGATGGGAATTCGGGAGAAATGAAATAGGAAATAAGATGAAATTTTCTATTTTGTTTCAGATCATTTTCAAAATGGAACAAGTTAAATTCCGATGAAATTTTGTGGGAATCTCATTTTGTTTTGAAAAACTATTTAAAAAAAATTAAAAAGTTATGTGCTGTTGGCCAGGGCCTAGGCTGAAACCCCAGCATAGCACACAGGAATAAACTGGGATGCCTAGGAAGGAGACCGAGACCCAAAGCAGGGTTCCCAGCCTAAGACTGAGTGTGACTCTGGCACTTCGACCTAAGTCTAGGCCCAAAGCCTGGGCCTCACCTCGGCACATGCCATGACCCAATGAAGGGGCCATGGCCCTCACCTGAGTGTGATGCTGGGGTCTCAGCCTAGGCTTTGGCCCAATGCTGTGGCCTAGGCCAAGATCCAAGCAAAGCCACAAGCCCAGGAAAATTTCTGACAACCCCCCACCCCCAGTTACTTACAAAATCCAATGCCACATTCTGGTACAGTCTTGATGCTGGAACCTCAGCCCAAATCCAGGCCTCACACCGGGGCATGGCCCAGAAGGCAGGTCCCAATGCCTGGGCCTGAGCCTAGACCAGGGCCCCAGCCCAGATCTGATGCCATGCCTAGTCCCAAAATTGGGGCCTTCAGCCTGGTCCCAGGCTGAAGGCCCAGCTAATTCAACTGCTATTCATCAAAATAGTGCTGTCCACTGGGGAGAATTTGCCAGAGTTCATTAACTTTGGTGCAATCACCCCAGTGGTTGGTATCAATTGGTGAAGAAGAGCCAAGGAAAGAAGTTGCCAAGGAGGAGATCTGGTCCTGACCCTGGGATAAGGTCCAGGCATCAAGACCCCAGCCTCCAGGCTGGGCTCCAGCATCAGGCCTGGGTCCCAGGGTCAGCCCTGGGTCTGGTCCCTGGCCTAGGCCAAGGCCCCAGCATCAGGTCCAGGCCACTAAGCCTGGGCCTTGTATAGGGACAAGTCCTATGTCACAGCAGTCTACTGCTGTCAAGGCCTGCATAACACCAAGGCTTCAAGCCTAGGCCTAGGCCAAAGCTTTGATCTTCCATAAACCTAGACCATGGTAGGTTTCTGTGACCATGACCTAGGCCCCCATGAAAGGCCCTGGCTTGTGCCAGGCCTAGGCTTCTTCTTTGGATTTTCCCCAGACCAGGTAAGTGGTGGCTGGGGAAGATCCTGGCCCTGGCATTTTTCTGGGTGGGAGGAATGAGTGTGTGAGGGGGGGGGGGAGGCATAGGAAGCCCAAGGAGACCCTGTTTCATTTTCCAATGTTTATTTCATTTTTTTAAACTAAAGAAACAAAATAAATATTACATGAAATGAAATTCATGGGGAAAAAGCCCTCCAAAACAAAATGAACAATGAGAGAAAAAGTTTCCCCTGTTCCCACCCCTAGAAAGAACCAAAGACATGATCAGAAAGTCATACACAACCAACCCCCTCCCCCCCAAAAAAAAAATAAAATAAAGGAAATAATATACTCATTAGATGTTTACTGATGATGCTTATAAATAAAAGTTAACCTGCTGTTACGGTCCCGGGCCGTGCCCCGGTCCCTCCACCTACCTCGGGGCTGGCCCAGGCCACTGGAACCTCTCTTCGGCCGGCAAGGCCCAGCCTAGCCTCTGCCACAGTGTTCCCTCCTCGAGGAAGACACCATCGATCCTCCGTGCTTGGCCCTGCCCCCTAGATGCTCGTGTGCGCACAAGGGCTCTAGATTTAAAGGGCCCAGCGCGGGAAGACGGAGGACAGCCCAGAGATGACGTCAGACGCTGCAGGGATATTTAAACCCTGCATCCACCTCTGTGCCTTGCCTTGCAACAAGGTTCACTCTCTGTTGAGAGCTACTAATTGCTGCTTTTGACTACTGGCTTCTGACTTTGGCTTCCGACTACTGGCTTCTGACTTTGGCTCATCCACTGGCTTCTGATTCCGGCTTCTGTCCACTGATTCCTGACTCCGACTTTCATCCAGGAGGCCTCTCCTAAGTCCAAGCGGCTTGGGTCCTCACGAGCTCCTCTCGGGGATGACCATGGGCTTCCAGTGGTGAAGTTACAGTTGGCCTCCTGGCTTCAGCTCTACTCTTCTCTATCCTCTGGAACTCCTCTTCAGACACCGATCCACAGGAGACCGCACGTAAGTCCAAGCAGCTCGGGTCCTCACAGGCTCCTCCTGGGGGGACCTCTGGCTTCCAGTGGTGAAGATCCCTCCGGTCTCCTGCCCTGTGCCACCTCCCAGCTTCGACTTCCACTGTGGGCCTTCCCACGGTGTGTCATCATCTGTCCCAGCTGGCTCAAGGGTCCATGAATCCAACAGTTTGCAAAGCCATGGATCCGGTGACGTGGTGGGCTTAAAGGCCATCCCCAGAATTGCCCAATATTTGTGGCAACAGCAAGTCTGCCTTGATGCTCTGATGGTGAATGTAGACAGACTGGCCAATCGTATTGATAGAACACCTGTACTTGTACTTCCTGCACCAGTTGCCGTGGCCGATCCTGGACCAGCGACGCCCACACAGCTGCCGGCACCCTCACGCTACTTGGGGGAAGCGAAGTACTGCCGCAGATTCCTCAATCAGTGTTTCATCTGATTCAGTCTGCTGCCTTCCCAGTTTTCAATGGATCAGATTAAGACCAGTTATATTATTTCTTTGTTGGACAGGAAGCCCTGGCCTGGGCTTCTCCACTATGGGAGCGTAAAGATCCCTTTCTAGGGAATCTGGAACAGTTTGTCTCTGCCTTTCGACATATCTTCGACGAGCCTTCTCGCAGGCCCACTGCCACCTCTGAGTTACTTCAGCTACGCCAAGGCAACCGGTACCTTGCCGAGTATGCAGTGGAATTCCATACCCTGGCAGCCGAGCTAGACTGGAGGGATGACAGCCTCCATGGCATATTCTTGAAGGTATCTCTTCAAGACTCCAAGATGAGCTAGCGACGAGGGACCTCCCAGATGACCTGAACAGCCTGGTTGATCTGGCTGGATGGGTGGACCACCATATCCAATGCTGTTTTTGGGAAGGGAGGTCCGGTCGTAAACCCAGTAACTCTGGGCCTAGATTTCCCCGACCGGTACCCTCCTTCTCTGCCTCTCCTGGAAACCAAGACGTAGAGCCTATGCAGTTGGGTCGAGGTCCAATCTTTCAGGAAGAGAGAAGACGGTGCCACATTCAAGGTCTGTGCCTATATTGTGGTGGCAAGGGGCACTTCCTAGCCCGATGCAGTGAGCGGCCAGGAAACGCCAGAACCTAGGGATCAATGGGGAGCTGACCCTAGGTAATACATGTTCTGCCTCCTCATGTACTGTACTGGTTACCCTCGTCTACCCTGGTTTGATACGCTGACTTTGGTCGACTCCAGAGCCGTAGGGAATTTCATCCTCGCAGACCTCGTCCAGCAGTTGCAGATTGGGGTCCAACCCCGAATCCCTCCTATCCGGGTATCTTCTATTCATGTTATTCTCCTTCTGGGGAGCATTACTACCTGCACCAAGCCCTTGGTTCTTCACACCGGCCTCCTGCACGTGGAAGAGATCTCTTTCCTTATACTGGAGAAATCCATGCATCCCATCATCTTAAAGAATCCATTACTAAAACACTAGAATATTGGGAAAATTGCTTCAGAGAGATTATCCTCCTCCTCACAAGTTTAAACCTGATACTAAATTCAGCTAAGACTGAACTCCTTCCCATCTCCCCAGAAAATAGTAATATCACTCTGAGTCCACCAGCCAATTTACTCATCACCCAAGCAAGAGACTTAGGAGTAATAATCGACAACCGGCTGAATTTAAAATCATTCATCAACCAAACAACTAAAGACTGCTTTTATAAACTGCAGGTACTGAAAAGAATTAAACCACTCCTTAACTTTCAAGACTTCAGAACGGTCCTCCAAGCAGTAATTTTTTCCAAGATAGACTATTGTAAATCTATCTTACTAGGTCTCCCTTCCTCTTCTATCAAACCGCTTCAGATGCTCAAAAACGTGGCAGCTAGAATACTGACAAACACCAGGAGAAGAGATCACATCTCTCCCATTCTCAAAAACTTACACTGGCTGCCAATACATTTCAAAATTATCCACAAGTCCATCACCATCATCTATAAATCCATCCATCACCATGCTCCGCTTAACCTACAAATCCCGCTCAGACGACATACCTCTTCCAGACCCATCAGAGAAGCCTACAGAGGATCACTATATGTCCCCCAAACCAAATCTACACATCACCTAGCATTCAGAGACCGGGCCTTCTCTACAGCGGGACCATCGATATGGAATTCCATTCCCCCTGATCTTAAACAGGAACCATGCCTACTAACATTCAGGAAAAGGCTTAAGACTTGGCTGTTTAAACAAGCCTTTCCTGATCCTAACTGAATCACAGCAACAATTATAGATAGACATTTCAGAACAATGTAAACAATTACTCCTATTACTGTTAAGTTACTCTAGCCTTTTCTTCTTCCCACAGTTCGAGCAACCTTGTTTTATTGTAACTTCATTGCTTCTCTTCACTTGTTCAATGTTCAAAGTTATTACACCCCCTGTTATTTGTAAACCAGCATGATGTGATTGTATCATGAATGCCGGTATATCAAAGCTCTAAATAAATAAATAAATAAATAAATAAATACTAATAAATCTTGGGCTTACCCTGGCTGCAGAAACACTCCCCAGTCATACACTGTGATACTCTTCAGATCGCATCTTGGGGCCCATCTTGTTATGACTCCTGCCTGACGAATATTCCTTGTCCCAGTCTACCTCTCTTGACCACCCCCATGGCACTCCCGCCACAGTACCAAGACTATGAAGATGTCTTCTCTAAGGAGAAAGCTGAACTTCTCCTGGAACACTGGCCCTTTGACTGTTCCATAAACCTGGTTCCTGGCACTACGCCTCCCAGGAGGCGGGTTTACCCCTTGTCGCTTCCGGAGACTCGGGCCATGTCTTCGTATATTCAAGAGAATCTGGACAGAGGGTTCATTTGGCCCTCTAACTCCCCTGCCGGGGCCAGGTTCTTCTTTGTGGCCAAGAAGGATTGGTCACTCTGACCCTGCATCGATTACCATAGCCTCAACGCCATCATGCAGTGGGACAGGTATCCTTTGCCTCTGATTCCAGAGTTACTAGGCCGGCTGCAAGGGCAAAGGTCTTTACCAAGTTGGACCTCTGGGGTGCCTACAATTTGGTATGGATACAACCCGGCGACGAATGTAAGACCGCCTTCAATACTAGAGACGGGCACTACGAATATTTGGTCAATCCCTTTGGCTTGTGCAACGCCCCTGCGGTCTTTCAGAACCTCATGAATGAGGTCTTGAGGGATATGTGTTGCATACGTCGGTTATAGTGTACCTTGACGACGTGTTGGTATATTCTAAGGATTTGTCCATGCACCGTGTACAAATGCGGCAAGTACTACAGAAACTTCGGGACAATCGTCTCTTTGCCAGTTAGAGAAGTGCCAATTCGAGCAGAAATCCTTGCCATTCCTCGGATATATAGTCTCATCCACGGGCTACCATATGGACCCTGATAAAGTGGCGGCAATTCAGGATTGACCACAGCCGGTAGGGGTCAAGGCCCTCAACGCTTCCTGGGCTTCACCAATTTCTATTGCCAGTTCATACCACATTATTCCAAGATGGTGGCACCGCTTATGGCCCTTACCAGGAAGGGTGCCAATGCGAAGAATTGATCCCAAAAGGCAATAAATGCTTTCCAGATGCTGAAGGAAGCCTTTCTCTTTGATGTCTGTCTCCACCATCCAAATCCGCAGCATCAGTTCATCATGGAGGTAGACACATCTGCTTTTGCGGTAGGGGCTATCTTGAGCCAGTTATCCACGAAAGGCAAACCCCTACCATGTTCCTATTTTTCCCGAAAATTCTCTCCGGCAGAGAGAAATTATAGTATCGGCGATAAGGAACTCCTGGCCATCAAGCTCGCACTGGAGGAGTGGCAGCAATTGCTGGAGGGAGCCCTATACCCCGTGATCATCTATATGGATCACAAGAACCTGGAATCCTTGTGCCGAGCCCAATGCCTTAATTCTCGACAAGCATGATGGTCACTCTTCTTTAGCTGGTTCAATTTCCTCCTCCTGTACAGGCCAGCCTCCAAGAACATTAGAGCGGACGCCATCTCACGTACGGCTGAAACAGAGGATAACCCGGATCCACCCAGTTATATCCTCAATCCAGCCAAAGTCCTTCTTGCAGTTCAGAGGTGGTTCCTATGGGTAAGACCATCATACCCATTCGCCTGCGCAAGAAGGTGTTGTCATGGGCTCATGACTCCTTGACTGCAGGGCATTCGGGGGTCGCTTGGGCTTTGTATTTACTCACCGAATATTACTGGTGGCCTCAGGTAAGGAGAGATGTTCGTCTTTACGTCAGCTCCTGCCCGACCTGTGCTCGACAAAAGACGCCAACTGGTCACCCATGGGGGCTCCTTCAACCATTGCCTATCCCCACCGAGCCATGGACCCATTTATCCACCGACTTCATCGTGGACTTGCCACCTTCAGAAGGGAAAACAGTGATATGGGTCACGATCGACAGGTTTTCGAAGATGGCCCACGTCGTCCCCCTCACTAAGTTACCAACCTGAGCTCGCTAGCCTTTTCGTCCAGCACATCTTTCACCTACCCGGACTTCCTCTCCATATTGCCTCCGACAGGAGTTCACAGCCTTTTGCAAGAAATTTGGGGTCCAATTGGACTTCACGACCGCCTTTCATCCCCAAGGCAATGGCCAAGTGGAGCGCACAAACCGGATCTTGAAAGCCTTCTTCTGAAACTTTGTGGGAGACCTACAAGATGATTGGGTGTCTTTACTCCCATGGGAAGAATTCTCCTACAACCACCATAGGCATTCGGCCACTGGTAGGCCTCCCTTCAAGGTAGTCTATGGGAGACATCTCTGACCTCGTTTGCCTTTGCCATTGGCAGTCCCGTCACCAGCCATGCAATTCACAGCCAACAGCTACACAGCCTCTGGGTCTCTACTCTGGAGAAACTTCAAAGCACAGCAGTCATGGCTAAGAGGTATGCGGACCGTCTGCGATGTCCAGCTCCAACATTCCTTCCCGGGGACAAGGTATGGCGAAGTATCAAACATCTTCGCCTGCGGGTTCCTTCGATGTGCTTGGCTCTGAGGTACATTGGCCCGTTCCCAATCATGGAACGGGTGGGTGCGATCTCCTACCGGCTCCGCCTCCCCTCTACGCTCAGGGTTCATAACGTTTTTCATGTCTCGTTGCTCAAGCCATTGGTCTTGTCCATCTTCCATAACAGGATCCATGAATCTGCCACTCCAGCGGCCCAGGAGGATACGGTCTACCAATAAATGATGTCTTGGATGAACGGTTCCACCATCGTAGATGGGAATATCTCCTTTCCTGGGAGGGCTATGGCCCCGAAGAGAATGTGGAAATCGGCCTCTAACATCCTGGACAAGGGGCTGCTTTGCCAGTTCCACTTGGATCATCTGGCTAAGCCCAAGCCCCCGGGAAGGGAGCGTAGGAGGGGGGGGGGGTACTGTTATGGTCCTGGGCCGTGCCCCGGTCCTTCCACTTACCTCGGGGCCGGCCCAGGCCGCTGGAACCTCTCTTTGGCCGGCAAGGCCTGACCTAGCCTCTGCCGCGGCGTTCCCTCCTCGAGGGAGACAACATTGATCCTCTGTGCTTGGCCCTGCCCGCTAGACGTGCGCGCATGCATTGGCTCTAGATTTAAAAGGCCCAGCATGGGAAGACGGAGGACAGCCCAGAGATGATATCAGATGCTGCAGGGATATTTAAACCCTGCATCCACCTCTGTGCCTTGCGTTGCAACGAGGTTCACTCTCTGTTGAGAGCTACTAGTTGCTGCTTTCGACTACTGGCCTCTGACTTTGGCTTTTGACTACTTGCTTCTGACTTCAGCTTGTCCACTGGCTTCTGATTCCGGCTTCTGTCCACTGGTTCCTGACTCCGGCTTTCATCCAGGAGGCCTCTCCTAAGTCTAAGCGGCTCGGGTCCTCACTAGCTCCTCTCAGGGGGGGACCGCAGGCTTCCAGTGATGAAGTTACAGTTGGCTTCCTGGCTTCAGCTCTACTCTTCTCTATCCTCTGGAACTCCTCTTCAGACACCGACCCAAAGGAGACCGTACGTAAGTCCAAGCGGCTCGGGTCCTCACGGGCTCCTCCTGGGGGAACCTCGGGCTTCCAGTGGTGAAGATCCCTCCGGCCTCCTGCCCTGTGCCGCCTCCCGGCTTCGACTTCCACTGTGGGCCTTCTCACGATGTGTCATCATCTGTCCCAGCCGGCTCAAGGGTCCACGAATCCAACACCTGCATATGGCAAAAATGAAAGGAAATATGGAGAGCTTATGAAAATATGTGATAAAAATTATTTACAACATCAGAACTAAATAATAATACTGGAACTGCCATAATGAAAAAAAAAAAAAACCTAGATTAAAGCAGCAGTTTCTAACTTCAGCTCTCCTGAGTAGCCAACAGGTTTTTTTTTCAGCATGAAAAATGAATATTTATGAGACAAATTTGCATATGTTTGGTCTGTGAATTAGGTTGATTTGTGTTTTGATTATCCTGAAAATCAGATCTGTTAGTGACTCATGAGGACACAAGCTTGTGATAACATCCCTGGATAATATTTGCATTGGTCCAATGAAACGGTATTTTAATTGTGCAAAAAAGGAGGGCAGAAACCTCTTTAAACCACTATAAATATGAACAAAAAGAGGTTCAACTGATACTTATTCCATAAATCGATTTCAAAGAACAGCTTTTAAATTTTAATTCATGAACAGACCATCAGACTATTTGCGGTGCTTTATAATGCAATCTACCATCTCTTGCCTTGCAATGGGCTGCAAATGGTGTCAGAAAATCGCACCCTGCATTCATTAATTTGCTGGTTCACAGAATGTTATCTCATATCTTAAAAAAGCTCACACATTCAAAAAAACAAAAACATATCTCAAAAAGTGTGTTCACTACGATCCAAGAATTCCTTAGCTGTGCTCAATGTTTAAAAACCCAATCCGACATAGGCCAATGTTTCGGTGTCAAAACGCCTGCCTCATGGATTCACATTACTCTTAGCATATATCAGGAGTCACTTCACAAAAAGCAGAGGCTAGCTCAACATCTTTTTCATATTTATTATGTTTTTTTTAAATCTACAGAGGTTTCATTTTTCTCCAAGACCAATATAGCCATGCACTATTTAAATATGCATTGATCTTTCAAGCATGTATATACTTTAGTTGTATGGGATATTTAAAGAAAATAAACTGGATTTCAAATATGATAAGCAGGTGGAAACTTCTCTGACAATTTAAAAAATGTAGATGTAGCACAGTACTAATGAAGAGACTGCATGCATACATTAAAGTCACTGAATTGTCAGGTTCACCGAGACCCCTTTTTAAAACAAAATGCTGCTAAAAGCACAGCAGAAATGAAGACATCAATAAAGAAACCCAAAGGTGCTCAGAAGCCCTTTTTGAAATGAGGCAAAAGTTAACAGAATAGTCATAATGTAAGATAGATATCTATCTATATATTTATATCTATACACACACACACACGCAGACACAGAAGAAAATGAAGTTAAGCCAACATCAATTGTAGGATACTCTAGTCTCACTCACAGGAAATATCCATATGGTGAAATTATACTCCCATTTCAGAATCAAATACCTCATCTCTCAGTTTTGCTGCAAATGGTTTTTTCTTCTCTCCTCTCTTCTGAACAATTTAACCAGAGGTTCATTCACTCCTGCCCCCAAAACGGTAAAACCCAAGATATCATTTTAGCTCTGTTTTGTACATAGCACTACCCTACTCATGATCTCTGGATCTTAATTCTCCCTCCAGTTACCAGCTCTTCCATTTTATCAGTCATTTTTGTAGCTGAAATGTTTATTTTTAGCTGCTGTCTTCATAACAGTGGAAGGAAATTATTTGTTTACTTTAATAGATTCATGCTGAATGGAAGTCTCTGTCCTGGGGAGAAATAGTGGCTATCCTATTTTGGGTAGGAATTGGAATATCCTGTGTTAATATTGCATTAACCAGAACATGACAGCAATTCTCTCTCAGTCTTGGCCTATGGACTAAATATTTTTCCCATAGACACAAAATGGGAAGAATCCTTTAGTAATGCCTGTAATCAGTGATATTTGCTGTTTTAAGGAGTGACATAGGTCTATTAGCATATAAGTATTGTGGTGCCTCCATGTCTAGAGGGCTTTAATATCTTTGAATTCCATGTTGTTATAGTAGTTAAAAAATAAAAACTGCTGATGGGGCCAAAGAATCACAAACGTACCCATGTGGTCTATAAACCTTTTAGAAGGCACACATTAGCAGACACCCGTTTTAACAATTAGATCTATTTCCATTTCTGTTTTGTACCTTGTCCCCTGAGTCTTTTAAGCACAAAGAGAGCTTTCTGCTGTTAGCATACCATTAGAAATGAAGATCTGCATTGCGCATTAGCCATGGCCTTTAGAAACAGATATTGAACAGTACGTATAGCAAATTGAACACTTTAATATTTATAAATGCATTTCCGTATTGCTACAATAACTAGCTAGAGACTTCAATCAATTTCCTTTCGACACAGATTGATATAGTATTAAGATACATTATTTTTCAGAAACTATAAGATTTTATCCATAAACTGTAAGTCTAATTTATAAATAGCACAAAAAAGATCTAAAGTTTTTTTTTATTTTTGTTACTGATCATATCTTTTATTTTCTTTAGTGTCATAGTTATAAACTTAGTATAGATATGCCTATTTAATTTGTACTCTAGATAATAATCATTTATATCCATTATTTCTGTTAATGTTTTAAAAAATTCCTTGATCCTGTTTTAAAAATGTTCTGGTTTATGCATACAGTAAGAAGGCAACAGTGAAAGCCATTTTCATGGGTAAAGTACTAATTTGCTTGCAGAAATGGATTGTTTGATTATTGCCCACACTACACTTTAGTAGGTTAATGATGTGCATAATTTTACACACATTTGTGTAGGCATTCCCGAGATAGCGTTAGGTCAGGGGACACAACTACTGTGTAGTTTTATATATTCAAAAATGTGTGTGTTTTGCCTAAAAAAAAGTACCCACTCAAAAAGCAGCTGCTAATTTGTGAGAGTACTTTTGAGAGGGGAAATATTCAAAGCAAAACTATTCGCATAGTTATTAAATTGAACTACTCACATAGTTCAATATTATTGTCAATTGCAAAAGCAAAATCAATTTAATCTATCACTGTTGCTCTAAAAACTTAAGCAAATAACATTTGTTCTCCTACACTGGACACATTTTCCAGTTATTAGCACTAAATGAGACTTCATTTCCCCCAAACTTGTGGGATCTTCTTTTGCTATACTGCTACCAGGCAGATGGCATGAGCTCTATTTTATTATCAGAAATTGATATGGCTCTATATTTAATTCAGATTATATGGAAAATCCACAAAGGGCAATGTCTCATGGACATAGAAAGGGCAATGTCTCATGGACATAGAAATTAAAATTATATACACCAGACAATCACCAGTCAATCACCAGACAATCACTAGTTGTCCTTCAATCTTACCCGGTCTGGCATTTATACTCACGAACAATGGACTCTGACACTTCCAGGTTAAAGCACCTTTTAAGCTTTTAACCCGTACGCTCTATGGTAACACTTTATATTTATTTCCTGCCTTATCTTCTTTCCAGCTTGTTGCAAGCTTCCAAGTTCTCTTTCCCTGTTGATTGTAACTTTGACTTATTCCTACCTATTGTTATCTATCGTTTACTTGAATTGTTACTCCAGTTATACCCTTGTTAAATGGAAACCGATCCAATATGGTTATTTACTATGAAGGTCGGTATAAAAAACTGTTAAATAAATAAATAAATAAATAAATAAATAAATAAATGTGTAGAAAGATGAAACATTGAAGCTCCTAATTCCTGACTGCATGTAGCCCTGTAGCTTTAATATTTCTCCTGTTTTCCCCCCTGTTATTATGACACCCCCCTCCCCACCTTTGAATTCCCTGCCTCATATTTGACTGCAATGAAATGAAACCAGGGCTGCAGCTTTATTCCAGAGAAACCATCTCTCCTGAAGCACCCTAGCCAGCTATTACAGCTCTTAAAACTCCCCAGGCTTCATCCATCTTCTTCTGGTCTATCATTCTCTATTAACCAGCCATGTAGCCCCTAATAGGCATCCGCCTCTACCCCCATATTGTCAAGCTTTTCATTACAATCTACAACTGTTGTGTAAGCAAGAGATGGTGTGACCAACTAAACTCTGAGCTCGCTCCTTGTCGGTGCCCATCAGGAGGAGTCCCCCTCTACCAATAGGAGCATCTATCCAGAGTGAGGTCCATTTACTCCTCCCATTTGCCTCTCTGCTAAATCTCTTAATTATTATTATTATTATTATTGTAGAGTTTTATATACCATCATTCAGTACTGCCATCACAATGGTTTCAATTCCAATATTTTTCATAGAACGTACATTGTAATGCTAAATTTTTTAAAAGGTAACAGAGGTCTAATTATAGTACAAATTTTAAAAGCAAAATGACAGCAATGCAATCCACAGCTAGTCTGTATTGGCCTTCCCTAGACTTCCTTCTCTTCAACAGGGCCCCATGTTCTCCCAGGGCCCAGCTTCTTATCCCTTTCTAAGAAGTAGAATTGCCTTCCTGTTTGTGGGTTAAGATGGACAAGGTAAAATGTCTAGTGCTGGGCTTTTAAGGAGGGTCCTTTATATATATATTCCCCTTCAGGTTGTGGAGTTGCGGAGTTCTCCGGCAGTTAATCTGGATAAAGTCAGACAGGTCAAGTGTCTGACTTTATCCAGATTAACTCCCGGAGAACTCCGCAACTCCACAAGATTGATACTGCAAACTCCCTGGCACTTCACTTTTCCATCAAGTATGCCCCTTTTTCTCTTGGACAATGGACAAGCTTGCAGAGAGGATATCATGAAGCCATCTGGGCTGGCCCGACTGTCCATGAGCTGGCCACACAGGTTTTCAAACTGATGACAATAGTGCTCTAGAAACAAGAGCTATAGGAGCGAGGGAAGTATGCCCACTAGCATAATGACTTGCCTTGCTGGAGTCATCAACAGAACCTGACTAGTTGAGTATTGCTATTTGTCACCATGTGTATAGGCGAGTGTTGCCTTTTTCTTGTAATTCATCTGCCATCTCTGGTTTAGGCCTTTATGGATAAAAGTATATTTGTACCCTGAATCTACCAGAGCTTGGGTGGGAACCTCATTCAGCTCAATAGGGATTATGAAGTCCTAAAACTACTTTAAAAGGCCTATATGTGAATGCCAGAAGTCTGAAAAATAGGAATGGAGAGAGGGAATGTATGGTTCAAAAAGAAGATATAGACATAATAGGCAACTCATAGATCTGGTAGAAGGAGGATAACTGATGAGATACTGTGATACCAGAACACAAATTATTTTGACATGACAGGGCAGATAAAATTGGTGGCAAGGTGGCACTATATGTTAAGGATGGCATAGAGTCAAGCAAGATAAAAGCTTTGCAGGAAACAAATTGTGCTCTGGAATCTTTATGAATAAAAATGTCAAAGGTAAAAGGGAAGAGTATAGTAGTAGGTATTTATTACCACCTAACTGGCCAGAATGAGAAAACAGACTACAAAATACTAAGCAAGATTAGACTAGCTAGTAAAATAGGTAACACAATAAAAATGGAATATTTCAATTTCTCCAAGTATTAATTGGGTAAATGACATATGCAAGGCAGATAAAGTTCCTAGATGTTATCAATGAGTGCTTCTTGAACAGTTGATCTAGGAAACAAGAGGGAAAACTATAGTAAATCTAATTCTCAGTGGAATGCAGGATCTAGTGCAAGAGATAAAGGTGGTAGATCCACTTGGCAACAGTAATCATAATGTATTAAAATTTGGCTTAATCACTGGAGGGCAAATACTAAGGAAAACGACTGCATTAGCATTTAACTATAAAAAGGGAGATTGATAAAATGAGGACATTTGTTAGGAAAAAACTGAAAGGTAAAACCCACAAAGTAGAAGATATTTGCAGGAGGAATGCACACTAGAGATGTGAATCGGAACCGGAATCTGATCGGTTCCAGTTTCGATACAAATCTTAAAATTTTTATCGCCCAGCCCGATTTGAGTTTTGATTATCGGCTGCGCCCGATCAGATAATCAAAAAACCCTCCCCCACCCTCCCGAACCCCCAAAAAAGGTTTTAAAATTACCTGGTTGTCCAGCGGGAGCGCGGGGAGCGATCTCCCGGTCTCAGGCCATCGGCTGCATTAATAAAAATGGCGCCATTGGCCCTTTGCCCTTACCATGTCACAGGGCAAAGGTAGCGCCGGCGCCATTTTGAATACTGGCAATACGGCCTGAGTGCAGGAGATCGCTCACGGACCCCCGCTGGACCCCCAGGGACTTTGGGCCAGCTCCCTGGACCCCCACAGGACTTGCCAAAAGTCCAGCGGGGGTCCGGGAGCGACTTCCTGCACTCGGGCCGTATTGCCAGTATTCAAAATGGCGCCGGCGCTACCTTTGCCCTCACTATGTCATAGTTTAATTGTGAGGTGAAACAGCCAATTAAAAAAGGCATCATTCAAAAAATGAAGGCAGAATCAAATGAGGAAAATAGTGAGAAGCAGAAGCACTGTAAGTATATATTTAAAAAAAAAAAAAAAAAAAGTAATTAAGCAGGCTGAGAGAAAATTTAAATAAGCTCCATAGAATTAAAAACAAATAATGAAACCTTTTTCAAGTACATTTGAACAAAAAACCTGTAAGGGAGTCGGTTGAGCCACTAGATGACCAAGGGGTAAAAGGGGTGGTCAGGGAGGACAAGGAAATATCAGAAAAACTATGGGGTACATTTTTAAAAAAAGCACGAGTGCGTACTTTTATTCGCACACCAGGCGCAAACAAAAGTATGCCGGATTTCAATAGATACGCGCGTAGCCACACGTATCTTTTAAAATCCGGGGCCGGCGCGCGCAAGTGGGTACACATTTGTGCACCTTGCGCGCGCCAAGCCCTGCGCACGCTGCCCATTCCCTCCAAGGCCGCTCCGAAATCAGAGCGGCCTCGGAGGGAACTTTCCTTCTGCCTCCCCCCACCTTCCCCTCCCTTCCCCTACCTAACCCACCTCCCCCAGCCCTATCTAAACCCCCCTAACTTTATCGCACAAGTTATGCCTGCCCTTGGCCCGCTGGCGCGCCATCACCCGACCCGGGGGTTGGTCCGGAGGCCTTGGCCACGCCCCCTGGAATGCTCCCGGGCCGGCACCATGCCCCCCGGAACGCCCCGAACATCACGCCGCCCCCCGACATGCCCCCCCTAGCAAAGCCCCGGGACTTACGCGCGTCCCGGGGCTTGCGTGCGCCACGAGCCTATGCAAAATAGGCTCGGCGCGCGCAAGGGGGGTTTAATGGTTACACGCATAACTTATGCGCGTAACTCTTTTAAAATCCACCCCTATATGATTTCTTTGCCTCTGTCTTTTCTGAGGAGGATATTGGGGCATAAGCATACCCATAACAGAAACACTTTTTGTCGATAACAACTGTGAATGACTAGATGGAATCACTGGAAAATTAGAGAATGTAATAGCTCAGATTGACAGACTAAATAATAACAAATCACTGAGACCTCAGCATTCTGAAGGAACTAAAAAAATAGACTTATTTATGCTGATTTGCAACCTTTCATTTAAATAGCCTCAGTACTAGAAGAATAGAGAGCGGCCAATGTGATGCCAGTTTTTAAAAAGGCCTCCATCCAGGAAACTATAGATTGGGAAGCCTAATGTCTGTGCTGAGAAAAATTGCTGAAGCTATTCATAAAAACAAAATTACTAACTACATAATAGTGTGATGCAGTACAACACAGCCAGGGACAGAAGCAGCCTAGATATAGAAAAACCGAGGCAGGTAGTACTAAAAACATTCACCAGAGGGTGATCAGGAAGGCAGCAAGAACTACAGCTCCCAGGTTCCCAGAACCGTCACCTGAATCCTGGGTTGAGGAAGAGCAGGATCAGGTGTGGGAAGTAAAGAGTAATGATTCTGACTCAGCTGAGTCTATGGAGCTGGAAGAGGAGGGCGTGCCGGCTTGGTGGTGTTGGACACAAAAGTGACAGTGTAGCTCCTCAGAATCAGGGGAGGAGGAGATGGAGGTAGGATCGGAAGGGGAGAGATCCACCAGCTCTGTTATGGAAGTGGTTAGGGGATGGTAAAGGAATGATACTTTAAAAAAGAATGTTTTGGATAAAATGTGTGAAAGAAATGTTTTGTTTAAAAGCTTTCAAAACCTGCTTAGCTGAAGTGAGATGAAAAGAATATTTGTACTAGAATGGCAGCAGTCCTCAGGCACAAGCAGCTTGGCAGAGGAAGGCCCTAACCGCGCACAATGAGGGGAGTTAGGGGAGAGTTGTATGTTTCCCTAACTGGGAGCGGTAGTGACTGGCTAAGGATAGCCTAATGCTTGGGACTGGTGCTATCAAAACAGCCAGGTTGTACCATATGGCCAAAAGAGAGCAAGATTGATGAAACTGCATTAAAACCTTGTTGTCATAAAGACTTTGTGTTATACTGTTTGGGAGTGTCGGGGATTGGCCCGGCACTCTGACTAAAGGAACTTGCGAATCCAGAGAGGTGGTGCAAAGTGCCGGAGGAGAGGGACCGAAAGAGGCACATGCTCGAAGCGGTACCCGAGAACCAGGGCAAGTGGAAGAGGAGAGCTATGGTGGTGGCGTACCCCTGACAATAGACATGGTTTAATGAGGGAGAGTCAACATGAACTTTGCAAAGGGAAGTCTTTAGGGATGTGAATCGTTTTTTGACGATTTAAAATATCGTCTGATATATTTTAAATCGTCAAAAATCGTTAGGGCCACGATACAATACCAATTCCCCCGATTTATTGTCAAAAAATCATAAATCGGGGGAAGGGGGAGGGCAGGAAAACCGGCACACTAAAACACCCTAAAACCCACCCCGACCCTTTAAATTAAATCCCCCCCCCCCCCCAACCCCCCCCCCCCCCAAATGCCTTAAATTACCTGGGGGTCCAGCGGCACACTAAAACACAGCACACTAAAACCCCCTAAAACCCACCCCGACCCTTTAAATTAAATCCCCCACCCTCCCGACCCCCCCCCCCCAAATGCCTTAAATTACCTGGGGGTCCGTAGCGGCGGTCCATAGCTTAAATTACCTCCGTAGCCTTAAATTACCTCCATAGCGGCGGTCCGTAGCTAAATCGGGGGAAGGGGGAGAGCAGGAAAACTGGCACACTAAATCGTGTAGTCTTCAGCCGGCGCCATTTTCCAAAATGGCCACCGCAAAATGGCGGCGGCCATAGACCAAAACGATTCGATGCAGGAGGTCGTTCCGGACCCCCGCTGGACTTTTGGCAAGTCTTGTGGGGGTCAGGAGGCCCCCCCAAGCTGGCCAAAAGTTCCTGGGGGTCCGGGAGCGATCTCCTGCCGCGAATCGTTTTCCATACGGAAAATGGCGCCGGCAGGAGATCGACTGCAGGAGGTCGTTCAGCGAGGGTTCCGGACCCCCGCTGAACGACCTGCAGTCACTCCGACGTGGCGCCGACGTCACATGATTCCCCGCGGGTTCGCTCCGGGACCCTTGTTCGACCCAAAAGGAACTTTTGGCCAGCTTGGGGGGGTCAGGAGGCCCCCCCAAGCTGGCCAAAAGTTCCTTTTGGGTGCAACGAGGGTCCCAGAGCGATCGCGCGGGGAATCACGTGACGCCGACGTCACGTGCTCCTCGCAAAGGAGTTCAGAAATGGCGTCCTGACTCCCTGCTGTACCACCAGGGAGTTTTGGTAAGTCTTGGGGGGGGGATTAAGGAGGGTGAGGGGTTTAAATTTTTATTTAGGATCAACAATCGCGATTTCCAACTTATTCAACATAGCTATGTTGAATAAGTTGGAAATCCGATCGTTTTCGCCTCATCACTTTTTTAAGTTAAAAAAAAAAAAGTTGCGTTTTACATTTAAGTTCAAAACGAATGCACACCCCTACGTGGCGTGCCACGTACTTTCTTTGCAGGGGTGGTGTGGGGAGGTGGACTCTGCGGAAGGTGGCTAAACTAAGAGCTAGTCTGAGTTCAGAAATCTGTATTGAATTGCTAGTTAGGCTAGTTACTTAAGAGAAAAAGACATTTATTCTTTATTTGGCTGCAGTGCCTGTGCCAGCTAGCCCTATTTCTTTTTTAAGCAGTTTATTTAGGTGATCTGAGATGGTATCTCTGTGCCAGAGATACCATGTGGGCTAGACTGCAAGCAAGCACCATTTGGGTGTTGTGGGTGGGAGAGATATTCAATTTTTAGCTAGTTCCACTGGAACTATATATTTAGTTCCATTGGAAAATATATTTCATTGATTTTCCTGCTGTGCCAACAATTCCAGCTTTTTTAAACTGAATTTGCTTAATTGAACACATTCAGTCTCTCTGTGCACTGAGCATCAGTGCCAGTGGGCTGGCAGTTTAGCAGACTCAAGTTTATTATTGAGACAGTCTGTGCAGTGAAATCCCCAGTCTGCCTCTTTTGTGCTTACAAGCAAGCTCTGTGAGTGCACACCACACACATTATATTAGTGCATAGCAAGGCACTATGACAGTGGGCACTGGGTAGTTTAGCAGACTCAAGTTTATTATTGGGACAGTCTGTGCAGTGAAATCCCCAGTCTGCCTCTTTTGTGCTTACAAGCAAGCTCTGTGAGTGCACACAACACACATTACATTAGTGCATAGCAAGGCACTGTGACAGTGGGCACTGGGTAGTTTAGCAGATTCAAGTTTATTTTGTGACAGTCTGTGCAGTGAAATCCCCAGTATGCCTCTTTTGTAGTTACAAGCAAGCTGTGTGTGTGCACACCACACACATTACATTAGTGCATAGCAAGGCACTGTGACAGTGGGCAGCCAGTAGGCACTAGGCAGTGACATTAAATCCATAATGTCAGGGAAAGCTAGATGTGGTTGAGTGATTGGGAATGGCAGAGGAGGCACTTCAAAAGGCACTAGAGCCAGTCCCCCATTAAAGTTAAAAAGGGACCTGTTGCAATCTAAAATCTTTGGAGGAGCAAGCAGTCCCATCCCGAAAAAAATGAAATCTAAACATGATGCATCACCATCACCTGTTTCTGACCCTGTAGTATTGGAGGTGAAGGAAGGGGAGGCTGAGTCATGCCAGACAAATGTCGACACCCAAAAGCAGGAGTGGGACAGAAGTCTCGACTAAGCGTTGACAATGTAGCGCAGGCACTGTTTGCTTCTGATTCAGATGAACAATCATCTTGTGTGGGATTCTCATCAGAAACGGAAGTAGTAATAGCTGACGAAGTTTTAGGAGGATCAGTTAGTCCTGTCTTAGCCTCCACTTCAGTGCAGCAGGGGAGAGATGAAACTGATGAGGAGGAAAAGCAGTCAGCGCAGGCACAGAGGGTGAATGAGGCCCCTGGCATTGCTTCTCAGGGTGCACCGACTACTTCAGCTCCAATGCCAGCATCCATCCCCAAGGATATAGAGAAGGGAGGATCATGAAAGACATCTGCGATCTGGAGCCACTTTAAAGTGATGGAGGACCCGTGTTTTGCTCGGTGTAATTACTGTGGCAGGGCTATTAGCAGAGGAAAGCAAATGGAACATCTATCTAATTTTGGCATGATGCACCATATGAAGAGGCAACACCCAACAAGAGTACTGCCATCTGGGGATGGTGGCAGTACCAGTCAGGGGACCCCTTCCAAGCAGTGTAAAGTGGTTCAAAATCAGCAGAGTCAGCCCATGCCCTCATCCCCTTCTAGCAGTCAGGTGGCAGGCCAGCAACCCCCTGACATGTGGCAGAAGTGACAACCCACCATGGAGGAAAAAGGGGTGGAGTGCGGTAACGCTATCCCAGGGTAGGAGGCAGGCAGCCTTAAAAGTTGTAACCAGGAGCATTGGGGAAATGATTGCCCTTGATGACAAGCCCTTGCAATTAGTGGAGAATGTGGGTTTCAAGCATTTTCTGAAGGTCATAGTTCCAAATTACAAAGTCCCCTCCAGAACCACATTTATCAGAAATGTCCTCCCGAGCCTGTACAAACAGTGTCGCAGTCGCATCCAAGCATTGCTAGCTAAGGCAGAGGAGAGTGTGCATTTCACCTGCGATTTCTGGACCACCATGAATGCTGCACACTCTTACCTTTCCCTGACAGCACACTGGTGGGACCTGGCTGAGGCAGGGGCAGGCAGAAGCTCTATTACTGAACAAATATCAGGGTAGAGATGGGCTTAACTGCACACCCACCTGACGGACCAGGCCCATACAGATGCTGGAGGGCTGGCAACTACACCAGTGACAGCAACCAACAGTAAATGTGCAGAATAAATTCAATGTCCATACTTTTTTATGATGTCATATCTTTCATTTCAAACGGCAACTCTGCTTCTTTAATGCTGTAATTTATACACTGTGGAGTTGCCATTTGAAATGAAAGATATGACAAAATAAAAAAGTATGGACGTTGAATTTATTCTGCACATTTACTGTTGGTTGCTGTGATTATTTGCGTGCAGTAGTGCTCCTATTTGCAATTTGGATTAACTACACCAATGAAACAGGAATCCTCATGCAGGGTTCTTTGTCACAGACAATGGTGCAAACATGGTTAAGGCAATAAACGATGGGCACTTTAAGAACATCCGATGTTTTGCACACACTCTGCTCCTGGTAGTGAAGTCAGCTCTGGGGTTTGATTCCAATGACCAAGAGAATGAATATCTGAATAGGTAAATACAGAAGTGCAGGAACATAGCAGCGCACTTCCACAGAAGGGTGAATGCGGCGCAGGTTCTCCGACAAAAGCAGACTGATTTGGAGATGCCTCACAAGCGTCTCATTGAAGACATTGCCACCCGTGGAATTCCACCTTTATGATGCTGGAGAGGTTAGTGGAGCTGCAGACACCCCTTCATGAACTTTCTGGTTCAATGGACAGAGGTGTGCATAATCCCCTAGGGCATCATGATTGTTTCAGCTGGTAAACATTCTGCAGCCCTTCAAGGATGTCACGGAGGAGCTGAGTTCCAGAAATGCCACCTTGGCTGACATCATCTTTATAGTTAATTTCCTGGATGAAAATTTGGAGACCTTTAAACAGGAAGAGGGAATGACAGTTGAGGTGCTGCATTATCTGGACGTTTTGCAGCAGCAGGTGGAAGAGAGATTAAGACCTTTAACAGAACAGAACACATACATGCTCGCCACAGTCTGTGATCCCCGTGTGAAAGGGAAACTCGCTCTACAGTACGATTCTCTCTTATTGGTGAAGGACCTGCTGTTATCAAAAGTCCATGAACAGGAGCGCCATACGTAGAGACAGATTAGGCGTGAAGCAGAGTTAGAAACAGCGGGCACTTTAGAAAGTTGTGGTAGCAGAAGCTGGAGCAGCACTATGTCACTCCACTTCTGCCTCCTCCACTTCAGAACGCCAAAGGCATGTTGCCCATAAAGATTCATCTGTTGTTCTATGGGCTAGAGAGAAAGCAGCTGGCATGAGTAACTCTCAGCCTACCCAAGCAAAGTACACACCAGCACAACTGTCAGTGACACGGTATCTCTCAGAGCTGACAGAAAACATGCAGACAGATCTGCTGGCATATTGGGCACACAAGTCCACTGTCTGGCCACACCTAGCCAAAGTGGCTTAGAGATATCTGTCATGTCCACCAACCAGTGTGCCCAGTGAATGTGTCTTTTCAATTACAGGGGATATCAAGAGTCCTCATCGCTCAAGGCTGGCACCAGAGTTGATGGAAATGCTAGTGTTTTTGAAAGTAAACCTGCCTTTGCTTGAGTTTCCAAATTTTCCCTGTGAATGGCAAGATGAATAAAAGCAATTGAAAGCCTTGCAGCAGCTCCAACTGCTTCCTATGCTCAGATAATATAAGCACTGCAGCACATATACCTGACCTGAAACGCTGTGCCTGTCCATCCACTGTCCAGGCCTTATGTCCTTAGGTGGACCTGACCTCTGTCCTCTAATGCTGTGCCTATTCATCCAGGCCTTATGCCCCTACAAGGGTTTGACCTCGATTGCTTTGCTTGTTCATCCAGGCCTTATGTCCCTACGTGGGCTTGACCTCTGTCCTCGATTGCTGTGCCTGTCCGTCCAGGCCTTATGTTCCTATATGGGCTTGACCTCTGTCCTCGATTGCTGTGCCTGTCCGTCCAGGCCTTATGTCCCTATAAGGATTTGACCTCGATTGCTGTGCTTGTCCATCCAGGCCTTATGTCCAGTCCTAACAGCTGAGCCCTCGTTGCAAAGGGAAACCTCAGTCTCTGGCAATTCAAACTAGTAATCCTTCACAGCATGGATCCTTAAATAAAACAAACCGTTTTCTTTAGTTTCAGGGCAGAGAAGAGAACTTCCTCCGTCTTGCTTATGAAGTCATGATTTATTTATTTTTTATTTTAAAACTTTTCTATACCGTCATTCAGTTGGGTACCATCATAACGGTTTACAATAAGGCACACATATTACTATTAGGAATAGCTCAAAAAATCTATCATTAAACATGTGCCAGGACTTTACGGTAACAAAGATCTATATATATACTTAAAAGAGTGTGTAGTAACTTGCCGTATTTATAGAATCGGATTTAGAATAAAGATAATAATAAAAAATTAAAAATGGAGCAATATACCCGGGTATAGTTGGGTATTGAGTTTGGGTGTTTTTGCCAATCGCCATTTTACCCCTGTGTTCTACTCACCATTCTCTTTGTTGAATGCTTGTTTGAATAACCATGTTTTTAAATGTTTTCTGAAGGTTTTGATGTCTCTTTGCAAGCGGATCTCGACAGGCATGGAGTTCCATAGCATAGGAACTGCTAACGAAAGTCTCTCTCTCTCTTACCTTGGTTAGTTTGGCTGTTTTGATTGAGGGGATGGTCAGTAAAGCTTTATTAGCTGATCTTAGGTTTCTGTTTGGGACGTGTATGTGTAGTGCTGTGTTTAGCCAATCAGCTTTATCATTATGTATTAATTTATGTATGGTACATAGTGTTTTATAATGTATTCTTTGCTCGATTGGTAACCAGTGTAATTCCATTAGGCTTTCAGTGATGTGTTCTCTTTTATTTTTACCAGTCAGAATTCTTGCAGCCGTGTTCTGCATTATTTGGAGTGGTCTAATCGTTGTGTATGGTAACCCAAGTAGGAGGGCGTTACAGTAGTCAGTGCTAGCGAAAATTAGATCTGTTTGCAAATGCTTAAATCCTTACAATTTGTACCATTATACACTAGAGGCCAACCCATTCCTGGGAGCCCTTTCCTGCTCAAAGGAAAGGGAACTCTCCCCAGTGTTGCAGCCTATCTCTTAGCACCTGTTGACCCACGTTCAGAAGAAGAAAAGATCTCCAAGGTACTTAGACTGTGGCAAACACAGTGAGACCCTGCTCCAGGTCGCCATGCTTTGAAGGCTCGTGCTCCACTCTAGGGGCCAACCCATTCTGCGGAGCCCTTTCCTGCTCAAAGAAGGGGAACTCTCCCCGGTGTTGTAGCCTATCTCTTAGTACCTGTTGACCCATGTTGAATCGCTGTTCACATGGCACCCTGCTCCAGGTCGCCACACTTTGAAGGCTCGTGCTCCACTCTAGGGGCCAACCCATTCCAAAGAAGCCCTTTCCTGTTCAAAGAAAGGGAACTCTCCCCGGTGTTGCAGCCTATCTCTTAGTACCTGTTGATCCATGTTGAATCGCTGTTCACATGGCACCTGCTCCAGGTCGCCACGCTTTGAAGGCTCATGCTCCATTCTAGGGGCCAAGCCATTCCGCAGAGCCCTTTCCTGCTCAAAGAAAGGGAACTCTCCCTGGGTGTAGCCAGTCTGTATCTACCCTCTGACCCATGTTGAACCGCTGTTCTCATGCACCCTCCTCCGTCTCAGCCTTGAAATCTCTCGTTTGTATATCTGCTAACACCACCAGATTTTAAAAGATCAGCAAGAGCTCACTAGACGCCAATGGAAATACCCCACTCTATGGGTGAACCCATTCTAGGGAGCCCTTTCCTGCACATAGGAAAGGAACTCTCCCCAGCTGTAGCCAGCCTCTATCTACCCTCTGCCTCTGTGCCTTGCTGCTATACACCAGATGACTCACTCAACTCCTTGTGATGTTCTGGACACTATTATATTTGCTCAGTGTGTTGGTGCTAGTCTTTCTGCTTGCTATGTTCCCCCTTCATTGAGCTATAGGATGTTGATACCACTTGTCTTGCCGCTTTGCCTGTCATGCTGCCTTCGTGGGTTCATACATCTGTTATCGGTGCTCTCTTTTGAAGCTGTGGTGTGTTTTTGACACTCTCGCTGGTGCTTTGCACTTCTATTAAAGCACTCTTCTTGCCACTCCTGGTAGCCCTTTGCCCCTTTAAAGTACCTTAGGCTATTCATGCCACTTTGGTGCCACTTTGCCACAATCTAAGTACCTTGGAGGTCTTTTGTTGTTCTGATGATTGCTCCCCAGAAGTGTCATCAAAATTGATAATAAAACCCCAATTCTGCAGCCAAAAATAGGCTGCAAATACTTCCTCCATTGACTTTAATGGGAACCGGAAAACAAATGCACATATCAACGTATTGGGGGCGCCACTGAATTAATGCAACGTATTTGCCCACCGACGAATATGAATACCGAATCGGACAAATCCGTACCCTCTGCATATCCCTACTACTAGCAACATGTTTACTGGGTGAAAAGCTTTGAAAATTCAGACAATGCTGTTTGAATGTGCTTTGCTTTTGGTGTTGACCCTAGAAGCAGTCCTGTGCCTTATCCCTAGTGTCTGCTTATCAATACCAAGGACCGTAAAAGTCAGGGTCCACTGTTTGTTGTCGTCTGAATCCAATTCCTCTTTCATCCCCACCTTTGAAGTGGATGGCACATATTCCATTGGAATAAGATGGAAAGTAGGGTGAAAGGGGTCAGTGCTTACACTGCTGTTTAATATTTTGACTGATTATCTGGAGGAAGGAACAATATACAATTTTGCTATTTTCACAGATGACACCAAACAGCATCACACTGTAAATTCACTATAGGGCTCATTGATTTCACAAAGGGATATAGATAGCCTGGGCAAATTAGCCAAACACATGACAGATGGGATTTAATGCAGGCAAGGATACGATAATGCACTAGCGGCAAAATAATAAGCAGGTGCAACATATTTTGATAAGGGCAGTACTTTCTCATAGAAACTAGACTTGTATTCTCACATACATTGTCTTTTTCTCCTGGAAAACTGAAAGGACCAGGGAGCACATTGGATGCTAAGTGTCTTTCAGCCTGAAGAAATGTTCATGGAAAAAGGGATTGCATTAAAAAAAAAAAAAAAGAAAAGAACAAAGAAAAATTAGTTGCTTTGTTTAAATGCTTCCAGTTGTTGATAAATGCTCACTGTTTAGTCTTACCCTTCCCTCCTCCCACTGCCCTTCCTCCCCTGCAGCTGTGGAGACAGTTCTCCTGGTGCCTTGCTGTGACTGAGGACCTGACTGCTTGCCAGACAAACTCCAATTCCTTCTCCACTGTCTGCTTGGAGTACAAAAAAAAAAAAAAAAAGCATTTTCCCTTTTTTTTTTTTTTAAACTTGATGATCTCATAGCATAAATTCTGCTCCTCCCTCCCCCTTAAAGAAGTGGATCTTTTGTGATGGTAACAGAGAGCTCTCACAATCAGCTGTGAGTTTTCCTTCCTGAGGCATGAATAAAACAAATAGAGTCAAGAATTGACAGGGTTCCAGCAGTGCTTAAACTATAAGCAGCACAAAAAAGCTATTTGAAGAGCAACAAAAAAACTAAAGACACATTTACTCTGAGGTAATGGTGACATAATCTTTGGACTATAATTCTCGGTTATTTTAACCTATTTTCCCTCTCTACATTCAGGGGCAAACTTTGAATAGGCTATAGATGTACATTTTGCACAGCGACTGGGTGTCTCACAAATCATGCTGAGGCCCTGGTACAGAAGTCCCTTCACCTTGACAGTAAAGGTTGGTTTGATAGTTTATTTTCTTTTTCCTACAATGAGGCCATTGAAGGCTTCCTCATCGTTTTTATTCTGTCTCAATGCCTTACAGTTTCATGTCCTCAGTAAAGGAAATAAAGTGACTGGAGGCCATTTGGAGACTGTGAATGAGATCTTGTTTTGGAGGAGTTCATAATCAATTCAAGCATTTATTTTTAAACTTCTCTTCAAATTAAGGTCTCCTGATTGCTAACATAAGATCTCCAGGATTCATTATTTAGCAGGAGATCATAAAACTGATTTGGCATTCTTTAGTTTATCTCCAGTCAGCAGTATTCTTTCATAGGTTAAAAACATTTCTTTGTAGTGACAGTGGGCCCAATTCACCCAAGACCTCTTTTCATCTCTCATGATTGGGGGAAAAAAACCTGAATTGCAACTATAGCAAACCATATATTTGTGAGATATTCATTAAAAAAAAAAAAAAAAAAAATATATATATATATATATATATATATATATATATATATATATATATATATATATATATATATATATATATTTGTCATTAGGGATGTGAATCGGGCTTCGGACGATTGAAAATATCGGATGGTATTTTCAAAATAGTCAGAAATCGGGGGCTCCCCCAAAACAGGAAAACCCCACGATATTGATTGTGGGGGTTCTCTTATCATTTTGGGGGAGGGCGGGAAAAACGGCACACAAAAATAACCCCTAAACCCACCCCGACCCTTTAAAACTAATCCCTTAGCTTCCCCCCCTCTCCCGACCCCCCAAAAAACTTTTTACAGGTACCTGGTGGTCCAGTGGGGGCCTCTGGAGCGATCTCCCACTACCGGGCCGTTGGCTGCCACTAATCAAAATGGCGCTGATGGCCCTTTGCCCTTACCATGTGACAGGGTATCCGTGCCATTGGCCGGACCCTGTCACATGGTAGGAGCACTGGATGGCCGGCGCCATCTTGTGCCCCTACCATGTGACAGGGGCTGACCAATGGCATCGGTAGCCCCTGTGACATAGTAAGGGCAAAGGCTATCGGCGCCATTTTGAATACTTGCAGCCGATGGTCCGAGTGCAGGAGGTAGCTCCCGGACCCCCACTGGACCACCAGGTACCTGTAAAAGGTTTTTTGGGGGGTAGGGAGAGTGGGGGAAGCTAAGGTATTAGTTTTAAATGGTCGGGGTGGGTTTTTTGTTTATCGGCTCGGGCGCAGCTGATAAACAAAACCGCGATCGGGCCAGTTGAAAAAAAAACCACATGGGAATCGGAACCGGAATCCGAACCAATTCCGGTTCCGATTCACATCTCTATTTGTCATAGCCTGATAAAGGATTTGGAGCATTCAGTCCAATCTAGCCCCAGACATACAATACCTTATTAAAGACATTATTTTTATTTGCCTCCCAGCGGACCCTCAAACCTGAGGGTAAAGCTTGTTTAATAGTCATATTGCTATACAGCTGTAATACAATACAGCTGTGGTGGTAGGGGCATTTCTGTTTATTTTTTGTTAAGTTTGTTTGCCAAGCAAAATAGCCATTAAAGTAAAGGGAAAGTGCAGAAACAAACAAACAAATGAAATTCCTTAAAAAAAAAAAATCTTGCCTCTGCACATCCCTATTATATGTTCTAATTCTTAGATCCTTCTTATTTCCCATTTATACTGATCCTCCTCTTTCAGGACTATCTCTACTTTCTCCTATCAAGGGCTTAGATAGTTTCTACATCCAGCACTATCCACTTCTAGAACTATTTCTCCCTTAGCCCACCATAGTGTGGTTCCAATTTGACACCCAGCTACTTAAAAGAAAGTGCCCCACTTTTAGCTCATTGAGGAGACAGTGAAGGAGAACTCCAAGACAGAGACAATCGATCTATTATTTGAAGCCACCAGTAATTTTCCCTGGTTTTTTTTCTCCCTTTCTTATTCTCTTATACATGGGGCTGAAGACAACACTGGTAATAATTGTATTTACTATCCTTGCATCAGGGATTTAACTTAGTACATATTATATTAAATTTAAGGACTGTGTGTTACCTAAAGTTAAGGTGAGCTGCAGTGATTGTTTTTATTTTACTTTTATCGCTGTAAAAAAAATGCACATAAGGAACAACCAGAATCTGCCTCCTTATTTCTCTGGCTGTTTCCAAGCTGCTATCACCCAAGTTACCACATAAGGTGGCAGTAGAATATCTTGCCTAGGCAGGAAGCACAGGCAAGAGCTCACACTCACAGCAGTTGAGAAAAAAAACAAAAAATCCCTGCTGTTTGTTTTTCTTTTTCCTGGGGTCTCCCATCTCCACCCAGCCAGCCTTCATACAACAGGCCAAGGGGGCTGGCCCTACCTGGCTAGTCAGGAGTCAAGCAGTGAGTAAGAGCCAGATAGGCCAGAAGGTTTTTTTTTTTCTTTTCCCATCTGCTTTCCCTGGAGAGGTTCCTAGTTAGGAGGCAGCTGGATAAACAGAGAAGATGGAGCAACTGATCCAGGTCCTTGCTACAGGTCAGCAGAAATTACAGAACACCCTGAAAAAATAAATTGATCAGCAGCAGCAGGCATTGCAAGAGCAGATGGTACAGCAACATACAGTGCTAACCCAGATAGCACAAGCTGTGCAAATTGCTGTAATCAGTCCACCTCCCATATCACCAACACTTTTTAAGATCACCCCAGGAGAAGACCCTGATGATTTCCTGAAAAACTTTGAATGCACAGCTTTAATGGCAGGCTGGCTAGAGGACAGTTGGGCTACCTATCTAGGGAATCTACCCACTGGGAGTAGTCAATATTCCTTCCAAACCCACAATCCAGATTGAAGGGCTACATACAGGAAGTCAAGGATGATATTCTAAAGAGTATGGGACTCAACCCAAAAGCCTACCACCAGTGATTGCAGTAGGGAATTCTGCAGGCTAGAGAAAACCCAATGAACTTATTCCACAAACTTAAAGATGTCATTTGGAAGTGGCTGCCAGAAGGGAAGACCAGGGTGAAGGTATCCAAAATAGTTCTGCTGGAACAATTCTTAGACGGCCTCAAACAGCCTATGCAGCAATGGGTTTGCCGACACCAAAACCTTACAGTTAAAAAGGCACTGGAAGTAGAGTAGGTCTATTATTAGATACAGACCATGCCTGGGTCACCATATCGCCCAGAAAACCCACTTGACTGGATAGAGAATGACAGAGTCCTAAGAGTCAGAGGTCTCAACAATCAGCAACGCAGGTCCTGCAGGACTTTTTACCTCACCTACAAACCTCAGCCAGACTGCCATGTTTCAGCTGTGGAGAAAGGGGCCATATTTCCAGAGATTGTCCCCACAGGGAAGATGACCCAATGGATATTAATGCCATGACCCCATACTTTTGTAATTTTGTGGATGTCTCCTGCCAGAGAGTTTCTATTTTTGTGGTTGCTGTTAAGGTGGGTGGCATTCCAACCAAGGCATTAGAGGACCCTGTGAATTAAAAGTGCTTGTATGAAGAGATTTAGTGAAGAGAGTCCAGATTGACTATGAGAGTAGTGACCCTTCAAGCATTCACGGAGTCCAATGGCAGCATCCAACAAGCTAGGTACAACTTTAGACCCAAGTCATCTAAGACCAAATTGAGGTGGGAGTTCTTCCTTGACTACCCTACCCCATGGTGATAAGATGGGACTGTCCAAACTTCAAGAGCCTCTGGAACTAACTCACAATGGGTTTGTCTAAATACAATAATGAAGAATTTGAGTTTCTGGAACTCTTTCCTTTGGAAGATCCAGATCTGTATCATAAAGACTCTAAGACTCCTAAGACCCGTAGGCAACACTGATAGAATAAATTCAGTTATGCTGCTAATTTGGAGGCAGCCGAGTGGACAGGATCAAAGTCAGGGGAAGAACAGCAGCCCACCCAAAATGTCTTTGCTGGACTCTTTGAGTGGGAAAATGCGAGAGACCTAGTGAGCTTCAGGCGGGCCCAGAGTAAGAATGAGTCCTTTAAGTGGGTTTGATGGAAAGCTAATAGCTGGAGTGTAGGTTACAGACCCTATTCCCCCTTACTTTGTCATGAAAGGGGGCCTATTTTTACTGAGTCATAAAGGGAAGTGTGGTCCTAGTTCACAGAATGTCATGCAACTAGCCCATAGCCACTTTCTAGGGAGTCAATTGGAGGAGGAAAAGACCAGGAGAAAATATTGTCACAGTTCTATTGGCTGGGCCTACATAAACAGGTCCAGATTTATTGCTGGTCCTACTCTACCTGCCAATGCACAAAGCCTGCCGGAGTACGGGTAGCACCTCTCAAACCCATTGCCTATAATTGAAACCTTTTGAAAGGGTGGATATGGACCTTCTAGGGCTACTAGAGAGATCTACTCAACAAAATAAGTACATCCTCACCATTCTGTACTATGCCACAAGATATCTGGAGACAGTGACTATACGGAATATTAAGACTCTGATGGTGGCGACTACACTAATGGACGTTTTATCATGACTTGGGCTACCCAGGGAGATCCTGATAGATCAGGGAATCTTGTTCATGTCCAAGGCAATGAAACAACTCTGCACCTTGCTCAAGGTAAAAACTCTGCATACCTTGGTGTATCACCTGCAGACCTTTAGTCTCATTGAGTGCTTCAATCAGGTGCTGAAACAAATGTTGAGGAAGTTTGTGGATGAAGTTGGCAAGAACTGGGATGCATTGCTACCCTATGTGCTGTTTGTAATCCATGAAGTACCACAGAACTCTATGGGGTTTTCCCTTTTTGAGTTACTATATGGGAGGAGGCTGAGAGGAATCTTGGACATAGCTGGCAAGACTTGGAAAGAAAAAGGCCTTAGGCGGAAACTCATTGACTACATTATCCAAGTGCAGGATTGCCTAAAAATGGCTAGGGAAGTGGCTCACCTGGGTCTAGAAAATGTTCAGACTACCCAAGCAGGAAGTAACAATCATCCCATGGTCCAAAGAATATTCCAACCAGGGGACAGTATCCTTGACCTCATCCCATCTTTGGAAAGCAATTTGTTAGCCCATTGGCAAGGATCCTATGAAGTTTTGAAGAAAGCAGGGCCTTTGGATTACAAAATAGCCTAAGACTAAGACTTAGCATTTTTTTCCTGCATGGGCTATATCTGCTGTCTCCTATCATGCTTCCAGCCCTGCCTAGACTAAGCTGTTTGTGTTTGCATCTGTAACTGAATTTGAATCTCCTGCATGGTGGCAATACCATGACACATCAGTCAGCCCCTGCAAGATATCCATTTAACAAAAATAAATATATACATCTATTTTTCCTGTTTAATTATTTTGAATTAAGATAGCTCCCTGGTTTATTCTGCATGTTTTAAGTTAGCAGCCATCTAATGACCTCAGAAAATCAAAACTAATGTGCCTCAGATTTTGTTTGGAAAATGAAAATAATGGAACTAGAAGTGATAATGCATTCAGTACTTACCTGGAAACAGCTTTCTAACCTTGAAGAGAAAATTACAGCAGTAATATGGTTTTCCTTTTTGACAAATATGTTCCTGGCCTCTCTACATGTCACTTTTTAGGGAATCTATCATTAGCGACAGGAACATTTTGTAGTTGAACTCAAATCAGGCGAATTTCAATCTATTTAAAGTTAGAGTTTTATATAAATTTTGGATTTTTCCTAGATCTGCTAAGGAAATTCATTGAATTTCCTACAGTGATTCTGAGTAAAATTTGAAGATAGTCTGAAAAATTTGATTTAGATTGCTTTAAACATGAAAGAAGAGCTGATATTCCAATAAAATCCATTTCAGATTTTCCTTCAAAAAGGCTTGATGAACAATTTGGTAAAACTTGAAAACATTTTTACAGATTAATCGTTTTATTCAGTGAGCATATTTTTAAGAAATCTGATCATTTTTTATGTTGAATATACTGCTAAAAGCTCCAAAACTTTAAATAAGAGGAATATTTTTATTTTCGATGAATGAGTACATAGTTATATAAACCACAGAAACTGCAGTGGACTGGAGGCTTCATACCTCAGATTCTTGCATTTACTGACCTGCCCACTGCCCTTAAATGAACTGAAGTAGAACTGTTGTAAGCCCTTTCCTCTCTTTTTAATTCACATTAAATACGTGCAACTCACAATATGCAGTTTAATGGTTTAGGGGATAAGTCTTTAACATCCATATAAGAAAGTCGGTAAATACCTGCAAACTTTATATCAGTTTTTAAAGCAAATTTATGTGTAAATACTTGCTTTGAAAATTATCCCAAAACTACCCACACACAATTACTGCTGCAGATTTGTGCACAGAAATTTTATACTTTCAAAAATTCAAACGTATGTGTGGAAATACAAATCTCTCCCCAACTCTGGCCCTGGAAAGGGAATGCCTCCACTCATTCTAGGAGATGTGTATAAGCTTATCCACATATTAGGCAGACAGTTTTATAACAAGTGAACTCCCCGCCACCCAAGGGAGAAAGGGATATAGAGCATGCTACCATTGAAGTGAACTGCAGCAGAGAAAACAAAGAGGACAATGCAGCTATGTAACATGAGCTACCAGCCCAGGAAACCCAGAATGAGATTGAAAAGTTTGCCAGACCCCATACTGTGAAGGTGCTTAAATGACCATTGAATAAATGAGTCACAGACTCAGGTAGGGGAATTTTCATGTCATAGCCCTCTGGACTACTGTTGGTAATGTTCAGTAAATTATTACTTTAATTCATACAGAACTATGATTGGAAAAGTCCTACATTGGAAAATTCTGAATAAGAGAGGGATTTGTGAGAAAAATGTACTAAAAAACAGTCCTAGGAAGCAACCAGATTCTCAATCTAACAAGGGGAGTCAGATCCTTGATTACCTGGTTCTCATACAACAGAAAATAAAAAGCCAGGTAGGATGGAAGGGTGTTCACATATTGTCTTCCCATGGTCCTGCCTGGGTCTTAGACTTTGGCTGAGAGAAGGTGACCCATACAGGCTGGGTAACAGTGAACAACTGGCCATGAGCTTAGCAGAGCTGAAATCAATAAAAGGTGAGACTGTGAAGGGCCGGAATCACTGAAAACTAAAATAAGCCATGTGCCTAGTAGAGCTGTAAACCCAAGCCAGGAAAAGCCCTCTTACCAAGGGAGAGGAACTGAAGGACAGCAGCAGAACTGGTGTTGGAATGGTCTCCCAGGAGGGCATAGACTCCAGTGGCAGATTGCGTGGTCCCCCAGGAGGATGTGGGCCCCAGAAGTATTCCAGGAGGTAGAGTCAGGTCCCCCAGGAGGGCATAGACCCAGTGTTGGCAAACACCTTTCAGAGGAACAGAAATGGCACTGAGGAGGTGGCAGCAGTTTAGATACAATGGACCTCCCAGGCCAACACTGCCCACCAGCCCAGTTTTATCTTTTTACATGGGTGAGACTTAGAAAAAATGGGGAGGATAATAATAATACTTGATTAAGCGGGAATGCAAGAGCTCCCTTATAATATGTATGGTGGTATACTGTGGGGGCCAACAAACCCAAATTGTCAAATATTAAATATTCTTGCTATCATGTAGAAATGTATTTAGTTGTGTGGCCTGAGACTACTAACCACAAGTAGATAAGTTTGCTGTTTGACATTCTGTTAGCAATGTACATAGTCATGTAGAAATGTATATACTTATATATTCTAATAAACCTGTATATATTTGTACATATTACCAGCCTTGTTCACAGTCCCATTTGTTTTACTGGGGTGAAGGGAGGGAAATCCCACAAACTAGTCTGCCCTGGGGGAGCTCCTGCCAGGTTGGTCCCAGACCAACCCAAAATGGCCCCGAGGTAAGCAGCAAGGGGCCATTACACAAACCATTTCCACGAGTAAAACAGTGCTTTACCCACAGAAAGGCCGTTAAAAGTTATCCTCCCTTTTATCATGAAGTGGCATTGCTTTGTTTCTTCATACTCTTGGGTAAACTGAAACCACAGAGTAGTGCCTCAGTGGCATAAAAGATTTCTAACTTTGGTTTACATCTCTCCAGATTCAGAATCTCCACCAGAACCATTGTGGTCAATCTATACCAGCAAGCCCAAGTTCTTGAAATTCTGATCATCTACACCCACCAGGCTGTAAAACCCATTCCCCATCCTATTATTTTTATGCCTCTGGCATGCCACCAATGATAAGAAACAGCTGATACAGCACCAAGAGATGCTGATTTGGCTCTGTAGCTGTGTCCTGTGGAGAAACTCAGATAGCAATGTGCTTATGTATCACTTGTTAATGATACCAATACCAGTGTTGGTATACAGTATGTGTCGCTGATCTGCTGTTTCTTAAAAACCTGAACTTGCAGTCACTCATGAGATCTGTGCATGGTTGGACAAGTACTTGTTGGAAATTAAATCTACCTTTTTTATATAGTTCATCTGGTAGAACAGACATTTTAAGACATTCATCAGATTATTTTAACAAAAAAAATGTTGATTTCTTAGTTTTGTATTTGTAGATTCTATTTTTATTCTACTTTTTTTTTTATTTTTATTGATATTTCCCTTGATTCAGGCACTTTTACAGATATACTGTTGCACCCGGTCACAGATGGCTGCGACCTTTGCTGCTCACCTCATTTTGCCCAGTAGCCTTGATTCTGGCTAAGATGGCCGTCTCTGCCTCTGCACGCCGACCTCCTTGGCGTTCCCGGGATGGCAAGGGCGATCCTGGTCACCATCTTGAACTTGGCGTTAACTAGGGCACGCTCGCCTGCCTCCTTTTTGTGCATGTCATGGCGGGAACCTCAGGAGCGTCCCCTCCTCATGACATCACTACCTAAGTGTACTTAAGCTAACCGGACTTTCCTACCTATGAGTTAGCAAGGATTCCATCTTGCTATTCCATACTTGAGATGCTTTGCATCACTGTTTTGGCGTTCCTGGCTGAGTGACTCAGGTACTCACTACTCGGGGGCCTTGCTGTACTCAGGGCTATCTGCTTCTCGGAGAGCCTTTCCTGTCTGTCTCTCCTTCTCCAGCTAAGTGAGTTCTTCTGCACCGGACCTCTGCTGCTGCTGCAACATATTCTCTTCAGCATTGTGAGTACAAGACCTACTCTTCATTACCATGTCTATTCAGCTGTGTGGGATCCTTGGGTTACCCCGCTCTGCGGACGACTACCAGATCCACGCTATCTTGTGCCAATTGCCAACACCTAACTTTGCCTACCCCGTGCTGCGGACCACTACCAGAGTTACAATGCACAAGCTATCAGAAGCAAGTACTTTCCGGGTTACCCCCGCTCTGCGGACCACTACCGGATTTACGCTGTCTTGTACCAGTTACTCACATCTTCCTCTGGCCTACCCCGCACTGCAGACCACTACCAGAGCTACCACACACACGGTTTCAAGAAGCAAGTATTCCCCGGGTTACCCCACCCTGCGGACCACTATCGGAGAATCCATCTCTGGTCTTCTAATTCCAAGACTGAGTTTACAACCTGCTCCTCAGGTTTCTCTTTGCTGTATAATAAATATTCT
Source organism: Rhinatrema bivittatum (assembly GCF_901001135.1). Taxonomy (NCBI): domain Eukaryota; kingdom Metazoa; phylum Chordata; class Amphibia; order Gymnophiona; family Rhinatrematidae; genus Rhinatrema; species Rhinatrema bivittatum. Next base: position 77,064,694 of record NC_042623.1, read on the forward strand.
CTGACTCCTGTGTCCATCACTGCTGAGACCCCGCCTGTCGACGAGATTCCCCACTGGGCTCCTCCCAGTGGGTGGAGTCAGCTCTCTCCATGACCCAAGGGTCCACAAACCAAGTTAAAACATAACATTTTTTTCTATTTTAGTTTCTATATTTTTTAAATTCATTTATTTTGTTTTCCTAAATTTGTATTTATGAAATATATGTACTCTTAGTCATTCAGTAATCACGCTGCACCATTCTATTTGCTCAGTCTCAATATCCCTGTGCTCTCTTTTTGCCTCTCCTCCCATTACCAATCTGTAAAAATGTAACAGCTATAATAATAATCCAGTTTAAACTACATTATGTCTTATCCTAGAATGAATGGATCAAGCTCACTAGTGCCCATTTTGGAAAGATCGCAGAAAGAGGAAGACGTGCAAAAATATGTGGAGAAGCTAAAAAAAAAGCTGGTAAAGTAGGAAGGCAAAGGCACAACTGGAAAAAAAAATAGTTCATATGGTGAAAGAGGGCAACCAGCTTTGTTTCAGATATATTAGTGATGAGAGGAAATGCAGAAATTGGATTGTAAGACTCAAAGGTGAAGAGGGGTTTATGTAGAGACTGATGAGGAAAAAGCAAAATTGTTTAATAAATTTTCTATTCAATATTCTACAAGAAAAGGCTTGGAATAGGACCATAGGTAACTGTCACAAATAAAAATGGAAGGGAGACAGATCTCAATCAATTTACTGAAGACCAGGAAGGGTTAGCAAAACTAAAAGTAGATAAGCTATAGAGAGGGATGGGATGCAGCCAATGATATGAAGGGAAGTTTTTGACAGCTCCAGCGTCCAACCTTTTTAATGCTTTTGTAATCTGAGTTGATAATCTCGTATAAGGTCCCAGGACATATATCTCAAACACAGTTAAGTCTTCTCATTATGTTAATTTTATCTTACAATCCAGGATTCCCTTAGTGGAGGAAAAAATGATCTCAAAGGCCCTATTTGTTGCTTCTAGTCAAGTCTCAATTTAAAGTTCATTATAAAATGTTCTTTACAACTTTTTATGTTTCAAAATATGTTGTTGCATATTAATTTCAGGTTAATGGTTTAATTCAATTCCAATAAATAAGTCCAATTCCTCTCCCTTTCCAATCAATTTTAGGGCTCTTTGTAAGCTCTCTCCCAATTGATGGGACATAGTCTTTTTATTCAATCCAATGAAAGTGCATAGAGAAAATCTGTTACAGAAACATGGTTTATGAAGTCACATGACTAGGATATAGCCATCCCTGGCTTTAACTTATTAAGGAAGGACAAAGAGGATAAGAAAAGAGGAATAGTAGCACTTTATGTCATAAGCAATATCCAAGCAATTGAAAAGCAAGGGACATGTGGTAGAGAAGAAGCATTATGGGCTAGCCTAAAAAAAGATGATGCTTCCATTTACATCAGTGTAGTGTTTAGGCGTCCAATTCAGACAGAAGAGCTGGACAGAGATCTGATTGAAGATAATGAAAAGATAGGAAAGAAGGGGGAAGTGTAGCTCGTTGGAGATTTTCATCTGCTGGATGTAGACTGGAGTATCCCTTCTATGGAATCTATGAGAAATATAGAGAGATGGTGGATGTCCCCCAAGGGACTATCCTCAAACATGGCAATGGAACCCATGAGGGTTGGTATAATCCTGGATCTAGTGCTCAAAAATGGGGAAGTCTATAATGTCCAGACAGGTGCCCACCTGAGTGCAAGTGATCATCAGACGGTATGGTTTGATATTGCAAATAAGATAAAAAGAAGTCACAGGAAGACTTGATCATGTAAGTCTGATAATTATGACTGAATTGTTGATTACTGGGCATATGATGGAAGTTATGGGTTATTAGGCTATTAAATAAATAAATGTAAACAAATAAATAAAGCATCTCAAGTACATGCTTTGTGGAACACTTTTTAGTCAGAGGTCAGTTTTCAAGAAACTACTCAGTGCTTAAATTAGTTCCAAAATTTTAGGCCTCTAAATTCAGGGAGATTTTCAGCCAAATTTAGGATCCTAAATTTTCAGCTGAAATTCTACCTAACCTTAGGTTCCTAAATTTAGATCTTCAGTTCATTTACATAAATTTTGCTTCCTAAGGGGCAGATATACTAAACTGTGAGAAATATCACAGGAATGACCTAGTTCTGTGAAAAGTGTTTGTGATACTGGGTCATTTGCATAATATTTAAATGAGATTCATGGTGATTATTTTTGGCAGTAAGTTCAGCACAAAATCATGAACTTTATTGGAGAAAATCTTTCTTCAGGTGTCAATAACTTTTGCACAAAAATGTGGTTTTGTGAAATTTTTCATATGAAATTATCTGTACAAACATAGACCCAAAATAGGCGAGAAACCTTAATAAATCTGGCCCATAGGCAATGAGCTGCTTTGCATAATTATGCAGCTCATTACCTATTTTGCCTAGATTTTTCTTTGCACTTTGGAAAAGTTACAATTCCATGTAAGAGAATGGCAAATAGTACATGGAAAATTTCACAAAATTGCTGCATTATTTGACTAGTTTTGTGTGCATAATGCTTTTTGTGAAGCATAACATAGCTTAGTACATCAGTATCCAAGCTCAAGGCTTGGATACTAAACATCTAACTTTTTTTTCCCTCATGCTAACTTGTTCCTATAACCACCCACTTTTTAGGATACAGAATTTAGGTGCCTAGTGAAATTAGGTACCTAAATTTAAGAATTCAATCCTAATCTATTGAGGTAGCTAAATTCTTTCAAAAATTGACATCACAGCTAATTAATGTGGATAAAATATGTTTTGCTTGCATAAATTGCTTAGACAATTTTCTATTATACCAATTAAGACAAAAAAAGCATACTTAATTCAAATTTTTCTAGCCAGCTTTGATCTCTTTGTGAAAAGGGATTTAAACATCAATTAATTTAACTAATTTCCATCTTTAAGGCATATAAATCCTCTCTTTTAAGAATATGCATTAGCCCAGCAAGTCTGAATCAAATCCAAGGAGAAAATGTTAACCAACAATAAATTATTTGTATACATTCAATATTAATTGCTGTCCAATAATTTAAGAAGATTTGAACATCAGATATTCTCTTTCATAAGCATATGAATTTGTTGACTATATATCCTAGAATTGTAAGAAAAATGAATTAAAATTGTACCACATAGCTACTAAGATGCTAGATGTCTCCAACAGTTTGAACAGTGGAGTGCCAACAGAGCTGCAGAAACCAGACAAGATTCTGAATAAGATCCCCAATAATGTATCATGATCTTGTTCCACTTCCAGGTACATTTTTTTGTCCACTGTATTTGTTAAACTTCCTTGATTAATATGAGTTGGAGAGACAAGATGGCCACCGTCCAGTGAACACGCTGAGGAGCTTTCTGTTCTGGGATCCTAAATTCCCTTATATTTTACCTTAAAAAAATGCCTCACACAAAGAGAAAGGCTAAGATAAGGGATAATATAATCTCTTTTCCCTTATTGGAAGAACATCAGCCTCAGACAGCTTCCTTGCAGCCCCACTGACGACGACGCTGGAACAAGCAGCCGCTGCAAACAGCCGAGGTAGAGCAGTCCCCGGGGTTGCTGGCCGAAGGGATATCGCTCAGTCCAGGAGCACCTACCATGCTGTCACCACCTTTTGATTCCCTGTTGGATGGAGCGATGGCCCATTTTGGCGGGGCTGACCAGAGGGACAAGACACCGTAGGAAGAACTTGGGCTGAGGAACCCTGAGGTAGAAGGGGCACAGTCCTCAGCTGTGCTGCCTGAAAGCCCTGGCCAGGCCTTAGGGATGGCTGGTTCAACGGACACTTCTGGAGTTAGATACGGCATGTCAACCCACATGGGAGCAGGAGAAAGCTCCCTGTAGGTAGGCCCTGTCCTCAATACACCCCTGATTAAACCTTCGGTGGTAACTATGCACTCATTGGGGCAGATTTTAAAACCTGGGTGCGCACAAATGTACGCCCAATTTTATAACATGCGTGCATAGGCACGTGCATCTTATAAAATTCGGGGTCGGTGCACGCAAGGGGGTGCACACTAGTACACCTTGCGCGCACCGAGCCCTAGGGAGCCCCGATGGCTTTCCTCGTTCCCTCCGAGGCCACACCCCCACCTTCCCCTCCCTTCCCCTATCTAACCCACCCCCCAGCCCTACCTAAATCCCTCCCTACCTTTATTTTGTTATTTACGCCTGCCTCTGACAGGCGTAACTTGCGCGATCCCCCGGCATGGCCGCTGTGCCGGAGGCCTCGGTCCTGCCCCGCCCCTTTCACAAAGCCCTGGGACATACACGCATCCTGGGGCTTGTGCATGTCGCCAGGCTTCTGCAAAATAGGTTCGGGCCGCGTAACCCTTTTAAAATCTGCCCCATTGTGGACTGCTTTGATCTCTCTAGAATCAGCTATTTCTGTTCTAACACATATCACGTTGGACATTAAACAACACATCCCAAATATGAAGGAGACTGTTAATTCTTTGGATAAAAGAGTGGGACTACTAGAAACTCGGAGAACAATAGAGAATCTTCAGTAGGACTTGGTAAAGTCAGAATTAATACATACTAAGAAGTTTGAGAACATTGAAAATGTTTTGAAAAGTTTAAACCTTCAGATACTTAATTTTCCATATGTAAAATGGATACTCCTATTGATTTGTATTTATATTTGACTAGGATTTTAGGATTTTCATCTGATAATATGCCTGTAATTTCAAAGATGTATTACCTGTTTAAAGATCACCAGAGTCGAGAACCTCTATCAGATCAACATTTGCCTGAGCAAGTTATGAATGTGTCAGATATTTTGGACATATCGTTAGATACTATGGTAACAGAGCGTGCCACATTATTGGTATCATTTACTTTTACCTCTGATAGAAATGCTGTATTAAGATTTTTCTTGTGAAAACAATCTGCATTGTTATATGGCCAAAAAATTTGGATTTACCCTGATCTAGCAAGGGCCACACAGTTATGGAAGAAAAAGTTTCTTGAAATGCGAACTGAAGCTTTAACATGTGGAGCTAAATTCACATTTAAATATCCATGCAAATGCTTAATATTGCATTCCAATACGAAATATGTTTTTCTTGAACCTGTGCATTTAAGGGCCTTCTTGGACGCACACTCCTGAAGAGATCCCATTGTTAAGGAGTAGGTGCATAAGGAAAAATGTCTGGGGAATTCATAGGCTAGTTTCCTTATTCTATTGTTGCATTGCATGGAAATACCGCTTTGTTTACACTTGTTTCTCCCATATTTCCTTGATTATGGAGAATTCATGTAAAAAATGTTTTTGTTTCTGAACTAAGATACTTGATATGATTATTGCCTCATGATATTATCCACATTACTGTACAAGAGGCTTCTTGTGATTATTGTTGAAAATGATTAAAAAAAAAAAAAAAAAAAAAAGAGTTAATCATCCATTTCTGAATCCCTGAATTAATGAAGCACAATACATTTTTTCCCATATTCTTTAGTGTACCATTGCTTCCAGAAATATTTTTCCTGAGAAACAGTGTCTAACCACTGTGTATATAGTTTTCTGAGTCCCTCCCTCTCTTGGTATAGTGGGGTGAAATGATTGCCTCCTTTGTAAGTTATTTTTGCTTACATGAGTTAAACACTTAAAATAAATAAATTCACTTTTGTGTTATCTCTAAAATGGTCATTATTACCCACTGAAATATCCATTGTAATTTCATAGGAAGGCCTTCCAATTTCTAGTATTTTTATAGTTTAATGCAGTATAGACTTTAATAGGATGCTCTAAGGTTAAATGCCTTAACAATAATGTACTCTGCATTTTGAGTAATCTTGTCAGTATTTCCAAAAGAATACTATTTCCTGTAGATTCACCCCCTTTCTTTGTACCTCCTTTCCATTGTTTATGTAAGAACTTGTGAACAGTAAAAGAGTTTCTGCAAGCCTTTGATTTGAATTCATCTGGGAGAATAGTCATCTGTGAATTCAGAGAACCAAATTCAAGACCCACAGATCCTATTCTTTAACATCAAAAGGTAAACTAGTTAACAAGTAAGTTAAACGTATGCAGCAAAAAGTCAAAAATAGGAGATATATACAAAGAAAACTCTTATTTCCATTTTAGCTATTACGGCATGGTACTGCTTTACTTTAATTCCAAATATGTAATCATGTTAAAAACAGTGAAGAACTTTAAATATCAAAACTATAATGTCATGACACAGCCTAGAGTCATGTCTGCAGTGAGTTACCTGTAGTTATTTCTCTTTTTTTTTCCATTGGCTGATTGGAACTAAAATACAGAGTTTTGAGTTATTGTTCCAGATTGTAAGCCAGCTACCCCTGCTGTTTACTGGTTTGGAAGGAACCTTTTCACTGCGGATGTGCAGCCAGAAAACTTTTTTTTCACGTTCATTCCACTTTTAAAATGAGTTTTGTATGAGTTTTCTTCTTCATTTTCATTAAAATTTTCTTTTTTTCTCTTTTGCACTAATTCAAAATAATGCGCATTAAATCAAAAAAGCATGAACTAAATAGAAATAATGCGCATTAAAGAACAAGAACAAATTAAATAAATACACATCCCTATTTTATTGATGTCAAGCCAATAATAAAGGAGTTTACATACTCAAGGTTTCAATTACTTTCTGTACTCCATAATAGTAAATATATCAGAGATGCTAGGAACAGGCAATATCGGGGCCAAACAAGATTAATCAGATAACAAGAAAAACCTATATTACAGGAGCTTTATTACATTTCACTTATTGTGGGACGTCTACTATAAACACCAAGGAAACATATTAATGGACATGAATCAGGCATGGCAGTAACTATAGAGACCTTTCTACTCGCGGAGCCATTTAATACATTGTTTTTCTCGACACAGGAAAGTACGAGGTCAATATTGCTCCCTTGTGTGGCTCAACTAGTTAGCCGGATAAACTTATCCAGTTAATTTAGATAATATAATTAGTGGTGCAGCCACACTGCTGAATACTTCTGGCTATTTTTAGGTCAAGCCCATTGGATAGCCAGGCTTAGCCAGATGAGTTAGCCGGATAACTTATCTAGCTAACCCCTAGATTAAATATAGCAGAATGATGTGTCACAAAAAAAAAAAAAAAAAAAAAAGGGGCGTAGAAATAGTGGGCAGCCGGCCACATCACAGCAGTACGGTTTCGCCCATCGTGATGCAGCTGCACCGCACACTATCGCTCCCATAGCGCCACATGAAAAGGTGCAGTTATTTCCCGCTCTGCTGTCAGCAGTAATGTGAAAGACATCACCCACAGCACTGCTGGGAGATAACTCCGCCCAAACCCTGCCCTCACACCTCCCCTTTCCCTAATTAGAATAATACCATCGCGATACCGGCACATCACACAATAACGAATGACTCTATAAGTCGGCTCCTCGCCAGGACACCCTCACCCCTCCCGCTATTTAGTTGGCTAACTATTTAGCCAGATAACTAGTTATCAGGCTAAGTGGTGGCCATTCAGCAGGACCGGTTATTCAGCCACTGCTATTTAGGTGGATACGCTCTGAATATCGCCTTCTACAGAAATACACTAGATTCATGGATCTCAACTAAAATACTCTTTTGTAGATATGGATGTAGTTTAACAAAAAAGAGAAAATCTAAACTTTCTTTGATCTAGTTGTGTTGAATTATCGGCTACTATTTGCAACCTGTTGTCCTCATTAAGGGGTAGATTTTCAAACCGCGCGAATTGGCGTACTTTTGCTGGCGCATCAGGCGCAAGCAAAAGTACGCGGGATTTTAGTAGATACGCGCGTAGCCGCGCGTATCCGCTAAAATCCTGGATCGGTGCGCGCAAGGCTATCGATTCTGTATAGCCGGCGCGCCGAGCCGCGCAGCCTACCCCCGTTCCCTCTGAGGCCACTCCGAAATCGGAGCGGCCTCGGAGGGAACTTTCTTTTGCCCTCCCCTCACCTTCCCCTCCTTTCCCCTACCTAACCCACCTGCCCGGCCCTGTCTAAACCCCCCCCTTACCTTTGTCGGGGGATTTACGCCTCCCGGAGGGAGACGTAAATCCCCGCGCGCTAGCGGGCCGCTAGCGCACCGGGAAGCGACCTGGGGTGGGTACGGAGGGGCGGCCACGCCCCCGGACCGCCCCGGGCCATAACCACGCCCCTGGGTCCGCCCCCAAAACACTGCTGACACGCCCCCAAAATGCCACGCCGACTGGGCCCGCCCCCCGACACGCCCCCCTCGCCAAACCCCGAGACTTACGCGAGTCCCTGGGTCTGCGCGCGCTGGTAGGCCTATTGAACATAGGTGCACCAGCGCGCAGGGCCCTGCTCGCTTAAATCCACCCGGATTTAGGCGGATTTAGGCGAGCAGGGCTCTGAAAATCCGCCCCTAACAATATAAGCAATCTGCAAATCTTTGTAGAACATAAGAACATAAGAAATTGCTATGCTGGGTCAGATCAAGGGTCCATCAAGCCCAGCATCCTGTTTCCAACAGAGGCCAAACCAGGCCACAAAAACCTGGCAATTACCCAAACACTAAGAAGATCCCTTGCTACTGATGCAACTAATAGCAGTGGCTATTCCCTAAGTAAACTTGATTAATAGCCATTAATGGACTTCTCCTTCAAGAACTTATCCAAACCTTTTTTGAACCCAGCTACACTAACTGCACTAACCACATTCTGGCAACAAATTCCAGAGCTTTATTGTGTGTTGCGTGAAAAAGAATTTTCTCCGATTAGTCTTAAATGTGCTATTTGCTAACTTCGTGGAATGCCCCCTAGTCCTTCTATTATTCGAAAGTGTAAATAACTGATTCACATCTACTCATTCAAGACCTCTTATGATCTTAAAGACCTCTATCATATCCCACCTCAGCCGTCTCTTCTCCAAGCTGAACAGCCCTAACCTCTTCAGCCTTTCCTCAAAGGGGAGCTGTTCCATCCCCTTTATCATTTTGGTTGCCCTTCTCTGTACGTTCTCCATCACAACTATATCTTTTTTGAGATGTGGTGACCAGAATTGTACACAGTATTCAAGGTGTGGTCTCACCATGGAGCGATATAGAGGCATTATGACATTTTCCGTTTTATTAACCATTCCCTTCCTAATAATTTCTAACATTTTGTTTGCCAGATTAAATCTGCTTTTAATTTCCATGCTATTTTATTTATTAAAATTACTCATATTCTGCCTAAGTAATGATGCCATACTAAGCAGATTTCACCAAATTTATAAAATACTATTACAATTAGGGGTACATTTTAAAAGAGAGCGCACGCATACTTTTGTTCGCGCATCAGGCACGAACAAAAGTACGCTGGATTTTATAAGATATGCGCGTAGCCACGCATATCTTATAAAATCCGGGGTTGGCGCGTGCAAGGGGGTGCACATTTGTGCAACTTGCGCGTGCCGAGCCCTGCGCGCGCTGCCCGTTCCCTCCAAGGCCGCTCCGAAATCGGAGCGGCCTCAGAGGGAACTTTCCTTCACCCCCCCGCACCTTCCCCTCCCTTCCCCTACCTAACCCACCCTCCCGGCCCTATCTAGACCCCCCCTACCTTTATCTTAAAAGTTACTACTGCCTCTGGGCAGTAGTAACTTATGCGCGCCGGCACGGCAGGCCCCGACACAGGCCACTGTGTCGGGGCACTCTGCCATGCCCCCACGCCCCAGATCCAAAACCCTGCCCCCTGGCCACGCCCCCGACCGCCCCTTTTTACAAGCCCCGGGACTTGCGCGCACCGCCGAGCCTATGCAAAATAGGCTTGGCGCGCAGGGTTTTTAAAAAAGATTTACGCGCGTACTTTATGTGCGTAACCCTTTTAAAATCTGGCCCTTAATTTAATTTCCCATTCCCTTTCTCCCATATCTCGCATTTGTCATAGATGACTGATGCAGGCAACTCAGATTTACAATAGGATCAAGGCCTGGAGAGAAAGTTTCCTCTGAAAATGAAGCCCTCAGAAGTAACATTCTTTTCATATGACCTCTGTGATACACTTGCATTGAAACTAGGGATGTGAATCGTTTTAGGACGATTAAAATTATCATCCGATAATTTTAATATCGTCTTAAACCGTTATGGAACACAATACAATAGAGATTCTAACGATTTATCGTTATAAATCGTTAGAATCGTGAGCTGGCACACTAAAACCCCCTAAAATCCACCCCCGACCCTTTAAATTAAATCCCCCACCCTCCCGAACCCCCCCCAAATGACTTAAATAACCTGCGGGTCCAGCGGCGGTCCGGAACGGCAGCGGTCCGGAACGGGCTCCTGCTACTGAATCTTGTTGTCTTCGGCCGGCGCCATTTTCCAAAATGGCGCCGAAAAATGGCGGCGGCCATAGACGAACACGATTGGACGGCAGGAGGTCCTTCCGGACCCCCGCTGGACTTTTGGCAAGTCTTGTGGGGGTCAGGAGGCCCCCCCCAAGCTGGCCAAAAGTTCCTGGAGGTCCAGCGGGGGTCAGGGAGCGATTTCCCGCCGTGAATCGTTTTCGTACGGAAAATGGCGCCGGCCATACGCCGGCGCCTCGCTGAACGACCTCCTGCAGTCGATCTCCTGCTGGCGCCATTATCCGTACGAAAACGATTCGCGGCGGGAAATCGCTCCCTGACCCCCGCTGGACCTCCAGGAACTTTTGGCCAGCTTGGGGGGGGCCTCCTGACCCCCACAAGACTTGCCAAAAGTCCAGCGGGGGTCCGGAAGGACCTCCTGCCGTCCAATCGTGTTCGTCTATGGCCGCCGCCATTTTTCGGCGCCATTTTGGAAAATGGCGCCGGCCGAAGACAACAAGATTCAGTAGCAGGAGCCCGTTCCGGACCGCTGCCGTTCCGGACCGCCGCTGGACCCGCAGGTTATTTAAGTCATTTGGGGGGGGGTTCGGGAGGGTGGGGGATTTAATTTAAAGGGTCGGGGGTGGGTTTTAGGGGGTTTTAATGTGCCGGTTTTGCGATTTTACGTTTTTTCGATTTTTTACGATTTTTCACGATATTTTACCCCCCCAAACGGCAACAATACGATTCCCTCCCCCTCCCAGCCGAAATCGATCGTTAAGACGATCGAGGACACGATTCACATCTCTAATTGAAACATAGGATATAAGAGTAGATAAAGAGACTTATCTAGTCTACCCAGTTTTCTTCTTGTAGCAATATTATAGACCCCAGTTGACCTATCACTTTCTCTTTATGTTTTTTGGTATGTAAGAAGTATTTGTACCCATCTCATGCTTTCTTAAGTTCTGTTATTTTTATTTCTATCACTTCCACTAAGAGGTTGCTCCATGCATCTCACTTGTGTGAGTCCTGCTGGTCCCAGTGCACAGTCAACTCAAGCAAGACTCTTCTGTGTCACAACGCCTATATATAGTCATGGGTCCTGATTCATCTTTTACAATTTGATGAGATCCCCAAGCATCATAGGATCTGTGCATAAAATGCATGTATCCCGTATTGGCTAAGACAGCAGTTTTTAAATAGCTTTTTTTGCAAACTATACAGACCCTTTTAGTGGACATATTTTCAAAAAGAAAGACAAAGTAGCTGCATTGTTCCTCTTTGAAAATTAGCAAATGCAAAGCATGCATATTAACAGCATTCAGGTGGTTTGCACCTGTTATGTGTGTGGGCGGTAGAAAGGGGACAAAATAGCTCAAGTGCATTTGAAAATCAAAACAACTCATTCTGTTTTTCTTTCCTGACCTAAACCTTTTCCCATGGCAAAAAGTATATACACTTTGGAAGCTGGGCGTGTGTACTTTTAGCCATATTTGAGGAGGGTAATTTTTGTTCAAACCATTTTTATCCAAGTAAATACCCATTTATACAGATAAATTACTTTGAAAATTGTCCATATCTCAGTATGAGGCTCAAGTGCTAGATAAATGTAAAGAGATGGAGGCAGTTTTTATAAATCTTTCTTTTCATCTGATTTGTGATTTTTGTTTTCAAAATTATTTTTTTTTTTACTTTGTAAAGAAAACTCTAATGAAATCTTCAATTTGGTGCCAAAATTCAAATTTTGTTGCAGATCGCCAAAACAAACTGACACATTTGTTTGTTTTCTCTACTTCACACTTCTTACATGTGACGCCCCCTTGGGTCAGCCATTAGATGGCTCTAAGTCCCTCCTTAGTTTATACATCCCCGTGAGCCTTCCATTCTTTTCAGCCCTTCCCAACCTGGAGGGCTGGGATTGGTTGCCTGTTCCTATTTAATGAAGTCATTTTAGTGTTCTGTGGTCATTTTGAATTAGCCTCAGAGCAGTGAGGAATCAGTTTTCTTACACCCTGGTGAGGCCTCCCAGCATCATCATGAACTTTACTTTTGAAGGGGTTCCTCTCTGTGCACACCCTGCCGGAGGGTTGTCCCCTAATTAGTTTGCAGTTAGACAGATTTTTTTTTCTGGATTTCCTCTGAGAACTCCCAAGAAGGGGTTGAAGACCTGTGAGCTTCACTCTACTCCCTAGGTGAGTTGCATCTTTTGAAGAAGGCTCCCCCTAGACACAAAGGACAAACGCTGAAGATCTCTGATCTACACCCTAGATGAGGCAAGCATAAGTGATAATGAAGCAGCAGTCACTGAGACATTTTTACAGAAAACAAGTATTCATATGTTGTTTGTGGGGATGTTTTTTAAACCACTCCTCCCTACAAGGGTTCCAGGACTGAGATAGCCTGATTCCAGATTCCTAGAGACTTTGCCTGTGCGAGAAGTCACAGACTAAAGGAGAAGGAACAAGATCTTGGAGACTCCCAAGCGAATCATTATTCCATGGGACCAGGACAGGCTGGGTGACTCTGAATAAACTGGTCTCAGGTAGAACTTTTCTTGTTTGAGGGGAATCCTCCAAAAGAATTCCCATTTGGCTCCTGGGAGAGTTTTGTGCACTTTAAAATTGGCATGGAAAGCTTTATCCAGATACCTGAGATAAAGGACAACTACCCAGAAAAGAAAAATAAACCTTTGTACATCAGAAAGCTGTACCTTCATCATTATTGAAAATGAACTTTAACTATTAAATTAAAGAAACAGTAAACTTGAGTTTAATAGCCAGTGCCTTGTCCCAGCATCTCACACCTTGAGATGAGAACATAAGAAATTGGCATGCTGAGTCAGACCAAGGGTTCATCAAGCCTAGCATTCTGTTTCCAACAGTGGCCAATCCAGGCCACAAGAACCTGGCAATTACCCAAACACCAAGAAGATCCTATGCTACTGATGCAATTAATAGCAGTGGCTATTCCCTAAATAAACTTGATTAATAGCAGTTAATGGACTTCTCCAAGAACTTATCCAAACCTTTTTTGAACCCAGCTACACTAAGGGCCAGATTTTATAAGGGTTACGCATATAAGGTACGCGCATAACCCTTTTAAAAAACCCCTGCGCGCCAAGCCTATTTTGCATAGGCTCAGCGGTGTGCGCAAGCCCCGGGACACGCGTAAGTCCTGGGGCTTGCAAAAAGGGGCGGTCAGGGGCGTGGCCAGGGGGCGCGGCTGAGTGCCCCGACACAGCGGCCTGTGTCAGGGCCTGCCGCACCGGCGCTCATAAGTTCTACTGCCCGGAGGCAGAAGTAACTTTTCTGATAAAGGTAGGGGGGTCTAGATAGGGTCGGGAGGGTGGGTTTGGTAGGGAAATGGAGGGGAAGGTGCGGGGAGTGGAAGAAAAAGTTACCTCCTAGGCCACTCCAATTTCAGAGTGGCCTCGGAGGGAACGGGCAGCACGCAGGACTCGGCGCGTGCAAGTTGCACAAATGTGCACCCCCTTGCATGCGCCGACCCTGGATTTTATAAGATACGCGCGGCTACACGCGTATCTTATAAAATCCAGCATACTTTTGTTCGCGCCTGATGAGCAAACAAAAGTACGCACGCGCGCTCTCTTTTAAAATGTGCCCCTAACTGTACTAACCACATCCTCTGGCAACAAAATCCAGAGCTTAATTGTGCATTGAGTGAAAAAAAAATTTCTCCGCTTAGTCTTAAATGTGCTAATTGTTAACTTCATGGAATGCCCCCTTCTATTATCTGAAAGTGTAAATAATTGATTCATATCTACTCGTTCAAGATCTCTCATGATCTTAAAGACCTCTATCATATCCCCCCTCAGCCGTCTCTTCTCCAAGCTGAACAGCCCTAACCTCTTCAGCCTTTCCTCATAGGGGAGCTGTTCCATCCCCTTTATCATTTTGGTTGCCCTTCTAAATTGCAACTATATCTTTTTTGAGATGCGGCAACCAGAATTGTACACAGTATTCAAGGTGTGGTCTCGCCATGGAGCAATACAGAGACATTATGACATTTTCCATTTTATTAACCATTCCCTTCCTAATAATTCCTAACATTCTGTTTGCTTTTTGACTGCTGCAGCACACTGAGCCAACAATTTTAAAGTATTATCCACTATGATGCCTAGATCTTTTTCCTGGGTGGTATTTCCTAATATGGAACCTAACATCATGTATCTACAGCAAGGGTTATTTTTCCCTATATGCAATAGGGATGTGCATTTGTTTGCGACGAAATAGGAAATAGAGGCAATATTTCCTATTTCGTTGCATTTCGGGAAGGTGATGAAACGATAAGAAAACCCACAAAATTTTATATGGTTTTCTTATCGTACTTTGGGGGGGAAGAAGAAAGGGCACATTAAAAAAAAACCCTCCCCAACCCTTCAAATTTAAATTAATTGCAATGGATGGCCCTTGCCATTTTTTAAGATAGCACCAGCCGTACATTGCTCCTACCATGTGACAGAGGCCGGTCAATGGCACCGATAGCTCCTGTCACCTGGTAAGGGCAAAGGGCCATCGGCGCCATTTTGATTAGTGGCAGCCCAAGAGGGGGAGATCACTCCTGGGACCCCGCTGGACCACCAGGGACTTTTGGCAAGTCTGGGGGGTCGGGAGGGTGGGGGGTTGCAATTAATTAAATTTGAAGGGTTGGAGTGGGTTTGGTTTTTTTTTTTTTTACAATCCCCCAGTCTGCTCCCCCTGGGTTTCAGGCTTCATTTCAGGGGGGCAGATAAAATAAAATCAGCCCAAACCACAGGAAAACAAAATTTTCCGTGGCGAGCTGATAACGAAGGCCAAACCAAAAGGTTTGGCCGAATCACATCTCTAATATGCAACACCTTGCACTTGTCCACATTAAATTTAATCTGCCATTTGGATGCCCAATATTCCAGTCTTGCATCTAATGGTCCAACCGACTCTCTCATAGGTTTCTTGCTTTGGATACATTTTAAAAAGTTTTTATGAGTTTTTGCCTCTATGGCCAACTTCCTTTCAAATTCTCTCTTCGCCTGTCTTATCAATGTTTTACACTTAACTTGACAATGCTTATGTTTTATCCTATTTTCCTCAGATGGATCCTTCTTCCAATTTTTGAAGGATTTTTTTTTTAGCTAAAATAGCCTCTTTCGTCTCATCCTTTAAACATGTCGGTAATCATTTTGCCTTCCTTCCACCTTTCTTAATGCATGGAATATATCTGGACTGTGCCTCTAGGATTGTATTTTTAAACAATGTACATGCCTTTTGGGCACTTTTAACCTTTGCAGCTGCACCTTCCCAGTTTTTTTCTAACTATTTTCCTCATTTTATCATAATTTCCCTTTTGAAAGTTTAGTGTTAGAGCTGCAGATTTACTTATTTATTTAAGAACTTTTTATACCGGCATTAGTATGGACATCATGCCGGTTTACATTTGAACAGAAAGATTGAAAAATACATTATAACAAGGTCTATAATAAACGGGAAGGGGAAAACAACATAGGATAGATATGAAGAACAGATGAACTGTAAAACATAAGGCCGTATAAGGCAAGATAAATACAGTGCAGCACAAAAAGGTAGTGTAAAATTAAATTTAAAAAGGTATTAATAATAATGTCAGTTATATAGAATGGTATGTACAGGGACTTAAGTGTAGAGTGAAGTTGTGACAGAAGGGGGGAGGCTGTGGAAGATGGGGAGGATTAATCCGGATAGACTTGTCTAAACAGCCAGGTTTTGAGTTTCTTTTTGAATTTGAATGAACAAGGTTCTAGGCGCAGACTGGTGGGCAGGGCATTCTATCATTATTGGTTTAAATTTGATCATGTTATGATCACTATTACCAAGTGGCCACACCACAGTAACCTCTCACGAAATCCTGCGTTCCACTAAAAATTAAATCTAAAATAGCTCCGTCACTTGTTGGTTCCTGAACCAATTGCTCCATGAAGCAATCATTTATTACATCCAGGAACTTTATGTCTCTAGCAAGTCCGGATGTTACATTTACCCAGTCAATATTGGGGTAATTGAAATCTCCCATTATTATTGCACTGCCAAATTGGTTAGCTTCCCTGATTTCATCATCTGTCTGACCATTTTGTCCAGGTGGATGGTAGTATACTCCTATCACTATACTCTTACCCAACACACATGGGATTTCTACCCATATAGATTCTGCTGAGCATTTAGTCTCTTGTATGATCTTTATTCTGTTGGACTCTATACCCTCCCAGACATAAAGTGCCACACCCCCACCAAGTTGATCCTCCCTATCATTGCGATATAATTTGTACCCTGATATAACACTGCCCCATTGGTTATCCTCCTTCCACCAAGTTTCTGTGATGCCAATTATGTCAATCTTATCATTTACTGATAAACACTAACCCATCTTACTTCTTAGGCTTCTGGCATTGGCATACAGACATTTCAAAGTGTGTTTTTTGTTTGTATTAACAACCTGATTTTCAGTTGTTAGGGATAATTTGGAAATCATTAGCTTTGCTGATTTTTTACATATAGGCACATGGACTATGTTTGCTTTTATTGGAACCTCTTTGTTGGGATGCCCTAACTCTCCTGTTTCATTAGTATCCTTCAAGGATACATTTCTCCGAACCATGCACTGCTGAGTGACTGTCGGCTTTCCCCCTGGTTCTAGTTTAAAAGCTGCTCTATCTCCTTTTTGAAAGTTAGTGCCAGCAACTTGGTTCCACTCTGGTTAAGGTGGAGCCCATCCTTTCGGAAAAGTCTCCCCCTTCCCCAAAAGTTTCCCAGTTCCTTACAAAACTGAATTCTTCTTCTCTGCACCATCGTCTCATCCACGCATTGAAACTCTGGAGCTCTGCCTGCCTCTGGAGACCTGCAAGTGGAACAGGAAGCATTTCAGAGAATGCCACCCTGGAGGTTCTGGATTTCAGCTTCCTACCTAAAATCCTAAATTTGGCTTCCAGAACCTCTCTCCCTTATTTTCCTATGTTGTTGGTGTCCACATGTACTACGACAGCTGGCTCCTCCCCAGCACTGTCTATAATCCTATCTAGGTGATGCGTGAGGTCTGTCACCTTCACACCTGGCAGGCAAGATGCCATAGCTACCACAACAGAGGGAGAAATATACCATTGCCTGGGCCATAAGTGAGAGCTTCCTCCCATAAAAAGGATCCACCATTGGGACAGAGAGTCAAGTATGGGAGGAGTGCTAGCTTGATGCATGCCCCAAAAAGTAAAAATAAGTTTGTCTGCCCTTGGAACCTAAACTCCCTCATGCAAGGGTTACATATACCAGTCCTAAAGTTGATAGCTGGATAGCAGTTGTAGGTTGAAAAAAATAATAAAGTACTAGCTTATACATAGAGGTCCCATATGAAACCAAAGCAGCAGGTTTATAGGTTCTTAATACCACCTATACATACTTCAAACAGGGCAAAAATAGAAATCATAGAAACACAGCTTAGTAACATAATAGATGATGGTACATAAGACACAGTTGGCCTAGCCAGTCTACTCATTTATCTACACTACACTAGCTAATTCTGAGATGAAAACTAGTAGGTAAAAGCAAACATATATTTAGAACTGCAATAAAAAGGTACATTACAGGTCTCTTGGTTTATGTTTAAATGAATTTGAAGTGTATTTCCAAGATAGTTTCCCAGGAATCTGATGCAAACTTCAGAAAAAAAAATCAAACAAGCCAGAAATATGTTTGTTTCACTGTGTAGTTCCATCTCAAATTCCATTGAAGTACAAAACAAATTGCATTTAAAGAAAGGTATCAAATTTTTCAGTTAATTGGACCGGCTGGACCTTAAATAGGAGGAGAATCAGACTAATATGATCCAGATATATAGGACTGCGCTGATTGTGAATCCTGAATCACGTGTGGTTTTGTCATGTTTCCTGTGACTTAGAATAGTTTTCCACCTTGCTCACCAGCAGGGAATAGAGTGCATGGCTGTAGGACAGGCAAAGGGAAACTGTTGCATAAGTCAGCCTTACTCATGTCAAGTCATATTTAAAATATGGACCTAAGAAGGATTGTATAGTTTAAATGAGTGAATTAATTTTGTATTTCTGGTAAAACTCATAATTTCTTCAACTCTACAAATACAAAAAAAATCCATAAAAGCTACTAAAATCATATTCTTGGGCAAATTTTGCAATTATGTAAGTTTTGTCCAAGGCACTATGCAAAAATTTGCACCAAAAAACCTTTGCCTACTAAATGTTGAGAAAAAAAGCACTGATGGTCCTGGACTTTAACCTAATAAGTAAATCTGGCCCAAAGAGACCAATGTGCTAAAGTGCTCTAACACTTTTGCAACTGTTAACGTGTTAAAAGCACTGTTAGCACATACAATTCAGTTTATGCACATTAACATGCTTTTAATTAATTTTAATTATCTCATGAAAATTTTAATGCAAAAACCTATGGAGTGAAATTTCGAATGGGTTCTTCTCTCACCTTACACACCCTCAAAGGAACTCTGGTCCACTGAAATGGTTCTTCTTTCCTCTCCTCTGCTGACTGCTGCCAGATTGACCTGCATGACATGACAGGATTTTAGCTACTACACACCAAAACTTTGGAACAAAAAACCACTAGTCATGTATCTGGCGTCATGTTGCCTTAAGTTCAGAAAGAAAGCTAAAGCAGGACTTTTTAGACAGACCATCCTCTAAAACCCACATCTTTGGACTGTATTACACACAACAAGGACACAAATGGGTATTGAAACTATTCACAAATGGGTTTTCCTATGCTGGATCCCAATCCTACATTAAATTGCAAATTCTGATTTGACTAAGCTATTCCAGTGCCTCTTTTCATATAAATGTATTGCAATCTGCCTTGAGACCAACTTTGGGGAAAGGCAGAATATCAACTGTTCATCAATAAATACAATGATGCTTTGTGTATACATACATTTGACATACACTTGTACAAGAGATTTTGAAAAACAGGCTGAGGCACATGAACACACCTTTTCATGCAGAAAGGTACCCACATATAAAGTGGGCGTGTTGGGTCATGTAGTTTGGAGGTTTGCACATACTTTGCTATTTTATAATGAATGTATACATGTATGTCATCAAGAATGTGTGAATGCTTTTACCCCTGCTATTTCATGGGCCATAGTCAAACCTTTACTGTCTTTTTCAACCTAGTATTTGGTATGCTAGCTTCTCCTAATGAGTGGAAAGGGTAGCTTGCTAAGAGTAGAGGCAGAGGGTGTGGGGGGCCGAACTAGGAAATCATTGTCCTTACCCATAAGCTTGTTTGGTGTGTAATGTAACTTTGTTTTTTTATTTTGGGTTTTTTTTTGTGGGGGGGGAGGCTGTTCTTCTGCCTGATCCAAGGTTTGCTTCCATACTGCATTTCTAAGAGTGTGCGTCTTTGTGTGTGTTTGGTGAATAGGGCTGAATGGGGGATGGGAGAGTGCCACTGGGACTGACTGGAAGAGTGAAAAAGTGTCTCTGGGCCTACTGGGGCTGACTAGAGGGTGGAAAAGTGGCCCTAGGCTTGACTGCTGTGTAGGACAGTGTCACTGGGGCTGACGAGTGGGTTGGAAGCGTATCATTAAGGCTAATTGATGATAAAGGATATCACTCAAAACCTGGCTCATGATCCCACTGGCATACTGTTGTGACTGTCGCTGCTCAACGTCTCCACTCTGCCCTCCTTATCTCTTTGGCGACTCCATCTTGCTCAAGTAGAAGGTTGGCTGCAGCGGCATCATTCTGCCGACTCCTCCTGGCGTCCCCAGAGCAGCTCGACGCTGCAATCCACCATGATTCAGAAGAGCATAAGGGCGCGCGCACGGCGCAGCCCCAACTGATGTACCAGCAGTGGCGCGAACCTCAGGGGCATCCCCCTGAGATGACGTCATCTGTTACGGATATATAAGGTCTCAGAATTCGCTGACTAATCGAGTTAGCAAGGACCAGTTTTGCACTCTCCTAGCTGTTCTGCCTCCTCAGACTTACCAGGGGTATGAACCAGAGGGATAATTTGACCTCGGGTTCGGAGTCCCAGTGTGCAAGGTTCTCACTCCAACAGAGGCAGGTATTTTTCAGAAGGGATTGTTTTTTGTCCCTTTAAGCTTCAGATAAGTTTGAGAACTTTGAAATTGAATTTTTTTTTTTTTAGATAGAAAGACCTTTATTTCTAATGGCTCGGTAGTTTCAACCAAAACATGGATACCTTCTGTACCTTTAAATCCTTTAATCTTAGAGTTTGAACACTTGGTTGAATGTGATTTAACTGCATTGGAATTTCAGTTTCAGGTGGCATGTTATAACGTTTGACTTACATTTATTAAGTTAAAAAAAAAAAAGGATACTAAACAAATATCTTAAACACAGCAGGATCAGGGCCGTGCCTCCTTGATATCTAGAAAATCCCTTGAGACATTGTAGTGTTTGTGAGTTGTCACTTTTGCTTTCTGTATTTGTACAACCCATTACTCAGTATTGATATAGTCTGATGTTCTATGACATTGCAATCCAATAATGTGATTTACATTTTATGCCCCTCTCAGTTGATTTATGTTGGCCAAACCAGCTGGCCTTATAAACCCGCATTATTGAACACCGGAGTAATTTAAATAATGCCCAGACTGATGCTCCACTAGTATAACTTTGGGTAGATTTGGGCCATTCGTGTCAGGATTTGCATTTTTTAGCTATTCAACTGCTATTTCCACACCCTTGTGGTGGCAACTTTATCCATCATTTGGTGTAGTTCGAGCAAAGGTGGATTTATTGTTTGGATTCTGTGGCACCCAAGGGCTTAAAAACAATAAGAGAGAGTGGGGAATTTTTTGTGACCAATGAAAGAAGGGCTTTCCCCATTTCTTGTGAATATTGATTAGTCAGGCTGTTCAGGAGGGCATGACGTTAGTAGAAATTTTGAATAATTACTAAGGTCTTACCCCCTCATTTATCAAAATGTGCTAAGGCGTTTTCACATGCGTTAAGGGCTTATCGCATGCGAAAATACCTTTAACGCATGCAATAGCACCATATTGTATGGTGTGATGCAAATCCAAAAAAGAGGAGGAGTTAGGTGTGGGCTTACCATTTTGTGAGTTTGAAGCTCCCAGAGCTAACCATCAGGAACAGAGAGAGAGACTGACTAGCCATAATGCCCTCACACTATTCAAAGATGTATATCCCTATGGGAGGCCCACCTAGTAACCCGAGGTGAGGTTTAGGTATTAATGTGAGACGTACGAACAGAACAGTGCTCTCTAGTGAAGATTTGATGACTCTCGGAGTGAGGACACTCACCCAAAGCTGAGATTTGTGCAATATTCTCTCAACCTAGCTTGATGTTATCAGGTAGAGAGTCCATCAAGCTAGGTTGAGAGAACATTGCACAAATCTCAGCTTTGGGTGAGTGTCCTCACTCTGAGGGTCATCAAATCTTCACTAGAGAGTAGGGATGTGAATCGTTTTTTGACGATTTAAAAAAATCATCAGATATTTTTTAAATCGTCAAAAATCGTTAGTCACGATACAATAGAAATTCCTCCGATTTATCGTGAAAAATCGTAAATCGGGGGAGGGCAGGAAAACCGGCACACCGAGACACCTAAACCCACCCTTTAAAATGAATCCCTTACCCTCCTCCACCCTCCCGAACCCCCCAAAATGTTTTAAATTACCTGGTGGTCCAGTGGGGGGGTCCCAGCGCGATCTCCCGCTCTCGGGCCATCGGCGCCATTTTGGCTGCCACTAATAAAAATGGCGCCGATGGCCCGATAAAAAAAACCACCTGACCCTTTAAACTGACCCCCTTAGCCTCCCCCCCTCCCCCCCTCAAAACCTTTTAAAATTATCTGGTGGTCCAGTGGGGGCATGGGGAGTGATCTCCCGCTCTCGGGCCATCGGCTGCCACTAATAAAAATGGCACCGATGGCCCTTTGCCCTTACCATGTGACATGGTATCCGTGCCATTGGCCGGCCCCTGTCACATGGTAGGAGCACTGGATGGCCGGCGCCATGTTTAAAGATGGCGCCGGCCATCCAGTGCTCCTACCATGTGACAGGGGCCGGCCAATGGCACGGATATCCTGTCACATGATAAGGGCAAAGGGCCATCGGCGCCATTTTTATTAGTGGCAGCCGATGGCCCGAGAGCGGGAGATCGCTCCCTATGCCCCCACTGGACCACCAGGTAATTTTAAAACCTTTTTTGGGGGTTCGGGAGGGTGGGGGAGGGGTTTTTTTTATTATCGGATTGGGCGCAGCTGATAATCAAAAATCCAATCGGGCTGGGTGATAAAAATTTTAAGATTTGGATCGGAACCAGAACCGATCAGATTCCGGTTCTGATTCACATCTCTACTAGAGAGCACTGTTCCTTTCGTACATCTTACTTTGAATGTGAAAGTGGCCCCTAACCCCTACACTAATACCTAAACCTCACCTCGAGTTACTAGGTGGGCCTCCCATAGGGATATAAATCCCTGTCTAGTGTGAGGGCATTATGGCTAGTCAGTCTCTTTCTCTCATCCTCCCCCAGTGGTTATATGTAGGAAATGCCACATTTTGGCACTTATCTGAAAGTGCGAAAAAGTTATTGCAATTTGCGGTAACTTAGCTCTTCGCATAAGTATTAGTGCAATTGCGATAAAGTGCCTATTACCATAAAACACACCCCTTTTTCTATCGCAGGTGATATGTAGTGCACTTTGATAAATTCAGGCCTTAGTGTGATGTACATGATATGGTTTTTCTGTTGGTTGACATCTTTAAGTAAGGATGACCAGGTAGGAGTTGGCCAGGATAACAACAGGGATGAGTGCTATCTGAATGATTATGAATTTTGCCCGTAGTTTAAAAGCTTCTGTTTCTTTCAGCATTTGGCATTCCTTGAATCCTTGTAGTCAGTTGCTGGTCACTCATTGCTAAATTGTTGAAGAGATTTGTTCCAGGTAAGTGTTTCAAGACTTTTCCCAATAGTAGAGATAGGTGGTGTTGAAAGTATTGATGAACAGTTGAAGTATTTTTTCTTTTCATATTTAGATTTTGTGAAAAGCGCTACTTCAAATTTGGGTTCTGTGAGTATGAATGGGTAATTGCTCCCCCCTTTTTTGTGATAGAAATTGGGGTTGGTTTGTGGGTTTAATTTTGAGGATATATTTGATGTAATAGTTTCCCTTGATAGAAGCTCTTGAGCCCATGTTGGGTAGTGTCAGCGAATGCCTGAGTTTTTGAAAATATTGGAGAGTGAGTGCCAATATTCGGAAGTACTGCTGCCATGTGTGCTAATCTGGAACAAGCTCACTTTTTGAACTGAAAAACTCCACAAGACATTCAGCAATGCTACTGTCCGAATTACTGTGACTAGTGGATGAAGAGGTTTCATGTTAAAAATGTACTAATATTTGAAAGGCAGCACCATGAACTCTAACCCAAAGGATGTTTTCTAAAGGGTAGATTAAAAAAAAAAAAAGGTTTATGCGAGCACCTCCATGCGCACGCATGTTATAAAATCTAGGCCAATGCGTGGCGGGGGGGGGGGGGGGAGATTTTCCCAGTTTATGCACTGAGATGAGATTGGGCCTCCCAGTTCCTTCCAATTAAGAAGCAGACTGGGAGGGAACTTTCTTACCCCCCCCCCCCCTAACTACCCTCCCCAACCCCACCTTTGGTTATTTTGTTTTTTATTGTGATCAACTCTTGGTGTAAATTAACATTTTTTGAATTTTTTGTATAAATTGTGTAATACACTTTTCCTGATTTTGCTCTATTGTAGAACATGAAATTCCGTGTATGTTTTTTCTATGATTTTGTTTAAAAAATGACATGAAATGACAAGACAATGTTGATATGGTCTGTCATGTCAAATGAAAGCACATCCCTAGCTTTTATTGGATCTATATAAATATTATCCAAAAATGCTGTACATGAGCTATTGAAACAATGTAGTACCCATCTTTAGATATGAATGACTGATCTGACATCTGAAGAAGGGGCCTATGTAGTTTATAAGCTTTTGCACAATATTATTAGGTACATGCATTTTTTTTTTTTAATTTTACAGGTATTTTTAGGCAGCCTGGTTTGTTCTGTTTTCCAAATAGGAGAGTTATTGGTGTTTTAAAGCCTGATGTAATATTTGCAGTACTGCCTTTTCATAGGTGGGGTTATTACTGTTTGAATGTTGGCAGTTAGTTAGTGCTGTTTTAGTATGAGAGGTTTACTATTGTTTATTCATGGCTTTCTGAGGGCCAAGCCCACAATCAATATATGGCATTAGGCCTATTGTAATATGTGAGTTCCAAGAGAGAGGGGGTTGAGGGAGAAAGTCTGCTGGAGACCTGGGAGGGTGCAGGTGTGTGTGTGTGTGTGGGGGGGGGGGGGGGTAGAGGGGTCTCAGAAAGCAAGACTGAATTCCCTGCTATGTATGTCACTGCATGCCACTGTAGTGCTCACTTGGGATTGAGGGTACTGTAGTCAAGTGGTCTGAACCTTTTTGCATAGATGATATCAGCACATGAGGAAAGGTAAAGGCTGTTAGAGCTGGAAATATGTTACTACTGGGGTTCCCCAAGTATCCGATCCTTCTGCTACCCCTGTTCAACATCTACCTCTAGCTCCTGCCAAAAAAAAATGTTTCCAGTTTTGATGTTCAATTCAGAATTTATGTAGATGGTAGGGGTGTGCATTCGGATTGACCGCATTAGTAAAACGCTACTCATATTTTTTTTTAACTTAAAAAATTGATTCGACATAAACGATCGGATTTCCCACATATCCAACATAGATATGTTGGATATGTGGGAAATCGCGATTGTTGAGCCAAAATAAAAATATAAACCCCCTCACCCTCCTTAATCCCCCCCCCCCCCCCGACTTACCACAACTCCCTGGTGATGGAGCGAGGAGTGAGGACGTCATTTCTGCAATCCTTGGCGAGAAGCATGTGACGTCGGCGGCACGTCGAGTGACGCCGGCGTCACGTGATTCCCGGCTCGTTCGCGCCGGACGGCTCGTTCGGCCCAAAAAGAACTTTTGGCCAGCTTGGGGGGGCCTCCTGACCCCCCCCAAGCTGGCCAAAAGTTCTTTTTGGGCCTCCTGACCCCCCCAAGCTGGCCAAAAGTTCTTTTTGGGCCGAACGAGCCGTCCGGCGCGAAAGAGCCGGGAATCACGTGACGCCGGCGTCACTCGACGTGCCGCCGACGTCACATGCTTCTCGCCAAGGATTGCAGAAATGACGTCCTCACTCCTCGCTCCATCACCAGGGAGTTGTGGTAAGTCTGGGGGGGGGGATTAAGGAGGGTGAGGGGGTTTAAATTTTTTTTTGCACATATGTACATATACCCAACTCATTGGATTTTTTTTATGTCCAAATTGGCCGCAAGTGGGACCCCCTTTCGGACATAAGAAATATGAACATAAAATTTTGCTCTGCACATCCCTGGTAGATGGCACACAACTCCTTTTGCCAGGTGAGCCAGACCCAACCAGCATGATTAATTTACTGGCAGTCAACCTTCTGGAAAAAAAGAAAAAAAAAAAAAGTGAGGTTCTTTGGGTCAGCCAAAGCCTCGTCCTGATGACCTGAGTCAGCCGAGTCATCCCATTCTCTGCTGAAGTACATAATCTACAAATAAATGTATGATGTCACCCTTTCTTTTAAAAGGCAAGGCAAAACTGTTGAAAGATCCACTTTCTATAAGTTCGTCTTGTGAGATTTGTTCTATAGCCCTCTGACTTTAGAACTGTTTTTCAGACTCTAGTGCTAAATAGCCTAGATTACTGTAATTCAATCTACCCGGGTCTCTTTCAATATCTATTTCAGGTTATGAAGCTTCTATAGAACTCTACTACATGGTAAGTCACTGGGTGGGCCTGCAGTGAACATATTTCCCCATTGTTGCAGGCACTCCATTGGCTATCAGTCATATAGCAATTTCAATTTTAATTATTTACTCTAGTCTTTAAGGTTATTCATGGTCTGGACCCAAGTTTCCTTAGGGATGTATTTGTCCCTTATGCTACTACTCAACCTCTACCAGGAAATCACTGCTAGACATTCCCACTTTCTGAAAATTCTACCGAGTCGAGACCCATAACTGAACCCTGTCGATAGCGGGCACTGCTCTGTGGAAGACTTGAGTACTTGAGGTTTTAGGAGAAGAAGGAAAAGAAAGAGGGAAAAGCATTGCTCTTCCCCCAGGCCTTCAACTCTTGAATTAAATTTAACCTTCCAGATTTTTTTTTTTAATAAGAGATGTTTCAGGTAGTTTATTTGTGTTTTAGCTTGTTTACTACTTGCTAGTGTATGTTGGTTGTTTGTGTTTTGCATCTACCTATCAATTTACATTATGCGTTTACATTTGTTAAGCCTGTGCTCTGCTTGGAACATAATAAATAAATATTAGTAACATTCATAGAGGAAATAACAACCTTTGTAATGAGATAGTTTATTTTAATAAAAAACAAGTACCTTTCTGAGGCTCTTTTCTAAAAGCAGGAACCCTGCAAAACTGATTTGAGTTTTCTTCTTTTACTACAATATAAACAAAAACACAAATATTAACAAGCAAAGTTTATGAAATCAGTATATCGTTATGACAAAGTAACGTTATTGAACTAATAGCTAGTTTCAATGAATGTTTTATGAACCATAATAAAAATCCAATAGCAGAGGGGATCTGACATACATTTCTGCTCATTAGTTTTTTTCCTGGATTTTGGCTGCTGTCTAATCCCAGACATTATTGCTTGCAACTGTTTTCCAGACGAAAGGCTTTTTTTTTTTGGTGGGTGGTTTAGCTTCTGAAGGCTGGGAGAAACCCTGCAATTCAAACATTCTTTGGTGATAAGCTCATAGGTTTCTAAAGGAATTGGCTTACTGTCTGCAGGCTTGTACAGTCAGCCCACTAAGCATCAAACATCTGAGAACCTTGACAAGAGGTGACCCCTGAGCGCACACACTAAAAATCTTAACAGTGTTAGATGGGCTTTTACTTAAGCAAAATTCCCTAGACATTACAAAAAGTGCACTGATGCTGAGGTGGATTAAGGCTAACCTTTAAAAACAAGTGCAAGTACTGAAGTGCAGTCAAATACAACAGGGAGCACTGATTCTCCATTCAGAAGCAGACAGATCCGTCTTAAAAGCTTTCCAAGCTTCACTAGCATATGTGCTGGTACTATGTACATTGAAAATAGAGAAGAGACCGAGTCTAATGCAATGTGAGGGTAATTTTCAAAGTCATTTTCAAGGGCAGTTAGAAATGTATCCTCTCTGTGAGCAGGACAGCTTATGTGCAGGGTGCATCTACATACATAGCTTTACCCGTAGTATGAAGAGGAGTTCCTGGGAGGAAGGGCTGAGGAGAGGTTTGCACTTACACACAGACATTTTGCTCAGAAAAAAAAACTATCTCCATCAATTAGCAGGTATAAAATGTGTGCAAGGCATTTGCCTGGGATAATTTTCAAAGTGAAAATATGCACATATTTTCCCTTTGAAAACAGATGCAAGGTCCATGGGTAAAAAGTACCAGGTATACATTGCACCAATGTGGGAAGTTATAAACGTATCCCCTGTATGTATACTAGAAAGCATACAATGAATCAAACTGCAGTCTAGCACTTGGTACTTTTGCATGGAAACTAGAGGGGGAAAACCCTGTCAGTTGGAAGGAAATATGTTCTCCTTCTTCCATAGTAACATAGTAAATGACAGCAGATAAAAAACAAAATGTTCCATCCAGTCTACCCAGCAAATTGCTTTTGGTAGCAACTGCTGCTCTGTGAAGGTTACCCCCATGTCTTCTGTTAATGGTAGTAACTGCCGCCCTGCGCAGGTTACCCTTATTCCTGCTGTTAGTTACTATCCTTAAGGCTGCTTGCAGGTTACCCCCATGCCTTTTGTTAAAGGTGGCACTGACTGCCACTTCATGCTGGATACCCCCTTGCCTTCTGCTAAGGGTGGTAGTAACTGCTTCTCTGTGCAGATTACATCTATGCAGAAGTGTTACACCTAAGGTTAACATAACTTACCCCCCTTTTTTTTTTAAATTTACATCCTCTACCCTGTAGTGATCCTCTACAGTGTTTATCCCATCACCATTCTAGTTTTCGCCATATCTTCCAGGAGGACATAACATGGATTCAACACCCTCTCTGTGAAGAAATATTGTCTGATGTTGGTTCTAAGTTGTCCCCCCTGGAGTTTCATATCATGATCCTTCTAGTTATGCAGTTTCACTTCCATCAGAAAAGTTTAAATGGTTATGCTTCATTAATAGATTTCAGGTATCTGAAGGTCTCTATCATATTTCCTCTATACCTCTTTTACTCCATGTACTCCAGTCTCATCTCATATGGCTATAGACCCCACACCAATTTGGTCACCTTTCTCTGGAGGTGCCTTCATCCTGTCCTTATCATTTTTGAGGTAAGGGCTCCAGAAATGAACACAGTACCCCATAATAAGTGATTTTGCCAGTGACTTAGCAGTCTTTTGTGTGCTCGGCTGGTGGCAATCCTACATCAATGCTCTCTTCCTCCCTCCCATTGGCAGGAGGAGAATGGAGCATGATGCCACTTTGTCTCCTCCTCTGTTAGCTTCAATCTGAAGTATGAACATACAGAACCTTATATAGTCTCATGGGCCTCAGCAATATCTTGCATTCAAGATCATAGGAACAAGTGGAAGAGACAAATGCAGGCAAGAGTCATTTCCCGCTTGCTGATGGGTAGGAGGAGGAAAGCATCATGTTGGGTGGGGGAGAAAAGAAATGAGTAGTGAGAAAGAGGAATAAATTACTGTAAAAAAGGAAGAGAGAAGAATTTTTAAAAGAAGGTTTCAGGTTTTTGTCTTGAGCCTTTATCTCAAAAAGGTTCCAGGTGAGGCCTCACCTGGAATACTGTGTTCAGTTCTGGAGCCCTTATCTCAAAAGGAATGGAGACAGAATGAAGGTGGTCCAGTGAAGGGCTACCAAAATGGTGTGGAGTCAGTAGCAGAAGACCTATGGGGAGAGACTGAAGGATATGAATATGTATACCCTGGAAGAGAGGAGGCACAGGGGTGATAGGATTATAGACCTTCAGATACCTTAAAGGTTTTAATGATGTGTAAACATCAAACCTTTTCTGTTGGAAAGAAATCAGTAGAACTAGGAGTCACAAAATGAAACTCCAGGGGGGGACGTCTCAGAACCAACGTCAGAAAATATTTCTTCATGGAGAGTGTGATGGATGCCTGGAATGCCCTCCCGGAGGAGGTGGTAAAAACCAAAACAGTGAAAGAATTCAAAACCCATGAAAGAAATATTGTGGATCCCTAAAGGCTGAAGGATGGAAAAGGAGAAAAAAAAAAAAAGAGTGAATGGAGTAACTTGCGTGGTGGTTCCTACCCTTCAACCAATAAGCCTTGATGTTGTTGATGCAACTCCATCATTGATCTCTGCTTCAATGGCAGGGAGAAAAAGAGGAATTGGATTCATACAGTGACCAACAAAGGCCCCAACTTATTTGGTCTGGAGAAACAAGTATGAAGGTAACTTGCTGATGCGGCAGTTACTACACTAAACCAATAAGCCTTGATACTGTTGATGCAATTCTAAAATTGCTTTCTGCATCAATGACAAGGCAT
The DNA here is from genome assembly GCF_901001135.1 of Rhinatrema bivittatum. Classification (NCBI taxonomy): domain Eukaryota; kingdom Metazoa; phylum Chordata; class Amphibia; order Gymnophiona; family Rhinatrematidae; genus Rhinatrema; species Rhinatrema bivittatum. Next base: position 77,094,631 of record NC_042623.1, read on the forward strand.
AATGGGGAATTGGATTCATACAGCAACCAAACCCTGTCTTTTATGGTGTGGGAAACTGATAAGCATGGGGTAACCTACAGGGCACAGCAGATATTACTATAAGTTTACTGGGCAGACTGGATGGACCAATTTGGCTTTTTCTGCCGACATTTTTATGTTTCTATATGTGACACAGATGCCATTAAATGTGCACTGGTCCTGTATTTTTATGGGGATACATGTTTAAATAGAATTATGCTGTACAGTGTAGGAAAGTTTAAAAATGCAAAAATATGGGATGATCAATTGGGAAGGTTGTGGCCTGGGCAAGCCTGGACAAAAGATGTTTTGGTGGGAGAACATCCTCTAAGGGAATGTTTAGAATATTTAAAAAACAACAACAACAAAACAGCCACAAAGATTGAAAGTTTATCCTATTGCTTGAACTGGAAAAATTCCAGATAATGTTCTAGGGCAGCCCCAGGGGAAGTGTGTGCTGTGAGTCAGTGGCAAGCATGAAAATGGACCAATGGTTGAAGTTTTATACCAGGTATAAATATAATTGTTTGGCCTATGAAAAGAGGTCGGTCATTGAGGAAGGAGATGATGGGGTTAGAGTCTCTGGAGAGTCTAGGCCACAAGTGTGAGGAAAGAAATATCTGGTGCTTCACTTAGAAGCACTACCATAAGTATGATGGAGGAATATAAGGAAAACAAGTGGTGGAGTGAAGGATCTTCAGATAATTCTAATCAGTTCTGTTGGACTTGAGAAGTGCTGTGGAGGTCAAGAATTACTAAAAGAAAAAAAAGAGAAGAGGTTTTGTGCTTAGAGATTTTTTGAGGAACAGTGTTGGGGAGGTTTGGCTCGGCCTAGGGGAGAGGCACCAGGTGGCTATTTCATCACTGGAAACAAGACCAATCACTGGCTCCAATGGACCCGGGGGGGGGGGGGGGGGGGGGAGGATGCATTGTTGCTGGAACTGCTCCAGAAAGGAAGTGTCTGAAATTCAAATAGCTTCTAAAGAGTGAGTAAACCATTGAGACGTGTGTGTAAAAGGAGACATCCATCTAGGATCCTCTTTAGGTCCTCAATTGAGGCAGATAGACTATGAACAAGGAAATGAGGAGCGTGGTGTGGATTTGAGTGAAAAAGTGAGAAAATCTAAAGGTTACTCCCAACACCCACAGCCCACTGGGCTGTGGGTGTTGGGAGTAACCTCTCTACAATGTGATCACAGGGAAGGTGAACGGGGGTTCCTCTAAGACATGGAGCGTAACCTTGCAGCCCAAGGAGTACTTGTGAGAAAAGGTAGGAAGTTCAGACTGTGATTCATTGTGATCTAACCAAGATGGCAAGTAGAGTGCATATGGAAATGGATTATGATTTAAAGCTGATTTAGCTACTGTTACTTCTGTGTTTTGCAATAAATTTTCGCTTTTTTGGAGCACTAGTACTGTTTGGACAGTGGAGTTTATGGACTGTGTTTGAAAGTGCCTTCAGCCAGTTTGGCCTTACAAGGGATCCTGTCCCCAGTCAATGCCCTGTGAGAGACAGTTCTCCACCCTTGGAAAGCCAGCCAAATGCTACCTAGGGCTAGGGGTTACATATATGGTCTCCTGTTTGGTATAACGATGTATTGCTTGGTAGACCAAGTGTTACCTTTAGTTGTACTGTACCTTGCAAAATTTGGATAGACCATTATGTCAGAGATGTGCAGTCATTTTGTTTCTTTTGCTATGGTACTTAAATGTGATCCCTAGTCACTTCTGCCCCACTAGAGTCTGTTTAAAGATGGCACTGGCTGGCTCTGAAACTCGTGAATTTTGACATCACACTTGGGCCAGAGAGGTCCCCAGGCACAGCACATTTGCAGGGAGCTAAAGACGGAGTTGGAGGAGCCCAGAGAGAACCCAGCTGGCCTTGACTCAGCTCAAGAAACTTGAGCACAGTTCATTGGCGGCATGTGTTGGGATCAATGGGATCTGAGGAGGCCCCAGGAAATGGCTGTGGAGTCCAGGGAGGCCCAACTTAGTCTTGGTTATTTTGTTTTTAAATGTTTTGTTTTTTGGTTTGGTAAATTAACCACACTGAAATAGATATTAAAGCAAATTTAAAAAAAAAAAAAAAAAAAAAAAAAGCTCAATAGCCCCTCCTAAATGTGAAAAACATACTGAAATAAACATTTCTGGGCTGAACATTTCAAACCTGTAACACACACACCCCCATCCCCACCCATAAAACCTAAGTCAAATTGGCAGAAATAGTGCCTGGGACCCACACTGTTAAATATCATCCCAAAGGGAGTAATAGCAATAAACGACTACCTAGGATTCAGGAAATATAGCAAACCATGGCTATTTAGGTCAGCCTTTCCAAAAACTACTTCAGTCAAGCTAGCTCATGCCACCACGCCAGTCTAAATACCCTAATCCATAATTGCCCTGGACAATTCCTAATGCAAAGCCAACCTAATAACATTCCCTCCCCCCAAAAATTGTTCCCAACCTAGTAACTATATAGTCCCTTCTCCCTGATTAGCTTCAATGACATATGTACCCATTTAAAATACTCCTGTTATTGCACCCATATTATTTACCCACTTATATGTATTTGCCTTGCTTTAACCTTTTGTATTTGGTATATGTACCCACCTTAAATATCTGTTATTGCACTCATGCCATATAATCTGAACCCTACTGTACCTATTGTATGTACTCACTTTGTACAATTTCACTGTACTTGTTCTACTCCACCCAGAGTATATACTAGATGAAGCGGTATGTAAAAGAAATAAAAATAATTTGCATGAGGTTGAACTTAATAAAGTACAATGAAATACAACAGAAAAATGTACATGTTTCACAGTTGTGGGGTATATCCATGCAAGTAATTTATTACTATTTATTTCTGAGCATGAGAAAACCCTATGATGGTAACTTTCAAACCAGTATGCATGCATATGTTGGCCTGCGCCCAGATATGTAACCATTTTATAACGTACACGCACATGTTATAAAATAGCCTGGCCATGTGCATATGCATCTGCGCTCAAATGGTATTTATACCGTTATATCAAGGGATTTTAAAGAAGGGAGCAGGCCAACACCAGTTTTACCAATTTGTCCCCAGTTCATCCATTTAATAGATAGTCCCCCAATCCCCCCTAGTTTGATAGCCTTCAGTCCCCGCAGTTAGCCCCGACCCTTAAAACTCCACAGAGTTTCCTTTTTTTCTTTTCATTTTAACTTAAGACGACATCCATAATAGAAGTAATATGGCAGGGGGCCTCTGTGCGTGCTGTCTTGCATCAGTATTTCTGGGCACATCTTAGGTTCATGACCCGAAGCGCATATACACCACCCATATTGCATCCTCATCCCACCTCTTTTTGAAGACTTTTGATATGTGCGCACTGTGGGAGATATGCATGTATCTTGGAGACTTTTAAAATCCACTCAGCCCAACTTCTTCACGCATCCCTTAATTAATGTGCACTTTGGCCTTTTAAAATTCACCTCTATGTTTTGATCATGCATACATCACATTTCTGTTGCTTCCTTGAAAGTCATTGTGTACATATTTTGATATTACTTAACAATAAGTAGACTATCTAAAGCAGGAATTTGATATCTCTTTACATTCCAAAAGCCAGGCATGCTAAGTGCTTGACCCGTCACATTTTTTGACTGGAAACTATGAATGGTCTTTGCTGCTAAAGAATGATAAATACTCTACTAATTCGTTTCCACATCCTCCCCAATACATTTTCATACTGGCTCAAAAACATGACAATATGTAAGGAATGTAAAACCAATGCTGTTTTCAAATACATTCAACACTTTCTAGTAGAGACCTCACCCCAAGAATTGGAATGCATGAATTTCCAAGCTACTTCAATAAACTTTCTGTAGGATGCATTTCCTGCAAAGCATTTTCTATTTCAAACTGAATCAGAGCACATTAGTGATCCCTCATTTGTGTCTAACTGCTTAAAAATAAATTCTCAGAATTAGAATAATGGGATGTGACTGAAACAAAAAACTGAAATGAAAGGAAATGTCAACAAAATACTTGATATGGATATGAAGCAATAACAAATTCACCAAAGAGTGACTGAGCAATACCTTCATTTACTAGTATGACAGGGGTTATCTAAAACAGGTATAAATACACTTTTTTCCTGAAATGCTAATGGGAGGCTTACCATTACAACACATTTATCCAGTATGCTTTACTGAAAGAAAAAAAATCCATTTCAAAACAATGATCTTTAATAATTTAAATACTAGATTTGCAGCTCTTTTTTCTGAATTTAACAAGCTACAAATTGTTGAGAAAATAAAATATAAAAGCATATTAGTAATTTACAGGAATATCATCTGCAGTCTGCTATAACTTAAAAATGTGTGTATCTGTCCTCAAAAGTATGCACATAAAAGTATGTACGTACTTTTGCTGATATGTACATGTACGTTTTCATGTGGATACTGTTTCTGGTTCTGCAAAATGTGGGCATGTCGGCAAAATAGTTGCCCCCACAAGATGCTTTGCCTGTAGGGCCAGAAGAAACCTCTGAAGTATGCATGCTGCCTGAGACCCTGCAGAACTACAGTCAGGAAGCGGACTAGTGCCATTGGGTAAGTGCCTAGAGGAAAGTAGATGCAGGAGCTACTCAAGGGTAGGGAAAGGTGGGTGTTGCTATAAAACAAAGTGGACAGCCTGAAGGCACTTCCATTCAACAAGCAGTATCATACAGAAGGTAGGGGGGGGGGGGGGGAGCCACCAGAGTTAAGGAGCTTTTTGCCATATGGGAATATGCAGACAGGTAACTGGGTCGGATGCAGAGTAATGGAAGTTCTTCAGCTTCACAAACTGCAGGTGCAAGAAAGTCATTTAATGCAATTATCTCCTAAGGCCAAATGCAATTATCTCCTAAGGCCAAATGCAAAGTTGGAATGGAGTTGCCTAGTGGTTAATGCAGCGGACTGCGAACCAGTGAAGCGCGGCGGGTGGGGTCCTGTGATTCACTTTACCTAGCTTAGAAGGGACAGCAGTAATCTGACAGAATACTGACAAAGAAGAAGAGAGATGTATTATTGGTGAAAGTTTTGTTCTTGTTGCCTTGAGACATTTGTTAACAGTGCTCACGCAAAAATGGCCACATACACGCATATGCGGGCCATGCGTGAGCAACGTGAATTTTAAGAAGGCGGGAAGTATGTGTGTACATACCCATGCGCGTGTCATGAATAAGAGGCCAGGGCATGGGCGTTCCAGGACAGGGCCAAGATTTATGCGTGTAGCTCCAAACTTGAATAAAACTGACCATGCGCACATTGGCGTGTTGTCTGTGTAACTTTACTGCTGGTCCTGATGAGGAGCAAGTCTGGAGATCTTGATATTTAGGGCTTTCAGCACAGCATGAGGGTCAAGGTCAAGCGGGGAAGCTTACAGGATGAAGAATCAGAAGGGTCTTGAAGACCTCAATGTCAACTGATGGACTAATTGGAAAAACTGGTTTCTCCCTTCGTGCGAGCAATTTTAAAATTCACCTGCACGCACTCGTGAAAGGTGCTAAAGCCCTAGTGGAAGTTTGTGCGGGACATTTACTTCAAGCTGCCTCTTAAGATTTCATGCACACATGTGCAGCAAGGGAATTTTAAATGATACGCCTGTACCTGCACGCACGATATAAAATTGGAGCCTATCTACATTCGCATTTATGGGCGCACACAAGTTCCTTTTAAAATTAGCCAGAGAGAATTTTGGATTTTTGAACTCTTTCGGGACTTTCTTACCACCAGCAGTTCAAAGTTGCCCATTAGAGAGAAAAGACAACATAAGGAGTTCCTAGCCTCACTAGGAGCCCATGCTCTAGCGCTCAAGAAGGTGGGGGTCTATTCCTAGTGCTTACCGTCCAAAGAGATACTGACTCAGCTTAGCAAACAGAACAAAGAAAGGCATTTTTTTGACTATGTGTGTGAAAATTATCTGGAGAATTTTTGATGTGAATTGAACTTAAGTATTTTTGGTTGCAGTACATTTTTGTTGAATACTATATCAGAGTGCCCAGCTGTTTTCTTCAGTATCATGAGTGCCCTCAAGCAATAAGATCCCAAGCGTGAGTGCTGTGGAACCATAGCATTTAAAGGACGTGAGAGACTGTGTGTGAGTCCCTACCCCCGTGAGCCTAGGACGCCAGAGAGTTATCCTCCTCCCCACTGGAGCAAAACCCGGTGGCCTGCTGTGAACTGTGTTTATGAGCTGAGACAGAGATGGGAGCAGAAGTGGACCTGGTAACTTCTGCATTCTAGGAGGTTATCATCAGTAACAGACTCATGCAATCTCCTAAACAGAACCACACATACTGCAAGATAGCCAAACAGAACCCCCCCCCCCCACACACACACACAAAACTAAAGCCTCAGATACAAAGAGAAACACTAAAAAAACACAAAATGAATTAGAAGCAGCAAATGATCCAAAAAGTTACTACACAAGCACTATACACACTATCAAATAACTCCCATCAATCTTTAATCTCTTATGTCCACTAATCAGTAGCATGTCAAGCACTAAATCCCAAAATACACTATTTTTTATGCAAAGAAATTGGTAAATGATGCCAATTGTTAAGGAAAAGGCCTTTACTTTGCAGGTCCTCTATCTGTTAATTTCATCTCTTACTCTACCTCTTATACAAATTAAAATGACAAAGAAAAGGTGTTTTCTTTACAGGCCCTGATGACTCAAATCATTTATCAATTTTCTTTGAACAAAATAAACAATTACCTAGATTTTAGTGAACTCCCTAAAGCACATGGTTTTAATTTTGGTTTTGGACTATCCCTTAAGTGATTGCCAATTGGATTTTTGTTTGGCAGCTGGGTTGTCCTTTCAGTTATATTTTATCTTTGAATTTTGAAATCTTATGATTTCTTGTGTTATTTCAGTTATTTTAGCATTTATTTTGTTTTATTTTAATTTTATTGGTATGTTTGTTTAATATAGGTCTTTTTGTTTGTGTTTAAATAACCACCTCTTCGGGTGATCTCCCTGGAATGCAAAGGCACACTGTTGTTCCCAGGGCCATTTGTCTCTCCTCTCTCTCCCCTTTCTTCCACCTCTCAGTCCAATGAAGGTCCCAAGTTCCTAGGTTTCTATGGACTGGGGATGAGAAGTTAACCTCTGGAATGCAGAAGGTTATCATTAGTAACAGATGCATGCAATCTCCTAATAGAACCCACATACTGCAAGGTAGCCAAACAGAAAAAATACAAAAACAACCCAGCCTCAAAACTAAAGACTCAGATATAAGGCTCAGGAGGATACTAACACACAGTCTCATTTACTTTAGGGTTTTCTTTCTCCACAGTACTCATTCTTAGGATGTCCTTGCTTTAGGGCACCTCTGACTTTTAATGAGGATGCTGGATACTCTGGTGGTGGTGGTGGTGGGGGGGGGGGGGGGGAATTCAACCAAAATAATATTTGAAGCCCAGTTCACAACAAAATTCTCCAATTCTTCTTCCCACAAAAATAGAACTGAGGAAACAGGTACCTTTTGGACTAACAGCTGAGAAAATGTCCCTTAGGTGGAAAAATACCAGGCAAGACCCAACCATCTAAATGTTAGAAGTTAACCTACCAGTGAGAACTTGGATTTCCTTATCTCTGATGGTATAACCTGGACTTCTACTGGTAGAACATCGTAAAAAGTGTTCAAAATCTCTTATTCTCAGAGGGCAAGAACAGGTAGCAAACATATTCCTCTCAAATGTTATGGTTTCGAGGTGTTTGAGTGGATTCTTGGGTACTGCGAAGATGGCCACTCCCACGGGGAGGAGCCCTGTGAGGAACCACAGTACTAGGCTAGACTTTATACACACACACACAGAGAATTCGTGTTTATTATACAGCTTGATGGTACTGCCCAGGGGTGAGAGCAGTGAGGTAACCCAGTAGAGTAGTCCAGGGGTCCTCGGCAGAGGAGTCCCGTCCCACACTCCAATGATGGTAGGTTGCGCGGGGTAGAAGAGAGAGTCCCGGATGTAGACTCGCAGCGCTGAAGCTGGATGTGGGACAAGCTGACAAGGTTAGTTCACTCACTGAATAGATAGCTGTAGTTGTTGAAGATCCTGGCAGGCAGAAGTAGTTGGTTTGCAAGCACCAAGGCAGGGAGAGCAGGCCCTCAAGGAGCGAGTGCCTGGTATCCCATTTAGGCACCTGAAAGAAAGCATAGGGCCCACAAGGAGTGGGTACCCAGGTAAGAGGTGAATGGTCCCAGAGGGCAGAGAGAACTTCCAGCGGCAGCAAGGAAACAGCAGAGTAGCTTAGAATGGAGGCATTCCAATCCTTGCTAACTCAGTTTGTTAGCAAACGAAGGGCAGGCTAAATACCCAGATGGCGTGACATCACTCGGAGGGACCGCCCCTGAGGTTCCCACCATGACATGGATAAAGATGTGGGTGGCGTGCGCGCACCCTAGGAGGCCCTCAGGAGAAACATGGCGAACACCGTCACCGTAGCCATTCCGGGGATGCCCGAGAGAGCAGCCTGATGACATGGCAGCAACCATCTTCCCAAGGCTTGTGGAAAGAGAAGGAAGAAAGGTGAGGCACAGAGGTCGAAGCCTTCTGAGACCGACGGACGCAACACCAAAAGCCCAAGAACAAAGTTATCTGCAAAATTACTTCTTATTCACCTTTGTCCCTCTTTATCTAAGTCAGACGGAATCACAGCACATTATCATGACCTCCCAAGACAGGGGTAAAAATCCTCAATAAGCAGAACCAGGCTCTCAAAAAGCAAAACTCAGAAAAAATGAACAGATCTCCCCTTCTACTCTCATCAGAACAATCTTTTCTAGACCTGGGGATACTGGCCATGAAGAACCCTTTCATCTGGATCAGGTTGGGGGGGGGGGGGGGCACAAAATGAGGAACATCACACACAACTCATTTTCTCAAGACTCCAACTCAAAATCCAAACCAAAAATCATGCTTTTCCTTATGCAAAGGTGCTTTTAAGGAACTCACACCAATCCAAGCAAATCTCAGTGGAGGTGCCTGCCATGGATGATCTGCAGACTTCTGAATTCTAGCCTAGGGCTTAAACCAAGGACAATTTAGTGTCCTTGGTTTAAGCCCTAAGGCTTAAGGTGCTCCCTACACAATTAAGTGTAGGGAGCACCCATGAGGAACCTGGGTGCTCCCTACACTTAATTGTGGATAATTGTATTGTGTATTTTACTTTATGGATATGCTTTGGCTATTATTTGCATGAGCAAGAATTTTCCTTTGAATTTAGAGGGTTATAAGACCCCCCCCCCCCCCCAGGCTTGCCTGGTGGTCCAGCGGGGGTCCTGGAGCAATCTCCTGCACTCGGGCTGTCGGTATTCAAAATGGCACCGATAGCCTTTGCCCTTACTATGTCACAGGGGCTACCGGTGCCATTGGTCGGCCCCTGTCACATGGTAGGAGCATAAGATGGCACTGGCCGTCCATTGCTCCTACCATGTGACAGAGGCCGACCAATGGCACCGGTAGCCCCTGTGACATAGTAAGGGCAAAGGCTATCGGTGCCATTTTGACAGCCGACAGCCCGAGTGCAGGAGATCGCTCCAGGACCCCCACTGGACCACCAGGGTCTTTTGGCAAGTCTTGGGGGGGGGGGGGGCAGGAGGGTGGGGGGTTATAGTTAATTAAATTTAAGGGGTTGGGATGGAGTTTTTTGGGGAAACAAATACATATGTAACTAATGAACGGATCGGGGTCCCCCAAGAATGAATGCAATGGATTTGGGTCCTGACGAATATGAAATGGGACGAATCCGTCCCTGCTGCACATCCCTAGCCAATTATAATAGATTTTTGTCAAGCTAGTTAGCAGTGTGATCACTGAGATTGTGGCCTAGGAAAATGCACTTATTACTCCATTCATTTCTGCAGGCACACTATCCACTCAGATATGTGCATACTGCAGATTCAAATAAAATGAATGGAGCAATGAATGCACATGCATACTGTGGACTGGATGAGTACTAGTACTGAATTGCCTTATTGCCCTTTGGGAGGGTAATTTTATAAGAGTGAGCATGGAGTACAGTCTGCACTAAAAAATTGGGATAAAGTCTGCACATAAACGTTAAGTGAACTTAATGTGTGCACATAGGTGTGAGTTTTCAAATCAAATATAAGGGCCCAAGAATGCGCCTAAACCCACCTGCACAAAATTGCACTTGCTGTATCAAGGATATAACTTGTTTGGGTGAACTCAGAAATATACTTTTTAAAATAAAATGTGTGTAAGTCCGAGCTTTGCATCATCTCCCCTCCCCCCATAGAATGACTTTTGCCAGTTCACATAAAAATTACTCATAAAGAGAGGTTATGCGCTGAGCACCAGGCTATTTTAGTACAGCCATTTATGTACGTAAAACTTGTTTTTATACACATAAATGACTTTGAAACGCAAACTGAGTGGCAGGAGTTGAAGAAGTTTGACAGGAACGTGTACTCCCACTGCCTGTATTGAACCCTTTCTTTGGATAAATTGAGAAGTTTGGTTTCCAGTACTGTCAACATGGTACAAAGGTTATAAGTCCAAATAAAGTGAATAAGGTTTGAATTTGGCACATTAAATAGCAGATGTGAAAGCATTTTTACATAATTGATAATGCACATGTGTACAAATGCCTCATTTACTACAATTTTATTTAAAAAGGAATACATTGTCGAGCTATTATCCATCTCTAATTGATCAGATGATAAACTATAATATCTTTCCAGGAAAATTCTGTCTTTATAAAGTAACAGATTTTAAATGAGGGAGAAGAACCCTAAATTTTAAATCCCCCGCACGCAGGGAAAACGGGGGTTACGCACAAGAGCCAGGACTCTTCCATGGGGCAGTCCCAGGGGCTGGGAGGGGCGGAGCTGGAGGCCGCCGGGACAGCGGCCATTTGCCGCTGTGCCAGGGGATCGCATGCAACATAAGCCAGCTCAGGAGCTGGCATAAGTTCGAAAACAAGAACAAAAAAGAAAAAAAAAAGGTAGGGACTTCAAAGGGGGGGTGGGGGGTGGAAAAGTTCCCTCCCAGTCCGCTCCTTAATTGGAGCGGACTGGGAGGGAACTGGGGGAGGCCTGATCTCATCGCTGCGTGTAAAGTGGGCAAATCTACCCCCTGCATGCGCCGACCTAGATTTTATAAACATACGCACGCATGTTATAAAATTGTGTGTCCATGTGCGCTTGCCAGGTGGCACGCACATATATATATTATTATTATTATTTTTAAATCTACCCTTTAGTGAATAAAATAAGAGTCAAATAATCTCAATTATAAAGAAAAACATCTAGGAGCACTGAAGGTCCTGAAAGGTATAGTATCCAGGGATATTGATTAAACTTTCTGTTCAATAAAATATAGAAAAGACGAACGATGAGTAATTTAGGTATGTTTATTAATGTAACACTACTGTTTATCGTTAGTTCTTGATTCTGATATAAATAAGTTATACATTGACTGATTTGTCATTCAGATCCCCGCATTCCCACTGTTGGTTTAAAATGCAAACTGCCAGTACTATTTCTGGAAGTATCATCTCCAGAAGACAGTGAATCTAGCAATGAAATCATGGACCACTAATTAACTAGTGTTATGGCATCATTCCCAGTGGCAAATTGCCAGTGTTAAGCACCGCTGGGAGTGAAATAAAAACCTCACTGCATACTGCAAAGGGACAACATTATTATATATTATAAATAACCAAATTAGTTCTTTAGTAATTACTCAGCATGACAAGGTTCATAGGCCATTTTGGATTAGATCAACTGGACTCAAGACTTTTGTTATTTACCAAAGCGGATCTAATCTAGTTCATGATAACATTTATAGGGGTAATTTCAAAACATGTACACGTGTAAATGGTCTTTTTAGAAATTGCTCCAGGGCATAAAAGTATTAGTGGAAGTGATTTTGCCCATACTTTTCTGCAAAGTTAAACAGGAATTTCTGGGGGTGGAGTCAGGGCAGGGAATTCATGTATGCCTGTACTTTCAATTTTCAAAAGTATGCATGGAAATGTTTGGGTGAACATCTGCTCCCTAGCAGGTTTAAATGTCTGTGCCTATATTACTTAGGTATATGCAGTAATGCTAATTTTCAAAGCAGATAATTTTTATTTATTTATATTCCACCTTTTGGCACGTCAAAGCAGATTACGTTCAGGTACTATAGGTATTTCCCTCCCCCCAGAGGGCTCACAATACATGATGGTAGCTTTTAAAGCTGCACACAGGCGCATGTGCACTTGCCTGCTCACCCCAGGGACATGGCTATTATATAATATACACATATAAATGCAGTCATGCTATAAAATAGCCTGTGTGCACGTGTGCACTCAGTTTTAAGTTGGCGCATACCTATGTGCAGAAGTGCTGCTTCTTTCGTGTAAATGGGGGGGATTTTAATAGACGCGTGCACCAACAGCATTGCCCATTTTTCCAGTTGATTGCCAGTTCGCCCAGTTGAGGGCTAGGACTTCCAACCCCCACCCTTAAAACCCTGCTGATCTGTTTATGACTTACAAGCCATCCATAGCAGAAGTAAAGTTACATGGCAAGAGCCCCCAGTACATGCAAATAGTTATGTGCTACTTTCAATGGTACATCCAGGAACGCCCATGCCCTGACCAGACCACACCCATGCCCTATTTTGGAAAAATATGTGTGCCTGCAATAGGAGATATGAGTGTATCCAGGCAGCTTTTAAAATCTGCTCAGCTCGTGCCAAGCCAACATATTCACGCATCCCCTAATTTCATCACAAGCCAGGCTTTTAAAATTTACCTTTAAGTTTGTACCGGAGGCAATCGAGATTAAAAGTGACTTGCCCAAGATCACAAAATGTGACACTGGGATTTGACCCTGGCTTATCTGGATTAAGCGCATACATTTGCTTAGAAAATTCTGGCTGAATGCCACGTGCACAAAGTACACGTGGACTTCAGCCCTATGCATACTGTTGTAAAAAATTGTTTAATGTTGGTTTGGATTTTAATGCAAGCCACACAGATTAGTTTGTTATATAGGGTAGAGGTAAGGGGATGGGGAAATGTAGACGAAGTTTCTGAACATCTACCACTATTATCTTCATTTCTACAGCACTACTTGAAGTATGCAACAGTATTCAAAAAGACAAGAGAGCCTTTGCTCCATAGAGCTTACAATCTAGTTATAATTGAGTTCATATACCATGAAAAGAATGCAGACCTGGACCATAAAAAGTAAAAATGGAACAAGTCAGCAGATGAGTACCCAGGAAAAGCAGCAGATGAAAAGTAAACCTAAGCAGATCTCCACCCAGATTGATAGCACTGCCTAGAAGCCTTAAAAATGAAAGTCAAGCAGGCTGAAGGGAAGAATGTCCAGAAGAGATAGGAGCGGCAGACATGGAGAGAGATGAAAAGTGTGGGAAGTCTTGGAAGAAATAAGATGACTCCTCCCCCTCTTCGTGGTAGGGATTCCAGGCCAGGCATGTGAGGGCAAGCTGGAGCAGTCACTAATACACTGAAGGTGATGGAAACTGGTGGAAGCACTCTGTCCATAAGAGGAGCAGAAGAAAGTCAGAGGACCTTCCCACATATCTAGCAATACACACAAAAGACAAATTAGAGACTTTAGGATGTTTAATATAGAAAATATGGTTAAAAATCAAGGTAGTGATGATCAGAGAGAGCCAAGGTATAAGATTTAAGATCAGCAAATTGTCCAAACTATATTCTAACTTATCTTATAACTTTTAGCAAGAACTCTATAGTTGCTGGCTTATGACAGATCAGAAATGGGAATGAAAACCTTAGCAGGACTGAAGCCTGGAGTTTTGGTGACTTCTGAAGAGAGAGTGGAGATTTAATGTGAATTAGAGCTTCAAATGCATCATCCACTGCCTACCCTATTAAATACTAAAAGATCTTATGATGACATGAAGTTATTAGTGACCTCCGGGCCTTTCACAATAGCTGCAGTGTGTTACTCATTATATAGATTTGAACATATTACTGTATGTATTACTTTAAAGCAAACTAATTTAAAACTTATTTTGACAATATTGCTATTCAGTTGCCCTCAGATTATTTTAATTGTAATCAAAATGTTTTAATGTTTATATTCTAGAATAATTCAAAGAAAGCAATACATTTATTACCACTTGTTGTAGTCAGGAAAAAAGATAACTTTTCTTGACAGTGTGAGTTTGGATTTTATGATTGTACCCTGGTATGATGGAGTCCTTTTGATCATTAGAAGGTGTTTTTTTGACAGCTTGCTAATGGTTTACTACATATGAATGCTTGTTTGAATAAACTAATATAATTTTTCATCTGGACAGATTTGTTGGCATTGTGACAGCAAACAGAAATCCCTAACTGCAGACTGGGTGATTTTTTTTCTAGCCATAATAGTATTATTCCTTCCTCCCCTATTAGATACAACCATCTGCCAGAAACATATTACCAAACAGTAATGAATTCTTCCACAGAAAACAATTTCTGCGAATACATTTCTGAAATTTTTGTAAAATTCATAAGAATTGTATCCTTAGTCAAGCTATGCAAATTTGAATATTTAGAAAATAGAAGTTGCCCATCCCTAATCTCTAGATGGGCAACAGGTTACAATGAAAGTTCTGCTGCCCCAGTGAATACTATTACTTACACAAAATATTGGTTCATTTTTGACCTCTCACTTCCTGTGCAATCTTTCTGCCTCACTTCCTTATTGTAACCCTTACTTGGGGGTGTGTTCAGCCCCAGGGGGCACACAATCCAATTTCTTCGGGGCTGCTCCGGCTAGCTGACTTGTCCCCAGTTTAACTCTCAATCCCTGGAGTGGATTCTTTTTATCTGGGGGGGGGAGCTCTCACTTATGGTCTACACAAGGAATAATACCCCAGTGTATTTTTATCTCTTAATTGTATCTGTTAGTGCTTTCCATGAGGTGAGAGACTGTAAGAATTAAACAGGACCAGGACTAGGTGTAAAATATTTTACAGATTTATAAAGTACAAAGTAACTGGCTAAGCAAATATATCATAACACATGGAACTTACGATCTAGAAATAAAGGCCTCCTCAAGCTCCCTCACGCAAGAATCACTCGACTAAACACAACACGTGAGAGCGCCATATCAATCACCAGCCCCAAACTATGGAACTCTATACCAAGGGAAATAACAACTCAACCAAGCATGAAAATGTTCAAAAAAAGACTTAAAAACCTGGCTTTCCACGAGAGCCTACTCTAATTCACTAAATCAACCAGCATACAAAGCAAACATGCAACACAACAACATAAAAAGGATAAATCCCCAGCGAAGTAACAACAGTATATAGAAAATATCTTTGCAGAATGAAAGAACTTGCAGTATGTAAAACACTTTGCAGTATGTAATAACTTGATGCGCAAGTATTAACTATTACTAATAGATGAAACTAACCTTCACTACATAAGATTATGGATGATGATGTTACAATCTGTTGCATGTTTATGTAAACCGTTCTTATGGCAAAACCGAATCACGGAATACAAAACACATTAAATAAATAAATAAATAAATAAATAAAGTCCATTAGTCCAAAAATGAATGTACATCTGAATGTTTGTATAGGAATTTTAGGTAGAGAGGTGTCCTTGTAACAGACATCCGGATAGAGCCCATGGTGATTTTAAATGGGTATGTCTCCCGGCAGCTATGTGGGAATCCTAGTGGAGGGGTCACCATTGCATTGCAAAAATCCTACTTTTAGACACACGGCCTGTCTTGGTCCCTTGATGTGCAGAGATCTAGACAGAGCAAGAGGAGACCCTTTCTTCCTTTATCCTTAACTGTTACTTTGGGTGATTTCTCTTGTGGAAAAATCTATGGACTCAAACTATTAATCCTGCACTGAAATTCCAGTGGGGAGGGGGAATCCAAAATCCCTCCCCACTTAACTCAAAGTCCAAACATACTTTAACGTTTAACTGGTGACTTCTTCCTAAACTAGGGTTCTTGATGTCACAGGTGCTGCCACACTCAGGGTGGGAATGGGCTCACTAGTCTTCAGCCCCTGTCCTTCGAGGATGGCCAGCAAGGGTGACTTTCCCCAAAGAAGCAGGGTGAACTCAGATCCTTCCAAAAATAGGACTCTTCTAGCCTTCAAAGTCTCTTGCAGCAGGATCCATCACTGGTGCTTGCCTGCTTAGGGTTTACAGCAGGCTCACGTTGAGTCCCTTTTTGCCCCTAAAGGGTATCAGGATCAACAATCTACTTCTCTGTAACAAAGTAAGAAAGACTCTTTGGCAAGGAGTGCACAATGAAGAAAACTCCTTAAGGCAAGGCCAGGATGCCTCAGAGTGTAGAAAAATATATCCTTATTCTCTGACTGCTTCCTCAAACTGAAACCCCCCCCCCCCCCCTCCTCGAGGGTTAACATTGCTGTTAAATAGCACTGAGACATCCAATTCAGAGCCTCCAGGTAGGAGGGACTGAAAAGTATGGATGACTTATGAAAAAGGTATAAAGGACAGGGCTAGTGGTATCTAGTGATCAGACCAAGAGGGTCTGCCACATTATTATCTGCCTGCTCTGCTGCATATTCTGGAAATATGACAGTACTGTCCTCCCTTCATGTTTTCAAATCAGTAATAAAGTTCTCTCTCATTCTACAGTTCATCTCAGATACTTTTGGAAATTAAAAAGGAAATGTAGTTTTTAAATCATTTGAGGAAAAATAAACCAAATGAGGATTATAATTCAGTTGAAATGTAGGGTACTTCAGATTCATTTCATGGGATCAAGTGTGGTCTGCTGGCAGAGAAGTCATTGCCATCTCTTGTTCTAATTTTCTGACTCACTTCACAGTGACCTGTATCTTAGACATCTTCTAGTGCTCTTACTAAAGCACTGCCCAGAATTGCCCCAGATGTCTGTGCATGTGTTTCTTAGCAGCATTTAGCAGGAGACAACACAAAGAGAAGGGGGGGAGGGGGGAGAAAGAACTGTATTAGCCTGCCAAGAATAAAATCAGTTGAAACCCTTACAATTATATGGACTTCTGCCTTTATAGCTTGACATTTAGCCCTTCCTTCTGTTTTCTTTTTTTTACTAAACATTTTAATATTTATGTAAATTAAATATAATGGGTCCATGTCCATTATTCATGCTCTTCTCTCCTGTATAAAAAAAACAAACAAACAAACTTCTGAATCATTTTCAGCATACTGCCTGAGGATGAGATCCATTTCAATTTGTAAGTGTAAAACATTCAACAGCACTCACTATAGTCACTGGCAAACCTTTCTCAGTTTTTAATCTTGGAAACACAATAGCCTTAGAAGTGCAGAGAACCTTAAATCATGCTCAAAGTCATGTACAATGCAATAGCCATCCAGGCTGACAGAACTAAAAGCTGTGTATAGTTCTGATAATCAAGCTTTAGGAAAAAAAAAAAAGTCATTACTGCACAGAAAAGTCTGTTGGAACTCACCAAGGAGACTGAGCTCAGTTCTGATCACCAGAATATAAGAGGCTAAAATTATGCAGCAACATGTGACAAAATCTACTAGTGGTTTGTCTGGTAAAAGTTACAAGGATGGATCAACTAGATTAAATATATTCATCCTGGAGGTAAAAAGACCTATGGGAGGTAGGATAACAGTCTTTAGGGTACTCATGGGTATTAACAAAATTGAAAACAATAGTGTGTCAACAAGCGGGGATTTCCACAAGCCTGAAGAAAAACTAGAGCATACTCTCCTTATGGCATTTAAGGTGGACCAGGCATCTGGCCAGGTCCTGCACAGGTAAATAGGGGAATACTAGAGGCAACTCCTCACATACCCCTCCCCTCAGCTTGGACCCTTAGGGTCAAATGTCCCTACTCCCTCCTGGATCCTATCCAGGAGAGTCCAAGACCTCCCAATCCCTTTCTCTTAGGGTTCCCCTTGACTGCAGCACGACCACCACCCTGTGTGCCATTCCAAGTCCTTTAATTAAGTTCATTGCTAGCTCTGGGTTCAAATTCCACCCCAATCAAGCTATAAGTATCAACTGGGATCCACTAATGCTGATTCCTCTTTATCCTCAGTTGTTGGAGTCTCCACAGCACCTCCCTCTGGGCTCTCCATGGTTTCCTTTTCTGTACACTCTTGCCACTTGCTCACACTGGTTGCTGGCTCCTCCACAGCCTCACTCGCTGGGGTCTCCTTAGCACCACCCTCTGGGCTCACCATGTCACCTCTTGCTTTCCTTTCCATTTCATTACTTTCTTGGCTTCTCACGGGAGTTATTTCTGGACTCACGGTTTGGGCACCCTACAGGGTCTTCCAGACCACCTGTAGTGCCGACTCTCAACTTCTCGCTACTGCCTCCTCCTGGGCAATCTGTGTTGCTCTCACTAAGAATCTCTGTGACCCCTCTTTCATGGATCTTCACAGCCCCCCTTCTCTGCACTCTGGACTCGGTAGTGTTTGGGCACCCTACAGGGTCTTCACCAGGCCCCCCTGTAGTGCCAATTTCTGGCCTTGCTTCTAGCAGGCTAGGAGTTTCTCTCAGCTCACTCACGAGCCTAGCATTCTCTCTGGCAGCTTGTGCTCTGGGTCATCTGTGCTGAAATTTCTTGTAGTTGATTGACTAGCTGCTGCCATTGTGTAGTGCCCCCTCCTGGCCATCTGCATCACCACATCTTGACGAGGCTACAAGGCCCCACTCCACATAGAAGTTGACAGTGGCCCAGGTCTGCTGACTCTTGCCAGGCTCTTTTGTAACCTTTTATCTCTCTCCTGGAGAGTCTGGATCAAGGCCTCCCATCATGCTTTCTGACTGCTGCATTCTAGTGTTGCCATACCCAGACTACTCAATTCCAGGTTTTATTTCTGCCTGCACACCTAGCACTGCAGAGTAGCTTGCTGCCTTCTACAGGGACACACCCTGTCCCCTCCAAAGAGCGCTTTCAGCCAATTCTGGCAGCTTCCCAGGGCCACACCCTGCTCAGCAAAGCCTTGCCTTTTCAAGGCAAAAAAAAGCCTGCTTGACTAGCAATAACTTGTTCACTGTTAAATCCCTGTCTGTCAACCCTAAAACTTCCTGGCTGTCCCTGCAACCAGGCTCACACACAATTTCCTCTCTACCTGAAACTAAACTTCAGTGCAGCTTCTGCCACACCTTTTTGCAAACCACTGTGCACTCCTGCACCCCCTGTGCTCTGTACTTAGTTTTAGAGCCACAGGCACCCTGGTTTCTGTTCTGTTTAGAACCACTGGTCCTCTTCGCAACTCTCTGCACTCCACACAGACACTTTCTTGGAGGCTGGGTTTTTTCTGTGCAAACCTTAGAAAAATCCCACACATGACACAATATGTGGGAACAAGCGGTGATTTCCACAGGCCTGATGACCATCTAGACTGATTCCAGCCTTCTTAAAACAGTAACTCTTTAGTATAACTTCACACTTGCACAATAGTAAACTGTCTTCCCCTCAGACAGGGTGCTCTCTTTACTTACAGCATGTTGCTTCGTCTTAGCTCAGGAATTGGCCACTATTGCATACAGAGGATGCCTTCCTCCCAGAGGCCTGGTCTGGTTATCTCCACTGGATCCCAGCTCTTATTCCCCAGTTCCTCGTTATGCCCTCTGAGCCCCACCTACCCTACAAGATCCCACCAATAGAGCATATTTTCATTAAGGCTTTTAAGGACAGGCATCTAGCTGGGTCCTACCCAGGTAAATCGGGGAACACTAGGGGTACTGCCTCATATGTAGCATATTATTTTATGAAGTATAGTAGTTCTTTGGTGCATTCAGAATATTAAAGGTAAAGTTTCCATATATGTGTTGGGGAGAGTAGTGGATACCACTGGTATTAGAAACATTATTCTTTGAAATGAATGACAAATCTGTGTAGCAGCGTGTTGGAAAAATCAAAAAAGTTGATACAGTGGGCTAAACTATAAGAAATTATATTAAGCTAAGCACAACAGATCTTTATTTCGGAACAGCAAATAAAAAGGAACAGGAAAAGAAAAACAGTATGGAACTCCAAAGAGATGGCTAAACGAGTGAGGACAACAAAATTAGCATTCAAAAATGTACAAAGAATCTAAAAAGAGAAGACAAGAAAGAATATCTGGTATAGCTGTAAGAAGAAGGAAAATAAATCAAAATGGCAAAAGCACAAATGGAAGAAAAAATAGCTGAAGAGCTAAAGCAAGGTGACTAGACTTGTTTTCAGGTATGTCAGTGAAAGAAGTGGGATTATAAGATTGAAAAGGAGCAATGTGTGCAGGAAGATGAGGAAAAAGCAGAATTGCTAAACAAATACTTCTATTCAGTGTTCATTGAAGGACCCCCAATAGATGCCAAGAGTATATATGGAATGGGGTATATAAATATGACTCCATTTAAGCGAGAGAGTGTATGTGTGCAACCAGCAAAATTGAAAGTGGACAAACCCATGGAGCTGGATAGGATGCATCCCAAGTAGGGTAGCCAACTCAGAGTATACGATGAGAAGGAAACTTGCCTTCAAAAAGGAGGATGTATACTCCCATAAGAAGAACACCCAGAAAAACATGCAAACGATTTTGAATATGCAAATGTATTTACATAGATGTAGCATTAAAAAGTATTACTATAATTTAAATAGAAATACAACTCATCATATTATAGAAGCAGATGAAATTTAATATGGATAAGTGCAAGGCGATGCATAAAGGGACAAATAGCCCATGTTATAGTTACACAATGTTAGGTTCCAGATTAGGTGCTACCACCCAAGAAAGAGATCTAGGCGTCATAGTGGATAACACATTGACATCGTCGGTTCAGTGTTCTGCGGAAGTCAAAAAAGCAAAGTGAATGTTGGGAATTATTAGAAAGGGAATGGTGAATAAAACAGAAAATGTCATAATGCCTCTGTATCGCTCCATGGTGAGACCGCACCTTGAATGCTGTGTACAATTCTGGTCACCGCATCTCAAAAAAGATATTGCGATGGAGAAGGTACAGAGAAGGGTGACCAAAATGATAAGGTGAATGGAACAGCTCCCATTTGAGGAAAGACTAAAGAGGTTAGGACTTTTCAGCTTGAAGAAGAGACGGCTGAGGGGGGATATGATACAGGTGTTTAAAATCATGAGAGGTCTAGATCGGGTAGATGTGAATCAGTTATTTACACTTTCAGATAATAGAAAGACTAGGGGGCACTCCATGAAGTTAGCATATGGCACATTTAAAACTAATAGGAAAAAGTTCTTTTTCACTCAACGCACAATTAAACTCTGGAATTTGTTGCCAGAGGATGTGGTTAGTGCAGTTAGTATAGCTGTGTTTAAAAAAGGATTGGATAAGTTCTTGGAGGAGAAGTCCATTACCTGCTATTAATTGAGCTGACTTAGAAAATAGCCACTGCTATTACTAGCAATGGTAACATGGAATAGACTTAGTTTTTGGGTACTTGTCAGGTTCTTATGGCCTGGATTGGCCAGTGTTGGAAACAGGATGCTGAGCTTGATGGACCCTTGATCTGACTCAGTATGGCATGTTCTTATGTTCTTATGAAGGAACTAGCCGCTAAGCCCGTAACAACGGGCTACATTAACATTTTTTTTTCAGTCCATTTCCTTACCCCTCATTCTCCCCTCCCTCCCCTCATTCTCCCTCACCCTCTAGTCTCCCTCCTCCCTCCCCTCACTCTCTCCTCCCTCCCCTCACTCTCTCTCCCCCCCTCCCCTCACTCTCTCTCTCCCCCCCCCTCCCTCAGTCACTTCCCCTCCGGATGGCGCAGACGGAAGATCTCCGGGGGAGGTCCCTCCCTCCCTCGCGTGCGCCGCTGTTGCTGCCGCCGCCGCCGCTACTGCTTCTTGCTGCGCCATTTTTGTTACTGGCAAGTTCTGACTGACGTGCTGCCCGCGCATGCGCGGTAGAGTTGCTCTCTACTGCGCATTTGTGGCACATCAGTCAAGCTTCATTTATCTAGTAGATGTAGATTTCATCACAGTTAGAATTCAGGTATGATAATTATCTTTCCCAAAGAGCAATAAAGTGCGCATAAAAATGTATATCCAAACTGGGTGCCCATTTTTTTAACACACACATATCCACCTCTCCTGGATGCCTGATGCAATAGTCAAATGAACTGCCATGCTAAAAATGACATGCTAGGGATAAATTATTCGTCCCTAGTGTGTTCTTGGCATTGGGCGCACAGGAAATGTGATTGTGTGTGGGTTACAAAAATGGACGCTCAATTTACGGGCATTTGTTTTATCCGGCGGCAGCTAATTTACCGGCACAATATTCACAGACAATATGCACAGCCTGGAGCATGTATATTGTGCACTCTGAATTTTTTTTTTCACCAAGTCTTTTTATTTTTTCATGGGGCTGCTTTCTGTGATTCCTACTTAGTATCGCAATGAGAGCAAGTAGGGGGAACCACAGAAAAGCAGTAGTTTTTCTTTTTATGTTAAGCCCTTGACGTGCGGGAAGACTTTACACCTGCTGCAGGGCAGGCATAAAATTTGATGGTTTAAAAAGTGCTGCTTGAGTGGACAGGGATTTTTTACATCGTGGGGCAATAGCTAATAGACTCATTTACATGGTACATGTCATGAGCACTATTAGCTATGTCTTTATTTGGATGAGCTTTTTGGATGCGCTGATCCCCTTATTGCATCGGGGGTTAATCTAGTTAATTTAGTGCAACCAAAACAAGGGTCCAACTGTTTGCTAACCTGTGTGCTAGGCTGGGCGCACTTTATTACATCAGCCCCTATATATGTTCCTTGACCCATCTCTTACGCTAGCTCCCTACCTCCCACAACCTTCTCATTATTTATGAAGGTATCCTGCTCCTTCTTCTTCTTTCCTCCTTCCTCCCTCTCCCTCTACCCCATTTCCTCTCCATCTCTTCCACCTTTCAAACTCTTCTCTCCATCTCTCCCATGCCAAGTACCCTGAAACCTTCCCACTATCCCCATGTGTAGCTCCAGCAGCAGATCCATCCTCCTTTCTCCCTGGCTAGCAGCTGGTACCCCCTCTCCAGCACTAGGTCCCGCTCTTCCACGTGTCTCCCTCTCTTCTCCCTCAGACTGCCCAGCAGCAGATCCCCCTTTCCTCTTGACTCATCCCCTACCCAGCACCAGGTCTCTCTGTCTTTCTGACATGCACTCATTTTATCTCTGACGCAGAAGTACACAGAGTCTTCTGCTGCTGTGTTGTTGATCATGTACTCTGTTAACAAGAGCTTCCATCCTCGCTCCCCAAAAGACATCTGAAACTTGAAAGTTCTTACAGATAGTGACTGCCCGTTCCTCCTTGTTACAGTTCTCGGCAAAGAAGCTTTCTCCGACTCACCCGTCCCTTCCTGAGATTAAGCTTGCTTTCACCTTCAGGTCCACAGCACTTTTCATTAGTTACTGGTGTCCATCACAGCCCTGCTGACTCCTGGAACATTCCTCACAGTGTTGCAAACCGCATGCTCTGTGGTGAGATTTGTTTTGTTTTTGACTGGGCAGGAGGACAGTGGCAAAGAAAGCAGGGAGAAGGACACATGTCCATTCTAATCCCAAGTTTTTAAGGAATTTTAAAGAGGTTCTGGTGGGTCCACTGAAGGGTATGTTCAATAGATCTTTGGAGACTGGCATGGCTTCACTGGACTTGAGAAGGGTGGATATGGTCCCTTTTCATAAATGTGACTACAAGGATGAGGCTGGAAACTACAGACCGGTTAGCCACTTAGCCTTACCTCAGTAGTGGGAAAATGAATGGAGATTATACTAAAGGAAAGAACAGCGAATGATCTAAAATCCAGTGGATTAGAGTATTTGAAGCAGCATGGTTTTAACAGAGGCAGTCTGTATCAAATAAATCTGATTGATTGAATGGGTGACAAGATAATTTGATCAAGAACATGAATTTGATGTAGTTTAATTGGACTTCAGCAAAGCTTTCAATGCCGCCCTATGTAGAAGACCATTAATAAACTGAGCATCCTGGCAGAGGGTCCCAAGGGAGTGAACTGGATTAAAAACTACTTGAGTGGTAGACAATAGAGGATAATGGTAAATTGAATTCACTCTGAGGAGAGAAAAGTGATTAGTGGAGTATTTAAGGGGTTGATCCTGGGGCCAATTCTGTTCAATATGTTTGTGAGCAATATTTCATAGGAGTTAAAAGGAAAATGTTTGTTTTTTTTTGTGGGAGACATAAAGATCTGCAATTGAGCTGAACTTCTTGAGGGGGGTCTAAGAAAGCTTGAGATATAGTCAAATGCTTTGAAATTAAGATTAAATGCCCAAAAGTGCAGAATCATGTTCTTGGAATCCAAAAATCTTTCGGAGCAGTATGCTATAGATGGTGAATTGCTGATGTGCACCAACCAGTAAAGAGACCTTGGGGTGGTAATGGATGATGATCTCAAGATAGTGAAACAGTTTGAAAAGGCTGAGGGATGCTAGGGTGCATAGGGAAAGACATAACCAGTAGAAAAAAAGGTGGTGGTAATGCCTTTTTACAGGTTATTGTGAAGTTACACCTACTGTGTTCAGTTCTGGAGCCTATAACTCAAATAAGACAGAGATGGTCCAAAGAAAGGCTACCAAAATAGTGGGGAGTTTGCACCTATTGCATTATAAGATGATGTTGACAGACTTCAATATGTATAGCCTACATACAAGGGAGGAGAGACAGGAGAATGTGTTAAGAAATATTTTTCACAGAGAGGGAGATAGATGCTTTGAATGCCTTTCTGGAGGAGATGATGAAGACAAAAGCAGTATATCATACTATACTATATCATTATCATTATACCCTCCTATATCTTTACTATATTTACTTTACTATATCATTATTGTTATCATTCCTTTACTATATCGTCATTGTACCCTCCTATAGCATTATTGTACTTTCCCTGCTAAATGTTTACTATTTCTCCTATATCTACTATATCCTATATCATCACTAAATGTTTACTATATCTCCTATAACATTATTGTGCTTTCCTCGCTAAATGTTTGTAAACCATTATGAAGGTCACGACTGATATGACGGTATAAAAAAACCAAATAAACCTTAAACCTTAATGGAATTCAAAAAACAATGGAAGAAACACAGAGGATCCCTGGAGGTAGAAGATGATAATGAAGCACTGAGTAACTTGCATGAACTGACTGTTTAACCTGTAACAGGAGTGATATCCCTTTTTGTACTTCCAGGAAAGCACTGGGGTAACCCACATGGAACAGTGGTAAAATCTAACCATCACCTGTGATCCATGAATAGTGGTTCATGATCAATTTCAGTTTTTGTGATCCCACCAAGTGATCCGCAAACCAGGACTAAAATTTGAAGTACGGCTATCGTAGTCAATTCATCCAAATTTGGCCTCTGGAAGCATAATAGTATGGAATGTTTGCTAAGTAGCAGATGTCGATAACAGCCCATGAAAGGGTTTTGGAAAAGTTCCTGGAGGAAAAATCCATAACCGATTATCAGCTAGGTAGATTTGGGAAAGGCAACATATATTCCTGGAAGTGAGCAAAAAGGAATGGATTTACTCTCTGGTGTTTTCCCGGGAACCCCTAGTGACCCTGATTGGATACTGTAAGAGATAGGATGCTAGGTTTACTATTACATTTACTATAATTTATCATTATTAAAGTGCCACTAGACATACTTATAAGAGACAGCCCCTGTTCCATTGAGCTTAAAATCCAGTTAAGACAAAAATATATGAAAAACAAGTTCATGGAAAGTCTATGTATTGTAGAGAAGTGGTACAGATTTAAAAGCAGCCTCAAAAAGGTGTTTTTAGCCTGGATTTGAAGATAGCCAGAAAGGGAGCATAAAATACCACCCTAGAAAGTTTATTCAGGACATACAGTGCAGCAAGTGAAAAATACGGAATCAAGAATTGGTGGCAAAGAAGAAACACACTGATAAGAGTGATTTGCTTGATGTGAACCGGAGTGATATGTATTGTATACAGGAACTTCCGGTATATAAAAACCAAAAATAAATAAATAAATAAATGTATGGTGTTCACAAAGAAGAATGTAGGGAGCAGGAAGAAAAGATAGGTAATGAGGATCTGTAGAATTCTTTAGGTAAGAAAGAGTAGTTGAACTGTTTGCAGAAACAGATGGGGAGCCAATGTAGCAATTTGAGAAGACGGTTTCCATGGTCACAGTGACATTGAAGGGCTTGATGGACCCATAGACTGTGCAGCATGTCAAATCTTATGTTTTTATGCTATGTTATATGCTTATAATATTTTTCAAAAAATATAACTTTCCCTTATTTTTAAGCTGAAATTTCCCATGCAAAAGACACTTACAAAGGCCCAGTGCTGATTTACCTGCCAGTTAACTAAGTACTTGCCTCTTAAAATCTATTTGGGGTGTACTTTAATGACTATAATCCATTTTCCAATGTATATA
This sequence comes from Rhinatrema bivittatum, assembly GCF_901001135.1. Classification (NCBI taxonomy): domain Eukaryota; kingdom Metazoa; phylum Chordata; class Amphibia; order Gymnophiona; family Rhinatrematidae; genus Rhinatrema; species Rhinatrema bivittatum. The sequence goes on from NC_042623.1 coordinate 77,121,089, forward strand.
TCATCTCTCATCAAATTATACCATTTTTTTCCTTGAATTCACATTACTATTTATTTCATCTGCGTTATGCTTGATAAATCAAGGTTCATAGGAGGGTTCTAATTAATTCTCCCCTTGCTGGTAGGCAATTTAAAACACCAAGGGCTGCAAACCAGTTTTCGTTTCACAATTGATATACATGAGATATTTTGCATGCAGCAAAAGATCATGAGTCTAGGACTTCGGAGTCCAGCATCCCCAGACCAGGGACTCAAGGTCTAGCGTCCTATGACTGTTGCGCTGATAGTAGACCCTTGGCCCGAGGTGGGATTGATGCTACCCGCAGGGCAAGCCCTACAGGTCCCCACTGTTGGGAGGTGGAGCTGGCTAGGAGACGGAGGCCGACTGGAGCTTTGCCAATACCAGCCCACATTCTCCTTAGGTTGAGCTCTTGGGTGCTGGGGCCGGCTAGCCTTAGGTGGCCCTCCATGTGAAGACTCCTAGTAGATGAAGACAAGGGTATGCCAGGAACCAGCAGAAGTATAGGAGGGCCGAGGATAGTCCAGATGAGGCAGGGTTCCAGAGTCCCGGATGCCAAGAGGAACGGAGGAGAGCAGGGGGCATCCAGGCAAAGATAGGCTGAAGCCCAAGAGGCCAGGTCTGTGGGAAACCAAAGGAGAGTCCAAGACAAGCTTGAGTCAAGGCAGGCAGCAGGAAGGCCCAGTACCGAAGCGAGAGTTGAGGTCAGAGCCAGGAGATAATATCAGGAGTAGTCCAGACAAAGCAAGGGTCAGTACCAGAGAATCATTCCAAGCATAGTTCAAGCGAAGCAGGGATCAGTACCAGAGAATCAGTCCAAGCGTAGTCCAAGCGAATCAGGGGTCAGTACCAGAGAATCAGTCAGAGCGTAGACCAAGCGAAGCAAGGGTCAATACCAGGGAATCAGTCCAAGCGTAGACCAAGCGAAGCAAGGGTCAATACCAGAGAATCAGTCCAAGGGTACGAGGACGAGGAGCAGATGAGGAGATAAGCAGGAACAGGAACCAGGAACAATGACAGGAACAGGAGACAGGAGACAGGAACGATGACAGGAACAGGAACCAGGAACGAGCAATGAGCACACGAGTAATCATGGAGACCTGTTGCCAAAGCAGGGAACAAGTGGCTGGACCCTGCCTTTTATACAGAGGCCCAGTGAAGTCATCATCTGGGGCCGCGGGCTACTTTTCCACCGCGGCCCCTTTAAGTGAATGCAAGTCACACATGCGCCTAAGCCAGGACCCGGCCGAAGAAGGATGGAGACACCACTCTGCGGCCTGCCGGGCCCAAGGAGGAACCGCGCAGGAGTCAGAAGTGGCAGAGGTGGTTGCAGGTGCTCGGGGATGGAGGCAGCTGCCCACTGCCATGAACGAGGGTGAACAAGAGATGACAGCTGGATTCCTGGGGTGAGTAGGCCCGGGCATGGGCCTAGCATGGCTGGGATGCGTAACAATGACCAGGGGTCCCAGACCCAAGGTCCAAGTCTGTGGTCCTGGGTTCCAAATATGAGGGTCCATGGACTGGGAGTCCCAGGTATGAGGCTTTAAGGTTCAAGATTTTGGGTCTAAGTCACTTCAGGGGAGTAGGGGCTTGACTATAACAGATTTCACTATGCGGAGAAGTGGATGACTGCAATTGGGGTCACTTTGGTGCATAGGGGATGATAGCCATGATCTGGGTCAACATAAGAGAAGTAGAGAGTGATGATGTGCAATCAGGTCACTATAGAAAGATGGATGTGATGGTCATGATTGGAATCATTGCACAGTGTGAGTGTGAGTATATCTCACAACTATTGACACTTGGCTTTCCCATAATCGTTTGAAATTAAATAAAAAAAACCCAGAAATAGTTTATCTCTCATCAATCACTGATTCATCTATAGGTCCTCCTCCTCAACTTATATTTAATGGAATAACCATTCCCATATCAAAATCTGCAAAAAACTTAGGCATAACCATCAACACAGACCTCTCATTAAAAGAGCACATATCCATGTTAACTAGGAACTCTTTCTATAAACTTAAACTCTTAAAATGGTTACGTCCTTTACTTTTCTTCCACTACTTTCGGACTATTCTTCAATCACTCATCTTTTCCGGACTGGACTATTGTAATTCTCTATATATAGGTCTTCCAGAAAACACACTTCACTCACTCCAACTTATTCAAAATGCAGCAGCACGTATCCTAACAAATTCTTCAATAAAAAATCACATTACTCCAATACTTCAATCCTTACATTGGTTACCAGTCAAATACAGAATACAATTCAAAATTTTATCCATTATACACTCTCTCATTTATACTCCCAATTCGGTCAGTCTATGCTCCATTCTTAGAATCTACAAACTAACCAGACATTTAAGGTCACTGGAAAAAAATCTTTTAGACATTCTTTCACCTCGACAAGCCCGCCTCGATATTACTAGAAAAAGAGCTTTTTCAGTCATAGGTCCCATTCTGTGGAATGCATTACCAGACTCCATCAGATCCATATCCAACTCCAAACACTTCAAAAAATCATTAAAAACCCACTTATTTCAAACTGCATTTCATATACCATCTACCAAATAATCACATCACACTCCCAGAATACTCACAAATTCAGTTTGGCACCCAATTCTTTTTACCTAATTACTGATTTGTTTATGTTACCTATTTTATTTTAAATAATTTATTTTTTTATATTAATGAAAAAATTTTTGTAATTTTATATTCACTATAAGTTAATTTACTCTTAATTAACCTTCTGACTTTTATTATTTTTATTATGTTATTTCTATTTTTATTTGAATACATGTAAATCGTTTTGATTAAACATTGTTTGTAAAGACGGTATAGAAATCCTTTTAAATAAATAAATAAATAAATAAATAAATAAATAAATAAATAAGGCAATTTGGGGTCTGGTCGTCAGGTCACCATATAGGTTTGCATCACTGAATCAGTAGTTGCAAATCCAGTGGTTGTTCCTAGGTCAGCTGGAAGTATATCCCATGTGTTCTTCCCCAATTCCAGTAGTCCCTAGATGCTGAGATGTGAAAAATAATCCTAATAGAACTTTGTATAGGCCTCCTCTAGTTGGCCTCTTGAACTGGCTGAATCCTTGAAGATGAGAAAAGAAACATGCTTGTGAGAAGAAAACCTTAACTGATATTCCTCTTCTAGATTACATGGTTGGTTAGATTTAAAGAAGACCAGAGTTTAATTTTGTCCAACCAACTCTTAATAGACTATGGGGCAGATTTTAAAAGCCCTGCGCGCGAACAAAAGTACGCGATCGTGCAAATTTTTAAAATCTACCCCTATGTGTAAGGACCTTTTATTTTATTTTTCCTAGGAACTTATCAGTGTTTATTACGAGAACAAAAATAGTATTTACCTAAAAAAATGACATTTCTTTCAACTGATTTCTCCTGTTTTTGTTCTTGTAATAAGCACTGATGAATTCCCAAGTAAAATAAAATGAAAACTGAAAACGAAGATCCCTAACTATGTGGAAATCTGGGAAAAGCAAATGAAAGAGAAAACAAAATAAAAATGCTACCTGTTGTCAGTTCTAAATCATTTGCCCTAGTGTTTGACTCTATTGTCATACCCACCAATATCATTTGTCTTATGAAGTTATTTAGTGTTATAGCCATGACCAAATCCTTCTTTAGTTTGGGAGCAGGTCCTGGTGCAGTATTGAAATGCAGAAATTAAAATACTTGAAACAGACATCAATAGAGTCCATGGTAGCCTGCAATTAAAGCAACAGTGGAGTTTACAACTCTTTTCCCTGAGACTGGTGGAGCGCAGGCCAGACTAACTGAGTGATGGCTGTTGTGCATGCAAAGTTTCAAGAGGAAGTCAGCAAATAAATGCATGATAGTCTGAGTGGGGTGAACATAGCAAAGTCTTCCCATAGAGTGAGCTGGAAACCCCCATAATTAGTTTACAAGTTGGTGGGGTTGTACAGCTTCCATACTTTAATTGACACTGAGATAAAGCGTGAATAACAGACAGCCCGAGTTTGGATGTTTTCATCTTTTCTTCTATACATTTCTCCTTCCTTCATGCATCCCTCCCCTCCAGCTATCTTTAACCTTTTTTTCCAGCTCTTTCATTACTAACTTTTCATTTCTATCCCTCTTGTCTAACCTGTCTCCATCTTTTAATTCTTAATTTCCCCGTACTGATTCTCTCCTGGTTCATCTCTCCTCCGTCCTCTTGTCTCACACACATGTTGCTCCCTTTCTGCCCTGTCCTCCACCTCCCTCTTGAGCTCTTACCCCTCCCCCCCCCCGTCCTCTATCTTTTTATTTATGCTCCTTCTGCTTTCCAGCCCTCCTACTCCCGACTCTAGCATCTCCCTCACCTTCCAGCCTTCTATCTCCCTGTCTATGGTTCTCCCCTACCTTTCTAACTCCCACTCAATCTCCCTCTGTGCAGCTCTGAAACCAAGCCATGAAACTCACTATCACATTTTGAGAAAATAATCCATTCATCCAAAGGGGATGAAATCCATTTTCCTGGGGCTCAAAAGTTTGGTCTCTTGTCTTGCTGAGGTAAAAACATCAGCTGTAATACCCCTGTAACATTTATTGATATATTTTTTATAATATAATAAATCCCTATCAATCATCTTTAGCTAGGAAAAACAGTCCCCTTTCTGGATAATTTTCTGCATGTGTAAGCCTTTGTATTCTCTGTTAGCTTAGCGTCCCTTTTTGTTACTTGTGTAACATTTGAATATCCTTTTCATGGATGGCTGAGTAAAGCACAGCCCTATTCTCTGAATGTGGCCTAACAGTATTTTTATCCCTTGGCTTCATCCCATGCTTAATCCATTGCCAACATGTGCCCAGCTGTGGCTACAACTGTTTGGCTCTGTATAGTGTGTCTTAGTTTATTCTCAATTGATATACTCATAATTTTTTCTGACTTAGGGGCCTATGTACTACATTAAATGGCGTTAGGGTTAATCCCCATATTAAATGCTTCAGGTCAGAGTGTCCCTGGCATAAATTTGTTTTTGGTATCAAGGACAGCAGGAGAGAGACTGTTTCCTCCTGCCAATGAAGATTCCTTGAGGTCCAGTCAGATAGGTAAGTGTGGTCTGGGGTGATTTTGGAAGGAGTGTTATAGTTCACAGAGGCCCATGTAACTTTCATGGCTGGTTAGAGCAAGGAAAACTTGTTTGCAGATTGTGGCCAGTGTAATTATGGCAATGCTGTCTTTAACCTGGTCATGACCATGCAGGCCCTGATCTGCATGAAAAGACCATAGGATCCTTACTAGGAAGATATGTCTTGTACAGAAAGGACACAAGATTGTTAGTGAGTATAGGAAAATGAGTCAGACCATTTCTCCCATGGGAGGTGCTACACTGATTTAGTCCTGACTGTTCTATAATGATTCCTAGAGAGTTCTAGAAGCAGAGTGCAAAAAACGGTTCTAATAGCAGAACTGGGGTTTGGCAAGAGAGAAGGTATTTTGTAGTCTTTGCTTCTGCAGTGGCTTGCAGGACTGGCAACATTGTGTTGCCTTGTTCTCTTTACCCCTTTTTCTTTGTAATATTTTGTTGACTATACTTATTTTTAATCTGTAATTTGCTGAAAACGTTGAAATGTGTTAGCAGAATATACTGTAAATGAGTTAAAATAAAAAAACCAACACATTTTGGAGTGGAGCATTTCCCTTTTGTATTCAAGGGGCTTGAACTCATCCTCCATAGATTTGCCTCCAAGGAGGTTGGGTGGGGGAGTCCCAAATACCGTTTGAGTTCTCTAGAAACATTTTAGAAACCTGCACCAGTCTTTTGCACCAAGCATTTGGGGATAATAAGTTTTGCATGATTTATTCAAGTTGGAGCATTGTCCTGCTACTAAATCTGAAGGGGAATCAGAAGAAGAATTCCACCTATAGTACCAGTAAGGAGAAATAAGAAGTTCCAAGCAAGTATGCACATTGGAAATTCAGGTAGATGGGCTGACACACAGAGCACAGGAATCCCTAAGGTACATTCCCAAAGGATTTTCTGGTAGTAAGTACAAGGAATTTTAAAAGAGTGCATTGGAGACTTGTAACATTTTAAAGATATATACTCATCTCCTAGAAAATGTGTAATATGTCAAATTAACCCCATTGATTCAGTAAAGTTTATTTTGTTGGAAAATCAGCTCTTGTGCAAACTGTGGTCTGTGAGTAACTACAGTCTCACTTCCATATGGGCACTGAAGAGATCCTGCCCCCTACCGACTTAAGAATGGCAACAAAACTGTGACCCAGAGCTTGGTGCCAATTACCCCAGCGAGCCAGTGTAAGGCCAGTGTTAAAATTGACAGATAACTGGTGTTACCATGCTGGGTTTAACACCAGTCAGTAGTGTATAGGCAAGATAGTGCTAGTGAACGCTGCACCTTTGAAATTATAAATACAGATATGGTACCTGCCTATTCTTGAGCTCCATGTGGATTATCTTAAGTTTCAATGTGACTGTCTCTGGGACACTGGTTGCATTGATTGAGAAGGACACCAAACCAGCAATTCATTTGTGTATTTTATTCTTTTGCATATCACTCCTCCCCCCTTTCTTGGAAAAAGAGGGATGGTTGTATAGAAAGATATCAGAGGAACTAAACAAAAAAAAACCAAACCTTTGGCTAGAGTCCATTTACAGGGCCTATGGTAGGTGTCAGCAGTAGCCTTTCCACTAACAGGGTTCTCTAAAGCATGAACTGTTCCTAACAAGCCTGCAAGTCCTTAAAGTTTAAGTAGCGAAGCAATATGACAAGGTAGTGACTAGGGCCAGAGAGATGTTGGGATGCATAGAGAGAGGCATAACCAGCAGGAAAAAGGAGGGGATAATGCCTCTGTGCAGGCCATTGGCGAGGCCTCATCTGGACTAGTACTGTGTTTGGTTCCAGAGGCCATAACTCAAAATGGATATAGATAGAAATGGTCTAGAGGAAGGCAACCAAAATTGTGTGGGGTCTGCACCAAAAGAGATATGAGATGTGACTGAAGGACCTAAATATGTATATCTAGAGCAGCGGTTCTCAACCGGTGCGTCGCGACACACCAGTGTGTCGCCAAGCACCGGCAGGTGTGTCGCGTGGCTCCCGGTCCCTCCCGCTGCTCTTTCTTCCCTGCTGCCGTTGCCGCCGGGCTATCAGCACGTTCAAGCCCAGCGGGAATGGCAGCGGTGCAAAAAACAACTGTGGCATCCGCGGCTGGTATTTTCTTCTTCCTGCGCCTGCATTCCACCCCCCCGACCCGGAACAGGAAGTGATACGTGGTGCGCGGGAAGAAGAAAGGCCGTGCCGCGGGAATTCTTCCTTCTTGGCCGCCGGCGGCCGAAGAGTGAAGAGGACTGTGCGCCGCCGCCGGCGGCCGAAGAGTGGAGAGGCCCGTGCGCTGCCGCCGAAGAATGGAGAGACCCGTGCACCGCCGGCGGGACTGAAGTCAAGAACGAAGAGACCTGTGCGCCGCTGCTGGAGGCTAAGCCGGAAGGGACTGAAGAGCGGAGATTCCCTGCGCACCCCCGGAAGTCAGGTCAGCGGCAGCTGATAAGCGGAGGCCAGGCTTATTGGGGAAAACAATGAGAAGAAACTCCGTGTGTGGTAGAATGTGTGCCTGGGTGCAACTTTGTGTGTGTGTGGTAGAATGGATGTGTGTGTGTGTGGTAGAATGGGGGTGTGTGTGTGTGGTAGAATGGGGGTGTGAGTGCAGCTTTGTGTGTGTGTGTGGTAGAATGGGTGTGAGAGTGCAACTTTGTGTGTGTGGTAGAATGGGTGCCTGAGTGGCAGCTTTGTGTGTGTGTATGGTAGAATGGGTGCCTGGGTGCATGAGTGAGAGCTTGCGTGTGTGTGGTACAATGGGTGCATGAGTGGCAGCTTTGTGGGTTGTGGTAGAATGGGTGCCAGGGTGCGTGAGTGGCAGCGCTTTGTGGGTTGTGGTAGAATGGGTGCCAGGGTGCGTGAGTGGCAGCTTTTTGTGTGTGTGGTAGAATGGGTGCCTGGGTGCGTGAGTGGCAGTTTTTTGTGTGTGAGGTAGAATTGGTGCCTGGGTGCGTGAGTGGCAGCTTTGTGGGTTGTGGTAGAATGGGAGCAAGAACATTTGTATGTGATTGAGAGAGAGACTGGTCAGAGGTGATGTGTTTCTATGAGAGAGAGACAGACTGGTCAGGAAGATGACTGGTGTGTGTGTGTGTGAGAGAGAGAGAGACAGACTGGTCAGTGAGGTGACTGGTGTGAGTGTGAGGAAGAGATACTAGTTAGGGAGATACTGGTCTGTGTGAGACAGAGACTGGTTGTGACTGGTTGTGGGCCCTAAGGAAGAGGACTGTGAGGACAGAGCTTCAGCAGCCACTGCTGCTTCTGGTGAGTGCTATTGGTCTGCAAGGAAAAGGAGTAGGAGAGTTGCTGGAGAGGGTAAGTAAAGGCGGCTTTTTAAGTTTATTTTTCTTGATTGACTGCCATTTTAATTATTGGGTATTATGTGATGTGTCTGCTGTTTTGAAATATTTTATTGATATTTGGACAATTTTTAATAATTTTTATGAGTTTTTAATTGTTGGATGTTATTCTGTTCATCAGTTGTTTTGTAACATTTATTAGTATAGTTTTACAATTATTTCTAAGTAGGTATCTATCTATAGCAGCTTGGCTTACTCTGTTTTCCTAATAGGAGGTGTATTAGTGTTTAGGGCCTGGTTAAATATTTGTAGTGGTAAATTACTCTCTTTTCATAAGGAGGGGTATTGTGCCTGCCAGTAAAGAGAGTTTGTTTTGCTTTTACTGAGATGTCATCAGAACCAGAATATATTTTTTTGTATGGCGAGTTGTACAGGGTAATGCCCTAGATCTGCTTTGCACCCATTTTTGGGGGTGGAGGGGATTCCTGAGGATGCAGAATGTATATTTACATTTTGCCCCTTGACGGTCACATGTTCAGTGTGTCACGCATATGAGAACCATCTGTCAGGTGTGTCCCGGCCGAAAAAAGGTTGAGAACCACTGATCTAGAGGAGAGGAGAGACAGGTATTTAACCTGAATCAAACCTTTTTGGATGGAAAGGATGCTATAGGACTAGGAGTCATAATATGAAGCTCCAAGGCGATAGACTAAGGAACAATGTGAAGAAGTACTTTTTCACAGAAAGGGGTGGCAGATACCTGGATTATCCTCCTAGAAGATGGAGTGAGGATAAGACTGGTAGCAGAATTCAAAAGGGCTTGGGATCAGCAAATAAAGCACTCCTAACCATTCCATCAGTTAAAACAGCAAAACTAACCCAAGTGAGAGAAAGAGCCCTATCACTAGCAGGACCCATAATCTGGAAGACAATGCCTCCAGAGATCAGACTACAAAGTGATCTCAAGACATTTAAGAAAAGTTTAAAAACATGGCTTTTTAAACAAGCATTTTATAAAGAGACAGGAAAATATAGAGAAATTATTCAGGAAAAGACAGGCACTGACACACAGTCCGAGGACTGTACAGTAGATTAGTCTACGAACTCCACACCACAATAATGCATAACGATAATACTATATGTGACAAAACTACCGGTGTAAGTACCTTGGTACAATTGGTCATGAACTACTTCACTAAATGACTATGGGGTAGATTTTCAAATAGCGCGATTTGGCGTACTTTTGTTGGCGCATCAGGCGCAAACAAAAGTACGCTGGATTTTAGTAGATACGCGCGTAGCCGCGCGTATCCGCTAAAATCCAGGATCGGCGCGCGCAAGGCTATCGATTCCGTATAGCGGCGCGTGCCGAGCCGCGCAGCCTACCTCCGTTCCCTCCCCTCCGAGGCCGCTCCGAAATCGGAGCGGCCTCGGAGGGAACTTTCTTTTGCCCTCCCCTCACCTTCGCCTCCCTTCCTCTACCTAACCCACCCGCCCGGCCCTGTCTAAACCCCCCCCTTACCTTTGTTGGGGGATTTACGCCTCCCGGAGGGAGACGTAAATCCCCGCTCACCAGCGGGCCGCTAGTGCGCCGGGACGCGACCTGGGGGCGGGTCCGGAGGGTGTGACCACGCCCCCAGACCGCCCCAGGACGTAACCACGCCCCCAGGCCCGCCCCCGAAACGCTACGGCCCGCCCCGAAAACGCCGCGCGGATCAGGCCCGCCCCCTCGACACGCCCCCGGCACGCCCACCTCGGAAAACCCCGGGACTTACGCGAGTCCCGGGGTCTGCGCGTGCCAGTAGGCCTATTGAACATAGGCGCACCGGGGCGCAGGGCCCTGCTCGCCTAAATCCGCCCGGATTTAGGCGGATTTAGGCGAGCAGGGCTCTGAAAATCTGCCCCTAAGTCTAATGATATATTGTAACCGAACCTTTGACGGCACCTGTTAGAATGTACTATAGTACACTTTTACCTACATTAAATATGTGCCTACATGTAAACCGTTGTGACGGTATTTAACTTAGCAACAGTATAGAAAAGTTTTAAAATAAATAAATAAATAAACACAGAAGATCAATAGCGGCTGGAAGAAGGAAATGAACAGAGCTAACAGGTGGTAATTTTGGTGTACCATTTCTGCACAAGGGAACCCTGAATGGAGCAGCAGTTACAACCCTAAACAGAAGGCAATGGGGGAACCTGCACAGTTACTTATTTATTAAATTTGATTTATATTCTGCCTTTCAGCCACTTCAAAGCAGATTAAATTCAGGCACTCTACGTATTTCCCTGTCCCCAGAGGGCTCACACAATCTAAAGGCCTCATTTACTATGCATTTCCCCCATAAACACAGAATGGGAGAAAAAGCTGTAGTAGATCAGGCCCGAAGCTTGAACTTAGGGCAATGGAGGGTGAAGTGTTCTGCTCAAGGTCACAAAGAACAGCAATAGGATTTGAACCCTGGCTTCCAGCCCACTGCTGTAATAACTAAGCTTCTCCTCCACTCCAGCTAAAACTCTTAATACTTTGCTGGGCAGACTGGAGAAAACTTTTTGGTCTTTATCTGCAGTTTTGTTTTTTTTTACTATGTTACTATGTAAACTGCTATGGATTTCTAGCCACTGACAAACACGAACCACTTTCACACTCTAGCCGCGAATAAGTCTTAAGAAAACTGCTTCTTGCATGCACATCCTCTCAGGAGCTGGGTAGCCTGGAGAGATTGTGGCTTCACCTGAGTCTCTGGTCTTTTGATACTCCAAGGGTTGTAGCTTATCCTCTCTTCCCAAAAACCATTGTGTTAAACCCTGTGTTTTTATATAGCCCTAATTTAGGGCTCAACCTAGAACACAGCTTAAGGAAGTGTAGGACATGTAAATTCTCTGTAGATGAGGCTATTAGCTATTACCCCGCAATGCAAAAAATTACTGCTTACCCAACATGTCCTTGTTAATGCAGCAAATTTAACGCCAACCATGGATCTGGCGTTAAGCCTTGCCACACTTCAAGAGCTCACAAAAAAAACAAAAATCCTTCTTTCTGTATCATGACAAAATGAAAAGGGGAAAAAAAATGGAAAGGGGAAAAAAATTCCGGGCGCACAATATACAGGCACAATAAACACGCTCCAGGCTTGGTATATTGTGCGTGTACATTGTGCTGGTAGCAGGATAAAACGGATGCTCATATTGGGGTGGATTTTAAAAAGGTTACTCGCATAAGTTACGCATGTAACCCTTTAAAAAAAACCCTGTGCGTGCCGAGCCTATTTTGCATAGGCTCGGCGGTGCGCACAAGCCCCGGGACGCACGTAAGTCGCAGGACTTAGCTAGGGGTGCGTGTCGGGGGGGCATGTCGTGGGGCAGCGCGATGTTCAAAGCGTTCTGGGGGGTGTGGTGCCAGCCCTGGGGCGTTCCAGGGGGTGTGGCTGAGGCCTCCGGACCAGCCCCCGGGTCGGGTGATGACTCGCCAGCGGGCCACCGGCACGCGCAAGTTACGCCTGCTTTGGGCAGGCGTAACTTTTTCGATAAAGGTAGGGGAGGTTAGATAGGGCTGGGGGTGGGTTAGAGAGGGGAAGGTGGCAGGAGGTGGAAGGAAAGTTCCCTCCGAGGCCACTCCGATTTTGGAGCGGCCTCGGAGGGAACGGGCAGCACGCGCAGGGCTCGGCGCGCAAGGTGCACAAATGTGCACCCCCTTGCGTAGCCGCGCGTATCTATTGAAATCCAGTGTACTTTTGTTTGCGCCTGGTGCGCGAACAAAAGTACGCGCTTGCGCTTTTTTAAAAAATGTACCCCATGTTCCTAACCTGCACACAACCACGTTTTTTGGGTACCTGATGCCAAGGGCGCACTAGGGATGCACAATTTTCCCTAACGCTTCCTTTTTCGCATGGCAGCTCATTTGCCTACTGCATTGTGGATGTGCGCGCATTAGGAAAACAGGTATTCAACATGAGCGCCCATTTTACTGCGCACTTTTATTGCATCAGCCCCTCTGCTAGGCTACGATCTGATCCTGAGGGCATTTTCAGCATATCTAAACTCATGCACTCAGAAAGATGGCAAGGACTTTATCAAGAAAATATAAAAAGTATGATTTCACTCTTTCAATTCAAAATAAAAGTGACACTTCACAGTTAAAAATGTCATAACTTAATAAATTGTTGATTTTTGTACTCGGTACATTTTTTTATTTGTATATAGTTTAAATATTTTTTAAAACCAAAGAATTTGAATAGTTTTTAACTTAAAAGTTTGACTTTTTTGCATCATCAGAGGTATTAATCTTTATCAAAATTATACAAATTTGCCAAATAATTGCCGTAGAGTTTTGAAAAATCTGCCACAGGGAACACAGGGCTCTGATTATGGAGACTGTTTTAGGGTTAGGAAAACCATTCCTATGGGCTTTGTTCTGGTACAGAATGGGAAAGAATTCCTTTTCAGATAAGACCATGTGTGTTGTATTTTGGCCCTTTCAGATTATAGATTGCTTTTAGGATACCGTTATATCATACTACATACTGACTCACACATTAATGTAGCTAGTAACCAGTTTTATTTATTGCAGTTATCTCAGGCTCATGTGATATGAATATAAATCACTGGTCAGTAAAATTCAGAGATCTGAAACTATGCAATGGAAAAGCTAAGAGAGAGCACTCTGAGATTTATACATATTCTAAAACTGAGATTGCAGAATGTAGTTTACTGTAGCTTAGCTTTATCTAAAGATTCTCAAGGATTAATTTTATTTACTGTAACCATCAATTTTTAGCCAAACGGTAAGCCTATATATATAGTCAAAGTTCAATCATTTAAAAACACAAACAGTAATTTTCAAAAAGACGTATATTTACAGGACTTTTCTTACTAGCATTCTCATGAGATCCACAGTGACTTGGTGGCAGTTCTGCTCACTGTCATGGAGGAGGTCAGGGTCTGATTCCAGAGATCTGCTTGTACTCCTTGGGCTGGCTGGGGCTGGGGATGCTACAGGGGTAGCATTTACAGACCAATGTCTAGGAGGGGGAAGCTCAACTTGCACACACTAGCAATATCTGTTAGTCCAACTCGAGGTACACTCAGAGAATGTTCCAGAGAGAGAGAGAGGGAGAGCGAGAGCGAGCAGTGGTCTGTGGCCCCTGATTGAAGACTTTTTACAATTGCTGGGCATGTAATGGGAGAGGATAGAGATAGTTGCAAATTAAGGATCCTTATTCAGTAGGCTCAGTAAAGGCCAAATCTGATTGAGATGCAAACCCAAGGGAACTGACGGATCCAGAATAATAATATTAATAATAATGAATGGACATTTCAGCAGTATTTTCACCCTCATACTCATTGTTTGACTGCAGAAGCAGGAAGGGAAGATCCTGGGAGGCTGGCACTCCCCTCTCATTTCCCCAGTGCAACTTGTAAATTCATCAGGAGGGAGGGTGAATACTGTTGGTGGGGGGGGGAGGGAGGGTTTAGCTACTAGATACAACTTATAAATTCAGATGGTTAGGAGGATGCCAGGGATCAGATGAGTCCCTAGCTCAACTGTTCAATACCATGGAATGGAGGGAGGAAGGGAGGATAATGGGCAACCAGACTTTGAGCTGCTTTGGCAACACCTTGATTTGGCACCAAAGTTAGGCAACTAGCACTGAAAATTAATGCTGGACACGTAACAATCTTCCTCTGACCTGACCCCTCCCCTTCCTATGTCCCTTTTTAGTGCATAAATCTAAGTGCTTAAACCCATCAATTTTCTGAGATGGGTAAATATAGGCATCTAACTTCCAAAGTTAGTTGCCTAACCCATTTGAGAATTGACTTCTAAGTGCTCAACTTAACAAATTCTTCTTGAGTTTCATGAGTTTTGAAAATAGAGCCCAAAATGTAAATATAAAAACATACGTATTTAGATACCAGATTATTTAAAAAAATGCAAGGAACAGTTACAGACCTATGATAAAATTCCTAAATTCATGACTGTAGCTGGGAGATGTTACTTCCATCCACATTTGAACCTGAATGGGTCTATCAAAAAGAAGACTATGTGAGAATAGTGCTGCAAGCAGCTGAGAAGAAATGCATCCTTATAAGCATGCTATGCTTTTTGTATTCCTTGCAAATGTTTCTGCGCTTCCTATTGCTCTTCCTATTAAGTCTTCTCAGTCTTATTCATTCAACCATGGGTTTAAGGCAATGGTAATTTTTTTGTAAGTCATTAGGCTGAGACCAGTGGCAGCATTCATCTTTCACTTTTTCCCTATGGGAAAAAGGAAGCAAGTTCAAAAAGGTTTCAAATTACTTAACAACATACGATTTGCCATACTGGGTCAGACCAAAGCTCTTTCAAACCTAGTATCCTGTTTCCATCAGCAGCCAATCCAGGTCACAAGTGCCTATCTGTTATGGTTAAGCGGTGTTTGGGTGGATCCTTGGGTACTGTGGCAGATGACCACGCCCATGAGGAGGAGCCCCGTGAGGAGCCAAAGTACTAGGCTAGACTCAGAATGCACAAACATGGGTAGTTCTTTATTATACAGCTTGAAGAGTACCACCAAAGGTGGCAGTAGTGAGGCAGTCTGGTAATTACAGTCTAAGGGACGTCGGCAGAGGGAGCCCTTCTCACCCTGTTGGTATAGGGAGGTTCCGAAGCAGGTTTCCCAGCAAGAAAGTACTGGGGATGAGACAGACTGAGAGTTAGTGTACTCACTAGGAGTTTGCTGTAGTTATGCGATTCCACCAGGCTGAAGAAGATAATGCAGGCACCGAGGCAGGGAGAGCAGGCCCTTGAGGAGTGAGTGCCTGTTCCCTGTAAGGCACCTGAAATAAAGCAGAGGGCCCCCGAGGAACGGGTACCCACGTTAGCAGTTACCCCAAAGGGCAGAGAGAGAGTTTCCAGTGGCAGCACGGAAACGGCAGAGTAGCGTAGACAGGAACGGATACGAGTCCAAGTTCAGTTCTTGCTAACTCAACGAGCTAGCAAAATAGTATCGGTTATATACTCGGATGGCGTGACGTCAGCAAGGGGGAACACCCCCGAGGTTCGCACCAAGGTTGGAATAAAGACGTGGGTGACGCATGCGCGCACCCTAGTAGGTACCTGGGAGGAGCATGGTGGGAGGCTGCACCATAGCCGTTCCGGGGATGCCAGAGAGGTCAGCTTGTAGACAAGGCGGTAGCCATATTTCCTAGGTAAGTGGGAGGAGCTGTGAACAAGGTAAGGCAAATGGGGTGAAGCCGTCTAGCACCGACAGACGCAACACTATCAGGATCTCAAGGGGTAGATAGATTCCATACTGCTTATCCCAGGGATAAGCAGTGGATTTCTGAAACTCCACCTTAATAAATGACCTGGCAGAAAATCAACACCAGTGGAGGGAAAATCTCCCAATTGTGGCAGTTAATTTATTTTTCTTTCAGGAGATTGTGAGGGAGGTAGGGGAGATAAAATGAAGGAGAAGAGATGGAAAGAGCACATAGCAGTCAGGCAATGAGATTCAGGGATTTAAAAAAGGTTTGGATAAGTTCTTGGAGGAGAAGTGCATTAACTGTCATTAATCAAGTTGACTTAGGGAATAGCCACTGCTATTACTGGCATCAGTAGTATGAGATTTTATTTATTTATTTATTTAGGGTTTTTATATACCGACTTTCTTGATACAGATCAAATCAACTCGGTTTACATAGAACAATAGTTCATTAACAATAACAAGTCAAAACCTCAATTAGAGGAGACAGAGTGGGAGCAGAAAGTAAAAGTTACATTATAACAAGGGTGAGCAACTGGGAATTGGAAGTGAAGAGTGGGAGAAACCAAGGTAGAGAGGTATAAACAGAGAGTAGGGGCTTGAAGCCAACCTCTGGAGATTAACTCTAGCATTATAACATGATTATGTGACACTCTGCTAGTTTATGTAGTAATATGAAATAACTGAAGAACAGCTGATTGGATACTATATTGGCAGAAATAGTCTAGGAGCCGGGAAAGGCTCGACTGAACAGCCATATCTTGAGTTTCTTTTTAAAAGTTAGGAGGCAGGTTTCCTGTCGGAGGTCCGGGGGCAGTATGTTCCAGATGACGGAGCCTGCTGTTGAAAAAGCCCGGTCTCTGATGTTTAATCTATGTACCATTTTGATCGGGGGAACGTGTAGGGATCCCTTATAGGCATCTCTTAAAGGTCTAGCTGAAGAGTGTAATTTGAGAGGGTGTAGCAGGTCTAGGGGGGTCTGGTGGTAGATACTTTTGTGGATGATGGTGAGAGATTTGTGGAGTATTCTAAAGTTAACTGGAAGCCAATGTAGGTCTTTTAGTATTGGCGTGATGTGATCTCTTCGCTTAGTGTTGGTCAAAATTCTCGCTGCCGCATTTTGGAGCAGTTGCAGAGGTTTTAATGTAACAGCAGGTAGACCTTGCAGGATCGAATTACAATAATCGACCTTAGAGAATAGGATTGCTTGGAGTACTGATCTGAAGTCATGGTGATATAGAAGAGGCTTGAGTTTTTTGAGCACCTGTAACTTGTAGAAGCATTCCTTTGTAGTATAATTTATAAACTTCTTCAAGCTCAGATGATTGTCAATCATAACTCCGAGGTCTCTAGCATGAGTGACGTGGGTGATAGCATGTGATTGTTGTAAGTGTTGACTATTTTCAGGAGTGATAAGCAGGAGTTCTGTCTTAGCAGTATTTAGCACCAAGTTAAGGCTGGTAAGGTGGTGGTTGATAGTTTGTAGGTGAGAGTCCCATAACTTGATTGCTGAGTCCAAGGAGCCTGTTATGGGGATCAAAACTTGAACGTCATCTGCGTGTATGTAGAATTTCAAATTTAGCATTGAGAGTAGATTGCAGAGAGGGAGGAGATATATGTTAAATAGGGTGGGAGATAAAGAGGAGCCCTGGGGGACTCCGTGTGGGGAGTTGGTACGAGGTGATTCCATGTTGTTGATTTTAACCTTATAGCCTCGATTGCTGAAGAATGAGTTGAACCATCTGAAGACAGATCCTGAGATTCCTATGTCGGATAGCCGGTTTAATAATGTGGTATGGTTGACTGTGTCGAAAGCTGCGGAGATATTGAGGAGTGCAAGCAGGAAGGAGCATCCTTTGTCAATGCCCAGGTATACTTGATCTAGGAGTGATATGAGGAGTGATTCTGTACTATGTTCTTTCCGAAATCCATATTGTGAAGGATGAAGGATTTTATGTTCTCCATGATTTTGGCTACGAATGGCAAATTAGATATTGGTCGATAGTTGTTGGGATCGTCCGGGTCCAGGTTAGGTTTTTTGAGGATAGGTTTGAGGGTTGCTAATTTGAGAGTGTCCGGGAAGATTCCTTGTGAGAGCGAGCAGTTGATGATGTCTGCTAGGTATTTGGAGATGGAGCCTGGTTTTAGAAGCAGTAATTTAGATGGGATTTGATCTTGTGGGTGAGTGGAGGGTTTCATTCTTTTAAGGATAGTTTCTACCTCTGTAGAGTAGGTGGGCTCGAAAGCTTCCAATGCTGCGACTGAGTTAGGGCGGTAGAGAGGATCCAAAGATGATGTGATAGGGTTAGAGGGTAATCTAGCCAAGGTGTTAGAGATTTTACTCTGGAAGAAGATGGCCAGTTCATTGGCCTTCGATTGGGCTAGGTCGTCCGAAATCGATGCGTAAGTTCTAATTAGTGTTTGGGTAATTGCCAGTGTAGAGATCTAATTAGTGTTTGGGTAATTGCCAGGTACTTGTAGCCTGGATTGGCCACTGTTGGAAACAGGATGCAGGGCTTGATAGACTCTCAGTCTGACCCAGTATGGCAATTTGTTATGTTCTTGTGTTCTTAAAACAGGCACAGTAGCAGAGAGAAGAGGAAGGAATATGAGAAAGTTGTAAGAAGAGAAAGAGAGATTGACAGTTAAAAGGTGATTGGTAATGATAGGTAATATGAAGGAAGGGCAAATTGAGAGGGGTTATGTGAGATGTACAATAAGAAGAAAGATAAAAATGATGGGTATTACAAGGATGGAGAGATTCTAATGAGTTTTACAGAGAGAATGGGTCCATGGGTCCAAAAGTAGAAGACTGGTCAGGTGATAGGCAACAGAGTACTGTGATCATGGTGACCTGGCCTGGCAGTAAGTCTACGTAGACAAAGAGATCACCAAGGAGAAGTAATCTGGACTGTGGAAATCTGAAGTTGGATGACTAATTCCTTTAAGATGACATTTCCTCTGGAGCCAGAATCTACAAAAGACTGGGTGGAGAAATGAGTAGAGCCCAATTCCATAGTGACTGGTAGAAATAATTGGAGAGACGCAATGGTAAGGCCTAGGGTAATCTCCCCGAAGAACCCTAGGCATTGAGGTTTCCTGTCCTCTGTGGACATTGGGCCAAGAGGTGGCCTCGGGCGGTGCAATACAATCAAGATCCTGCTACTTGCTCCTAATATGGATCCTAACAAATTGTAACTTCCTTCCCAATTATCAGTTTGGAAGGAATTAACTCACCTGTTCTCTGGCCAGCCTGAGAGTTGGGCTGTGTTCTCAAAGATTTTTAGGAAACCATTGGGATCTTCTCCTGGTGTCATCTTATGTAATGTCAATGATACCGGAGCTGGACTGGTTACCACAGTTTGTCTAGCTTGTGCTATCTGTGTTAGCACTGTATGCTGCTGCATCACTTATTCTTGCAGTACCTGCTACTGTAGGGCATTCTACAGTTGCCTCTGCCCTGTAGCAAGGACCTGGATTACTTGCTCCATCTCTGCTTCTTTCTAAGCTGCTCCCAAACTGGGTCACTCTCTGAGAAAGGAGAGGGGGGGGGAAATAAAACTGCTGGACTGCCCAGCCCTGACTCACTTCTTGAACCCTGACTGTACAGGTGGGGCTAGCCCTCTTGGTCTGCTATACAAAGCAGTGGAGTAGTAAGGGGGGGCCAGGGGACTAAGGTCCCCAGGTGCCAGGATGTAGCGGGTGCCTGGGGGCAGAGGATCCCATCCTGCCCAGTCAAGAAAAGGGCCTTTGACTGCCGCGAGAGCACATCCTGCCCAGTGGCAGAAGAACAGGAGGCCTGCAGCTGCTGAGGGAACCCATCCCACTTAGCAGCAGAAGAGGAGGAGGCCCATGGCCACTAGGGGAGCCCATCCCACCTAGCAGCAGAAGAAGAGGATGCCTGTAGCCGCTGGAGGAGCCCATCCCACCTGGTGGCAGAAGAGGAGGAGGCCCATGGCCACCAGGGACCCCCATACCACCCTGAGGCAGAAGATAAGGAGGCCTGTGGCCAGATAGAATGCCACCAGTTTTGGGGCAGGGACAGCATGGTCTCTCCATCCTGCCCACGCAGTCCAGAAGAGGAAGTGGTGGGTCTGTGTGGACGGGAAGAAGGAGAGATCATGCAGTCATAGCCAGAGAAAAGAACAGCGTAGCCTTCATGTTCTGCTCCCTCCCTCCCCTCCCTGCAGATGCAGGAAACAGTGCAGCATCAGCCCCCCCCCCCCCCCATATTCTCAAGAAGAGGAGATTAACCGCTAGACTTCACCTTCTAATGGGAAGGGGGGAGTAACTAAGCATATCTGTATGTGTGTGTGTGAGAGAGAGAGAAGGAGAGAGAGAGAGCATGTCTGTGTTTGTATATATGAATGTGAAAGCATATCTGTGAGTGTGTGTGTGTGAGAACATGCCTGTGTGTGTATATATGTGTGCTAGAGCATATCTGTCACTGTATGTGTGAGAGAGTATGTTTGTGAGAGAAAGCATGTCTGTGGTGTGTGAGAGAGTGCATTTCTGTGCTTATGTGAGTGTAAGAGAACATGTCTGTAGATGTATGTATGTGTGTGAGAGCATGTCTGTGTATTTGTGTATGTGTAAGACAATTTCTGTCTCTGTGTGTGAGAGAAAGCATGTATGTCTGTGAGAATATGTGTGTGTGTGTATGTGAGAGCGCATGTCTGTGTATATGTGCGTGATAGCACGTCTATGTGTGTGTGTGTATATGTGTGTGTTTGTGTGTGAGAGATAGAGAGAGCATATCTGTGTGTGCATATGTATGTGACAGAGCATATTCAGCATGTGTGTGTCTATAAGAGAGAGAGGAGAAAGACTTTGAGCAATAATCCCTCTCCTCTCCCCATTTAACACAAAACAGTCTCAGGGCATCTGGAAATCAAATGATCCCAGGTATGGACAGCAGGAATTTTATCCATTTTTTAAGTTTTAAGTATTGAGTGGTGTATGTGTCTACAGTTTTGAAATATTTTATTGGTCCTTGGAAAATGTATATGAGTTTTATATTAATGGATGTTCTATTTCTCAGCTGTTTTAAAATATTCTTTTTATTTGTATGGTTTAATTCTATTGATGATTTATATTTCCTGATGTTTTATGAGGAATTGTAATGTTTCTGTTTTTCCATTATTGCAATTCATATATAGTCTGGCCTGTTATGGTTTACAGTTCAAGGTTTTTTTGCACGTTTGTATTACTACTTTATGGACACTTTATTCCGTATTTGGTAAGAGTCTGTCTGTGTTCTGCATGTGTGATGGAGGTTAAGTATTCTGCTAATGTGTCATTTCTATGTAGGGATCTATAGAAGCTTGGTGTTGCATTTGGCAGTCTGCAGGCTAGCCTTGAGGACCAACGTGTGCACCTCCCCCAGCCAGACCAGCTTTGCCTCTCCTCAACACGGCGAATGCCATCGGCCAGTCACGCAGTGGGACACTGCTCTTTGCCAAGGCAGGACATTGCCATCAGGACGCTGCTGGCAGCACATGCCATGCCTCCCCTTAGGTGCACTTACACCACTGTTATTTAAAGGGATTCATTGCAGCGGGAAAGTGCCCACATCCCATAAAGATGACATTATCGGCACAGCCCTAATTAAGGGCAGCTCCCCACAGCAACGCACCTCTGCAACAGGTCAAACTACTTCCTAGTAGTGTGAGGTGCTTCCAGCGTTCCTGTCTTTGTTCCATCTTTACCTTCAGTCCTCATCCAGCTTTCCTCAGTTTGTCTTCTGTCTTCGTCCCTGTCTGCTCCACCCATGTTGCCCGCCTGTCTTGTCCACACCTTCCCACCCTGTCTATCTGGCCTTCTTCTCCTCCCTCAGATGGATACCTGGTTTGACCTCAGCCTGGACCTCAGTTACAACTGACCATTGCCTGCCTCTGACCATTGCCTGGACCCTGGATATGTCTGTATGCCACCTTGTATGACCCAGCTTACTATGGACCTTCTCTCCTGCCATCAGCAGAAACCCCACCTAAGTCCTGCCAGCCCTGACTCCCAAAGGCTCAACCTGACGGGAATGTGGACTGGTATAGGTGAAGGTCCTGACTGGTCTCTGCTTCGCCGGTGTCCACCTGCTGATGGTGGGATCCTGCAGGGCTTTTCCCTGAAAATAGAGCCAATCCTGCTTTGGCCCAAGGATCCACAGATACAACAGGTTGCTGAGGCCATAGACTTGGCAGTCTTGACTTTGCTGCAGGCCATCCCCAGCACAGCTGCAGGCTGCAAGACTAACAAGGTGTCCTGGAGCTCTAATCAGCTGCGATGAATAGGTTTTCTACTTGCCTGAAGGCATTGACCACTCCACTGGTGCCACATCCACCCACACCAGCTTTCCTGTTTTCTGCCGTACTCAGTCGGACAGTTTCTCAGCTACCAGCTGCACCCTGGTATCCCGGGCATCCCAAATGTTGTCAGGGATGCGTGAACCAATGCTGAATGCACTTCCAATTACAGGCTCCACTATTTCCCGAAGATAAAGCCAAAACCACATATATCCTCTCCTTGCTTAATGGAACAGCACTAGCCTGGGCTTTTCCACTTTGGGAGTGAGGGGACCCCCCTCTTACTCATCATGCAACAGTTCAGTGTCTTCGAGGAGCCAGGTTGTGCTGCAGCAATGACCTCCGATCTGTTCTACCTCCCAGGAAAGAAATCTAGGCATCATAGTAGATAATACATTGAAATTGTCAGCTCAGTTTCCTGTGGCTGTCAAAACAGCAAACAGAATGTTAGGAATTATTAGGAAGGGAATGGCAAATAAAATGGTGGATGTCATAATGCCTCTCTATCACTCCATGGTGAGACGACACCATGAATACTGGGTGCAATTCTGGTCACCACATCTCAAAAAAGATATAGGTGCACTGGAGAAAGTACCGAGAAAGGCGACCAAAATGATAAAGGGCATGGAATGGCTCCCCTAAGAGAATAGGTTAAAGAGGTTAGGGTTGGTCAGATTGAGAAGAGATAACTTCTTTTCTCAATATGATATGATAAAGGTCTACAAAATCATGAAAGGACTTGAATGGGTAAATATGAAATGGTTTTTTACTCTTTCAGATAATAAAAGTTCTAGGGGGCACTCCATAAAGTTAGCAAGTAGCACATTGCAAACAAATCGCAGAAAATTATTTTTCACTCAATGCACAGTTAAGCTCTGGAATTCATTGCCAGAGGATGTGGTTAAGGAAGTTAGTGTAGCTGGGTTTAAAAAAGGTTTGGACAAGTTCCTGAAGGAGAAATCCATAAACTATTATTAATCAATAAGGAATAGCGACTGCTTGTTACCAGCATTAATTGTTTGGGATCTTTTTAATGTTTAGGTACTAGCCAGATACTTGTGACTTGGATTGTTCATTGTTGGAAAGAGAATACTGTTCTAAATCAGTATGGCATTTCTTATGTTATGTTCCTATGTTATGTAACTTAATACCCCGGTCAGCCAAGACAAAATTGAAGTGGGAGTTCTCCCTTAGCTAACCTACCCAGTGGTTATTAGACGGGACTGCCAAACTTCATGAGACTCTGGAACCAGCTCACAATGGGTTTGTTCAATCAAAACACTGAAGAACTTAATTTCCAGAACTCTTTCCTTTGCTGGATCCTGATCTGTATCATAAATATTCCAAGACTCCTAAGTCCCAAAGGCAATGTCAACAGGGCAAATACAGTTATGCTGCTAATTTAGAGACAGCCAAGGAGACAGGGTCGAAGTCAGGGGAAGAACAGCCACTCACCCAGAAACTATAATTAGCCCCTTTGAGTAGGAAAAAGGGGGTGACCCAGGGATCATCAGGTGAGCCCATAGAAAGAGGATGAGTTCTTTAAGTAGGCCCAGGAGCCAGGACCAGCACGTCCATTAGGTGAGACTAGGCAGTCACTTAAGATGGCATCAGTGGGTGGGGTACCACCGGGATGCACGAAGGTGGCAAAATGTGAATGAAGGGTTGACAGCAGTTGCAGAGCACTTGCTACGTTTGTGGGGAGAGAGAGAGAGAGAGAGAAAGAGGGAGACCATAATTCTATATCTGCCACTATCAGAGGGATATATTCAATTCAGGGTGGGTTTGTCGGGGGGGGGGGGGCAGTGGTGCCAGGAGCATATACAGAGGGTGATGGCAAAAATGGTCCCTGAGCACAGCTTACAGACCCTATTCCTCCTTATATTGTGATGAAAGGGGATCTACTTTACCAAGTCAAAAGGGAAGTGTGGAAGGGGGAACTGATAGAGCAACTCCTAGTTCCCAAACTGTATCATCAGAAGGTCATGCAGCTGGCACACAACCACTTTCAAGGGGATTATCTAGGAAGGAAGAAATCCGGGAGATATTATTAGCACAGTTCTATTGGCTGGACCTACATAAACAGGTTTAGTTGTATTGCCGGTCCTGCTCTATCTTCCAACTCACAAATCCTGCTTGCACATGGGTGGCACCTCTTATCCCCATGCCCATAATTGAAACACCTTTGGAAAGGGTGGGCATGAACCTTTTGGGGCTACTAGAGAGATCTACTTGAAGAAATAAGTACATCCTCATCATTCTGGACTGTGCCACAAGATATCCAGAAGCAGTGCCACTACAGAATATGAAAACCCCAATGGTGGTGACCACCCTAATTGAGATTTTTTCATGACCTGGGCTGCCAAGAAGATACAGATGAATCAGGGAACATCATTCATGTCCAAGGTAATGAAACAACTTTGTGTACCTTGGTGTATCACCCACAGACTGATGGTCTTGTCAAACTCTTCAATAAGATGCTCAAACAAATGTTGAGGATGTTTGAGGATGAAGACAGCAAGAATTGGGTTTCATTGCTACCCTATGTGTTCTTCACAATCTGCAAAGTACCACAGAGTTCAATGGAGTTTTCCCATTTTATGTTATTGTATGGGAGGAGACCAAGGGGAATCTTGGACATAGCTCACAAGACTTTGGAAGATGAGGGGAACCCCAGACAAAACCTCATTAACTATGTACTCTGAGTGTAAGATCGCCTAAAAATGGCTGGGGAGGTGGCTCACATTTGCCTGGAAAAGTCTCAGGGTGTCCAAGCCTGAGCTTACAATCGCCCCACAGTCCAAAGAGTATTCCAGCTGGGGGATCACATCTTTGTCCTCCACTCATCTTTAGAAAGCAAGTTATTAGCCCATTGGCAAGGACCCTATGAAGTTATGGAGAAAACAGGGCCCGAGAAGTACAAAATAGCCCAGCCAGATAAATGAAAGAAAACTCAAATCTACCACATCAACCTTCTGAATAAGTGGGTTGAATAGGAGTGTGGAGTGGTATAAGAAGGAGAGTTTGGCCCAGAGGTCAGTCCTGAAGTGGACAGAGCCCAAGTTCCTTTCTGAAAACATCTGCCCCCTGCACAGATGGCTGACTTAAGGCAGCTGGTAGAACCAACCAAAGATATTTTCTCACACCTGTCCAGTCATACCCACCAGTGCAGCATGACATCATTATGCCTCCTGACGTTGTGGTATGGCAATGACCCTATCAGATTCCCTAGACCAGACGCCACATCAACGAGACTGAAGTAAAGGAGATGCTCCAGTTTGGGGTTGTAGAGGAGTCTAACAATGATTGGTCCTCACCCATAGTGTAGGTGCCAAAGCCAGGTGGGAGCATAAGGTTCTGCATTGACCTTAAAGAGTCAATGAGATCGCAAAGCTCAATGCATTCCTGGTGCCATGAGTAGATGAATTGATTGAGCGTCTAGGATCAGCTCAGTTCATCTCCACCCAGGATCTTACAAAAAGGTTTTGGCAGATGCCTCTCATGCCAACAGCAAAGGAAAAGCCAGCATTCTCAATGCCAAGTGTACTTTTCCAGTTCATCATCCTCCATTTTGGACTCCACAGCACCCTTGCAATTTTTCAATGCTTGGTCAATGATGTACTCAACCTACATCATGGGTATGTAGCTGCCTACTTGGATGACATTGCGGTGTACAGACTAGATTTTAAGACACATCTAGACCAACTCCTGGCCATGCTAACCAGTCTGAGGAAAGCAGGACTAATAACTAGCTCTCAAGAAGTACTTGCTGGGAGGGCAAGAAGTTCAGTATCTTGGCTACACTCTGGAAAAGGGCAAGGTCTATCTACAGACCAGGAAGACTGAGGTGATCACCCGGGTACTGATCCTACAAACCAAAGTGAAAGTGAGAGTATTCCTAAGCCTTACAGGATACTACAGAAGGTTTATCCTCAATTATGAGGAAAAGGTGGAGCTTCTCACAAGGATATTGTTGAAGAAAGCACTAGAGAAGGTCCAGTGGTCAACTGAAGCAGAGAAGACCTTTAGGGCTTTGAAAGAGGCGATATGCTCTGAATCGGTCTTGATAAGCCCAGATTTCACCAAACCCTTCACAGTGCAGATCGATGCCTCAGAAGTAGGCTTGGGAGCCATCCTACTTCAAGAGAAGGATGGTCAAGGACATCCTGTGGCATATATTAGCTGAGAGTTGATGCCAAGAGAAATGCGTTACTCAACAGTTGAGAAAGAGACCATGGCAGTCAAGTGGGTCTTAGAGGCCTTATGCTATTACCTGATGGGATGGCAGTTCACAGTTGTAATGGACTACCAAACACTCATATATGTATGAATAGAAACAAGGAGTCCAATGCAAGTGTGATAAGATGGTTCCTGGCCCTACAACCCTTCAACTATAAAATACAACACAGGACATGCAGGGAGAACACCAATACAGATTTCCTATCGAGAGAGGTGTCCCTAGTACAGGCAGGCATTCATCCTGCAAGGCTGAGATGAGGGATAGGGTATGTGAGGGAGTCTATAGGAAACTCCCTCAGACCACTTTAAGGGATTGGGCATAGCTATCTCTCACGGTCTTCCATAAGATCCAGACCCACAAGGAATTGTGGGTGAATGGAGGATTCCCTCACCAGGGTACAAGAACTCAGAGCCTAGAAGGGTTAGAGAGTCCCTGGCAAGCTGGCAGGGACCCATCCTATGCTAAGACCTACTACATTTAAAGACTTGAGTTACCTGAAGTTTAAGAGCTGCTACTTTAAATATTGTGAGTTACCTGAAGTTAAGCTGAGCTGACTGTTGTTTGTTTTTGGTTTGTTCACTGTCAATAAATTGCACAAAAGGGAAACAGCCAGAGTCTGTTTCCTTATTCTTCCTGGCTTTTTCTAAACCACTATCACCCAAGTTACCACAGAGTCATATTAGAAAAAAGCTTGAGAACCCTCTATTCTAAAGTTTAGGATGCAATATTAAAGTAAAAAAATAATCCCAGAGATTTACATTACATTCGGTTTCAACAAAAATGCATAGGATCACAAAGCCAGTCTTTTTATTTTTGCTATTGCCCTGTCATATTTAAGGGCATTGAGAGACAAGAGACCTTGCCAGGGCTAAACTGTAAACTTGCAGCGGAATTATGATCCTAAGCGTTGTACTTTTCAACATCACTTTGTTGCCAGTATAAATAATACAGATGACTATATGGAAGAAAATCTGAACTGCGGCACCAGCTTGGAAAGGGGGAAAAAGAGCTAGATGCTTCTACGGAAAGAGGCTTTTGTTTCCTGTACAGAAAGAACTCAGTGACCTTATACAACCTCCTGCTGCATTCCCCTGAGACCAAGTTAAGGGACTCCGAGCAGGAGAAGGGCCGTGGGAGCCCCCTGCTGGTTGACATCACTCAGTAACTTAGATAACACTGCTGCTTTTTGGAAAAGCTTTTTATTTTTTTATTTTAAATACATTTGTTTCGGGTGTGGTAACTTTATTCTGCTCATCCACCTGGATGAAAGGTAGGTCACTTTTGCTATTTATCACAGTGAGAGTTTTTGTGTGCAGCATTAATCCATCCTTTAAATGACGCACTCATCTTGCTTAAAAAAAATAAAATGGAAATAAAATGTGCCCTCTCCTTGCATTTGTCATTTCATTAGGTTCCTTGAAGGACTCACAGTAAAAGATTTGGTTCTATTAATCACTTCCTCCCCGCCCCCCCAACCTTTTTAAGTAATTAGAGACTTTCTATGTTTGCTGCTTCCTTGATAGAAGACAATTTGATAATCCTGGGTGAACCAGCCGAGGCTCAGACTTGCTAATCTTTAAGGCTTGGCATTTCTGTGCGCAGACGTGAGGCCCCCCAGAAGAACAGAAAGCTGCTTTCTTTGGAGAACAGCACAGTTGGAAGCCTGCCATGAATAGAAAAGCCTGTAATAGAGAAATTCTTCAGAATGCAATGGTACGGGGTGGCGCTGTGGAATTGTGTTCTCATAGCACCAGACCTAGCGTCTGAAAGATCTGATGCTTAAAGAGAAGTGGAAATGAGTGCTCTGACTCCTTATATGGGAAATGTTATTGCAGGGGCCTCAGTGTCAAGTTGTCTACTACAAGCAAGCATTTTGCTGAGAACACAAGGCATTTGATGAAATTTGAGAAAACTCTCACAGTAGTTAATGGGATTTGAAATAAATCTCACAATCTAAATCTCCTGGATCTTCCAGGAGACTCCTACCTCCCCAATCCATCATCACACATAGGATCTGGGGAATTCTACTCTTCTTAATGGTAGTGAAGCAGAGGGGCTGACCAACAAACAGCATGTGCTGCAGATACGGTGTGAAAGAGCATGAGCTCCTGCTCTCTTCATCATGGTCGACGCCCCCCCCCCCCATGCAACATTTCCTCCCGTCACTGACTTGAAGCACATGCCAACAGGAACATAGGCAGGGACAGTGTGGGGACAGCACAAAAATGCACGGTCTCAAAGTCCCCAAACTCTTCCCTGTTTGCTGTTTGCATGCACTGCCCCTCTTTACTGCAGCTCAGTTCTCAGAGCTCTGTAGGATCCTAGTTATTTATTTATTTGACTTGACTTGCTGGATGTGTTAGCTAAGTGAGAGAATGGTGGGGACTGAAGATGGGGTGGGGGGAGGGTTGCTGAGGGCAGGGGATGGATGTTGCCTTAAGGGAGACATGGAGTGCTGGGGGGTAAAAGAATTGCTAGGTACTGAAAAGATTTGGGGCTTGGGCCCAGAGACAGGTTCAGCCCTTTTCCATGTGAAGTGACACTCTGGTAGCAGATTCCTCCAAAAATGTGGGCTCGCTTAACTAACTCTGCCTTCGGCAATCCAACAGCACCTTACAATAATCATTTGCATAGCCAGCTGAGCAGCAGTGTCCTGTTAGTAGGGATGTGCAGAGGGACGCCATATGTTGCATTCAGGATTCGGATCCATCGGGAGGTGGATATGTTGCATTCGGCCGTATGGCACCCCAATCCGTTAATACATCCATTTCGATTCGTTCCCCCACTAAAATTAAATTAACTACCCCCCCACCCTCCTGACCCCTCCAACCAAAACTCCCTGGTGGTCCAGCGGGGGGTCCGGGAGCCATCCCCTGCACTCACACCCTCAGTGCTGGTTTCAAAATGGCGCCGATAGCCTTTGACCTACTATGTCACAGGGGCTACCGGTGCCATTGGTCAGCCCCTGTCACATGGCCATCGGTGCCAACATGTGCTCCTACCATGTGACAGGGGCTGACCAATGGCACTGGTAGCCCCTGGGACATAGTGAGGGCAAAGGCGATCGGCGCCATTTTGAGTACTGGCATCCGACGGCCGGAGTGCAGGAGGTCACTCCCGGACCCCCGCTGGACTTTTGGCAAGTCTTCTGGGGGTCAGGAGGGTCCCCCAAGTCTTGCCAAAAGTCCCTGGTGATCCAGCGGGGGTCCGGGAGCTACTTCCTGCACTCGGACCGTCAGCTGCCAGTAATCAAAATGGCGCCAATAGCCTTTGCCCATACTATGTCACAGGGGCTACCAGTGCCATTGGTCAGCCCCTGTCACATGGTAGGAGCACAAGATGGTGCCGATGGCCATGTGACGGGGCTGACCAATGGCATCGGTAGCCCCTGTGACATAGTAGGTCAAAGGCTATCGGCGCCATTTTGAAACCAGTACCGAGGGTGTGAGTACAGGGGATAGCTCCTGGACCCCCCGCTGGACCACCAGGGAGTTTTGGTAAGTCTTGGGGGGGGGGGGCAGGAGGGTTTGTTTAAATTGGTTTCTTTAGGCAGCCAAATAATTTGGCGAAGATTCGTGTATTTGTGGGGAATCGCGATACGTTTCACTTTCCCAAGAATACAACGAATATGGTCACATCCGTTGTGGACTGCCAATACGTAGGGACCAAATGCACACCCCTACCTGTTAGTGAGCCACCCAAATGAAGCAAGTTCCCCCTGAGTCTCCCACCCCTAGGTCCAGCCTTGCCCATAGGTCTTCCCCTGAGAATATTATGTTCAACAATCATGTCACTTCCAACATCCCAGCCACCCCAATCCACCCCTCAGCCAACCAGCAATTCCTCCCCCACCGTTAGCCAACTAGCTACCTTCCCAGCCCTCTAGTCTCCCCAAGAAAGCAAGGTAATCAGCCTCCAGCCACTCTTCATGCCCACCCACATACATATTCACACTTTGCTCTGATGTGTGATGGCTGCTGCTGCTGCCACCTTCAGTACAACTAATCCGTTCAAGCGACATTGAGGTGCACAGTGCCCAAGCTCTTTTGCTTCTCACAGTCTTGCAATCTCAGTTTGCAGTTTGGGAGTCCTGGCACAGCACAGGTCAAACTCACTGACATTCGTGCAATGCCAGAAGGTACCAGCTGTTCCAGGAGTGGTGCCAGCAGTGGGGATCAGAGGGAGAGATTACGAGGGGCTGAAAAAGGAAGATGCATTTAGGGAATGAAAGGAAAATGGAGATGAGTGAGAGGGAGGGATGAGGGCTAAGAGAAAGGGTGGGGGGGGGGAAGGAAGGAAAAAGAACGGAAAAGAGAAGATGGAGCAACGGGGTGGCTGGGGAAACTAAGAAAGGGAGTAGACAAGGGGTAACCAAAAGGCAGAACTATAGTAAGATGGTGAAATGGAGGGAAGGTTGGGGAAATGGAGGATGGAGTAGGACGGTGGTGATAGGCTAAGAGTAAGAGGCAGGGTGTTTTTGAGAGCTAGTTAGGTGAAGAAAAGGAAGGGTCACAGAGAACAGTAGAGTAAGATATGGAGTATGGGGAGAAAGGAAAGAAAGAATGACAGGCAAAGGAAGGGGTAGGCGAAGGAGTGATGGATGGGTGAAGAGAGAGATTGAGAGAGGATGAATGTACATCATATTGAGTTACATTTGGTTAAGAAATTGCAATAAATCAAATGAATAAATAATATTAATAAATAATGAATGGATGTGAGATGAAGAAGAGAGAAGAAAAATGGGGAGCACTGAAGATGCCGTGTTGAAGGGCAGAAAGTGGAAGAGAAGAGTAAAATTTGTGGAGATAAATGTTGGAAGAAATAGACTAAAAGGAAGAAAGTGATAGGGAAAGGAGGAAAGAGACACAAGCAAAATGAAAATGAAAGAAAACCAGTGAAAACAGATGAGGAAAACCAAATAAATGATTTACTTATTTTAAAATATACAGAATAGATCTCACCTATCCAGCAGTCTAGGTGGGTTTCAAACTGTATTCATAAAAATTGGCATACATTGTAAAACCTGTAATGAAAAATACAAAGAAACCAGATGATGAAGATGAAAAAATTTATTTTTAGCATGGCTTTTTAGATTATGTGACACTTAGAAGACTTAAATTAAGAACATAACAACATAAGAAATTGCCATGCTGGGTCAGACCAAGGGTCCATCAAGCCCAGCATCCTGTTTCCAACAGAGGCCAAAACCAGGCCACAAGAACCTGGCAATTACCCAAACACTAAGAAGATCCCATGCTACTGATGCAATTAATAGCAGTGGCTATTCCCTAAGTAAAATTGATTAATAGCCATTAATGGACTTCTCCTCCAAAAACGTATCCAAACCTTTTTTGAACCCAGCTACACTAACTGCACTAACCACATCCTCTGGCAACAAATTCCAGAGCTTTATTGTGTGTTGAGTGAAAAAGAATTTTCTCCGATTAGTCTTAAATGTGCTACTTGCTAACTTCATGGAATGCCCCCTAGTCCTTCTATTATTCGAAAGTGAAAATAACCGAGTCACATCTACTCGTTCAAGACCTCTCATGATCTTAAAGACCTCTATCATATCCCCACCTCAGCCGTCTCTTCTCATTTATACATTGTCTGTAAAATGTTTATAGATGTTGTAGTATGTTGTAGAACTTCATTGCTCTACAACTTAAAGTTTTTATCGGGGGTAGGGCAGGACAAGGGAGAGTTCCTACCTATGAAGCATTCCCAGAATCCAACATGGTAAACTCATCCTGTCTCAGTCACATGGACTTTGCATCAGAATAATTAGTCAATTTTGGTTTATTTCAAAGAGAGATTTTGGAACAAGGATTACACTCTGAACACCTATAGCAAGTGATCTCAACCTTATATCTCAAAGGCCACAAATAGGTTGAGTTTCAGAATAACAAAATTATGCAGATTGGGTGGGCTCCAGAAATCAAACATGTGAAGACATAAGTGGGTATCCTGAGAACCAGACTTGTTTGCCAGCATCAAGCACTGGATTTCAGGAACCCTGACCTGCAGAAACCTACCGTAAAAAGGAATAGACAAGATGAGCTGTGCTATGATAGAGGAAAAGAAAATCTCTGTATGCAATCTTCTGAAACTATATAATATATGACCTCTTAAATTACAACTTGCAGAAGCATAAAATGCTTTCAGGATAGACCCCACAAAATATAAATGGAGCCAACCAGGTGGCTTAGTGTAGAGGGACCTGGATTTTATCTCTGCTACACGTCCTCCATTTCCTAACTTGGCTAGGACTGGGGAAGCTGCAAAGGCAGCACTGCCAGAACCTGAGGGAAGGATTCATAGTCCTTGGGCTTTTTTTTGTATGGTAGTGCAAGCCTTAAGAACATAAGAACATGCCATAGTGGGTCAGACCAAGGGTCCATCAAGCCCAGCATCCTGTTTCCAACAGTGGCCAATCCAGGCCATAAGAACCTGGCAAGTACCCAAAAACTTAGTCTATTTCATGTTACCATTGCTAGTAATAGCAGTGGCTATTTTCTAAGTCAACTTAATTAATAGCAGGTAATGGACTTCTCCTCCAAGAACTTATCCAATCCTTTTTTAAACACAGCTATACTAACTGAACTAACCACATCCTCTGGAAACAAATTCCAGAGTTTAATTGTGCATTGAGTGAAAAAGAACTTTCTCCGATTAGTTTTAAATGTGCCACATACTAACTTCATGGAGTGCCTCCTAGTCTTTCTATTATCTGAAAGACTAAATAACCGATTCATATCTACCCATTCTAGACCTCTCATGATTTTTAAATACCTCTATCATATCCCCCCTCAGCCGTCTCTTCTCCAAGGTGAAAAGTCCTAACCTCTTTAGTCTTTTCTCATAGGGGAGCTGTTCCATTCCCCTTATCATTTTGGTTGCCCTTTTCTGTACCTTCTCCATCGCAATTATATCTTTTTTGAGATGCGGCGACCAGAATTGTACACAGTATTCAAGGTAGGGTCTCACCATGGAGCGATACAGAGGCATTATGACATTTTCCATTATATTCACCATTCCCTTCCTAATAATTCCCAATATTCTGTTTGCTTTTTTGACTGCCGTAGCACACTTAACCGACAATTTCAATGTGTTATCCACTAGGGATGTGGATCGGGCTTCGGACAATTGAAAATATCGTTGATATTTTCAAAATCATCAGAAATCGGGGGCTCCCCCAAAACGATAGGAAATCCCCACGATATTGATCATGGGGGTTCCCTTATCATTTTGGGGGAGGGCAGGAAAAACTGCACATAAAAATAACCCCTAAACCCACCCCGACCCTTTAAAACTAACCCCTTAGCATCCCCCACCCTCCTGACACCCCCAAAAACATTTTATAGGTACCTGGTGGTTCAGTGGGGGTCCCGGGAGTGATCTCCCGCTCTGGGCCGTCGGCTGCCACTAATCAAAATGGCACCGATGGCCCTTTGCCCTTACCATGAGACAGGGTATCCGTGCCTTTGGCCAGCCCCTGTCACATGGTAGGAGCACTGGATGGCCGGCGCCATCTTGTGCTCCTACCATGTGACAGGGGCTGACCAATGGCACCGGTAGCCCCTGTGACATAGTAAGGGCAAAGAGCCGTCGGTGCCATTTTGATTAGTGGCAGCCGACGGCCCGGGAGCGGGAGGACGGCCCAGAGTGGGAGATCATTCCCGGGACCCCCACTGAACCACCAGGTACCTATAAAATGTTTTTGAGGGCGTTGGGAGGGTGGGGGATGCTAAGGGGTTAGTTTTAAAGGGTCGGGGTGGGTTTAGGGGTTATTTTTATGTGCAGTTTTTCCTGCCCTCCCCCAAAACGATAAGGGATCGTTTTGGGGGAGGGCAGGCAGCCGATGGCCCGAGTGCAGGAGATCACTCCCGGACCTCCGCTGGACCACCAGGGGCATTTGGCAAGCCTTGGGGGACCATCCTGACCCCCACAAGACTTGCCAAAAGTCCAGTGGGGGTCTGGGAGTAATCTCCTGCACTCGGACCCTCAGCTGCCAGTATTCAAAATGGCGCCGATAGCCTTTGCCCTTACTATGTCACAGGGGCTACCGGTGCCATTGGTCAGCCCCTGTCACATGGTAGGAGCATAAGATGGTGCCGGCCATCCAGTGCTCCTACCATGTGACAGGGTCCAGGAGGACGGCCCAGAGCGGGAGATCGCTCCCGGGACCACCAGGTACCTGTAAAAAGATTTTTTGGGGGGTCGGGAGGGTGGGGGAAGCTAAGGGGTTAGTTTTAAGGGGTCGGGGTGAGTTTTTTGTTTATCGGCTCAGGCGCAGCCGATAAACAAAACCGCGATCGGGCCCGATGCAAAAAAACCGACATGTGAATCGGAATCCGAACCGATTCCGGTTCCGATTCACATCTCTATTATCCACTATGACGCCTAGATCTCTTTCTTGAGTGGTAGCACTTAATATGGAGCCTAACATTGTGTAACTATAACATGGGTTATTTTTCCCTATATGCATCACTTTTCACTTATCCACATTAAATTTCATCTGCCATTTCGATGCAGAAATTTCCAGCCTCACAAGGTCTTCCTGCAATTTATCACAATCTGCTTGTGATTTAACTACCCTGAACAATTTTGTATCATCTGCAAATTTGATTACCTCACTCGTCGTATTTCTTTCCATATCATTTATAAATATATTGAAAAGTAAGGTTCCCAATACAGATCCCTGAGGAACTCCACTGCCCACTCCCTTCCACTGAGAAAATTTTCCATTTAATCCTACTCTCTGTTTCCTGACTTTTAGCCAGTTTGTAATCCACGAAAGGACATTGGCACCTATACCATGACTTTTTACTTTTCCTAGAAGCCTCTCATGAGGAACTTTATCAAACGCCTTCTGAAAATCCAAGTACACTATATCTACCAGTTCACCTTTATCCACATGTTTATTAACTCCTTCAAAAAAGTGAAGCAGAATTCTGAGACAAGACTTGCCTTGGGTAAAGCCATGCTGACTTTGTTCCATTAAACCATGTCTTTCTATATGTTCTGTGATTTTTATGCTTAGAACACTTTCCACTATTTTTCCTGGCACTGAAGTCAGGCTAACCGGTCTGTAGTTTCCCGGATCGCCCCTGGAGCCCTTTTTAAATATTGGGGTTACATTAGCTATCCTCCAGTCTTCAGGTACAATGGGTGATTTTAATGATAGGTTACAAATTTTTACTAATAGGTTTGAAATTTCATTTTTTAGTTCCTTTAGAACCCTGGGGTGTATACCATCAGGTCCAGGTGATTTACTACTCTTCAGTTTATCAATCAGGCCTACCACATCTTCTAGGTTCACCGTGATTTGGTTCAGTCCATCTCAATCATTACCCATGAAAACCTTCTCCGGAATGGGTATCTCCCCAACATACTCTTTAGTAAACACCAAAGCAAAGAAATCATTTAATCTTTTCGCAATGGCCTTATCTTCTCTACGTGCCCCTTTAACCCCTCGATCATCTAACAGTCCAACTGACTCCCTCACAGGCTTTCTGGTTCGGTTATATTTAAAAACATTTTTATTGTGAGTTTTACCTCTCGGCCAACTTCTTTTCAAATTCTCTCTTAGGGCCTCATTTTCTAAACGGATCGCACATGATAAGGAATGTTTCGCACGCGAAATGTCCTTTATCGCGTGCGATACCAAAATGGGGGCAGAGTTGGCCCCGGAAGAGGAGGAGTCGGGGCGTCACCAGGGTCGACTCCGCAAAGACGCCGCGGATGACGAAAAGGTAAGGCCCTTTTTACGTCCGAGTTCACTCCCAATAGCTACACCTTCTATGGTGGCGCTATTGGGTGCGAAACCGGCAGCAATCGCACCGCAATGGTGCGATCACTGCCAGCTAGCGCAGGCCCGCCCCCCGTTTCGGCCCCCCGCCCATCATTCCCTAAAGTATCGCAGGCCTGCGATATTTTAGAAAATGAGGCCCTTAGCCTGTTTTATCAATGTCTTTTTTTTAACATGCCAACGCTTATGCATTATCCTATTTTCTTCTGTTGGATCTTTC
The DNA here is from genome assembly GCF_901001135.1 of Rhinatrema bivittatum. Classification (NCBI taxonomy): domain Eukaryota; kingdom Metazoa; phylum Chordata; class Amphibia; order Gymnophiona; family Rhinatrematidae; genus Rhinatrema; species Rhinatrema bivittatum. The sequence continues at coordinate 77,157,331 of NC_042623.1, forward strand.
TTCCAATTTTTGAATGAAGATCTTTTGGCTAAAATAGCTTTTTTCACCTCCCCTTTTAACCATGCCGGTAATTGTTTTGCCTTCTTTCCACCTTTTTTAATGTGTGGAATACATCTGGACTGTGCTTCTAGGATGGTATTTTTTAACAATGACCACGCCTCTTGCACACGTTTTACCTTTGTAGCTGCTCCTTTCCATTTTTTTCTTACAATTTTTCTTCATTTGAAAGTTTAGCCCGAGAGCCATGGATTTGCTTACTGTCCCCATTCCAGTCATTAAATCAAATTTGATCATATTATGATCACTATTGCCAAGCGGCCCCACCACCGTTACCTCTCTCACCAAATCCTGTCCTCCACTGAGAATTAGATTTAAAACTGCTCCCTCTCTTGTCGGTTCCTGGACCAATTGCTCCGTAAAAATGTCATTTATTCCATCCAGGAACTTTATATCTCTAGCATGTACCGATGATACATTTACCCAGTCAATACTGGGGTAATTGAAGTCTTCCATTATTACCGCACTACCAATTTGATTTTAAGTTATTTTGATTATTGTAGTGTACTGTATGTTGGGCTTCCAAAAAGGTTGATGCGTGTTCTGCATTTGGCACAAAATGCAGCAACCTAAGTATTGACAGGGTTAACTAGGAGAGAACATGTAACCCCAGTACTGAAGAACTTGCTTTGGCTCCCAGATAAATGTGTGTTTTAGGTTGGCGACTATTGTTTTTAGGCTACTGAAGAACCCCTCTCCTTGTGTTTTAAGGGTTATATTGAATTATATACCCCTGCGAGAGGACTGAGGTCAGAGAGTACTCACTTGTTGGCTATTCCCCCAGTTAAAAAATTTAGTGGGACTCAAATGAAGGCATGAGTGATTTCTTCAGCAGCAGTTGCTGAATGAAACACGTTATCAGTTCTGCTTCAGTGGGAACAGGATTTAAAGGTGTTCAGAAAGGCTTTGAAGACGTTGTTTGTTAAGGTATTTGGGTGAGGCAGCTTGACTGGCAAATTTTACAATTTTGTACATGTATATTTTATGTTTTAGGTATATTTGTTTTATGTTAAATAAATAAATAAATTGTCACTGAGTATTTGTAACACCTGCTGACCAGATTCAGGAGCCAAGATTGCAAGGTTCCAGAAGAATCATTAGTACCATAGTCCCTGACTTAGGACTGTCGCTGCAATGACTGGACTAAGGTAAGTAGGGAAGGGGATATAAAATAGGAGGGACAAAAGCCATGGGTAATAGTAAATAAGGCTTATAGTGCCAAATCCTAGCCCCGGTTCTGAATGAGTGTTGCGACCATCACTGCCTGACGTCTCCACCCCGCCCACCTTACCTCTGTGGCGACTCCCTCTTTGCTTGTTGGATGTTTGGCTGCCGCAGCGTCATCTTGCCGCCCTCCTCCGGCATCCCAGGACCGGCAAGACACTGCACTCCGCCATGTTTCCCAGAAGCCTAAGGGCGCGCGCACGGCACGGCCCCGACTCAAGTACCAGCAGTGGAACGAACTTCAGGGGTGTCCCCCTGAGATGACGTCATCCGCACCGGATATTTAAGGTCTCTGAATTCACTAACTAATTGAGTTAGCAAGGAAAGTTTCTTATGCTCCTAGCTACTCTGCCTCCTCAGACTTACCAGGGGTATCCACTCCTCGGGGGCCTCGTTTCTCTTTTGCCTTTCAGGTCGCAGTCTGGAACCGGTACTCGCTCCTCGAGGGCCCACGTTCTCGGACCTGCTTCTGAATACCACTTCTGCCAGGAAGTCATCGCTGCCTACAACACCAGTGAGTTACCATCCTTCTCTCAGAGCTTTCCCTGGAACCAGGTACTCGCTCCTCAAGGGTCTAATCCATTCCAGCTCCTGGGCTGCTTCAAGAGACTATTGTGTGAGTGTTACCATCAAGGTTCTATTTCTGAACTCTGCATACCCTGCCTACTCACTATACTTAGTTTCTCTACAGCTCTGCCATCCTGGGATCGCTGTTCCAGTATCTGAGGGATTAAGCCCAGCCGGGCACTTCCAGCTCACTACTGCCACCTCTGGTGGTTCAATATACTGTTTAATAAAAGAACTAGTGTGTGTCTGTCTCCAAGCTCTGAGCCTGACTGGTGGTCCCTCTCGGGATCTTCCCCCCTGGGGCGTGGTCATCTGCAACTGGCCCAAGGATCCACCCACAACTATCCCAAACATTAACAGATTGCTAACTCCATGGATCAGGCACAACTCAATGCCTTGCAGGCCATACCGGGCCTGGCTCAGCACATTGTGGAGCAGCAAGACGTCTTGGAGAAACCTACTTCAGCGTTTCATCAGCTAAACACACAGAAGGTTCAAGGCACAGCTTCCAGCCATGAAGATCAGTTACAGGAGGTAACTTTAAAGACTGTGGTACCACTGGCGGCTCCAATCCGCTTTTCCGGAGAAATCCAGAAGACCCGGGGCTTTTTAAACCAGTGCTGCATGCATTTTGCCTCACAGCCATCATTGTTTCCTATGGCTCTCTCCAAGACTACCTACATCCTTTCATAACTGGATGGTAGGGCCTTGTCTTGGGCATCTACCTTGTGGGAAAGCAAGGACCCCATTTTGCAGGACATAGAAGAATTTATGGACTTGTTTAAATACGTTTTCGAAGACCCTGCTCAACCTTCTGTAGCCAGATCTGCTTTGGCTTAATAGAAGCAAGGGAACAGATCTTTGGCTGAATTTGCCATAGAGTTCAAAACACTTGCAGCGGAACTCCGCTGGGATCCCAAATGCCTCAAGACTCTGTTTTGTAGAGGCCTGGATACCTGTTTAAAGGACAAGCTGGCTGCTCGCAAAACACCTGACTCGCTGTATGATTTAGTAGCCTTGGCCACTTGGATTGATCACCAGCTCCGGGACAAGGTGAAGGAACTCCGGCCTAAGGTGTTACCTGGGTCGAAACAGGCTGGTGCTGCATCAGCATCTCAGATGGTTCCAAGAATCCTTGCTGCTGATAAAGATGAATCGATGCAACTTGGTCATGGACGTTTGACTTCCAAAGAAAGAAGACTTTGGAAGAAGCGCAGCCTTTGCTTGTACTGTGGTCAGCCCGGCCATGATGTCTTTTCATGCTCCAGTCATCCGGAAAACGGACGGGCCTAAGTCCTGCAGGAGGACTGTTCTTAGGCCATACTGCGCCCTCTCCTCCACTCTCTCTCCCAGTCTCTTTGACCTATGGACCGGTCACGGTTCAGACTCCTGCCCTGGTGGACTCAGGGGCAGGAGGCAACTTCATTCTCAGATGTCTAGTGGAATACTTGAGGATTCCCCTCATCAAGTTGAAAGATCCACTACTGTTATCCTCCATTCATGGAACCCCCTTACCGGGCGACGTGACTTGCCAAACCGTACCAGTTACTCTCCGCACCGGAGCTCTCCATACGGAATCACTCTCCTTCTTTGTACTGGAAAAGGCCATACACCCTATTGTCCTGGGGTTACCCTGGTTTATTTATTTATTTATTTTATTTAAAAGCTTTTCTATACCGTCGTTTAGTAATACACCATCACAATGGTTTACAATTAGGCACGTATATAAGTTTGGTTTGTACATTGTCATTTATCTAGGGGGTGCCAATCAATTTTCTGTTACATGTTTCAAAAATCTATTCTATATGGAAAGTGGATTGGAACTTCCATTTATATGATTCATTTGATAATCATATATGTTTTATTCTGTCTCTCTTAAATTAATACTTAATTATGATAAAAATAGTAAAGAAAGCAATTACGCAATTACAAGTGCACCAACCCCAATTTGACTGGGCATCCTTGGATCTCTCCCGCTGGGGCCCAGAATGTCATGGGAAGTGTCTTCAGGAGATCTCGCCTATCATGTGCATGCCTACGACTCCAGTGATGCCAGGGCTGCCACCCCAATATGCACCCTTCGGGGATGTATTCTCCAAAGAAGCGGCTGATATTCTTCCTCCACCTAGACCCTATGACTGTGCCATAAGACTGAAGCCCAACACTGAGCCACCGAAGGGTAGGGTGTACCCTCTCTCAGCTCTTGAGAATAAAGCAATGTCGGAATACATTGAAGAAAATCTCCAGAAGGGCTTTATCCGACCATCAAAATCGCCGGCCGGTGCAGGCTTTTTCTTTGTGGGGAAGAAGGACGGTACCCTACGTCCATGTATCAATTACCGAGGTCTAAATGAAATCACGACCAAAGACCGTTATCCCTTGTCGTTAATCTCGGAGCTGTTTGACAGGCTGCAAGGGCCAAGATATTTTCAAAGCTTGACCTGAAGGGGGCCTACAACCTCGTTCGCATTCGGAGCGGCGATGAATGGAAAACAGTCTTCAATACACGAGACAGCCACTTTGAGTACCTTGTAATGCCGTTCAGGTTGTGCAATGCACCCGCCATGTTCCAAAATATGATGAACGACATCTTGCGGGATCTGCTGTACAAGAACGTTGTGGTCTACCTGGACGATATACTCATCTTCTCCCAGGATTTGGACACCCACATTACAGACATTAAGCAAGTACTCCACCGTCCCCGCGAACACCGGCTATACACCAAACTCTCTAAGTGTGAATTTCACAAAGACTCTGTGCCTTTTCTAGGCTACATAGTGTCAAAGGAAGGCTTCCAAATGGACCCTCACAAACTTGAAAGTATCAAGAATTGGTCTCAACCTACCATCCTGAAGGCTTTAAGGAGATTCCTGGGGTTCACCAATTACTATTGAAGCTTTATAAAGAATTCTTCTTCTTTAACCGTACCCTTGACTGTGATGACTTGCAAGGGTGCCAACACTTCAAAATGGTCAGCGGAGGTCATTTCCGCATTTGAGAAATTAAAGACTGCCTTCTCCACAGAATCATGCTTGCGGCATCCAGACCCCAACAAGCCCTTCATAGTAGAAGTTGATGCTTCAGATGTGGGGATAGGGGCTATGTTGAGCCAACCTGGAGACTCGAAAGCCTTACATCCCTGTTCATTCTTCTCATGAAGATTCTCTTCAGCCGAGAAAAACTATGGGATCGGCGATAAAGAGCTCTTGGCAAGAAAGCTTGCATTCGAGGAATGGCTGCCTTGGCTCGAAAGCACTCAACATCAAATAACCGTATTCACGGATCATAAAAACCTAGAGTATCTCCACCACACACAAGGTCTGAATTACAGATAGGCCAGATGGTCATTATTCTTTAATCGTTTTGATTTTGTGCTCAAGATTTGCCCTGGAGATCGAAACACCAGAGCAGACGCTCTGTCACATTCTTTCAATTCAGAGGATGTGCCTGATGAGCCACGGCACATAATTGACCCGAAGAAAATCCTCTTGGCATCCACACACTCCTCGAGGGCCTAATCCATTCCAGTTCCTGGGCTGCTTCAAGAGAGTGTTACCATCAAGCTTCTATTTCTGAACTCTGCATACCCTGCCTACTCACTATACTTAGTTTCTCTACATCTCTGCCATCCTGGGATTGCTGTTCCAGTATCTGAGGGACTACAGCTCAGCCGGGCACTTCCAGCTCACTACTGCCACCTCTGGTGGTTCAATATACTGTTTAATAAAATAACGAGTGTGTGCTGTCTCCAAACTCTGAGCCTCACTGGTGGTCCTTCTCGGGATCTTCCCCTGGGGGCGTGGTCATCTGCCACTGACCCAAGGATCCACCTACAGCTATCCAAAACAATAACAATGAGCTGGCAACTCAGATCCTTATATATGTTTATTTATATAAACGCCCACATATACTCGCTGTTACCCATCGAAAATTCAACTGAGAACATTTACCCCCACCAGCCTGTTTCTAAAACTCTCTACCAACTCTGCCCATCCCATTTCCCCAGCCTAATCCCAGCAATCTCCTTCCCTTCTCAGCCTGACCCCAGCATTCTCTTTTTCCCCGTCCCCAGCCCAATACCAGTTCTCTTCCCTCCCTTCTCAGCCCAAACCAGTACTTTCCCCCTCCAAGCCCAACTCCAGCACTCTATTGTTCCCCTTCCCCACTCTTTCCTTCCCCAGCCTGGTATCCCCACCATCACTGCATCTTTCCTCTGGTCCTTGTGGGCTAATGCATCCATCACCGTTGTTTGGTCTGTCCGCAGACTCATGTTGGTTGCTGTCTTCTGGATGCACCAACTTGAGTCACCAATTCCCCTTCCATTGTCTTCCAACCAAATGGGCAAGAGGCCAATGCCTGGGCATCCTTCCAGTCCACACAGGCATGAACATTATCTGGTTCATACATACACATATACATCCCCTAGCACAGTGGTTCTCACCCTTTTTTATGTCGGGACACACCTGACAGATGGTCCTCACATGCATGACACACTGAACACATGACCATCATAGGGCTAAATGTAAAAATACAGTTTGCATCCACAGGAACCTCCCTGACCCACAATTATGGATGCAAATCAGAATTATGACATTCCCCATACAATTCACCTTACAAAAAATATATTCTGGTTCTAGTGTCATCTCAGTAACAGCAACACAAACTCCAACTACCAGGCTCAATAGCCTTACTTATGAAAAGACAGCAGTTTATCACCAATGCATGTCCTCTTAAGAAAACACAACAAATAAGACTGATACAAACACTTATATGCTAGTAAAATATCTCAGCTTAGTAATACACACAGAACCGACCTAACATATTCCCAGAATCTGCAGTAATGCACATAAACTAATCCACACTCAGTTATACCTGTATTATGGAATGTACTCAACCAGTAACAACCCTATCTATGAAAAGGCAACACTACAAATATTAAATCAGGTCCTAAACACCAATACACCTCCTATTAGGAAAACAGAACTAGCCAAGCAGTTATAGATAGCAACACAGAAATAATTGTATAAATATACTAATAAGCAGAATAAATATTTCACAACAACTATGAACAGAATAATATCCAACAATTAAAAACTCATAAAACTTATTTTAAATTCTCCAAACACCAATAAAATATTTTAAAACAGCAGACCCATCACATAATATTCAGTAATTAAAATGGCAGTCAATCAGGAAAAATAAACTTAAAAAGCCACCTTTACTAACCCCCTCCAGCAGCTCTCCTACTCCTCTTCCATGCAGGCCAGTAGCACACACCAGAAGCAGTTGTGGCTGAAGCTCTGTATTTATGGTCCTCTTCTTCCTTAGGGCCCACGACCAGTCTCTCTGTCTCTCACACACACACATACCAGTCACACCCCATGACCAGTTTCTGTCTTTCATACACCAATTATCTCCTGACCAGTCTTTCTCTTACACACACACCAGTCAACTTCCCGAATATTCTCTCTTTCTCATGCACACACACACACAGGCTTCCCTCTCCCATGTTCTATCTTACATATACAGGCTTCTCACTCCCATGCTGTGTCTCACACACACCCAGGTTTCTCACTCTTATGCTAGCTCTCACCACATGCACAGGCGTCTCATTCCCATAATCACTTTCTTTCTCTCTCACACACACATACCACTCACACTCACATACCAGTTTCTGTCTCTCACACACCAATCATCTCTTGACCAGTCTTTCTCTTACACACACACACATACACGCACCAGTCAACTTCCCGAACAGTCTCTCTCTCTCTCTCTCATGTACACACACACACACAGGTTTCTCACTCCTATGCTAGCTCTCTCCACATGCACAGACTTCTCATTCCCATAATCACTTTCTCTCACACATACACACATACACTCCAGTCATCTCCCTGACCAGTCACTTCCATTGTCTCTCCTATATACACACATCACCTCTCTGACCAGTTTCTCTCAATTACACACATGCTCTCTCTCACACACTTACATAGATGATCTCAATCAAATGCTCTCATTTACACACAGGCTCTCAATCACAGTTACACATACACACTCAATCACACGTACATTCTTTCACTTACTGGCTGGCTGGCTCTCTCTCTCTCACTTCCTTCCTGCCCCCCCCCCCCCCAGCAAAAATGGTAGCTGCAGCAACCTCCTCCTCTAGCCCCTGCAGGCTAAGAAAGAAGAATCCCATCAGCCACTGGAGGCTAATTCTGCTGTCTCCTGTGCCGATTCCTGGCTGCTTCTTATTTTGCTCCGGGCCCATGCTACTGCTCGGGGCCAATGCTGCTGCCATTACTTTTTCGTGCAGCATGGCTCTTTCTTCTTCCCGCGCACCCCACTGCACATCCCTTCCTGTTCCAGGCCAGGGGGTAGGTGCGGGAAGAAGAAAAGGCCCAGCTGCAGTTGCCAGCTTCCAATGACACTGCTGCCATTCCCATCCGAGCTTGAACGTGCTGATAGCCCCAGCGGCAATGGCAGCAGTGGAAGATTGTCCCTTTCACTCGGTGAAGGAAGAGGAGGGAAGAGCAGTGGGAGACCAGTAGCACGTGACACACCGGTTGAGAATAGCTGCCCTTGCACATGGGTGTATATGCATACTGTTGGCAGATCAACAGATAGATGTCAGCTCTAAGCATATTGTATATGTAGGGCTGGGTTTCTTTGGTTTCATTTTTGCTGCTAAAATGAAACTTATATAAACCATGCAAAACAAAAAATTCCTAACTTTGTACCCCTTTTGAATGCTTTGAATAATACACAGGAGCTGCATACGGAAATCAAGGTTTGTTTACTGTTGTCTCATGTTTAATTGTTAAGTGGAAGTTGCATTTCTAATTTCTAATTAGAAATTTAGCATCAGGTGTACAAAGCTTGTGAAACAAAATGGACTTATTATGCTCAGTATGGTGTGACTCATTAAAGGGTAGAGAGTAGGAGCTACTGTGTAGTAACTTAAATTGCACTGACGGTGATGTGCAATTTTATACCTTTGTGTTTTTCTTTCTAGAGGCCTGTGAGCTAGTCCTACACACTCCATAGATGAAATGAAATGTGGTCTCATTTTCCCTGAACAAATTCAATGCAGCTCTTAAAGAAATACAAACCATATCAAAGAAAATGGGCTGTTTTCTTGCCTAAAGAGAGTCTTTAAAGTTAACAAGCTTCTGTATATGTGGTCATAGAATAAGTGGGGGACTTACTAACATTTCATTCAGTAATTAACTAAGCAAAAACATATCTGTCCATCCTTGATGTTCATAAAAGCCATACCGTTTCACAAGGTACAGTGACATATGCCAGTTTATTCCTATGGAAAGTTTATTGAAGCGCTTCAGACTGTACAACATCACATCTTGCTAAAGTGTAATTATGGAAAAAAGGCAAATGAGAAGTAGAGAATGATTCTAAAATAACGTGAGGTAAAGAAATGAAAGCGGTAAGTGTAGAGAGAAAAAAAAAAGGTAAAAGGTAATTTTTAGGAGTTTGAGGTAACTTCATCTTTTGCAGTTGATACAGGTATAGGGCTCAGGTAATTAAGGTTTATCCTTTAGGTACAGAATAAGAAACATCCTTAATAAATTGGGTTATTAATCTCTCTAAATGTTTTTCTTTCAATAAGTCACTGGTTGTAGTTCACAGCATACCTTATAAAATTCAGGGGACAAATTTTAGGGGTGGGAAATTTTGTTTCATTTTTTGTTTTGATTTTGGGGGGCTTTTTTCTGTGAATTTAATTTTGTACAATGTTTATTTTGTTTCTTTAGTTTAAAAACACAAAATAAATACTGACCCCCTCAAAAATATGGAAAAAAAAAAAAGAAATGTAGCTTCCCAGGACTTCCTATGCCCCCTACCCATCCCTCCTACTCTGAAAAATGCCAGGGCCAGGATCCTTACCAACACTCATTTACTCAGTCCAAAGGGAATCCGTCCTTGAGACCTAGGCCCCGGCCCAAGCCAGGGCCTTGCATGGGGCTTAGGGTGAGTTTGTGGCAACCTGTCATGGCCTAAGCCTATGCAAGGCCGAGGCTTCAGCCTGGGCTGGGTCATTGCGACTTCAGCCTAGGTCCTATGCTAGGTCCAGGCTTGGAGGGCTGAATCCAACACCTGGGCCTTGGCCTAGGCCAGAAGATGGACCCAGGGCTGATGCCACGGCCCTGCCTGGAGGCCGGATTCTGATGTCGGGGCCTCAGCCCAGAACCAGGCCCAATGCCAGAATTTAACTCACTCTGTTTTTAAAAGAATCCAAAACAAAATAGGAAATTTTGTCTCATTTCCTATTTCGTTTCTCCCAAATGCCCATCCTTTCACTTTGGAAATTATCTTGGGAATGCTACTCAGACACATTTATATCTGCCAATGTATGAAGGGAGTTTTCCTGGTTAAATTTATTTACATTCATTTTAAAATAGAAAAGTATGCATGTAAGTCTAATCCTTTCCCAGACTCCGCCAACTAGAATGCCTGTCCAATAGATGAGAAAAATACATGCGCAAACCTTGAACAAATGTATTTTCCCAACTTAACAGGTAGGTAATTTTAGAAGATGGCATTTACATAAGTAAATTACTGCTATACCCACATACATCTTTTAAAATTACCTTTCCTGTTGGTTAGCACCGATTTTTGAATATTTACAAAACAGCAATATAAAACTTGGAATCAGCTTTTATAAGCAGCCAGGATATATTTTGCAAACAGATATTGAATATTTGGGTTCACTTTATTAAATTGCAGGATAGCCTAAGGGATTAAATATAAAATACTGGAAAAAATATTTTAGTATTATGGTCCCTGGCAGACCATATTTTTAACCTGAGAGACAATGGTTTTCCCTCTCTCTAAAAGCGATCATTCATGTACTTCACAGTGCCATATTACTCTCTACAGAATTAATGCACCCTGAATACCTTTCATGGCATGAGCTCAGGGGGTAATAAAGCATTTTTATGTCTCAAATGGTTGAAAGGGACTCAAAAGAAACAAAATTGCTGAAGAAAAGCAGGCAAACAATGAACTTTCTTTTTAAAACAATTGGACAAAAGTTTTGTGGAAGTGATAGTATTGAACTATGACAGATGGCCCCACGTAAACCAGATATGATGCACATAGCCGCATGTACACCAGACATGATTTACTTGATTGTCTCACTGCCATATCAATGGGTAATGCTGAGATCAGGCATAATATACATCGTGGATATTACTAGTAAACTCAATGCTTCTCATCATGTTTTTCAAAGTGTAACTCAAAATCTCTAAGAAATATTGGGGCTGATGTAATAAAACCCCAGCCAAAACTGACACTATTTTTTGAGCTGAATTTTTATATTGCATGCAGTAAAAATCAGTGATCCTGATCGATGTAATAACATCATGGTATGCAAATTTACCCATGTTAAATATCTCTGCTAGGTAAAAAACACTCTCCAGAACCCAGGCTAAAGGCTTGATGTGCCTCTGTTTCACAGATGTCAAAAGCCCAGTATCCTTTGTCCAGAGATTTCAACAGTGGTGTGGAAATCTCTGGACCAAGGACGCTGGGCAGGTCCACTACGGAAGTTTTTGAGCATAGGATGCAGGGCCTCTGTTTCACGAATATCACAGGTCTAGCATTCACACCAATCAAGTATGAGACCAATGAAGAATGAGGATGTCATTCAAAAAAATAACTTTATTAAAATTGCAAATTAAAATGGGAAATTATTTTTAAAAAACGTCATAAAACAGGCTCATTGAAACATTTTTAAAAAAACAGGAATATTTACAATTTGAACATATTCAAAACAATGCATTCTTCTGCTGGCATTTATCTTCCCAGGGGTTGGCACCAATCTAAGAAGAGAAAAATGTTGAAGTCAGAATCCCACTCCACACCAGCCGTTCAATCCATCCCACCCCCAGCATGCGTGCAAACATGCATCCGAAGTAGTCCGCAATGACGTTGCAATGGAGCTCATTCCCTTTTGCTGTGCTATCTGAGGCAGGTGCGAATATTTCAAGCTCTGGCAGCAGGTCACAATTCACATTTTGATTAATGACATGCTGGAGGGCAATATTCTGCAGCATGCAGCACACCACTACAATAGTCACTATTTTCCCCATTGAATACTGCATTGCAACCCCAGAGTGGTCAAGGCAGTGGAACCTGCTTTTCAAAAATCTTCATGTACTTTCAATAAGTACGCTGTTATTTTCATGTGCCACATTGTAATGGATTTTTGCTTCTATACATGGCACAGACAAGGGTGTGTAACTATCCCTTGTTGACATAAATTTTTAAACATTAAAGAAAAGACCACTGGTCCTAAAAAGAATAACTATGATGAATAAGAAAATGGATTTAAAGAAAAAATCATGAAAAACTGGCATGATCACTGGTGCTGCAAAAGACACCAACAAGGGTATCTTAAAAGAACAAGAAGCCATTCTGTCTATATTGTATGCTGTAATTACTAAATCATACCTACAGATCTAGAACATAAGAACATAAGAAATTGCCATACTGAGTCAGACCAAGGATCCAACAAGCCCAGCATCCTCTTTCCAACAGTGGCCAATCCAGGCTACAAATACCCAAAAACTAAGTATATCCCATGCTACTGATGCTAGTAATATCAGTGGCTGTTTTTTAAGTCAACTTGATTAATAGCATAGAAACATAGAAACATAGAAACATAGAAATGACGGCAGAAGAAGACCAAATGGTCCATCCAGTCTGCCCAGCAAGCTTTCACACTTTTTTTTATACTTTTCTGTTACTCTTATCCCTTTAAATAACTTTTTTGATTCTATTTCCCTTCCACCCCCGCCATCGTAGATAGCAGTGCTGGAGCTGCATCTGAGTGAAGAATCCAGCTAATTGGTTTGGGGTAGTAACCGCTGTAATAAGCCAGCTTCTCCCACGCTTGTTTATCCAGTCTGTGAATTCAGTCTTTGTTGAATATAAATCCTCCTTTCATTCCCCCTGCCGTTGAAGCAGTGGGCTGCGCTGGATATGTATTCTAAGTGAAGTATCAAGCTTGATTTGGGGTAGTAACGCCATAACAAGCAAGCTACACCCATGCTTATTTGTTTTACTTAGACTATGTAATTCAGTCCTTGTTGGTAGATGTCTGAATATAAAACATCTTTTCTTCATTCCCCCTGCCATTGAAGCAGAGAACTATGCTGGATATGCATTGAAAGTGAAGTATCAGGCATATTTGGTTTGGGACAGTAACTGCCGTAACAAGCAAGCTACTCCCCTGCAGGTAATGGACGTCTCCTCCTAGAACTTACCCAAACCTTTTTTAAACCCAGCTACACTAACTGCATTAACCACATTCCCTGGCAACAAATTCCAGAGTTTAAATGTGTGTTGAGTGAAAAAGAATTTTCGCCAATTAGTTTTAAAGGTGCTACATGCTAACTTCATGGAGTGCCCTCTTGTCCTTCTATTATCTGAAAGAGTAAATAACTGATTCACATTTACCTGTTCTAGACCTCTCATGATTTTAAACACCTAAGAACATAAGAAATTGCCATGCTGGGTCAGACCAAGGGTCCATCAAGCCCAGCATCCTGTTTCCAACAGAGGCCAAAACCAGGACACAAGAACCTGGCAATTACCCAAACACTAAGAAGATCCCATGCTACTGATGCAATTAATTGCAGTGGCTATTCCCTAAGTATAATTGATTAATAGCCATTAATGGACTTCTCCTCCAAGAACTTATCCAAACCTTTTTTGAACCCAGCTGCACTAACTGCACTAACCACATCCTCTGGCAACAAATTCCAGAGCTTTATTGTGTGTTGAGTGAAAAAGAATTTTCTCCGAATAGTCTTAAATGTGCTACTTGCTAACTTCATGGAATGCCCCCTAGTCCTTCTATTATTCGAAAGTGTAAATAACCGAGTCACATCTACTCGTTCAAGACCTCTCATGATCTTAAAAACCTCTATCATATCCCCACTCAGCTGATTCTTCTCCAAGCTGAACAGCCCTAACCTCTTCAGCCTTTCCTCATAGGGGAGCTGTTCCATCCCCTTTATCATTTTGGTTGCCCTTCTCTGTACCTTCTCCATCACAACTATATCTTTTTTGAGATGTGGCGACCAGAATTGTACACAGTATTCAAGGTGCGGTCTCACCATGGAGCGATACAGAGGCATTATGACATGTTCCGTTCTATTAACCATTCCCTTCCTAATAATTCTTAACATTCTATTTGCTTTTTTGACTGCTGCAGCACACTGAACTGACGATTTTAAAGTATTATCCACTATGATGCCTAGATCTTTTTCCTGGGTGATAGCTCCTAATATGGAACCTAACATCGTGTAACTACAGCAAGGGTTATTTTTCCCCATATGCAATAGAGATGTGCAATTGTTTATCACGAATTAGGCAATTACAACGAAATTGCCTAATTCGTCGTGGGTCAGGGGCCCCGAAACCCGAAAAGGATTTTCACCGAACTTCGGGGAAAATCAGTTTTTTGGGTTTGTATGGGGAGAGGGGCACATTTTTTTTTCTAAATTAAAAACCACCCCAAACATTAAGATTAACTATAATACAACCTCCCCCCATCCCGATCCCTCCCCTCCTCTCCAGCGGGGTCCCGGGTGCCATTTGTCCCTCCGTGCCCGGTGTGCCAGCGTCGCTCAAAATGGTGCCGATAGCCTCTGAACTACTATGTCACAGGGGCTACCGGCGCCATTGGTCAGCCCCTGTCAAATGGCCATCGGCGCCATCTTGTGCCCCTACCATGTGACAGGGGCTGACCAATGGTGCCAGTAGCCCCTGTGAAATAGTATGGGCAAAGGCTATTGGCCCCATTTTGATTACTGGCAGCCGACAACAAAATTGCTCCCGGACCCCCGCTGGACCCCCAGGGACTTTTGGCAAGTCTTGGGGGGGGTCAGGAGGCCCCCCCAAGCTGGCCATAAGTCCCTGGGGATTTAGCGGGGGTCCGAGAGCGATCTCCTGTCCTCGGACTGTCGGCTGCCAGTAATCAAAATGGTGCCGATAGCCTTTGCCCATACTATGTCACAGGGGCTATCGGCGCCATTGGTCGGTTGCTCCTACCATGTGACAGGGGCTGATCAATGGTGCCGGTAGCCCCTGTGACAGCCAATGGCACGGATACCCTGTCACGTGGTAAGGGCAAAGGGCCATCGGCACCATTTTTATTAGTGGCATACGACGGCCCGAGAGTGGGAGATCGCTCCAGGGTCCACCACTGGACCACCAGGTAATTTAAAACATTTGGGGGGGGGGGGGGGGGGTCGAGAGGGTGGTGGAAGCTAAGGGAGTTGTTTTGAAGTGTTGGGGGTGGGTTTTTTGTTTATCGGCTTGGGAGCAGCCAATAAAAAAAAACCCGATCGGGCCGCATGGAAAAAAATTTACGATGTGAATCGGAACCGGAATCGGAACCGATTCCGATTCACATCTCTAATAAATATACTAAAAAGCACCAGTCCAAGCACAGGTTCCTTAGGCATTCGACTGTCTACCTCTTTCCAGTGAGAAAACAGACCATTTAATCCCATTCCCTGTTTCCTGTCCCATAACCAGTCTGAAATCCACAAAAGCACATTGCTTTGTATCCCATGACCCTTTAACCCTCCTAGAAGCCTTCCATGGGAGACCCTGCCAAGCACCCTCTGTAAATCCAAACACTACATCTACCTGTTTATCCTCAACCACATATCTATCAACCTTTCCCAACAAAATGCAGCAGATCCATGAGGCAATACCTTCCCCTGGTAAATCCATGCTGGCCATGTCCCACTGAACCATGTCTATCTATATGCTCTATGATTCTGCTCTCCAGAAGAGTTTCCATGATCTTTTCTGGCAGTGAAGTTAAGCTTGCTGGTACATAGCTTCCTGGATCACCCTGGAGCTCTGTCTAATTATCAGATCCAAATTGGCTACCTCCAATCCACAGGTACAATGGATAACCTCAATGATAGACTAAACATTACTAATAATAGATCTGAAGTTTCATCCCTTAGCTGCAGCAGTTCAGGGCCTTGCAACGAGGTTCCACAGTCTTCTGTGTTGTTAGTTGTTGCATTGGACTTCTGTTCGCCTCCGCTGACTCTTGACTCCTGGTTTCTGACCCTGCTTCATCTCCTGACCACGTCTCCGGCTTCTGCTCCTGGTTTGGTTTGTTCTCTGACTTCTGGCTTTGACCCGGGTTTGTCCCACGACTCTGTCTTCGGCTTACGTCCCTGGCTTTGGTTTGGATATCGGACTTCTGGCTTCTGACCCAGTTTCTCTCTTGGACTCCGACTTTGGCTTCTTCCAAAATCTCAGGCATCTGGGACTTGCTGGCTCAGAGGATTCTCCTAAGTTCCAGCAGCTCAGGCTCTCATGGGCTCCTCCCAGGGGAGCCACAGGTTTCCAAGGGTGCAGACTCTTCAACTATCTGAGCCCAGCTGTTCTTCATCCATCTCTTTGGCCGCAGTCCAGATCCTTGGTTGCATAGGGTCCCACCTAAGTCCAAGAGGTCCGGGTCCCTACGGGCTCCTCCTGGGGGACCACGGACTTCCAGTGGTGAAGCCTCTTCCGAATCTCTTCAGTGCCACCTCCTGGCTGAGACACTCGCTGTGGGCCTCCACAGCATACCATCCACTGTTTCAGCCAGCCCAAGAGTCCACAACCGTAACAGTTTTCTAGGCCATGGATCCGGCGGATCTTGCTGGCTTTTTCTAGGTTGTTCTCCATAGGTTGCGCAACTGTCGTGCCATAAGTTGAACTGCAGGGGACGGTACCGTCAAAGGCAGTGGCAGAAGAGGCCTCGGAATCTTCCCGTAGACCAACTGGAATGGGGACTGGTTGGTCGCAGAGTGCTTATGGTGGTTATAGGAGAACTCCGCCCAGGGTAAAAAGATGACCCAGTCATCTTGCAGATCTCCGACGAAGCCCGGAGTTCTGTTGGTTCTTTCGGCCTGGCCATTGGCCTAAGGGTGGAAGTCGGTTGTCAGGTCCAGTTGCACCCCAAACTTCCTGCAGAGGGACTTCCGATACTTCACCGTAAACTGGGGACCACAGTCTGAGGTAATGTGTGAAGGAAGTCCATGTAGTCAGAAGATGTGCTGTGTGAAGAGACTAGCCAACTCTGGTGCTGAAGGCAGTTTGGCGAGAGTCACGAAGTGGGCCATCTTCGAGAAACGATCAACTGTGACCCAGATCATGGTCTTCCCATCAAAAACCGGCAAATCCACAATAAAATCTGTGGTCAGGTGAGTCCAGGGCTCCGTGGGAATGGGTAGCAGCTGCAGGAGCCCCCAGGGGTGTCTGTGTAGGGGCTTCTGCTGGGCACAGGTAGGACATGACTGGACATAGAGTCATACATCTCTTTTGACCTGTGGCCACCAATAGAACTCTGTCAGCAGCTCTAGGGTCCTGGCTGTCCCTGGGTGCCCGACGGTCAGGGAATCATGGGCCCATGCTAAGACCTTTCTACGGGAGCGAGATGGCACCACTGTCTTACCCGCGGAAGCCACCTCCAATGTGGCCAGAAAAACTTGGGCTGGGTCCAGAATGTACTGAGGCGGATTGATGGTATCCTCAGTCTCCGCCGTGCAGGAGAGGGCATCCGCCCGGACGTTCTTGGATGCTGGTCAGTACCGGAGGGAAAAATTGAAACGACTGAAAAAGAGTGACCAGCGCACCTGCCATGGGTTAAGATGCTGTGCATGACACATGTATTCCATGTTCTTGTGGTCTGTGTAAACGACGATCTGGTGCTGGGCCTCCTCCAGCCATTGCCACCACTCCTTGAATGCAAGTTTGATGGCCAGTAGTTCTTTATCCCCTATGCCATAGTTCCTCTCGGCAGAGGAGAACTTGCGGGAGTAGTAGGAACATGGCAGAGGTTTACCTCCATTGGACAGCTGGCTTAGAATGGCCCCGACCGCTACGTCGGAGGCGTTGACCTCCATGATAAACTGGTGTTGAGGGTCAGGGTGGTGAAGGCAGGTGTCCTGGAGGAACGCTTCCTTCAATTCTTGGAAGCCTCGTAGGGCCGTTGGTGGCAAGTGCTTGGCGTTGGCGCCTTTTCTGGTAAGGGCCGTCAGTGAGCTACCTTCTGGGAGTAGTGAGGGATAAATTGCCGGTAAAAGTTGGCAAACCCCAGGAACCGTTGGAGTGCCTTCACTCCCAGTGGTTGCAGCCAATCCTTGATTGCCGCAACCTTCTCCGGGTCCATAAGGAAACTGGTGGAAGATACGATGTACCCAAGGAAGGGTAACGACTCCTGCTCGAAGAGACATTTCTCAAACTTAGCGTAAAGTCGGTTGTCTCGTAGTTTCTGTAGGACTCGTCGGACATCTTGGCGGTGCATCTCCAAGTCCTTGGAATATATGAGTACATCATCAAGGTAAACGATTACCGAGGAATGTAACATGTCTCTTAGAACCTCGTTCATGAGGTTTTGAAAAACCGCCGGGGCATTGCAGAGACCGAAGGGCATGACTAGGTATTCATAATGTCCATCCCTTGTGTTGAATGCAGTTTTCCATTCATCGCCTGGACGAATCCTTACTAGGTTGTACGCTCCACGGAGATCCAGTTTTGTGAACACCTTAGCCCCTTGTAGCCTGTCCAGAAGTTCTGGGATCAAAGGCAGTGGGTACTGATCCCGCCAGGTAATGCTGTTCAAGCCACGGTAGTCTATGCAGGGTCAGAGGGACCCATCCTTCTTCACCACGAAGAAGAAGCCTGCTCCAGCTGGGGACTTAGATGGTCGAATGAACCCTCGGTCCAGGTTCTCCCGGATGTATGTAGACATGGCTTATGTCTCGGGAAGGGACAACGAGTAGACCCATCCTCATGGCAGCATGGTACCCAGGAGCAAGTTGATTGCACAGTTGAAAGGGCGGTACTCTGGGATGATCTCAGCTCTCTCCTTGGAAAAGATCGTTGGCGTCTCTCCCGAGCAGGGAGAGTCGTGCTGGAGGCCATGCAGGCCCGAGAAGGCCGTGAAATTGCCCGGGTCGTCCCCGAGATAGATGGAGGGACCGGGGCATGGCCCGGGACCGCAACATCAACGACTTTCTGACACACATGAAAAACTGATATTATATGCATAATTCATTATTAAAAATAAACAGATAATATCCATTTTTTTGCATGCACTAGAAAGTTGGCAAGGTGTGTGTGTACCCATCGAAACAGATCTAAAGAATGCACATCCTTACTGGAAATCGGTAAAGGGGAGGCCAGCATGTGGGAGTTTAGTACTGGCAAAAGTTCTATCGATAAAGTTAATAACAAGGAACACAGAGAGACCACATTTAAGTCTGTAACCCATCAGTGCAGAAGAAATGTGTTCCACTTTTTCAGGTCCCTGTGACCAAACATCAGCAGACATTTCATAGGAGCAAAACTGAAATAAACTAAAAAATGCAATGTAATATTTAATTCATGAATTTCACCAGATTTTTTGGTCTAGCAATTAAGAACTTCATCAAGTCCTAATCCTCATTCCTTCTCTAAGACTTGCTTTTAACTTGATTATAGAACCCTGTACAATTTGTTTAAAAAGTGTATATAAGTAATACTTCAAAAAACTTGTCTATCTTCTTTCAAAGTCAGTAGAAATACCTTAGAAAGGGTCAGATATATTAATTGGCTTTTCACATTTTGTTGCCATGGTTAAAATCATGCTTACTACATACTATATGACAGCTTCCCAATCCTGTCCTGGGGACCCTACAGCCAGTCAGGTTTTCAGGATATCCACAAAGAATATGCATGAGATAAATTTGCATATACTGTATCTCTATAATATGCAAATTCATCTCATACATATTCATTGTGGATATCCTGACAGCCTGACTGGTTGTGGGGTCCGAGGACAGGTTTGAGAATATCTGCTGTATGACGAAAAAGCCAAATATAAGGATTGAATAAATTAAAGACAAAAACAGCAATAAAATAAAGTTTTAACATATTCTAAAATTTGGCCAAAAAAATTCTGCAATTACTGCATACAACAATAAATATTAAAAATATCACAAGTTGGATGCACAAGTTTTATCTGTGGCAAAAATTTGGCACTTGGTAAACATTTGCAAAAATAAATACACAAGTTAAAAAAAAAAATGGACACAGAGCTTTTGCCCTGCTCTTAGATTTGCCTGCTGCTTGCCCAGTCTTGGACAAGCTTCAATCAGTATTTTACATGAGCAAGTTGATGCATGTGGACAAAAAGGGCGATGAAATTCTGCCTTTACAACAGAACCTTCAAGAGAACATAACCAAGAGGTGACAAGAAATGGACATCTCAAGGTCACTGTAGACTTTAAATGAAGCCGAAGCAGTCAGATTTAACACTTTTGAGCACTGTGATACTCAATGATTTATAACTATTCACTGTCTTGCAATGCATACAGTTTATGATAGCAAAAGTGTCCTCCGTTCCAGGCTATCATAAATATTAGATCAAAGAAAATTTTTTTTTTTTTTTTGCTTCCCTGCTGCATTTCAGTACATCAGTCTGGGGGAAAAAGCCATAAGCACTCATGTTCATGTCAGCAACAACAGTGGAATCTTCCTTGCACAGCACTGTAATAATAACACCCATGCTTGAAGAGCTAGATATATATATACAGTGTATATAAATAAAATTCAACATAAATGTCAGAGTATTTGACATGAATCTAGCAATAGTAGCCAATGTGATGTTTAGCCATGAATATGTTTGTCAGTGAAGTCAAGGGAATGTATGTATATATGTAGAAAATTAAATACAAAGTTCTGAGCCTGACCTTGGGTGGGAAAACCTTCAGAGTATATTCAGAGATGTCGGAGGTGACAAGTGTATTACAAAGTAGGATTAAGGCGCTGTAAATAGAAACATTTCTTGGGAGAGTGAATAAGTAAGTGGCCTTTCTGCACAAATCTTCTGCAGAAAAGGAAGAGCTAAAGGCTTTCTGTCATTTCATGGCAAATCAGTTGTTTTAGCAGTGCCTAATAAACAAAGAAGAATAATACAGATAAGAATTATATATGACCCGTCTACAAAGCTAATTGCTTTAGTTTTGTTAAGTTTTGGTTGGAAATGCAATTTCATGAAACGACTGGTTATTTTACTGGTATCACGGTCTATGACAAAACATGCACTGTCTATGATGCACATCACTAAGGGTCAGATGCAATACAAGGTTTCTCCCACTGTGGGGGCAATCTTCAAACTGTCCACTCTGCTGTAAAGTCTGTAGCTACTTTTTACTCACGGATTTTAACAGATATCAAAGAGAATGTACATGCCTGCTTTCCCATTCAAACAGGCAGCAGGTAAAAAACACCCATTGACTTTTGTACCTGCTTTTTGTGGGGGTGTTATGTTTGTTTGTTTACGTTTTGGAAAATAGCATGTATAGACTTGAAAATACAATCTAGGTGCAATATTTTCCAACCCCACTCAAAACATGCCTCTGGGCATACATTTGTAAATGTAACAAACAGGATGCAGGCTGCAGAGCAGGCTGTGTAATTTTCACCTTATTGAGGGAGGGCAATTTTTAGAGAGCAAATTTAAATGACTAAATCACTATTTACCTGCAAAAATGGCTTTGAAAATTACATAAGAACATAAGAACATGCCAATACTGGGTCAGACCAAGGGTCCATCAAGCCCAGCATTCTGTTTCCAACAGTGGCCAATCCAGGTCATAAGAACCTGTCAAGTGCCCAAAAACTAAGTCTATTCCATGTTACCGTTGCTAGTAATAGCAGTGGCAATTTTCTAAGTCAACTCAGTTAACAGCAGGTAATGGACTTCTCCTCCAAGAACTTATCCAATTCTTTTTTAAACACAGCTACACTAACTGCACTAACCACATCCTCTGGCAACAAATTCCAGAGTTTAATTGTGCGTTGAATGAAAAAGAACTTTCTCCGATTAGTTTTAAATGTGCCACACGCTAACTTCATGGAGTGCCCCCTAGTCTTTCTATTATCCGAAAGAGTAAACAATTGATTCACATCTACCCATTCTAGACCTCTCATGATTTTAAACACCTCTATCATATCCCCCCTCAGCCGTCTCTTCTCCAGGCTGAAAAGTCCTAACCTCTTTAGTCTTTCCTCATAGGGGAGCTGTTCCATTCCCCTTATCATTTTGGTAGCCATTCTCTGTAGCTTCTCCATCGCAATTATATCTTTTTTGAGATGCAGCGACCAGAATTGTACACCATATTCAAGGTGCGGTCTCACCATGGAGCGATACAGAGGCATTATGACATTTTCTGTTTTATTCACCATTCCCTTTCTAATAATTTCCAACATTCTGTTTGGTTTTTGACTGCCGCAGCACACTGAACCGACAATTTAAATGTGTTATGCACTATGACGCCTAGATCTCTTTCTTGGGTTGTAGCACCTAATATGGAACCTAACATTGTGTAACTATAGCATGGGTTATTTTTCCCTATATGCATCACTTTTCACTTATCCACATTAAATTTCATCTGCCATTTCGATGCAGAAATTTCCAGCCTCACAAGGTCTTCCTGCAATTTATCACAATCTGCTTGTGATTTAACTATTCTGAACAATTTTGTATCATCTGCAAATTTGATTATCTCACTCATCGTATTTCTTTCCAGTTCATTTATAAATATATTGAAAAGTAAGGGTCCCAATGCAGATCTCTGAGGCACTCCAGTCCATTGCCCTCCCTTCCACTGAGAAAATTATCCATTTAATCTTTCTCTCTGTTTCTTGTCTTTTAGCCAGTTTGTAATCCACGAAAGGACATCACCACCTATTCCATGACTTTTTACTTTTCCTAGAAGCCTCTCATGAGGAACTTTGTCAAACGCCTTCTGAAAATCCAAGAACACTACATCTACCGGTTCACCTTTATCCACATGTTTATTAACTCCTTCAAAAAAGTGAAGCACATTTGTGAGGCAAGACTTGCCTTGGGTGAAGCCATGCTGACTTTGTTCCATTAAACCATGTCTTTCTATATGTTCTGTGATTTTGATGTTTAGAACACTTTCCACTATTTTTCCTGGCACTGAAGTCAGGCTAACCGGTCTGTAGTTTCCCGGATCGCCCCTGGAGCCCTTTTTAAATATTGGGGTTACATTAGCTATCCTCCAGTCTTCAGGTACAATGGGTGATTTTAATGATAGGTTACAAATTTTTACTAATAGGTCTGAAATTTCATTTTTTAGTTCCTTCAGAATTCTGGGGTGTATACATCCGGACCAGGTGATTTACTACTCTTCAGTTTGTCAATCAGGTCTACCACATTTTCTAGGATCACCATGATTTGGTTCAGTCCATCTGAATCATTACCCATGAAAACCTTCTCCGGTACGGGTATCTCCCCAACATCCTCTTCAGTAAACACCTACAGTACCTGAATATATACCGATGTGATATCTCAGATCGAAAGTCGGTATACAAAAATAATAAATAAATAAATAAATTTAATCTTTCCGCGATGACCTTATCTTCTGTAAGTGCCCCTTTATCCCCTCGATCATCTAACGGTCCAACTGACTCCCTTACAGGCTTTCTGCTTTGGATATATTTAAAAATGTTTTTACTGTGAGTTTTTGCCTCTATGGCCAACATCTTTTCAAATTCTCTCTTAGCCTGTCTTATCAATGTCTTACATTTAACTTGCCAACGTTTATGCATTATCCTATTTTCTTCTGCTGGATCCTTCTTCCAATTTTTGAATGAAGATCTTTTGGCTAAAATAGCTTCTTTCACCTCCCTTTTTAACCATGCTGGTAATCATTTTGCCTTCTTTCCACCTTTCTTAATGTGTGGAATACATCTGGACTGTGCTTCTAGGATGGTATTTTTTAACAATGACCACGCCTCTTGCACACTTTTTACTTTTGTAACTGCTCCTTTCAGTTTTTTTCTAACAATTTTTCTCATTTTATCAAAGTTTCCCTTTTGAAAGTTTAGCACGAGAGCTGTGGATTTGCTTACTGTCCCCCTTCCTGTCATTAATTCAAATTTGATCATATTATGATCACTATTGCCAAGTGGCCCCACCACGTTACCTCTCTCATCAAATCCTGTGCTCCACTGAGAATTAGATATAAAATTTCTCCCTCTCTCGTCGGTTCCTGAACCTATTGCTCCATAAAGCTTTCCAGGAACTTAAACTCTCTAGCGTGTCCCGATGATACATTTGCCCAGTCAATATTGGGGTAATTGAAGTCTCCCATTATTACCGCACTACCAATTTGGTTAGCTTCCCTAATTTCTCTTAGCATTTCACTGTCAGTCTCACCATCTTGACCAGGTGGTAGTAGTCACGGCGTGTGACGTCGGCGTTCGCTAATGCACTGCCTTGAGTGCCCAAATTGCATTCATTCACCTTCGCCGGCGGGGGCTGCTGGGAGCCGCTTTGGCTCCCCTGCCCCTGCCGGCGAATGTGAATGAATGCACGCCTGTGTGTGCAATTTGAGAGCTCAAGGCGTGACGTCACGACGTTTGACGTCACGGCGTGTGACATCGGTGTTGGCTAATGCACTGCCTTGAGCGCCCAAATTGCACACACAGGCGTGCATCCATTCACCTTCGCCGGCGGGGGCAGGGGAGCCAAAGCAGCTCCCAGCAGCCCCCGCCGGCGAAGGTGAATGAATGCAATTTGGGCACTCAAGACAGTGCATTAGCGAATGCCGACGTCACACGCCGTGACGCCAAACGTCGTGACGTCACGCCTTGAGAGACCAAATTGCACGCACAGGCGTGCATTCATTCAACTTCGCCGGCGGAGGCTGCTGGAAGCCGCTTTCGCCGCCGACTTCCTCCACTGGATGGATGCATGCACGCCCGCCGACGAAGGTGAGTGAATAATGCATGCCCGCCGGCTCCCGCCGCTTACGGGCGTGCATTCATTCACTTTCGCCCGTATGCTTTCGCCCGCACGCTTTCGCCCACCCGCCCGTACGCTTTTGCCCTCCACTTTCGCCGCTGGCTGCCCCTGGGAGGCAGGGGAGCCGCAGTACGCGCCTCGGGAGGAGGAGAGAGAGAGAGGACTATTCAAAGAAATTCACATGCAGTAAGTTTACTTTTATTATACTTTATTTACTTTTGTTTTAATGACATGTTGATTTTCGCCCTGCGCCCTGCGCCCTGCGCCTTGCTTCGGGAGGGGGGGATTTTGACCTGAGCCTGCCTATTGCTGTCACACCACACTAACGCCAGGGTAAGGGTCCCGGGGGGTGAGGGGGTTGTTTGCCATGAAATTTCATCTCTCTGACCTGACGCTCCACACCAACGCAGGGGTAAGGGTAGGCGGTAAGTTAGCAGGTTAAACGTGTGGCAAAACTACAGGTTAAAAAGGAGATAATCGGGGCACACATTGCTGTATGGGAGGGAATAGCTAATCGGAGCGTTTACATCTCATATACATGCTGCGGGCGGAAAGGGTTACTGGTTGATTTAAAGAAGCGGTAAGGATGAGTTTAAAGGGGTAGTGAATCGCGGGTTGGACTTATGCGGCCAAATTGTGAGTTAGAAGCGGGTTAGAAGCAGGGTAACCGCAGCTGCGCTTTACTGTATCGGCCTGTTAAGAAGTTATCTCTGTATTACTAAGTTTATCCATTGAAACAAAAACACTCCATTCTGACAAGAATACATAAAACAACTGTAGAATGTACAGATGTTGGACAAATAGATCTTTCTGCAATTGGTTCATGTTATACTGTACAACTTCAATCAATGAGAACAGTGCTGAGAGAATGCATTAGCACAGCAATGGATAAAAATATGCAAGTGTATCATCAGATGACAGTGAAACTGCATGGGAGGAAAATGTTGGTTCCTCAGGGAAATATTACTCAAGATGTCAATGATCCTGTAATATTATGATGCAGATGTTCAGACTTGAAAAAGGATGAGTGGAACCAACTAAAGAAGTGCATTTGCTCCCCAAAATCACTCCCTACAATCAACTAGAAGAATATTCTGATATACGCTGAAATTACTATGGTAACCACTTACTTCAGCATGACATCAAACACAGACCTAAACTTCATAGGCATCAAATAGTACATGCTGTTTCTCTTCTTGAATTAATAATATTGATTCAAAGTCAAGACTATTAACCATTTCTGCTCCCCATCTTGATTCACAGCTTTCATCAGCCCTATATCTGTTTTCAGTGAATGAAATGTGTATATGCATATAATTGCACAAGGGGAGAGCGAAGTAAAGGGCACACACATTTAGATAAACAACAGAGTGATGTGCGGCAATTAATTGTACTGGACAACAACACTTTAGAAAACCATAAGTTTTTTATTCTATTTGTGCACACAACAGTTGTGCACAAGTGTTCAATCACAGAGTTCAATCTCAGAGTGAAATACCCCAATTTCCAATCAATATTTCACTCTGAGATTGAACTCTGTGATTGAACTCTTGTGCACAACTGTTGTGTGCACAAACAGAATAAAAAACGTATGGTTCTCTAAAGTGTTGTTGTCCGGTACAATTAATTGCTGCATATCACTCTGTTCTTATGCATATAATTGTACATATTTCTGATAATAAAAACTATCTTTAATGCAGAAGCATTGTATATTATTTTAAGATAGTGTATTTCAGCATGGGAACAGTAGTACTGTGGGAGAAGTATTGATATCCTGAGTTCTATGTAACCATACAAGCCATCATGGGTCTTATTTATTGCTTTTGTATGAAAAGGACAAAGAGATAGTGACTAGCTGATAAATTATTCATAAAAAGGCAGCTGAATAACTTATCCTGGATATTCAGCGGGACAAATCTCCTGCTAAATATACACTTCCTAAAGTTATCCAAGTGCATAGCTGGGTAGTGTTAAACCTAACTGGCGGCTTTATTTCACTATAGCCAGATAGGTTTGTTATTTGTGTAGGTTTACTCAGATAATTTTATCTTAATCAGCTATGTTCAAAATATAGCCGGTGAAGTGACAAAAATCAAAATAATACAAAAATATTCATTGAGGGCCTGCTGGCCCAATCCCCCAGCCTACAACCCCACCAAATGACTGAAACTAAGCCCTAAGCCCCCCACAAGATTTTTTAAAACTTGTGGGCCTATTGGCTAAGGAGCCCTTCCCAATGTAATTTCTGAAAAATATGTCCTTTGGGCCTCTTCCAAATCCCCACCCACCAACATTAACCTGCACTCTTCCAAAACTCCCAGGGTTGCTGGAAGCGTTATACAATCATAGCGCACCTGGCAGTGTCCAGTGTTGTTTTAATAGGAAAGGTGATAGTGTAAACTACCACTGTTCCTGTCAGAATAATCCTCTCACAACCACACTGAGCAATACCTGATACCACTAGGAGTGGTATGATTGTTCTGTACCTCGGAAGCCCTTGGGGTTTTATGGGGGTGCTGATTAGGGCAGGAGGGTTGGGGATTCAAAGGAGGCCATATATTTTCTCAGACATTGTGTGGGTGGTGGGTAGGGGGGGTATTCTTGAGCTGATAGGCCAACAACAATTTACAAATCCTGTGGGGGGCTTTAGGGGGAGGGTAGGGCCTGGATTCCATACCCAACATTAGTTTCAGTCAGTGGTGTAGAGTTTGGGAGACTGGACCGGTAGTCCCACAAGGTACTTGCCAGGTTCTTATGGCCTGGATTGGCCACTGTTGGAAACAGGATGCTGGGCTTGATGGACCCTTGGTCTGACCCAGTATGGCATGTTCTTATGTTCTTAAGGAATCTTTTTTTTTTTTTAATTCTTTTGCTTTTTTGCCATTTGATCCACTTTATTTTGAATAGATCTGGTTAAGGCTAAAGTTATCCGGGCCCACAATGGGCCAGATTTTGTAACCTACACGCGGGCGTAGATTTGTGCGCGCAACCCGGTGTGCACAAATCTACACCTGATTTTATAACATGCGTGCGCAGCCCCGCGCATGTTATAAAATCCGGGTTCAGCACACGCAAGGGGGTGCACATGTACACCTTGCGTGCGCCGAGTCCTAGGGGAGCCCGGATGGCTTTCCCCATTCCTTCCTTCGCTTCGGAGCGACCTCGGAGGGAACTTTCCTTTCACTCCCCCTCACCTTCTCCTCCCTTCCCCTATCTAACCCACCCCCCAGCCCTACCTAAATCCCTACCCTACCTTTATTATTTAAGTTGCACCAGCCTCTGGGCAGGCATAGGTTGCATGTGCCAGCACTCGGCCGGCACGATTCCCCGGCCTAGCAGGCCTTCGGAGGCCTCTGGCCATGCCCCTGTCCCACCCCAGACTGCCCATGCCCCGCCCCTTTTTTCAAGCCCTGGGACATACGCACGTCCCGGGGCTTGCGCGCATTGCCGAGCCTATGCAAAATAGGCTTGGCGCACGCAGGAGCGGGTTTTCAGGGTTACGAGCGTAATATACACATATAACCCTTTGAAAATCCACCCCAATATGTAGCTGGATTACTTTAGATCTGCTTTGAGGACAGATGGGTTTAATCAGCTAAGCTTAGCCAGTTAGCACTCATATTCAGAGCTGTCTGGCTAAGTTTAAGCCTCAATCTTGGAAAACCTATTTTTTTAAATCAAGATAAGTTTTAGCTGGATAATAACTTATCCAATTACAAATTAGCCGGAAAGTGGGGGGACTTATTTAAACCTCCAAGTTTGTCCAGCTAAGTCCCAAACCTAGCCAGAGAAACCATTTTGAATATTGCCCTCAAAGAGTTTTAACAATCAAGTTAAATGTTTGACAATTATATTTGAAAGATAAGAAAAGGGAAGTAATTTTAGTTAGATGCCTTTTCAAACCCTGTCTACTACTACCAACTTACTGATGTCATTGCATAAATTTTACCCTTTCCAAGAGGGAATTATTCCATTCTTCCACTAACTCTTCTACCTAACCCTTTGTTGCACCGGAGGTGGACCCTTGGGCCGAGGTGTTGACGCTATCCATAGGAGGGGTCCTATGGGTCCCCACCATCGGCAGGCAAAGTGGGCTGAAGGATGGAGGCCGACTGGTGCTTCACCAATACCAGCCCTCATTCCCCGTGGGTTGGGCCTTTGGGTATTGGGGCCGGCTGGGCTTAGGTGGGCCTCTGTATGTCTTTGTCGATGGAAGGATCGTGAGGTCAGGCCAGGGGTAGCAACAGTAAGATGGAAAAGTCTGTACTAGACGAGGCAGTGTCCCGGAGACTCGGGTGCCAATAGAACCAAAGTCAGATAGATGGTGCCCGAGCAAGAACAGGCTGAAGCCTGATTAGGCCAAGTCCAGGACATAGACAGAAGGAGCATCGTGAGGCAAGCTGGAATCAGGGCTGGCGACAATCAGGAAGTGGTGGCAAGACAGGCTGAGGTCTGGACAAGGAGAGAGTCAAAAACATAGTCAAGCAATGCAGAGGTCTGGGCTTGGAGAGAGTTAATAGCGTAGTCAGGCAATGCAGAGGTCCAGGCTGGAGAGAGTCAACGACGTGGTCAGGCAAAGCAAAGGTCTGGGCTGGAGAGAGTCAATGACATGGTCAGGCAAAGCAGAGGACATGTCCGAGAAGGCAGTCCAAAGGTAGATAGGAATCAGGAACGCGGGAACAAGGAAACCGGAACAGGAGCCAATGAGGAACAGGAACCAGGAACGTAGAGGGATCACTAGGAAGCAACGAGTACATGACCAGCGTGGAGAGCTGTTGCAAAGGCAATCCCTAGGAGCGGAGCCCGGCCTTTAGAACTGGAGCTCCACTGACGTCATCATCCAGGACAGCGGCCAAGTTTCTGCCGTGGGCCCTTCATAAGGCTGGAGGATGCACGCTCGTGTACCTAGGGAGGGGCACGGTGCTGGACAGTGGCATTTCTCCGTGGGCCACGCAGAGAGGCCCAAAGTGGAGCACAGGGATCAGCAGCTGAGCCAGGGGCACCGGGGGTGGCCCGAGGATGGAGCCGGCGGCCCACCGCCACCAGGGACGATGAACCAGGCACTGGATTAGTCTGAGAGAGAGGTGAGGGGGCCGAGCCACGGGTCTGCCGCGGCCGACACGCGTAACACCCTTGTGTGAACCTATATCTGAATCCCTTAAAACAGAATTTAAAAAGTTCTTCATCAATCTTACTCTGGTTCATCCTGGCCCTAGACTCCATATCTTCCTGGGAAAACTCATCCCATCTTAGAGTAAAATCAATAACTCAATGGTCAGACCACAAGACATATACAACCATAAACAATTATACTTGAAAGTACAATTAAATTACTATCACAATTTAAGTAAACATTAAATCAAGAGGAGATCTTAACAAACAAACAACACGCCATCAATTTAGAATCAAAATTTAAATTATAAGAGTGCAATGGTAAGAACAGGGCTGAGAGATTGAATAAAATACATGGAAGGCTCTTGGTTCTGGTTTAAGTATGGGAACTTCTATGTAGAGATAGCATAGAATGTGTGCAGTGGACACAATTCACTAGGTAAGTTCTCACCATTACCTCTGCACAAGTCACAGGTGAGGCCACATCTTAAGTAATATAAACAGTTCTGGAGGCTGTACCTCTGAAAGGGCACAGGCAAAGTAGAGGCAGTCCAGAGAAGGGCTACCAAAATGGTGCAGAGTCTGCACAAAAAGCCCTATGCAGTGTAGTACAAGGACTAAATAAGCATATCCTAACTGTGAAGAGAGGAGAGATAGATTGGATATGATAAGGTATTTAAATGTCTCATATGGATGCAGTTGAGGACCTTATATTCAAAGTTCCATTATCTGAAAAATTCCATTATCTGCAAAATTTCACCTTTAGCCTATGTTTCTTTATCCAGAAAAAATGTCTATTATCAAAGTTTCATCTTGCCTTGCTTAGCCAGCCATTTGCAGATGCAGATATGACTGACCAACAACTGTCCTATACTTCGCTTTTCAGAAATTCAAGAAGTGGTGATACCAGCAGAAAATTGATCAAAATATGTTTAGGCAAAAAAAATTGTTTCTGGTGGCTACGGGCAAATGTCATGCTAAACCTGATATCCAAGAAATCAAATCAAATGAATCAATAAATAAATAAGAATATGCAAAATTCAGAGAAAAGTGCTGGAAAATCAAGTCCATCAGAGAAAAGGAAAAGGTATGTGCTATTTATTCAGTAGAAAATAGAGATGTCCAAAAATCTTGATCATGAAGCAAGTGTTGCTAAACTCCAGCATCAGTATGGTATTAGTCCAACAACAATATATGGTTTTAAGGCATAGAAGAACAAGATTCTAAAGTTTAATTCTGAGAAGTACTCTGCAAAACATTACATAGTCAGAATTGAAATTTGCACAACATTCTGTATGATAAATTCTACAAACATTGCAGTAAGGGTATGCCGTTTGTCTTGGTCTGTGTTAATGGACAAGGCCAAGATTTTTCATATAGAAATGAAAATTGAAAGTGAATGCAACTATTCTCTATTGGTTGGCGTAATAAGTTTAAGAGTCATCTTGGTATTTGTCACCTGAGAGTTACTGGTAAATAACTGTCTGCAGACTATTTGGTTGCAGAGAAATATGTGGAAGATTTTCCTCAGTCTCTGAAAATAACCTAATTGCTGACCAAATTTACAATGTTGAAATGATTGCTATGGAAATATTTGCCATGTAGCACTTTTGTTTGCAGTGATGAAAAATCCACATGTGGGGTGAAGGAAAGTAAGGAGATGAGGATTGTCTTAATGTGTTGTACTACATCAGGTACATACAAGTGTAAGAATATGAAAATAAGAACAGAAGATGTGCCATGTTAGGTCAGACAAAAGATCAATTGAGCTCGGCATCCTGTCACCAACAGCAGCCAATCCAGGACACTTGGAAATACCCAGCAGATCCCAGAGAGCAGATCTCTTTCTTGTTCTGCACCTTAAGGATAAGTACATCTGGTCACTAGCAAACGGTATGAAGAGGCACACCTGAAGGAGCTAGATGGCCAGAAGAAGGTTTTCTAGTACCAGTAAACCAAGTCTAGCTTGGGAGGAGTCTTGGCATGCATCTATAACATTGGAGCAGGTTCAAGATCAGGATCTCAGGAGAGAAGTGTGGAGCAGGAGTATTGGAGCAGGATTGCTGGAGGAAGACTGCAGAGCTGGATGCAGAACAGAAAAGGTGGAACAGACAGACTACGGAGCTGAATGTAATGCAGGAACAAGTCCAGATGACCAGAGATTCTAGAGGATATATCCCAGTTCTCTGTTCTACCCGCAAAGGTGTGACTCTGTTTTTCTATTTTTTTATTTTTTATTTATCAATTTTACAAATTAAATACAAAGAACACCTTTACAAATGAAACGTTGAAATAAAGTATCAAGGCAATAGTTTACATACATTCATTCATGTATATAACACAATCTTTAAGAATCCAATACCTTCTCATAACTACATTGGAAACATGGGGGGAGGGGAGGAAAATAGAAAAAATAAGGAGTATAAACTCAGTATAACATTAGAATATTGCCAGAGGCACCGGCTTTATATATCATATGATCACTTATAACTGCGGGTCTATTCCCTCCCATTTAAGAACTGTCTCAGCTGTTCTGATAGAGAGAAAATATAGGTATTCCCTGCTGATTTTATGATACATTTACATGGAAAACGTAATAGGAAATTTGCTCCCTTAGCAATTGCTTCAGGTTGCATAGATAGAAAAGCCTTTCTACATTGCTGAGTGGTCCTAGAAAGGTCAGGGTAAACCCTTACCACTCCTCCCATGAAAGAATTATTAAAATTTTTGAAATATGCTTTCATCAACAGACTCATCTCATGTTCGGTATAGAAGGAAATAAAGAGAACTGCACACTCTGTGACTTCCACATTAGAGTTCTCCAAATATTCTGTGAGATTCGCAAAATCTTCCCTTTCTCCCACCATGAGCGTCTGAATAGGACTCTTCCTTGTAGGTAAAAACAAGATCTTTTTCACTGCTGGTATCATTTCCATGGGGATTTTTAGGGCCTCATTCTCGTATCTCTTGAAAGTCACCAATGGTGGTTCTCCCATGATTTTGGGAAAATGAATCATTCCTATATTCAAGTGTCTCAAGTAGTTCTCTATGGATTCAAGTCTCCTTATGTTATGGTTAAGCGGTGTTTGGGTGAATTCTTGGGTACTGAGGCAGATGACCACGCCCATGGGGAGGAGCCCCGTGAGGCGCCACAGTACTGGGCTAAACGCAGACGCACAAACACAGAGTTAGTTCTTTTATTAAACAGCTTGAAGTGTACCACCAGAGGTGGCAGTAGTGAGGTAGTCTGGATGTAGCAGTCTCAGGACCCTTGTCAGAGGGGACCCTTCTCACCCCGTTGCTATAGGGGAATTCCGGTGTAGGTTTCCCAGCAAGGAAGTACTATGGATGAGATAGACTGAGAGTTAGATTGCTGTTGGTATGCGATTCCACCAGGTTGAAGAAGTTGGTAGCGGCACCGAGGCAGGGAGAGCAGGCCCTTGAGGATTGAGTACCTGATCCCTATAAGACACCTGAAATAAAGTAGAGGGCCCCCGAGGAGCAGGTACCCAGGTTAGCAATATCCCGAAGGACAGAGAGAGAGCTTCCAGTGGCAGCATGGAAGTGGCAGAGTAGCTTGGACCTGCCAAAACCAATCCTTTGCTAACTCAACAAGCTAGCAACTTAGTACATGCTATATACCCGGATGGCGTAATGTCAGTAGAGGGGAACATCCCCGAGGTTCTCGCCAATGCTGGAATAAAGACATGGGTGGCGTGCGCGTGCTCACCCTAGTAGGCCCTTGGGAGGAGCATGGCGGGAGGCAGCACCATAGCAATTCCGGGGACGCCGGAAAGGTTGGCTTGTAGACGCGTCAGCAGGCATTTTCCCAAGGGAAGCGGGAGGAGTCGTGAACAAAGTGAGGCAAACGGAGTGAAGCCATCTAGCAGCGACGGATGCAACACCTTAAAGACATAGCATGATCTTTCACAAGAATATTATTCATGTCTTGAACTACTTTTATATTTTCTGTCACACTTTGTATGGCGTTTGAATGATCCTGTAGCATTTTAGAATGATCTTTTTTACAGAGTCCATTCTTTTTTCAACTTTTCCCATCAGCCAAGACTGTGCCCCAAAAGACTGGGCCATTCCCGCCATCAGGTCCCAAAGGGAGTCTAAAGTTATCACCGCTGGCTTAACAAACTCCAGGGGAGCCAAGATGTTTTCTCCTACCTCCACCAGACACAGGTTTTCTCCTGATGTCCTGTTAGCAGCCTCTCCAGCACTCATACCTCCATTCTCCGATGTCTCACAACCAGTCATCTGAGGGGGTGGGGTCATCCCAGCTACCGCTTGAAGGGCAAATCCTTCTTCCTGTGTCTGTTCAGTGATGCTTTGGTCCTGGAACACAACTCTGTTGGTTTCATGGAGGGGAGAGCTGCACAGCGGGCCTCGTGGATCAGGTGGGCTTAAGATCACTTCGCCAAGTGAAAACGCAGGTCCTCTCTGCGTTTCACCAGTAGCGCTATCAGCCCTCATTTCAAAGCCAGCAAGCGCATATTCGGTGATAAATCTCTGCCCTGCTGGCCCAGGGGAATCCGAAGGAAAGATTCCCACTTTCCCTTTTCTTTTATGCGGCATTTTCTCTTACGTTCAAAGAAATCACTGTTATCAAGGAAACAGAAATGCAGAGCAGGAACCATTAGCATCCTCTGGCAGGCATCTTGACCCCTCCCCCTGTTTTTCTATTTATATTCTATTACCAATCAGGGCATGTCCTATGCTAAACCATTAGGGCTAGGGATGTGCATTCATAAGAACATAAGAACATAAGAAATTGTCATGCTGGGTCAGACCAAGGGTCCATCAAGCCCAGCATCCTGTTTCCAACAGAGGCTAAACCAGGCCACAAGAACCTGGCAATTGCCCAAACACTATGAAGAGCCCATGCTATTGATGCAATTAATAGCAGTGGCTATTCCCTAAGTAAACTTGATTAATAGCCGTTAATGGACTTCTCCTCCAAGAACTTATCCAAACCTTTTTTGAACCCAGTTACACTAAACTGCACTAATCACATCCTCTGGCAACAAATTCCAGAGCTTTATTGTGCATTGAGTGAAAAAGAATTTTCTCCGATTAGTCTTAAATGTGCAACTTGCTAACTTCATGGAATGCCCCCTAGTCTTTCTATTATGTGAAAGTATAAATAACCGATTTACATCTACTCGTTCAAGACCTCTCATGATCTTAAAGACCTCTATCATATCCCCCCTCAACCATCTCTTCTCCAAGCTGAACAGTCCTAACCTCTTCAGCCTTTCCTCATAGGGGAGCTGTTCCATCCCTTTTATCATTTTGGTTGCCCTTCTCTGTACCTTCTCCATCACAACTATATCTTTTTTGAGATGCGGTGACCAGAATTGTACACAGTATTCAAGGAGCGGTCTCACCATGGAGCGATATAGAGGCATTATGACATTTCCGTTTTATTAACCATTCCCTTCCTAATGATTCCTAACATTCTATTAGCTTTTTTGACTGCTACAGCACAGTGAGCTGACGATTTTAAAGTATTATCCACTATGATGCCTAGATCTTTTTCCTGGGTGGTAGCTCCTAATATGGACCCTACATCATGTAACTACAACAAGGGTTATTTTTCCCTACATGCAATACCTTGCACTTGTCCACATTAAATTTCATCTGCCATTTGGATGCCCAATCTTCCAGTCTTGCAAGGTCCTCCTGTAATGTATCACAGTCTGCTTGTGATTTAAGTACTCTGAATAATTTTGTATCATTCGCAAATTTGATAACCTCACTCGTCGTATTCCTTTCCAGATCATTTATATATATTGAAAAGCACCGGTCCAAGTACAGATCTCTGATGCACTCCACTGTTTACCCTTTTCCCACTGAGAAAACTGACCATTTAATCCTACTCTCTGTTTCCTGTCTTTTAAGCAGTTTGTAATGCACGAAAGGACATTGCCTCCTATCCCATGTCTTTTTAGTTTTCTTAGAAGCCTCTCATGAGGGACTTTGTCAATCGCCTTCTGAAAATCCAAATACACTAAATCTACTGCTTCACCTTTATCCACATGTTTATTAACCCCTTCAAAAAAATGAAGCAGATTTGTTTGGCAAGACTTCCCTTGGGTAAATCCATGCTGGCTGTGTTCTATTAAACCATGTCCTTCTATATGCTCTGTGATTTTAATCTTTAGAATAGTTTCCACTATTTTTCCTGGCACTGAAGTCAGGCTTACTGGTCTATAGTTGCCCGGATCACCCCTGGAGTCTTTTTTTAAATATTGGGGTTACATTGGCCACCCTCCAGTCTTCAGGTACAATGAATGATTTTAATGATATGTTACACATTTTAACTAATAGATCATAAATTTCATTTTTGAGTTCCTTCAGTAGCCTAGGATGCATACCATCCGGTCCAGGTGAATTGCTACTCTTTAGTTTGTCAATCTGGCCTACTACATCTTCCAGGTTCACAGTGATTTCATTCAGTTTGTCTGACTCATCGCCCCTGAAAACCATCTCCGGAATTGGTATCTCCCCAACATCCTCATTAGTAAACACGGAAGCAAAGAATTCATTTAGTCTTTCTGCAATGGCCTTATCTTCCCTAAGAGCCCCTTTAACCCCTCGGTCATCTAATGGTCCAACTGACTCCCTCACAGGTTTCTTGCTTCGGATATATTTTAAAAAGTTTTTATTATGAGTTTTTGCCTCTATGGCCAACTTCATTTCAAATTCTCTCTTCGCCTGCCTTATCAATGTTTTACACTTAACTTAACAATGCTTATGTTTTATCCTATTTTCTTCAGATGGATTTTTTTTTGGCTAAAATAGCCTCTTTCAGCTCACCTTTTAACCATGACAGTAATCGTTTTCCCTTCCTTCCACCTTTCTTAATGTGTGGAATACATATGGACTTCACATCTAGGATTGTATTTTTAAACAATGTCCATGCCTGTTGAACACTTTTAACCTTTGCAGCTGCACCTTTCAGTTTTTTTTCTATTTTCCTCATGTTATCAAAGTTTCCCTTTTGAAAGTTTAGTGTTAGAGCTGCAGATTTACTTATTGTCCCCCTTCCAGTTATTAGTTTAAATTTGATCATGTTATGATCACTGTTGCCAAGTGGCCCCACCACCATTACCTCACTCACCAAATCCTGTGTTCCACTAAGAATTAAATGTAAAAAAGCTCCCTCTCTTGTTGGTTCCTGAACCAATTGCTCCAAGAATCAGTCATTTATTACATCCAGGAACTTTATTTCTCTAGCAGGTCCTGATGTTACATTTATCCAGTCAATATTGGGGTAATTGAAATCTCCCATTATTATTGCACTGCCTAATTGGTTAGCTTCCCTGAATTCTCTTAGCATTTCATCATCTGTCTGACTATTTTGTCCAGGTAGACGGTAGTATACTCCTATCACTATTCTCTTACCCAACACACATGGGATTTCTACCCATATAGATTCTACTGAGCATTTAGTCTCTTGTATGAGCTTTATCCTGTTGGACTCTATACCCTCCCGGTCATAAAGTGCCACACCCCCACCAAGTTGATCCTCCCTATCATTGCAATATAATTTGTACCCTGATATAGCACTGTCCCATTGGTTATCCTCCTTCCACCAAGTCTCTGTGATGCCAATTATGCCAATCTCATCATTTGCTGCTATACACTCTAACTCTCCCATCTTACTTCTTAGACTTCTGGCATTGGCATACAGACATTTCAAAGTGTGTTTTTTGTTTGTATTAACAACCTGCTTTTTAGTTGATAGGGATAATTTGGAAATCATTAGCTTTGGTGATTTTTTACATATAGGCACATGGAGTATGTTTGCTTTTAATGGAACCTCTCTGTTGGCATGCCCTAACTCTCCTGTTTCATTAGTATCCTTCAAGGATACATTTCTCCGAACCATGCACTTCTGAGTGACTGTCGACTTTCCCTCTTGTTCTAGTTTAAAAGCTGCTCTATCTCCTTTTTGAAAGTTAGTGCCAGGAGCTTGGTTCCACTCTGGTTAAGGTGGAGCCCATCCTTTCAGAAAAGTCTCCCTTTTCCCCAAAAGGTTCCCCAGTTCCTTACAAAGCTGAATCCCTCTTCCTTCATCATCATCTCATCCACGCATTGAAACTCTGGAGCTCTGCCTGCCTCTGGGGACCTGCACGTGGAACAGGAAGCATTTCAGAGAATGCCACCCTGGAGGTTCTGGATTTCAGCTTCTTACCTAAAATCTAAATTTGGCTTCCAGAACCTCTCTCCCACATATTCCTATGTCATTGGTGCCCACATGTACCACGACAGCCGGGTTCTCCCCAGCACTATCTATAATACTATCTAGGTGACGCATGAGCCACCTTCGCACCAGGCAGGCAAGTTACCAGGCGGTCTTCACGACCACCACCTTTTTGAAGTAGATAACGTCACTGACTCGCACTCCCAAAATGACAATCCAAGCCTACCCTCCGTGAGCCTGCCTTCAGTGAGCCAAGAATAGATCTTGCCGCACTGCTGGAGCAGGTAGGATGACCCAACCGTGGCGAATCGCAGCAGGGTTTTTCCAACAGGGTGGTCAGTCATCAAAGCAATAATTTCTCCTTGTTACTAATTTAGAGGCTGCCTGTTTTTTGCCTTGGTTCAGGACTATGGAACATTACACCATTTCCTCTATGGTGGGTTGCCATATTGGATGAATGGCTGGGAACTACTTGCTTTCCATCTGACTGCTAGAAGGAGCCATGGAATCAGCTTGTAAAAAAAATCTTCCCTTTTTCAACCCCTTTCCTCTGGGTTTTACTTTGACTGGCAGAAGGGGTCTGATGTTAGTACTGCCACCCTCTCCTATTGCCAGTGCTAGTGGGTGCTGCTTCTCCAGGGAATGCTGCATACCATTTTTTGTCAGATGCTCCACTTTCTTTCCTTGATTGATATCATTACTGCAGTGAATACACTGAGTAAAACATGGCTATTCTCTCACTTTAAAGTGCATCCAGATGAGGGATGTCTTTTGGGATTTCTTCTCCCTATCCTTGGGAGCTGATACTGGCACTGGAGTTGAGGTCAAGGGTGGACCCTGAGAAAAAATGCCAAGAATATTACCCACATTTTCTACCTGTACTGCATGCTTTTCTGGGAGTTGCTATCATCACTATCATTACCTGTCTCCCCAATCACTGAAGTGGAGGCTAAAACATTACTGACTAATACTCCCAAATTTTTTTCAGCTACTAGCAACTCAAATTATAACTCAGGGAATCCCAAACAAGATTCTTCCTCAAAATAAGTTGTTGAAAATACTACCTCCATTGCCTGATAAGCAGTAACTAATGAAGAGTATCTAGTTTTAGATGTTTCACTTCGTTTGTCCTAGTCTGTGCCCCTGCTGTGCTATTGTCTTCCTTGGATGTCTGCCCTGCCTTTATCCTCTGCTCCAGAATAAGAGGGAGAAGAACAGTTAGTAGTGGCATATGCTCTCCAAATTTCAGTTTCTTTGGTCTTGGGCTTTTCCAGTCCTGCCACTCTGAGGCCAAAAAGTTCTCTCTTTAATTTTGAACAGTACTGAATTTTTTATCACTGTTACTTGGGATGTGAATCATTTTTATGATGGATGAAAATATTGTACGATATTTTCTCATCCATCAGGAATCTGGGGGTCCCCAAAAGCGATAGGAAAACCCCACGAAATTTTCATGGGGTTCTCTTATCATTTTGGGGAGGGGGGGGAAGAAATGGCACACAAAAACAACCCCCAAACCCACCCCAACTCTTTAAATCTCATTATTTAGAATCCCCATCCTCCCGAGCCCCCCCAAACTTTTCTAAAGTACCTGGTCCAGTGGGGTCCCGGGAGCAATCTCCCACTCTTGGGCCGTCGGCTGCCACTAATCAAAATGGTGCCAATGGCCCTTTGCCCTTACCATTTGACAGGGGCTATCGGTGCCATTGGCCGGCCCCTGTCACATGGTAGGAGCAATGGATGGCACACGCCATTTTTAAAGATGGTGCCGGCCATTAATACTTTCCTGGCTGCATTGTACAACGCCAAAAACACCCAAGGAGTTGTCCAAAGAAGATCAAATCTATCAAGTTAAAGAAATATTAAATGTGCGTTGTCGTCTCCAAAGTTGGGAATACCTTATAGCTTGGGAAGGCTCTGGGCCAGAAGAAAACACTTGGGAACCAGCCTCTCACATTCTAGACAAATCACTTGTTCATCAGTTCCATCGAGAACATCCACATCCACATTGGTCCACATCCACATCCACATTGGTCCACATTGGTCCACATCTAAGCCTTTTTTGAAGGGGCTTAAGAGGAGAGGTACTGTTCGAAAACCCAGCCATGATTTGCCATGGTCGGGTCTTCCTACCTGCTCTGGCGGTGTAGCAACATTATTTTTGGCTCCCTGACAGTAGACTCGCAGAGGGTAGGCTGATCGCACGGCTTGGATCGTCGTTTCGGGAGCGTTGGTGCATGCCTCCCTTCAAGATGCACGTGAGTCAGTGACGTCATCGGATATCTTAAAGGGGTGGCAGCTGAAGAAACAGGCTCAAGGCATAGAACTTGCATTGGAGCCTATTTTAAAGAGCAACTGTCAGCAGTTCCTTTGTCCTGGCAACAGTCGTGGGTGAGTGAGGTCTGCCAGGCTGCTCCAGCTTCATTCTTGAGACCTGTCAGCTTGTTCCAGCTTCATCCTGATCCAGCTTCAGTTTGTTCCAGCTTCGTCCTGATCCAGTACTTTTCACGATTCAACTACCTTTCGCAGACGATCACAACTTCCAAAGACCGAATTCCAGAGGAACGTGGACTGGTAGGTACTAATATTTTGTTGGGTTTTCTTGCTTGCACCGACTTCCGCTGACAGTTTCTCAGGGGATCCACCTTTGAGACTAACTTCATAATGTCATGGAGAAAGGGTCCACGATCACAACACAACCCCTGCAGATAGTGCAGAATGTGGGCCTTAAGTGTCTGCTGCATGTATCGGTCCCCAATTACAAAGTACACACCAGGACTATCTTTAGTTGGATGTTCATCACCACTCTATACAATCAGTGCCAAAGTCACATGCAGAAGCCACTGACTAAGGAAAAGAGGAGTAGCATGCATTTCACCAGTGATATCTGGATCAGTATGAATGCTAATCATGGTTACTTCTCCCTGACTGATGGCACACTGGTGGGACCTGGCTGAGGCATGGGCAGGCAGCATCTCTAGCAAGGATAGAGCATCAAAATGCAGATGAGCTTTAATGTATGCCCAGTTGATGTATAGCCCCCATACCGTGTGCAATACACTATCAGCCATAAGAAAAATTCTGAAGGGTTGGCAACTAGAATGGAGAGGAAGGAGTGTTGAAGCAGGTTTCTTTGTTTGGATTTTAAGAAGGACAGGGTGAGACAGCTATGTCCCAGTCCTTTAAGGTAGTCTGTTGAATAGCATGGCTGCTCCCTGGTCTCCTCTCTCTCTTCTCCAGCGGCACCCGGCAGGCCTACGGGCGCTGGTTTTTCCCAGATGTTTGATTCACCCTTGTATAAAAGCCTGGCGGTGGTTGCGGCGGCAGAGCAGCCTACGTGGTCTCTCGTCCCTGTTAATGCCACTGTTAGGGAATCTGGACTTTCGGCCAGGTCGGGATTGTAGGGGTCTTTTTCAACACTGGGCGGCTAATGGGGTAGTATATCTTTTCCATATGTTTGACCCTGAAACTCATGAACTTTTAGATTTCCAAACTATAGCCAGAACTTTTACACTTTCACCCAAACATTTCTTTGGATACCTGCAAGTCCGACACTACATACAAGTGTTCCATTGGACTCCAGAGGAACTGGCGGCGGAAACTCTATTTGCCACAAAACCTTTTGAAACGGCCTGTCGTGCTAACACTATTATTGGCTGGAAGCGATTTGGAGTGGAATACAAGGGTCGGGACCATTTGACTCATTTGGCGTCTCGGTGGTCGGCTATTCTGGACAGTGACGCGACTCCTGACCACCTGAAGCACTGGTTTAAGTTTCTGCACACACAGAATCCGGATTTGGGACTCCGGGAGTTACAATTCTGACTTATCCATCTCGTGTATTACGATGATGTTCGACGCTTCCAAATGGGGCTAACAGACTCTCCACTCTGCATCAAATGTGGCAAGGAGGAAGGTACGTTGCTGCACCGTCTTCTTCAATGTACAACCGTTCGCCCCTTCTGGACTCAAGTATTGCAAGTTATCTCTCAGTGTACCAGTATCCCTACTCTGCATACAGGTCCTATGGTGCTGACACACCCTCTCCGTGGGTCTCTGCCTTGTCCCCTTTCCAAGGCAAAGTTTGGTCGTATGGTGATGCTATTGGCCTGTCGGACCATTTTGTCGATTTGGGAAGAACCGACCACAGCTCCCCTTCTCGCAGCTTGGTACTACCGGATGTCCTCGGAGCTACAAATGGAACGTATGGACTGTCTCTCTGGACATCGCGCACGAGACAAATTGTATGAGGACTGCTGGCAGGGTTTTTTAGGAGCTTATCAACTGAGATGAAGGCAAACTTAAATGTTGCGGGATATTCAAATGTCTGGGCTTAATTCCCTTGGTCTCCGGGGGGGGGGGGGGGGGTGAGAAGTGGAAGTTGGGTGTATGAGTGGGTTTATGAGTGGTGTATGAAAGAGTAATGGTGGGGTGGGATATTTGTGTGTTTAAACAAAGTGAAAATTACATTGGACTGGGCTTGTGAAAGGCTATTCTTCCCATGGTCTGCACTTTGTATTTATGTTAGTTGGTTTATGCTCCGGCTCTGTCTAGTATGAGACATATTGTGTTTTCGTTAACTGCACATCGTGTGGTCTTGTTTGTTTTTCTTTTTCTTTTCTGTTCTGTATAGCTATGCACAGCCTTGACCAATAAAAAATTATTTTGAAAAAAAAAAAAAAAAAGTAGTCTAAGGAAGTTTTCTTTATACTCTCTCACATGCCCTCCCCCTCAGCTCTGCCTTGTCAAGATGAGCACTTGCCTGTACATGGATACCTCTCTGGATGGGTAATCCACATTGGCATTTATCTTTCATGCCCTATGTCATATCCAATAGTTGAAGGGCTGTAAGATCAGGACCTACCTCATCACTCTCGCATTGGACGCCTTATTTCTATTTATCCATAGGAGTGGTTGGTAGTCCATTATGAGTGTGAACTGCCAACCCAGCAGGTAGTAGCACAAGGCCTCTAAGGACCATTTGACTGCCAAGGCCATTTTCTCAACTATTGAGCAAGGCCTTTCTCTTAGCATCAACTTCCAGCCACATGTTATTCTTGACTGTCCTTCTCTTGAACTAGGACAGCTCCCAAGATTACTTCTTTGGCATTGGTCTGCACCATGAAGGGTTTGGTGAGGTCCAGGCTTATAAGGACTGGTTCAGAGCATATCACCTCTTTCAGAGCCCTGAAAGCGTTCTCTGGTTCAGCTGAACACTGAAACATCTCTGGGGCTTTCTTCAACAACATCCATGTGAGAGGCTCTATCTTCTCTGATTAATTGGGGATAAACATTCTGTAGTATCCCGTAAGGCCTAGGAATGCTCTAATTTTTTTTATGTTTGTGGATGTGGCATCTGGGTAATAGCATCCATCTTCCTGGTCTACGGATAGACCTTGACCTACCCCAGGCTCTAGCCAATGTACTGTACGTCTTGCCCTCCCAGCAAGCACATCTTGGGATTAGCCGTTAGTCCTGCTTTCCTCAGACTGGTTAGCATGGCCTGGAGTTGCCTTAGATGTGACTTACAATCTGGGCCGTACACCAGGTTGTCATCCAAGTAGGTGGCTGCGTACCCATGATATTGGCAGAGCAAGCAGTCGACCAAGCATTGAAACATTGTGGGAGTACAAAAGGAAGGACGGTGAACTGGAAAAGTCTACTTGGCATTGAAAACACCATCTTCTCCTTCACATTTGGTGTGAGAGACACCTGCCAATATCCTTAAGAACATAAGAAATGCCATACTGGGTCAGACCAAGTGTTGATCAAGCCCAGTATCCTGTTTCCAACAGTGGCCAATCCAAATCACATGTACCTGACAAGTACCCAAACATTAGATGGATCACAAGCTACTATTTCTTATTAAATAAATAAATAAATAAATAAATAAATAAATTACCGTAATAGCAGTTTATGGATTTAATCTTTAGGAACTTATCCAAATCTTTTTTAAACTCAGTAACACTAACTGCTCAAATCACACCCTATGGCAATGAATTCCAGAGTTTAACTATGCACTGAGTGAAAAAGAATGCTCTTCGATTTGTTTTAAATGAGCTACTTG
Organism: Rhinatrema bivittatum; assembly: GCF_901001135.1. Classification (NCBI taxonomy): domain Eukaryota; kingdom Metazoa; phylum Chordata; class Amphibia; order Gymnophiona; family Rhinatrematidae; genus Rhinatrema; species Rhinatrema bivittatum. The sequence continues at coordinate 77,201,440 of NC_042623.1, forward strand.
CTAAATTCATGGAGTGCCCCCTGGTCCTTCTATTATCTGAGAGAGTAAATAACCAATTTACACTAACTTGTTCAAGTCCTTTCATGATTTTGTAGACTTCTATCATATCCCCCCTCAATAGTTTCTTCTCCAAGCTGAACAGCCATAACCTCTTTAGCCTTTCCTCATCGGGCAGCCATTCCATGCCCCATAATATTTTGGTCGCCCTTCTCTACACTTTCTCCAGTGCAGCTATATCCTTTTTGAGATGCGGTGACCAGAATTGTACACAGTATTCAAGGTGCGGTCTCACCATGGAGCGATACAGAGGCATTACGACATCCTCCATTTTATTTTCCATTCCCTTCTAATAATTCCTAACATTCTATTTGCTTTTTTAATCACCAGAGCACACTAGGCCGACTATTTCAATGTATTATCCACTATGATGCCTAGATCTCTTTCGTGGGTGGTAACTCCTAAGATAGAACCTAAAATTGTGTTATTTTCCCTACATGCTTCACTTTGCACTTGTCCATGTTAGACTTCTTCTGCCATTTGGAAACCCAATCTTCCAGTCTCACAAAGTCCTCCTACAATTCATTACAATCCGCTTGAGATTTAACTACTCTACATAATTTTCTGTCATCCGCAAATTTGATCACCTCACTTATCGTTCTCCTTTCCAGATCATCTTATAAATATATTAAAAAGTAGGGATGTGCATTCATTTGCAATGTATTGGTAATCTGCAACGTATAGGGCCATATTTGTTTTATTCGTGGGGAAGCGAAATGTATCGCGATTCTCCACATATACAATGTATCTTCACCGAATTATTCGGCCGTCTAAAGGAGCGAATTTAAACAATCCCCCCCACCTTCCTGACTGCCACAAGACTTACCAAAACTCCCTGGTGGGCCAGCGGGGGGTCCCGGAGCCATCTCCTGCACTCACGCCGTTGGCTGCCGGTATTCAAAATGGCACTGATAGCCTTTGACCTTACTATGTCACAGGGGCTACCGGTGCCATTGGTCAGCCCCTGTCACATGGTAGGAGCAATGGACAGCTGGCGCCATTTTGTGCTCCTACCATGTGACAGGGGCTGACCAATGGCACCGGTAGCCCCTGTAACATAGTAAGGGCAAAGGCTATCTGCACCATTTTGATTACTGGCAGCCAACGGCCCGAGTGCAGGAGATCGCTCCTGGATCACTGCTAGACCACTAGGAACATTTGGCAAGTCTTGGAGGACCCTCCTGACCCCCACAAGACTTGCCAAAAGTCCCTGGTGGTCCAGCGGGAGTCCGGGAGTGACCTCCTGCACTCGGGCCGTCGGCTGCCAGTATTCAAAATGGCACCGATAGCCTTTGCCCTCACTATGTCACAGGGGCCGACCAATGGCTCCAGTAGCCCCTGTGACCACCATGGACTTTTGGCAAGTCTTGGGGGACTCTCCAGACCCTAACCCCAATCGAACTTTCATCCAAAAACCTCAAAATAACTTGTCTCCAACCAGAACCAAACAAACCCTCCTCCTCCCTCATAATGATTCTTTCTGGACTAGAAATGTTTAACCTCTGTTTAATATGCACCTTGTTATACTTTTTCACAATTGTTAAGAGAGTTACAATTTAAATTCTGTAAACCGTTATGATGGCTTCACCGAATGACGCTAGATAAAACTCAACAAATAAAGAAAGAAAGAAAGAAAGAAAATCCAATACGGTCATTGCATACCATAACTCCAGGAGATGAAATGATGTAATGCCATACCAGGTGAGAATGACTGGGCAGATGCAAGAAAATCTCTTTGTTGTGTTCTACCAGCTGCCTTAAGTCTGCTGTCTGTGCAGAGGGCAGCTGCTCTCCAAAAAGAACTTGGGCTCAATCTACTTCAGATCCGACCTCTGGGCCCATCTCTCCTTCTTGTACCACTCCTCACTCCTGTACAACCTACTTCTTCAGGGCATTGGTGGTAGAATTGAGTTTTCTTTCTTTTATCTGGATTGGCTATTTTGTAATCTCCAGGCCCTGTTTTCTCCAAAACGTTATAGGTCCTTGCCAACGGGCTAACAACTTGCCTTGGGAAGATGGGAAGAGGACAAGGATGATGTACCACGGTTGGAATATGCTTTGGACCGTGCCACAATTATAAGCTCTGGCTTGGATACCCTGAGCCTTTTCTAGGCTCAAGGTAATGGGGGGCTTGTACGCACTACAACAGGGCAGCCTCCCCAGCCTTTTTAGGCGATCTTGCACTCACGAAATGTAGTCAATGAGGTTTTGCCAGGTTTCCCCTTGTCTTCCCAAGTTTCGCAACGTATGTGAAAGTTTCCTTTTGGTCTCCTCCCATACAGTAACTGAAAAGGGAAAATTCCATTGAGCCCTATGGTACTTTGCGAATTGCAAACAGCACTTAGGGTAGAAATGCATCCTAATTCTTTCTGTCTTCAGCCACAGACTTTCTCAACATTTATTTGAGCATCTGATTGAAGTGTTCAACAAGGCCATTGGTCTGTAGGTGATACACGGAGGTACTCAGTTTTTACCTTGAACAACATGCAAAGTTATTTCATTACCTTGGACATGAACAAGGTTCCCTGATCCATCAGAATCTCCTTGGGGAACCCAAGTCATTAAAAAGCCTACATTAGTGCAGTCACCACCTTCAAGGTCTTCATATTTCATATTGGCACTGCCTTTGGGTATTTTGTGTAAGAGACCACAAACACAATGCACAACTATTTTTTATGAGGGATATAAATACCATGGAAATGTAAACACGATATCATCTCTAGTAAATATTCTATTGATTTTCCTAAACACTTTTCAAAAAGGAAAAAATCCCTCAACATTGAAAAACAATCTATAAAGTCCAAATGTTTATCCACAAAAAGGAAAACATTTTGGGGGGAAGAAGAGGAAGGTTTCATACAATTTCATATCATCGTATCCAGCAATGTATGGCAATTTTTAATCATAAACCGACCTCCTCCAACCCGTGAATGTTTTTTTCTATTTTTTAACGTGATTACATTTTGTGAATAGTGACTTAAAACTTTTTCTTGAAATTATATCTGCCCACGAATGGGCTTTTTTGAACTTCTTCAAACTTCTTCACGAAGCACCAAACAATTCTCGATAACGCAGACACCCAATTTTCTCATACACAATCTTACTGCAGGGAACTTCCCTGTCACTTATCTGTGCACATTCTTGCTCTCAAGTCCATGTCCATATCCCAACAAGGCCTCGTTTTGAATCGTTGATTCTTCATCAGGGGACAGTTGTTCTAGTTCGGGATCTGGAAATGTTCGGCATCTTCACTCTCTTTAAACCGCCATGCTAATGGTCGCCACGGGTTAATCTTTCCTGTGGGGACAGTCTCTGGAAAAATGGCCCCTTTCTCCACAGCTGAAACATGGTGCCCCAGCTGAGCTTTTCAATAGAAGAGTAAAGCCAGCTGGGTCTGCTACACTGGTTGTCAGGGTCTCTGGCACTTAGAACTCTGTCATCTTCTCCCTGAATCAAATGGCTGTTTTCCAACCTCCTCCTTTCACTCCAGGGAAAGGAGGAGGGTGGGATAAAAATGTGCTTGCCTGCACAGCCCTGATTCAATTCTTGAAACATGATGGTAAAGACATGGCTAGTCTCCTTGACCTGTTGTACACAGGGGGGATGAGTGGAACTGGGAGGCCCCAGGAAAAAAAGAAAAGAAATCTCAGCAGATATTTTTTTTTTTTTGCTGCTGAGGTTTTGGGCCCTTGCCTGTGCTTCCCACTTAGGCAAGAGATCCCACTGCTCTCACCATATGTGGTAACTTGGACAACAGCAGCTTGGAAACAGCAAGGAAGATTAAGGACACAGTCTCTCACTGTTTCTCTTCTGTACAATTTATTTACAGTGAACAAACCAAAAACAAAGCAACAATTTAACTCATCTTAACTTCAGGTACCTCACAATCAAATGTAGCAGGTCTTAGCATAAGGTGGGTCCCTGCTAGCTCCACAGGGCCCATTTAAACCTTCCAGGCCATGAGGTCTTGAACTCTGGTGAGGGCCTTCACCCAGGATTCCTTGTTGGTTTGGATTTTAAGAAGAACCAGGTGAGACAGCTGTTTTTAGTCTTTTAAGAAGTCTGAGGGACTTTTTTACATACCTCCTCATACCTAGCAACTTTATTGTGTGTCCCCCTAATGTGGAACCTTGCATTGTGTAGCTATAATTCATGTTACTCTTCTCTAAGTGCATCACTTTGTACTTGTCCACATTAAATTTCATTTGCCATTTACATGCCCAGTCTCCAGGTTTTGCAATGTCCTGTTGCAATTTCTCACAATCCTCTTGTGATTTAACAACGTTGAATAATTTTGTGTCATCGGCAAATTTGATCTCACTTGTTGTTCCCACTATCAATGACGACCAACTCCAAGCCTGAACAGCTAGCTCCTTCACTCATGATGCCATATAGAAATTACATCAGGCTTCCTCCCGGGATTTCCTCTGGCTTCTGCCTGCCTAGAGCTTAATACTAATTTGGTTGGTGCCATTTGCCCTCATTTGGTACCTTTGGGTGTTCTTGCCACTCTGAGTGGCTGATTTGCACCTCTCATGATGCTTTGCAGTCTTCATACCACTCTTTCAGCTGCTTTGATCTTCTATCACTGTTTTCCTCCTCCTTCATAGTACCTTGAGCTGGTCTTGCCACACTTGTGTTTCTTTGTCCCTCTTGTGTGACCTTGGGTTCATGCCACTGCTATTAGTGCCCTTTGCCCCACTTTTGCAGCCTTGGGATGATCTGGCTACTCTCGCTGCTGTTTTGTTCCTTTAATGGTACCTTGGAGAATTCCTGCCACTGCTATCATTTTGCCCCACTGCAGGTCCTTGGGTTCTTCACACCACTTTTGGTGCCTTATTGACATAGTCTGTATGTGTTGGCTTGCTTTCACCCTTCTAATGATGTCTACCCACTAGTTTCATTAGAAATTATTAGAAAAACCCAATTTGGTAACCTAAAATAGGCTGCATTGTTTCTCCCATTGACTATAATGGCAAATTAATGTACAAATAAAATGAATATTTTTTTTTTTTCCATTTGAACCAAACCAACAAATGACTGTATTCTATGCAACAAATGAACAAACCAAAAACCAAAACAAATTTCTTGGCTCTGCACATCCCTATAAGACATTATGATATGACACTCTGGGGCGGATTTTAAATGCCCTGCGCGCATACATCTGGGCAGATTTACACGCGCAGGGCCCTCGCACGCTGGCGCACCTATTTTGCATAGGCCGCCGTCGCACGCAGAGCCCCGGGACGCGCGTAAGTCCAGGGGCTTTCTAAAAGGTGTGTGTCGGGGCGTGTCTAAAATGACGCGGCGTTTCGGGGGCGTGACATGGCATTGCGGGGCCGGGGGCGTGGTTGAGGCCTCCGGACCAGCCCCCTGGTCGGGTGATGGCGTGCCAGCAGCCCACTGGCGCGCGTAGATTTACGTCTGCTTTTAGCAGGCGTAAATCATGAAACAAAGGTAAGGGGGGGTTTAGATAGGGCCGGGGGGGGTGAGTTAGGTAGGGGAAGGGAGGGGAAGGTGGGGGGAGGGCGAAGGAAAGTTTCCTCCGAGGCCGCTCCAAAATCGGAGCGGCCTCGGAGGGAACAGGCAGCGTGCGCTGGGTTCGGCATGCGCAGGTTGCACAAATGTCCACCCCCTTGCATGCGCCAACCCCGGATTTTATAAGATACGCGTGGCTACGCACGTATTTTATAAAATCCAGCGTACTTTTGTTCGCGCCTGGTGCGCGAACAACAGAATTCAAGAAAACATTGGATAGGTACAGAGGATTCTTATCTGCAAAGAAATGTAAAAAAAAAACATTCCCACAGAGATCAACAGGGTCAATGACATTTATTTATTTTATTTATTTATCGATTTTTATGTACCGTCATTCGGTTTCGCCATCACAACAGTTTACAAAGTTATGAAGTTTAACAGTGTTTTCAAAAATGGTTCATATGGTTGCTAATATAGAGTATAAAATTATGAACTTGGTTTATAAATTAATCAAAAACATAATACAGAACTAAGTAAATCACAAGATTCTTGGGTCAATCTGTTTTCAAGTGTGAAAGGATGGGAGCGGAGTTTTCTTAGTCATTGGTTGAGTTGGTAGGCTTTGGTAAACATCCATGTTTTTAGCTCTTTCTTGAAAGTTTTTAAGTTTTCTTGAATTCTGAGTTCAATTGGGAGGGTGTTCCAGAGCTTGGGGCTTCCAAGTGAAATTGCTCTCTTTTGAGTTGAGGTGAGTTGTTTGGATCTTGAAGGAGGAATCTTTAATAGACCTTTATTTGCTGATATGAGGTTTCTGTTTGGGAGCATGCAATTTTATGGAAGGACTAAGCCAGTTTGTTTGATTTTCATATATTATTTTATGTAGTATGGATAGAATTTTGTATTCGATCCTAAATTTTATTGGGAGCCAGTGTAGAGATATAAGTGTGGGAGTGATGTGATCATGTTTTTTAGATCCAGTGAGTATGCTTACAGTTGCGTTTTGCAGGATCTGTAGTGGGTGGATTGTATTATGAGGTAAGTTGAATAATAGGGAGTTACAGTAGTCCAGGTTGGAGAATATAAGTAGACATGCTAAGAGAAAGACATGCTAAGAGAAAGAAAATTGAGCAAACTATTCTATGCTGTCCTTTTCTATGTTTTTGTGTTTGTTTTGTAAAGGATAAAAGAGGAGTAATATCTTGTTGGTCAAGTTTGTGTGGCTGACAGCTGAGATATATTTATTCTTAGCTAGAACAGTATAGAGGGGAACAGTCAGGCAGATTAGTCTTTATCTACCATTATCCACCACAGGAGTGACCAACTCCAGTCTTCTGGCGCCACAAACAGGCCAGGGTTTTGAGGATATTAACTATGAATATCCAAGAGAGAGATTTGCATACAATGGAGGAAGTGCATGCAACTCACTCATGCATATTCATTGAGGATATCCTGAAAACCAGGCCTGTTTGGTCTCTCTGGGGCCAGAGATGGCCACGCCTAGTCTACTATATTAATTTCTTTTATAAAACAGGTAGGACACACATTTAATAAATTAGTGTTCTCTTCATCCTTATCCTACAGAATACAGTATGGCACAAAATAACATTATGAGGTCAAAAAGAATTAACTCTAGTGGATTAAGTACTGAGGATCTTTAATAAAGTTTCTAAAAGCAAGTTAATGTTTATTCGTTGTGTGAATTAATGTTCATAAGCCAGTTGCTGTACTATTTCCAATAACATGAATTCAGTATTTAATGTTTATTGCATTTGTAAGCCCGGCATAACAAAATCCTATAGCTAAAAATATATTACATTGCTTTCGCTGACATTTGAAAAGCACATATCTATTTCTGAGCCTATACAATAGAGTGTCCTTGGTAGCCTATTTCTGAGAATCTATTTTTTTTAACTCCATGCAGAGTTTCATCAGTCAGTGTTTTGTTCTCAGAATACAATGCTCCCAACAACAGCAGTAGTAACAGCAGCAGCAGAAAAAGTCTTAATAAAATATAACACTTTCTTTACATAGATGCAGATCTTAGTATTTGCAAAGGGTATTGAAAAACAGAAAAAGGTTTCTATAATTTGGTATTGAAAGTATGCAACACGATTGGTGTTTGATGTGTGATGCCTGAATACATATTGTATGCATACTAGCTCATTTCTCCCTACATCTTTTTCGGATCTCTTCCTTTACTCAGAAGTCATTAATGATTAATGCAAGTGCATAAAAAATATACCATCTTAGTATTCATAATGTAATTATTGCTAGAAAAGCTATAAACTGTGAACTCATAGTACTAAAAGGCAACGTCCACAATAAAACGTGATCTTTCATTCCCTGTAAAAATACTCATATTCCCCAAGCAATGCAGAAAATAAAACACTGCAGTATGAGACAGGAGTTTCTCTGTTTGATGTGCAGTAACTGTGTGGGCAGCACATGGGAGTAGATATTTCATAGTTCTTGCTTACGTAAGTGAGCCAGCACGCCCACAGACTGGGTCTTCCAGGAAATCCTTCAGAAATGCAACCTGCATTCCAAGTAGGCAGATCAAGTCTCTGGAGGTTCTACCTACGCAGCCTGAGCTTTCCAGTAAAACAGAAACAAGTTTAAATGAAGGCTTTGAATTGTAGAGACAGAGAGGGAAAAAGCTGATTCACTGCTGATCAGCTCCTATTACTGACAATGGGGCCGATGCAATACGGTGCGCTCAGCCGAGCACACTGTATAACCCGCACTCTGACGCGGGTTAAATAGGCGCTAATTCACCCCTAATGCAATAGGGGGATTAGCACCTATTTAACCCACGTTGGACGCGGAGTGAATGTAATAGCACTCATCACATGCAAATGCACGTGAATAAGGCTATTACTCATTCACTCCACATGCAAAAAAATAAATGTGTGTCTCAGATGCACATTTATCTCTAAGCTATTAATGCCTGCCTGGAGCAGGCGTTAATAGATGAGCACAGGTAAAAGAAGTACAGAAAAGAAGAAAAAATTGCTTTTCTGTACTTCTTTTTTTAAGTAAAATAAATAACTCGGCAGACCGCCGAGTTTTGAAAACCGACGCCAGTAAACTCGGCTTTGGTTTTCATAACGGCCATCTGCCAGTAATGAAAACGGATGCCGAGTTTACATTATGAATACTAAGTTTATCGGCGGCCATTTTCATTACTGGCAGATGGCCGGTTATGAAAATCGACGCCGAGTTTACCGGGGCTGGTCTTCATAACCGGCAGACGTGGCGGGGTCTCCTTGCTAGCATGACCCCCTAATTTACATATTGCATGGCGCCCCCCTTGCGGGCGCCATGCACGCGTTAGGAAAGCGGGCACTGACATTTCAGCACCCACTTTCCGCGAAAATATATTGCATCGGCCCCAATGGGGGCCTATATTCTAATAAGGTACAATAACCAGTGTTACCACACATCACAGATTAGTAAATAGTCTGCCTAGAGTCATTTGGAGCTACAGTAAGTCAGCATGACTTCTTTCCTCTTCACCTCATTCTCCCCCTTTCTCCCCCTTCTTTCCTCTTCACCTCATTCTCCCCCTTTATCCTCTTCTCCTCATTCTCCCCCTTCATCCACCTCATCTATGATACGGGGTAAGGCTAAGAGAAAAAAAACCATTATTGCTCTTTGCTGTATTAATAGGATAGATCTGCAAGAGTCTAACACAAAGTCAAGACAAGAACATGCCATACTGGGTCAGACCAAGGGTCCATCAAGCCCAGCATCCTGTTTCCAACAGTGGCCAAGCCAGGCCATAGGAACCTGGCAAGTATCCAAAATATAAGTCTATTCCATGCTACTGATGCTAGTAATAGCAGTGGCTATATTCTAAGTCAACTTAATTAATAGCAGGTAATGGACTTCTCCTCCAAGAACTTGTCCAATCCTCCTTCAAACCCAGCTACATCAACTGCACTAACCACATTCCCTGGCAACAAATTCAATCGTTGATTATTTACATACATGTTAAAATGTATTTAACCATTACGATGGCAATTTTCAAATGGACTTCTACAGGTAAAGTAGTACCTGTAGAAATGGCCTTTTGGAAAATTGCCTAGCCAACATGCATATATTATTATGCCCTCACACTCTGTGTGCACATCATTTTAACTGTGGCAAGAAAAGGAGCTATGGAAGTTGGGCAAAGTTCAGGATTGCATTTCCACACATACTTTTCAGTTATGAAAAGTATGCATGGAAATTTCTTCCAAAAAATCTTCCCACCCCCCAACCCTCCCACAAAGAAGCATGTATAACCTTCTGTAGGTAGTATTTGGGGCTCCATATTCAGCTGCAGCATGGCTGTTCCAGCTAACTCTGAATATTGAATTATGCCAGCTAATCTATTTGGCCAAATCAACTACTCCCCAATCCGCCCATTCACCATTCTTGAGTTATACAGCTAAAAACTTAGCTAATATAAGTCACTTAGGGGCTTTGTGATACTGGCTGACTGTAGAAAGTTATTCAATGGCACCTTTTAGCCAGATAAGTAGTACTTATCTGACTAAGTTCCATTTTGAATGTCAGCCTCATAATTTTCGAACCAAACTTACACATGTAAGTTTGCTTTGATAATCGATGTAACTTAAGTGTATATTGGCCCACAAATGTATGCGGGTAGTTATAGAAATATACCTTAGATGGTTAACCTCATTTCCTATGGATACTCAACTAATCTGCATTTAAAGATAACTATGATGCCAATATTCAAAATGGAACTCAATGGGATAAGTACTACTTCTCCAGCTAGGTTGCGCCACTGAATATCCAATCTACGATCAATAGGCACTACTTGACTTATCCACTACATTTTTAGCCAGATAACTCAGTGCCAGGGAATGGATGGATCAGGAAGGAGTCAAGTTGATATTCAGAGTTATCCAGCTAATTTTCCAGCCAACTCTGCTTTGGTCATAGGGCAGTCTGAAAGTTAGTCAGTTTAACTTATCCAGTTACCTCTAAAATAGCTGAGTATATTCAGTGGTGCGGTTGCACCTCTGAATATATAGTGCTTGTTAGCCAGATAAGTTTATCTGGCTAGCTAGCACATCCAAATGGCAGCTGAATTTGAATCTCTATATTTCATCAGTGAAGCATTTAAGGAAATTGCTAGGCTAGACATTAGAGATGTGTATCATACCGGCAATCATTTGCAGTTTCGTTTTCATACAACCGCAGGAAATTTTGTTTCCTGCGGTTCTGACCAGTTCTTTTTTCAGCTGTCTTGACCCGAAAAAAAAACAAAACACCCCGATCCTTCAGATTTAATTATTTACAATCCCCCACCCTCTGGACTCCCCCAAAACTTGCCTAAAGTCCCTGGTGGTCCAGCGGGGGTCCCGGGAGTGAACTCCTGCTCTCGAGCCGTCGGCTACGTAAACAAAATGGTGCTGGTGGTCTTTTCCCCTTACCATGTGACAGGGGCTATTGGTGCCATTGGCCAGCCCCTGTCACATGGTAGAAGCAATAGACAGCCGGCGCCATCTTAAAAAATGGTGCGGGCCATCCATTGCTCCTACCATGTGACAGGGGCCAGCCAATGGCTCTGATAGCCCCTGTCACATGGTAAGGGCAAAGGGCCATTGGCTCCATTTTGATTAGTGGCAGCTGATGGCCCGAGAGGGGGACATCGCTCCCGAGACCCCCACTGGACCACGAGGGACTTTAGGCAAGTTATGGGGGGGGGTCAGGAGGGTGGGGGATTGTAAATAATTATATCTTAAGGGTTGGGGTGGGTATGGGAGGTTTTTTTTCTGTGTGCCCTTTCTCCCCCCCCCCCAAAAAAAAAAAAACAATAAGAAAACCTCACGAAATTTTGTGGGGTTTTCCTATCCTTTTCTGGGACCCCCGATACATGACGAATTAGGAAATATCGTATGATATTTTAATTCATCAAAAAAACGATACACTAGACATTGTCTGGTAAAGGAAGACTAAACACAAATAAAATTGCATGGGGTTCATTTGTTACGCGCCCCGCCCGCGGCCGTCCCGCGCGCGGGCCTGCTCACCTTCATGGTTCCACAGCGGGTCCCGGGACAACCTCCCTCGTGGTAGTTGCCAGTCGTGCCAGGCCCCGGCGTCCCGTGGCGGCAGTCGCCGGGCCTTCCTCTGCACGTCGGGCCTCACACCGAGATTCAGCGTCCTCGGCCATGTTGGCCACGTCCATACGCACGTACACGCGGACTGCCCGGACTGCCTGGACTCATGTAGGGCCAAGGTGGGTCCTAGCTCCACGGCGCACCCAGATTGATTCCCCGATATAAGGAAGTTCCTGTTTCTGCTTCCTTGCCTTGGCAATCAGGTCGGTTTGTTCTGAGATTGCCTCTGAGCTTGTACTTGTTACTGCTTGTTCCTAGTCTCGTTCCAGGATCCTTCTCTTCCAGTTCTGTTCCTGATTCATTCCTGCATCCTAATTCCTGTGTCCTGCTTGTTCCTGTGTTCATCTGTCTGTCTACCCAGGCAGTTCCCTCGGGCTGTCTTACTGGTACTGACCTCAGCCTGTTCCTGACCTGCCTGCATGCCTGCCACCTGCCTAAAAGACCACAGCCTGCTCCTGACTTGCCTGCCTGCCTGCCGGCTGCCTCAAGACCTCAGCCTGCCTTCGACCTCATCTGACCTCTGGTACCTGACCTCTGCTTTGCTGACCACTGGACATTGACTTTTGCCTGCCTGACCTCGTCTCCAGATTCTGACTCTGTTCTTCACCTTGACATCATCAATTCTGTTCTGGTTCTCCCTGATCCAACCAGCAGCCAGCTTTGAACCCAATCGTGCTCCCCCTGTCTCCGTGGGCACTCCGGTCCTTCACTCTCTTAGGAGACCCTGCGAGGTCCACTTAAGTCCAAGCGGCCCGGATCCCTACTGGCTCCTCCCGGGGGGGACCTCGGGCTTCCAGTGGTGAAGCTCTTCCTAGCCACTGTCTCCTCCAGTGCTCGGCCCCCTGGGGGCAGTTACCTCCTGTTCCCTTTCAGGAGGCATTCCACCTCTGCCCCTGGACAAGGGTCCACCCCCAAGTGCAACATCATTAGTCTCATCCTTCTGGCAAAAGCCAGAAAGATTCTTGAATGCGTATAGAGATGAATGGTTAGCAGAAAAAATGGATGTGATATTGCCCTGATGTCTAGTGAGACCTCATTTGGAATACTGTGAACAGTTCTGGAGACAGCATTTAACAAAGTATATAAACAGGCTGGAATTAGTCAGTGCTCTTCGATCTAAAGCATACGGAGACAGATTTAAAGATCTAAACATGTATACTCTTATGGAAAGCCAGGATAGGAGAGATATAAAAGAGAGATTGAAATACATCCATGGTTCCCATATATAGGGGCCTCTTTTAAAAGAAAAGAGGCTCTAGAAGAGGGGTCAAGGAATGAGGGAGAAAGGGGTACTCAGTAGTAATCGAAGGGAATATTTCTTTACAGAGATGGTAGAGGATGTATGGAACAGCCTCCCCATAGAGATGATGAGGATAAAAAAGTATCTGAATTCAAAAAAGCATGGGATAAACACAGAGGATCTCTAAGGGCAGGGGCATAGAGTAACTGCTGAAGTTGGTGGTGCACCAGAAAATTTGGAGCTACCATGTGCTCTAGAACACAGTACACCTTCAAAAATTATCCTGTGACCATAACTTTCTTTGATGCAAAAATCCTATCAGTCCTTAGAGAGAACATTATCTAAGCCCATCCCTTAAAATAATCGCGTAATCAACTAACAGCAGTTACAATAAAATATATGAATGAAAAAATATTTTTAGCAAGAACGTTCAAAACCACTTTCTGCATGTACATGAAATTAATAAAGTGCAAACCTGTTTAAAATAGAAATGAAGACTAGAGGACCATAATGCCGTAAACGTCAGTGATATGTACCATCATTTTCACAGCAAGAATTAAACTTACACAAGAAATGGACCTTTAAAATACAGCAGATCCTCACAAAGGGGCAGATTTTCAAAGGGTTTTCAAAGGGTTACGCGAGTAAGATACGTGAGTAACCCCCGAAAAGCTGCCCCTGTGCGCGCCAAGCCCCGGGACGCGCGTATGTCCCAGCGCTTTGAAAAGGGGTCGGGAAGGGGGCTGGTCCGGGGGCGTAGCGGCGGTCTGTGGGCGGGTCAGGGGGTGGGTCTGGGGGCATGGCAGAGGTTTGTGGGTGGTCCGGGGCGGTCCCGAGTCCTCCGGCACAGCGGCCTGTGCCGGGGGATGGCGAGCCGGCGCGCGCAAGTTACGCCTGCCTTGGGTAGTCATAACTTCGGAAATAATAGGTGGGGGGATTTAGTTAGGGCTGGGGGGTGGGCTAGATAGGGGAAGGGAGGGAAAGGTGGGGAGGATCGCAAAAAATGTTCCCTCCAAGGCCGCTCCGATTTCAGAGCGGCCTTGGAGGGAACGGGGAAAGCCATCGGGGCTCCCCTTGGGCTCGGCGCGCGCAAGGTGCACAAGTGTGCACCCCCTTGCGTGCGCCAACTCTGGATTTTATAACATGCGCGCGGCTGTGCGCACATGTTACAAAATCGAGCGTAGATTTGTTCGCGCCGGGTTGTGCAAACAAATCTACGCCCGTGCATAAGTTTAAAAATCTGTCCCAAAATGCGGAATAGAAACCATAAAGTATACATAGAAACATGCCAACAAAAACTGTACTGAGAAACCTCATGATCTACTGTATTATGAAGTGCAACAATGGAGAAACAGAAATATCATCATTCCTCACAAAACATCAAGCAATAAAATCAAGAGATATAAAACATCATTCATAATATTACAACCATACTAATCAAAAGAATAAATGTCAAAACAGCAGAAGAACTAATATTAATTTTTTGTAGTTCAAATTGTTTTTATTTCAAAACCAAAAACAATACAAAACCAAACAGTGATACTGTTGGCAAAAATAAGAACAGTTGTCTTCAGGCAACATAAGAAATATAATGATACACAGGAGCCCAAATCTTCTTCAAAAGAACCAACTTATTCAATTTTTCTGTTGTGGCCAGTTACCAATAAATTATTTCAAATCATTTAGGGGTCAATTGTAAAAGACAAGTATGTGTCACCATGCACATGTTATAAAATCTGATATCAGCAGGCACATGTGTGCCCGATTTTATCATCAGTGTGCACATGTGTGGGCAGATGCCCCATTAGCGTGTGCAAGGGGGAATTTTTCAATTACGCACGGCGACGCAATTGACCTTTTTCCACTTCCCTCCCAGTCCACTCCAATTAAGGAGCGAACTGACAGGTAACTTCCCTAAACCTAACCCTAACTTTCCTCCCTCTTCCCCTCTCCTCCCCAACCCCTAAACCTACCCTATCCATTCCCAATATTTTTGTTTTTATACTTACTGGTGCTCCGGAGAAGAAGTAAACCCACGTTCCGGCCAGCTGCCGGCGCTCACTTCCCTGGGACAGTGTCTAATGGAGCTGTCCCAGCCCACCAACTACCCTGCCCCTCCCCGCCCATACCCCGTCCCTGGCCCACTCCTTTCTTCAGGCCTGGCACTTCTGCGCATATCGGGAGTTACGTGCATGGCCAGGCCCTTTCGAAAATAAGTGCAGGGCACACAGGCCCGGCCTACCCATAACCCCTGAATTTTACGCACCCAGGGCTTTTAAAATTTGGGCATTAATAAATAAGACATCCAATAATTTAAAAATATTCTATTTCCCAAAAAAACCAATACAATATTTAAAAACAATAGAAACATAAAACCCCCAATAATTTAAAAAAGGATTAAAACATCTCCTGCTTTCCATCCCTGGGATATTTTGATTTTCACACACCCTGAGATTATCGTGGATTTGGGGAGGTAGAGCGCACAAACTATTTTCTCTCTCTCTCTTTCTCACACATGCACACACACATAATAACACATTCATTCTTTTACACACTCCTTCTCTCATATACATGCCTATGCTCTCAAACACACTCCCTCTCTCTCTCACACACAAGCTCTCTCTCCCTTGCTCATACACATATTGTGTATATATGTGTGTGTGTGTGTGTGTGTGTGTGTGTGTATTTGTGTATGTGTGCCTATGAGATCCTATGTGTGATATATAGGATCTCATAGGCATGTTTTCACACACATACACACACACACACACACACTCATGCACACAGGCTCTCACAGACACAGAATATATACACATTGGGCCGGAGTTTCAAAAGGTTACACGTGCCAGGCCTATTTTCAAAAGGCTCGGCGACGCGCGTAAAGCCCCAGGACATATGTAAGTCCTGGGGATTTACAAAAGGGGCGGTCTAGAGGCGGGGAGGGTATGGGGCCGTGGCCAGAGGCCTCTGCATGGACGCTGGGCCGGGGATCACGTGCCGGCAGTCGGCCGGCGCGCGCAACTTACTTCAGCCCCAAGGCTGAAGTAAGTTTTAAAACAAAAAAAAAAGAAATCAACAAAGGTAGGGGGGAAAGGGCGGGGGAAGTAGGGGAAGGTGGAGTGGCGGGTAAGGAAGTTCCCTCCCAGGCCGCTCCGATTTCGGAGCGGCCTGGGAGGGAACAGGAGAAGGCAGCACTGCTCGAAGGGGGCTCGGCTTTGTGCACCCCCTTGCATGCGCCGACCCCGAATTTTATAACACGTGCACGCCTGCACGCGCATGTTATAAAATCGGGCGTACATGTGCGCACGCCGTTTAGCGCATGTACATGTAGGCCACGCGCGCATGTTATAAAATCTACCCCATAGGCTCTAATCACAGATACTCGCACACATAGCCTCTCATACAGATACACATACACACAGGCTTTCACATATACATGCACACAGGCTCTCGCACAGGCATGTACACACACACACACACACGCACACACACACACAGGCTCTCATACAGATGAGCTCAACCTCGGCCCCTCTGGCCTCTTCCTCACTTCAGACCATGGTAGGACGAGCCCCACTTCTTCTTCACTGCAAGTCATGACGGAATGAGTTCCACCATGGCCCTGCCAGTCTTCCTGTGCTAGGGGTGGGGGAGCAGGAAAACTGTGCTTGCTACAGGAAAAGTTGGGCACATAAGCAGCTTAGAAGGAACACTGCCAGGGAGTCACAGCAGTGGTGAGCAACAGTATTCATTTATTATTCCGGAGGGGGGAAGACAGAGAAGATGTGATAGATTCCCAAGTTGGTGATGCATGGCATAAAATTAGTGGTGCCTGTACACCTTTGTGCACTATGGATGCTATGCCCAAGTCTGAGGGAGTGGTAGAGATTGGGAAGCTGAGTAGTTGGTGTGGATGGGCAGAATAGATAGGCTGTATGGTCTTTTTCTGCATTCATGTTTCTATGTTTTTATCTAGAGGACTGAATATCAGCATTTTTCAATGAAAAGAGGTGGTATGGAAGTTAAAATAATTTGTACAGTGCTTCATAAATGCGATAGAAAGGTGTAAGATAACCACTGATATCAAGGCTAGCTCATTCTTATTCCTTCTGATTGAATTTTGTATAATGCCTGACATCTTAGGATTGTCTTTCTGCTTAACACCTGGCTGTACAAATCATATTTTTCCTATGATTGTAGTGAATTTTTAAAGTGCTGGATGTCAAAGTGCACATCTGAATATTGTGGAGGTTGACCTGTAAGCATACTAAGAGCACCATTAATATGATCACCGACAGAGAAGCTGTTTGCCTATAGTAAGGTACCCTACACAGGATACCGTAGCAAGGCATTTCTTCACTGCTAGATAATGCATGGTAATGGACCATGATAGATTTAATGTGCAAGGAGAGCAGCAAGAATAATAGCACCTGCCACCATATACCTGCATTTTGAGAGCCTGTGTCTGCTCTCAAATAGCCTAAGCTTATCTCCACTTGTTCAACTTAAGTGCTCTATATTTTCATTTATATATAATGTATTGTAGACACAACAGAATGAACTATTTTAGGATTGCCCATTAATCATGAAGGATACCAATTGTTTTGCTTCTCATGGATTGACTTTAAAAATGTGTATATTTCATGTAATTTGGTGTGCGGTGCATGTATGTATTACTACAGCAGTGTTTTCCAGTCTTCTTCTGAAGGCACAGCTAACCGGTCTGTTTTTTTTTTCAGAAAATTCCTAAGAAATATGCATAAGATACATTTGCACACATTTAAGACCCAGCAAAACAATTAGATAACTTCAGGAAACAATCAATATCCTCAGCCAATCCTAGCAGTGCTCAGTTGCATGTATGGACTTTTGATTCTGATTTCCCTACGTTTATAGATTTAATAGAGCCATATCCTGGACAAGAGCCTTGTCCAGTGTACATAATTCCAAAATTCAAACAAATCAGTATGTTAATAAATAATGTACTTAGGAAAATACAAACATAACCCCTGGGCTAACTCATCACTCCAAGAAGTCCCAGGGCCACCTTTACTTATAAAGCTTTTGAAGGTTCAAACTTTCCTTACTGTTACTAAGCCCCTCTAAGTTCAGAATTCTCTGTTGGCGGGGGGGAGGCATTAATATCTCCAAGCCCCCGAACATAAAGTGGTTTTCACCTTAAGTTAACTGATTAATAATAGAAAACTCGTGAAAGAGTTAATTTATAGTTCCTTATTCAATACATTCCATCCTCATGGTGGATCTTATCCAATATATCTGTGACTGGATAACGTGAGTTAGATTTTGCTCTGGTATTATTGATCCTTTCAATTGTTAAGGTAGTTTTAAAGCTCCCTCCCAATATTTGGTTGCTAGAATTCTTAAGTCCTGTTTAAGTGCAATAAATTAGTCCTGTGTCTCATACCTTTATCCTGATAGACTGAAATTACTTCGTACTTTTTTTTTCCATTCTCCTCACAGTTCTTGGTGGTACCAGGAGGGTACCTCCTCAGTCCTCGCATCCTTGGCATGTTTAAAGCAGGTAAAGGCACCCAAGGCTCCTTCCTAGAGGATCAAGGGTCTTCTCCAAAACGTAAATACAACCAAATCAGCAGCAGGTGCAGAGATGTCCTGCCTCCTTGAAGGGATTATTCAAAATCCACGCTGCAAAATGGTGGCTCTGGGGACTCCGCCAATGAAGGCTCCTACATGGGGGAGCTAAACCCCCAAAATGTACTGTTTCTATTTCTCCCTATTAACATGGGACAATTCTGCTGGTGCAGGTCCAGTAGGGCTGCCTTCACAAACATTCAAAAGAATGCATTAAGGATGCAACTCGGCTAACGCTTGCATATTTGTTTGGTTCTGTTTGAAAACTGAGACTACTAAAATTACAACCGTTTTCACATAGTACTATATATACAGCAGCTATTATGTTATTAAAAGTTGAAGAACTAAAGACATAGCACTGCACTTTATTTGGCTGCAGTCAATGTTTCACAAAAGCCTTGAGCAGGACAAAATCCTCATTTTGATTGGGAAGGCGAAAGGAAGGGGGCTGTTCACTAAGCAAAGATTAGATAGATTGCACTCCAAGCAGAATTAAATGATTCTTAAGATTCACTGTCAGTTCTTCCAGATATTCTAAATGCATTTTAAAAAGAATCAGGAACATGAAGTTAATAACAAATCATGATGACCTAATTTATCCAAGGCAATCACTGGTTTATTAGCACATCTAAAACTAGCATATTCCACTTAAGGACAGTAAGGGATTTGCAAATTCTTCCAAGAATTACTTATCAGAGACAACACATACTCATTATTTACTGCCCCCCCCCCCACCCCCAACAAGATTGTCTAGGGAGTGGGGTGTTGGAGGACGATGACTAGAGTATATGCTGAGTTTATTTCTTTCCTGATTAGTATAAACACACATAGACACACTACATTCCTATAGCTCTCTTACTTCTTCCCTCTTCTCCCCAGCTCAGTGCTTGCATCTCCTTCTCCTCCACCTCCACTGAAGTGCAGTCCTATCTCCTCCTCAGTCCCCTTCCTACCCCTGAAACCCTCTCTCTTCTTCTCTCTTGCATAGCCTTTTAACTCTCTCATGCTCCCTTTATCTTCCACCAGCTCCCTCATTTTCCTTTTCTCTTACTACCCAGCATGTTCCCCCTTCTCTCTTCCTTCTTCCTCAGCTCTCTCACTCTCATCTTCTACTCACCCCTGCTACAGCCCTCTCTGTCCTTCCTGTGGACCTTGCTGCCTTTCAGGTTCCAACTTGGGTTGAATATTCATCTTCATCTCCTCCTCCTCAGCAGGGCTCCCCCTCTTGAACTTTATCAGGTTCAAAGTTATTTCTGCCATCTCCGGCGCCACAGTGGAGTATTTCATGCTCTCATACCTGTTTCTGCCAGTCAGGGACAGAGTGGGAGGAAGAAGAGGATGAGCAGTTATGTTCCCTGCATCCAGCTCTGCCACACTACTTCATCTTCTCAGCAGCTGAGATTGTCATTTGTGAGGCCCAACAGGTTCTGCTCAATACTTTCTTCTCTCAGTTGGGCAGGAATTCTTCTACCTCATTCTTTTTGCTTGCCAGTAGTGGAAATCAGCTCACAGGTGGCGAGCAGAAAACTGCATTTTCAAAAACTTGAGGAGAGCTATTAAATAATTATTAGAGAAATATTAGTGCAATAAAATTATCTGTATTCTACTGAAAAAACCATCATATGTAAGGACATATGCCAGTATTATTAAATCCATAAACTCCAAAGGGATTTCACTGATGTCCAACTTTCTAATAGTCCAAATTGCCCACAGCCAATATGACATTGAATGCATTGTGTTTCTGAATCTAAAGTCAGTTACAGCAAAGACCTCACCATTTTTGTTGGGAGCAGAGGTGGAAAACAGGAAATTTCTAAAGTTCAAAATACTGGTCCCATAAAACATATTTGGTAGTGAAATATGGCAAGAGGAATTCGAGAAGTGGATGAACAGCTGTTTGGTTAGTAAGTGATATCACAATCACTTTCTCATGTCATAACTGTGGTTTGGTATAATTATTAATATTAGTGTTGGGTGACACAGCTACATCCTGACTCATATTCCACCCTGGTTTAAATTTTCACCTGGATTTCTGAGCTGTCCATGCTAGGATTCACTGAAATCTGAATTTTTACAGCTGACTAGATCCTTCTCCAAAGCAGAAACATATCTGATGGTAAATTTATAACAGCCCACCTACAGTAAATTACACAGCAAATACACATGTAAGTTATACCAATTTTCAAAGCAGACGTACACCCATAAGTCCGCTTTGAAAATTATCCCACCAAGTGTACCACATACAATTACAACTGCTATTGGGTGAAATATTTTCAGGAAAATATATGCACTTACTTTTGAATATCCCAAAGTATATATATATGTATAAGTCCAAATCCCTACCCAACTCCATCCCTTGGAATTTCTCTACTTATTCCTGGTAAACTTACACATGAACAAGCAATACACATGTAAGTTCACCCACATATTGGGTAGGCAATTTTGTAAAAGGCTATTTCTGCAGGTAAAACAAATATTTTGAAATGGAAATGCCTTTGAAAATTATACTCATTGCATCAAAGGAATACTTTAGCTTTGACAAAAATTGTTTAATGTATGATGGAAAATTGTTGTGAGGAAGTATGGGGGATAGCTGTAGGAGCTACCTTGGCTCTGGATATTGCATGTTTTTAGGAGGAATATTAGGAAAATGTTGTTGTTTATAAACATGGAAAGAGCAAACTTTATTGTTTTGGCTTGTACATTTTACAATTCAAAATGGCATAGAAAACTCCAAAATTGCCACAACCTTCTATTTCTGCCTCCCATGGTTGCATCTTCCCGGATATTATTCTCAGAGGGTGGGTGGTTGTAGTTCCCTGGATTGTGAAGAACTAGGTCTGACTGTATCATGCCAGCCATGGGATGCACTGCCATACCACTAGATGACTTGGTTTCTTGACTGCTGGCAATGCCAACTCCTCCCCATCATTGCTGGATGAACTTTCATGGGAAATGTGATCTTCAGGTTCAAGGCAATCATCATGCCATAGAAGAAAGTCTGTATCATCATCATTGGACTATCCCTCAAATGATGAATTATTGATATAATTTGAGAAAAATAGTTTGATCACTTCTACAGGCATGGTGCTCCACATTCTTGACTCTCTGGACTGTAGAAAAGAAATATCTTTATGGCACAATGTTTGCCAGGAACATGTCATAATAAATTTAAAATTTTAGGTTTAAATTTTTGTGCTCTTCACACTAGGATTTGTTATGCCTATCGAAACTGCTGATTTTCCTTCTCCTCTCAAATATAAACCTCTCATTCTTCCCAAAAAGGATGTTTTTAATTTTCTTTTCCATGGCAAATTAGACTAGAGATCACCAATTAATCTTGCTTTCGTTATCAGACAGGCACCAGCCCTTTGGAATGTTTGTGCTGATTGTTGAGACAAATGTTTTGAAATTTAGAAAGGCTGCAAAATCTTAGCTTTTCTCTCAGGCTAAATTGCTAAATTGGCATCAGATATACAGTGCAGGTTCAAGCCTTTTTTTTTTTTTTTAATTAACTAGTTATCCTGATCCTTCTATTTGTTAGTTTTATTTAATTTGAAACTTTCATCTAATATTTTTTACTTATTGTGCATATTTTTATTTTTGTACACCACTTGGATAAATATTTTACAGGTGATATATTAAATTTAAATAAGTAAATAAATAAAAATGTAAGAAATAAAACAGCATTGCCACTCTCCAACTCTCCACCACACACCCCTCCCCCCCCCCCAATCCTTCAAACTTGTTCAGCCTTTCTGACATTCAGAAAGGAATCTTATAGGTAATAATTTTTTTCGTGAATAAATATACAATATATACCTGTATCTATTATAAACACAAATTTTATTTATTATTGTTCAGTTGGTTTCACATACATATAAAATCTTTTATCATTCTTCACTCATACCACATTCATCCACATAATACAATATTGCAACTATCCCTATTATATTAAAATACATACATATATTTCATGTTACATACATGTGACTAATCCCATTATCCAATAATTTTACAACAATTGTAAATAGTTCCCTGAAGCTTGGGATATTAATGAAGCTTGGGAGCTTCATTAATATCGAGAGAAAAGGGAACTGTGTGAGGAAGCATTATTGGACGTTTTGGTGTAATAAAAGTTATGTAAATTAATGAATTTGAACAAGAAAATCAAGATACAACTAATGTCAGGGAACTATTTACAATTGTAAAATTATTGGATAATGGGATTAGTCACATGTATGTAACATGAAATATATGTATGTATTTTAATATAATAGGGATAGGTGCAATATTGTATTATGTGGATGAATGTGGTATGAGTGAAGAATGTTAAAAGATTTTATATGTATGTGAAACCAAGTGAACAATAATAAATAAAATTTGTGTTTATAATAGATACAGGTATATATTGTATATTTATTCATGACAGAATAATACCTGTAGATTGCCCATTTGTTGTAATTTATATTTAATTTTTTTTTTTCACCAGTCCAGACCTGGCAGAATATTTGCCTAGGTTGGGTACTTGGCGGAAGGGGAGTATTTTTTTTTTTTTTTTGCTTCTATGTTATAATAGATCTATACAAACTATTGATGACACTGGCAGTCAGTGCTTACTTTTTAAAAATGAATACACTTAGAAAATATTATTCGTCTAATTTTAGTCCTTTTTGTCTTTTCTCATAAAAGGCAAAAGGAAAGGTGATGCTCTACAGGAGTAGATAAATTGTTAGGGTTTGTGGCTCGTACAGAGGCCCGATGAGTCACAGCACTCACCCCAATCAGCCACCAATGCCAGTGGTTCCATTTACGCAGGAGAGACACCACTGCCATGCTGCTCTGCCGCGAGCCACCCTAGGCACATGCGCACATTACACTGCACCTCTTGTAGGCTCTGCAGCAGGAATTCCAAGTACCAGCACTCCCTGATGATGTCACCGAGGCTCCTAATTAAGTCTCGGCACTGCAGCAGGCAGACGCCTTCAACATCAGGTCTCCTGCCTTGCAATGCATGTTGCTCGCATTCCTGGAGTTCTGCCTTCCTGATTTCTATCGTCCTGTATCCAGCCTTGCCTCATCCAGCCTGTCTTCCAGCCTTGTCTTGCAGCCTGTCTTGCAGCCTTGCCTTGCTCGTCCATCCTGCCAGTGTCTTCTGTGTGTCTTCATCCACCCTTGGCCTGACTCTGGATCATGACCTCTTGCTTGGACCTGACTATGATTGCCTGCCACCAGGACCTGACCACAACTATTCACCACCTGCTGTACCTAGGCCTGTCTCTGACTCCATTAGTCTGCTGCCTGCACTGACCCCAGTGTGCCTTTGGACTTCAGTTTGTTTCATCTCCTTAAGGAACTGCTTAAGTCCTGCTGGCCACCAGATCCCAAGGGCTCAACCTGCAGGGGAGGCAACAGATAGAGGTGAGCATTGCCATTTTGTATTATGTATTTTGTTTATAGAAATGTTTTTAATTTATTAAGATTTGTGTTACAAATACTCTGGTCAATTTTAAAAGCTCTGTGCATGCCAAAGCCAGGAGAATAGCGTGTCACTCGATCCGGTGCACCACACACGGATTTTAAAAACCGCACGAGTACACTTGTATCCCCCGGTACGTGCACAAAATCTTTTTTCACAAAAGGGGCGGAATGTTGGCTTAGTCTGGGCAGAGCATGGGTGGGACATGGGCAGGACAGGTCTATACCATGAAGTCTGCGTGTAAATCTTTACATACACAAGCGTATGCCAGGGTCCCAAACTGTGTAACTTTACTTCTGCTATGGACAGCATGTAAGTTGTGAAAAAGAAAAAAAATAGGGTAGTCAGTGGGGTTTTAAGGGTCAGAGCTAATAGGGTAAATGGGAGGCAAGTTAGCTATTGTGGGTTAGGAAGTCCTCTCCTTTTCTGGGATGAACTGGGAGTGACCTTGGAAAAGAGGTAATTGAATCGGCGCCCGTGTCTAGTAAAATCCCCCCCACGTTCGCGAGTGAGACAGCATTTTCAAGCACATGTGTGCAGCAAAATGAAATCATGCGCACATGTACATGTGAATAGCCGATTTTAAAATACGCACACTTATACTCGCATAAACACATGTATGTATTAAAATCGCTATGTTCATGTGTGAGAGCCAGCAAACACGCACACATATGCGCCTGCGCGTGTGTCTTAAAATTTTCCTTACTTTTTATTTTTAAATGTTTTAAACTGCCATAATTGCTCATCAAAATGAGGGTATATAAGCGAAATAAAATATAAATAAATAAATAAGCCCAGTCTGTCCCAGTACAGGGTATATCTGCAGCTGCCGACGTAGGTCTCAAGGGTTTGCCACAAGGCTACATCAATAATGTGGCAGCACAAAGGACTCACACCCCTGCTACACTTCATAGAAATGCTTTGATGTTTTCAGTATTTCATGCCTAAAA
Organism: Rhinatrema bivittatum; assembly: GCF_901001135.1. Lineage (NCBI taxonomy): Eukaryota > Metazoa > Chordata > Amphibia > Gymnophiona > Rhinatrematidae > Rhinatrema > Rhinatrema bivittatum. The sequence goes on from NC_042623.1 coordinate 77,226,385, forward strand.
GAAATAGAGGCATTATAAAACTAATCTAATTTCTAGCATTTTGTTTCAGCAACCAATGCCATTAAATCTTACTGGAATGATAATTTATAATGGTTAATGCCCCATAATATTTTAATTGCTGTATAAAAATCACATAATGATTTAACAATTATAATGAAGTTATTTGTTATTAATTCCAACACATGCATTATACTTGAGTTTGTATTTGTATTATGAATGTATGGCGTGCACCATTTGTCACTGTGTATTTGAAAACCTGATGTTTTGCATACAATATTAATAATACCATTGAGAACTGTCAGCACCATCATTAGTATGTTTGTTTTGCAAGTTATTCTAAGAGCTAATAAAAATACTTACACAGTAAAATCTTGCAACAACACAGAGGATAGGATCAGACAACCACAAGTGACTAATTGTTCTGAAACAAAGACAAAGGCTCTCACTGTACTGACACCAATAAAAAGTGCTAATAAAAATGAATGAGAACTTAAGCAGCCTATTCCAGTTAATAAAATAAAGCAAAGAAATGTTGGTATAGTATGGAGTCACATTGTATAGGAGTTCTTAACTCCAGGCTTTGTATTGTGCAAACATGTTTAGTCTTTAGAAAATATGCAGAATAACCCAGGTCATGAAACTATACCTCATGAAAATAAATTGTTTTTAAACTTGTTTTATGGGCCATCAAAGACTGGTGTTGAGAACTTCTGACATATAGTAGATGACACTGTAAATGATAAAGGTATACTTGTTGAAGTTTGCTGGTAACTATTTGTTACAGTGGGATGTTTTTCCAGTCAACCATAGCATCAATATTGTACATTAGTCCCTGATGATAATACCACAGGATTCATCTTCTAGCATGCTGTATTATTCTTTTACTGCAAGATTTCATTAACTCAAGTACTAAGTAATAAAGAGGATTCAGGAATCTGTACATATTGAGCAGGAAACAGAAGTGTAAGACTGTATTTTGTCTCCAGTTTAAATCCCGCATAATGCATCATAGTTCAGACTTTAACAAGAAAAGGGATATAGGGCAAAGAAGAAGTGCAGAAATATATAGAAAAAGAACGCAGAAAGGGAAGAATTGAGGTTTAAAAGTATGGGAAAAATATAAAAGTATGAAGGCTTATTTAGGAGGGAAAAGGAATGGAAGAAAGTAGCCAAATGGAAACCGTAGGGTAGAGAAAGGGGTGATAATTGGATGGAAAGAAAATAGAAAGAGAAGAAAAAAGATAGGTGTATGGATAACAAAAGAAGAGACAAGGGATCAATGGAAACAAAGACTAGATATTTTCTTCTGGTTATCCCATAGTAACATAGTAAATGACTGCAAAATAAATAATTTTAAAAATATCAAAATGGCCTATCCTTCTGCCCGTTGAGATTGATTATCTTTTGGGTAGATGAGTATATAAAATTGTCAAAGCAACTCAACACTTACTCGCTGCTGAGCCTTCCACCTAATCTCTCATCCTCTTCTCATATCTGCCTATGCATGTCAAGTCCATCATGGTCAACACAGCCTTTTGGCTTCCCATGCTTTCTTTGGTGCCCTGAAGATGTGATACCACTGCGCTTTTGAGTTGTAACAGCCGCTCTGTGCATGTTACCCCATACTTTTTTATTAAAAGGCATAGGGAAAGAAAGAAAAAGTACAGAAAAATGATGTGATGCTAGAGTACTGAAAGAGAAATGAGTAGGAAAATAGAGAAGAGGAGATCATTACATAAAAGTCTAGTTATTTATTTTTTGAAAAATATTTTTAACCTGTAGCAATCCAAAATTCAAAGTGAGGAGCAGTAATTCATTCATAAAATGATATAAAAACAAACAAAACACATTAGTTATCTCCAGGCTGGTAAGTCCAACCCATTAAATGCATCAATACAAACACTAAATCTTGTCGGAAAACAAAAATGTGCATATTTTTATGCAGAGCATCATATAGTAAAAATAAACATCTCAAAAACAGTGTCTATTCAAGTTCTAATAACTCAGCCCATCAAATGTTTATCTGAATAAAATAGTTTTCAGTTGTTTCTTGTAAGTTTGTGTGCATGTTATCAGTTGAAGCTGCTTGGGAAGAGAATTCCAAAATACAAGCCCTGCAAAAGAGAATGTCCTTTTCCGAGTCTGGTACGAATGAACTAGCTGAATTGAAGGGATGTTTAATAAGACCTGATGAGAAGATTTCAAAGCACTTGAGGGATTATAAATTTCTAATATTGCATAAAACCAGGGGGAGGTACATTGCGCTCAAATGTTTGTGGATCAACATAGCAACTTTAATCTAATCCATTACAGAAAGGAAGCCAATGCAGTGAAAAAAAGGACCGCTGTAATATGGTCTTTCATTCACCTTGCACCAGAGATGACATGAGGAGCTGAATTCTGTAGAGGATGTGAATCGTGTGCCGATCGTCTTAACGATCAGGGTTCGATGGAGGGAGGGAAAAATCGGATCGTTAGAGATTGTGAATTGGAATTGTTTCCGATTCCAATTCACATTGTTAAATTTTTTGTGAGGCCTGAGCAGATAAACAAAACCCCCCGATCCCCCCCCCCAAAAAATGTTAAATTACCTGGTCGTCCAGTGGGGGGGGGGGGGGGTGTCTCCCCGGCGCGATCTCCCGCTCTCGGGCCATCAGCACCATTTTGGGGCTACCACATGATAAAAAGGCGCCGATGGCCCGAAAAAAAAAACCCCACCCCGACCCTTTTCAAATTACCCCTTTGCTTCTTCCCCACCTCCCGACCCCCCCAAAAACCTTTTAGATGTACCTGGTGGTCTAGCGGGGGGTCCAGGAGCCATCCCTTCAATCGTGCCGGTGCCGGTGCTGGAGGTTTCAAAATGGCGCCGATCGCCTTTGCCCTTACCTTGTCACAGGGAGCGACCGTCGCTCCCTGTGACAAGGTAATTTTAATCGTTCAAAAACGATTCACATCCCTAGAATTCTGTACTTCTTGCAATGTCATCAATATGTTTGCTTACAGACCCATGTCTGGTCAACACCAATGCCTGCACAACAGTTTGAAAATCATTAGGACTCAATAAAGAATTAACTTAGGAAACAAATGGATCTTAAAATAAAAAGATTTTAGAACAGCTTTAATATGGGCTCTAAGTGATAAATTATATTCTAATGTTGCCCATAATTTATTTTACTTGAGAGGGCATTTTAATCTCTGTTCCTTCAAAATTGAAGGTTGAAGGACAATTATCTGAAGGAAAATGACTCAAAACTAGTACTGTTATGCTAAGGCTTGTGAACCCCTGGGCCGATGGGAGGATGGTATACTTTAGGACAGTGGTTCTCAACCCTGTCCTGGGGACCCCCCCAGCCAGTCGGGTTTTCATGATATCCACAATGAATATGCATGAGAGAAAATTTGCATGTTATGGAGGCAGTGTATGCAAATTTCCTCTCATGCATATTCATCGTGGATATCATGAAACCCGACTGGCTGGGGGGGTCCCCAGGACAGGGTTGAGAACCACTGCCTTAGGAGGAAGATCCGTAGGTTCTCCCGTCCGGTGGCGAGGCAGAACAGAAAGAAGCGACCAGCTGACCCTCGGCACTGGAGACTGAGGCAACTGTGGAAGCAGATGAAGAGTCGTGACCTCAAGGAGAGGAACGGAATCTTCGCCACTGGAAGTCCGCGGTCCCCCCAGCAGGAGCCCGTAGGGACCCGGACCACTGGGACTTAGGTGGACCTTTGAGAGGTCAAGGAGTCGAGAGTTCGGTGCAAGGGCTAACTGGAACTTCACCCCAGGAAGCCCGCGGTCCCCCCGGGAGGAGCCTGTAGGGACCTGGGCTGCTGGGACTTAGGTGGGCCCTTGGAAACGATTGGTCCAGAAGAAAGTCCGAGGTCAAGTGCCAGAGGGTCATCGCTTACCAGTTCCGAGGTCTTATACCAAGGGATTGCTACTTGCCAGTCTGAAGCCACACACCAGGAAACAACCGCTTGCCAGTCCGAAGTCGCACACCAGGAATCACCGCTAGCCAATCTGAAAGTCAGGAACCAGGAACACTAAGACGAGACAGGAACAGGATCCAAAGTTCAAGAACTCATCGAAGCAAGCAGACCTGACTTCGAGGGATGCTGCCAAGTCAAGGAATGAGCAGAGGAAGCCTCCCTTTATACTTCCTCTGCTCTGGCTCATTAGGAACAGCTCTAAGTAGTTAAGGGGCCTGGCCCCTTTAAATCTAGGGAAGAGGTGCGGCCTCGTGCCTAAAGATGGCGGTGGCCATCTTGGATTTCCTCTGTGGAGGAAAGACTGCCGGACGCCGCGAGGGAGGAGTGGGGACAGCTCCCCACACGGCGGCCAGCCCGGGGACCCTTGCCAGAACAACGGGCACCGACTCCGGGGTTTTTTCTAGGAGCTGTCACGGCGGGTCGCCGCCGCGGGCGAGGTAGAAGGCCGCGGTCATGGCGTTCCACAGCCGCGGAACACAACAAGTACATCCATTTTCTTGATATTAAGAGTAAGCCTATTATATATAATAAGTAATAACCACTGTTTAACAGCAGATAGACAGAATGATGCTAATCTGAAGATAGAAGACCAGATAATCATCACTCTAAAGAAAAACTGGATATCATCTTATAAAACCAGTAACCAACTCCAAGTCTAGATAAAACATTAAATATAGGAGTCATGATGTTGTTAAATAAAACAGCAGAAAGGCTGAACCTTGAGGGACACTCGTTAAGAGCTGCGACAGTGAGACGAGCCCTCCCTTTCGCCGCAGGCCCTGACCGGAGCATAGCCGAGGCCTCCAGCTCACCTCCGCAGCTGCCTTCCGCCGCGAGAAGCCAACTCCCGCCCAACCAGGCCGCGATCAGGGTGATACAGCCCCCTCTCAACGCCGGCCTCCAGCGAACCGACCCCACCACTGACCGCCGCATCATTGAGGCACGCCGAGGGACACTCGTTAAGAGCTGCGACAGTGAGTCGAGCCCTCCCTTTCGCCGCAGACCCTGACCGGAGCATAGCCGAGTCCTCCAGCTCACCTCCGCAGCCGCCTTCCACCGCGAGAAGCCGACTCCCACCCGACCAGGCCACAATCATAGCCGGCCTCCAGCGAACCGACCTCGCCTCCGACTATCATATCATTGAGGCGCGCTGAGGGACACTCGTTAGGAGCTAGAGCTGCGACAGTGAGCCATGTGCGTCGCGCGCCTAAGGTCACAACCAAGGAGCCTGCCCCTTGGTGTGCCCCTTAGTGCACCCTTTGAGCACCCCCCCCCCCCCCATAATGCCGCACCGCCGGACGACAGGGCCTAAACCGTGTCTCCCATCTTATCGCTCTCCGCACCCCACGGTCCTCCATCCTCTCTGTGAAACCAGGCGCCTGCACAAGGTAACTTGGACCCCTAAGCGCTCTCATTCAGCGACAAGACTTCACGCCACCCTTGGTGACATTTAAATCATTTCATCTTGTCTCTAGTGTATCCATCTCTCTAATCTTGTTTTACTTATTAACACCTGTGACCTACACCTGATACTGGTGTGACTGCTATAACTGTTAACTTACACCTGATACTGCCGTGACTGCTATAACTGTTAACTTACCATTGATACCTTTACTGTATTACTCCTATATACCCTTGTGATTACTTATTTATATTGCTTATTTCCTCCTGCCACCTGCCCCTTGCCTATCTCACTGCCCTTACCTTCCCAGCCGCCACAATGGCCAGCAATTCAAGCCTCCCCATCCCACGCATCCATCACCCATCCCGCAGAGCTCATTACCCTACCCTATTCATCCCGATCACCCAGCATAAATCCCTCCTCCCCATCCTTATTTCCCCACTCACTCAGTCCCTAGGACTCACTACCCTATCCATCATGCTTCTAAGTGCACAGTCCCTATCTAATAAAACTGTAATACTGGATGACATTCTAGTCGACTACAAGCCAGAAATCTGCGCCGTCATAGAAGCCTGGCTCAAAGATTCAGATATTGTCCTTCTCAATCAGCTCCCCACTGACACCAACAATATTTTCTCCATCCCGAGACCCAAGAAATGAGGTGGAGGCCTCCTCTTAGCTGTCAAAATGCAAATGAATGTCAAACCTGTGAAAATCGACGCCCCACACAAACTAGAAATTGGGCTGCACAAATCCCAAGAACTCCAGATCTGCCTTGTTTATGCCCCCCCCCCCCGGGCACTCTAGAACATAACCCTTCCCTCCTTATCGAATTAATTTCCAATAACATTAACAGTGATGCCTCTGCCATTATCCTGGGGGATTTCAACCTCCATGTAGATGTCACCCCCCGCTCCTCTTCCTATGAAGCCTTCCTCAGCTCACTCGATGCCATCGGCTTTACCCAAATAATCTCATCCCCTACCCACAAAGCAGGACACACCCTGGACCTCATCTTCATTAACTCCAGTATACTCTCCTCCACTAAGCCCTCCTGTACCCCTGTCCCATGGTCTGACCATGCCATTATTAAATCCTCTCTCGCCATAAAGACTCCCAAATCTTGTGACCCCCCCCCCCCTCTAGCACCTCCATTGTTTACAGAAAATATTGCCCTAGTGAGGACCTCACCTCAGCTTTTGCCAGATGTTCGATGAAACTCAACAGCTCAACCCCTAACACAGCCCTAGAATCTTGGACCAATATCACCTTAGATATCGCAAACAAACTGTGCCCCATCACCAGGTGTGAAATTAAACCATCTGCGAAAAAGAAAAACCCATGGTACTCCTCAGATCTTAAACAAATGAAAAATGAGCTCAGGCAAAAGGAACGAACATGGCGTAAAGACCCATCCCCTCAAAAAGCGTCCATATTCAAATCCTCACTATATCTCTACAGGCTGGCCACCCTCAAAGCTAAATGTGACTTCTATGCCCTAAGAATCCATGACTACAAATTTAACCCTAAAGCCCTATTCACCTGTGTCTACCCTTACCAAGCACACACCCCCCCTATTCCCGTCAGCGAAGCCAGCAGTAAATGTGAAGAACTGGCGCACTACTTTCACAACAAAATTGCAACCATTCTCCTCAGATTTCCCCCTATACCCCACTTGCTCCCTGTTACCACAGGCATTGCCCCAACCTCTGCTTCCTTTAACGACCTTGACCTTGTCTCATCCACAGAAATTTGGTAATCCTTAAAAAAATTAAACCTGGGGGGCGCTCTTGAGCAGCGACCAAGATGGCCGCCTAACCAGTGAGCTCCGCCAGACCTCGCTTAAACTTTTCTACTAACCCCTTACATTTTTATTTTTTTTTTGGATCGCGACCGCTTACCTTCATACTAGGATGTCGCTGGCCAAAACTGGGAAGATCGATGCGGCGTTTGCGGCGGTTTTCAGGGTCGAAACGAGCGAAACCAGACCCTCCTACGCCCGAAAAAATCAATCGCCGGTAAAACCATGGCATCTGCGGATCTTGTTTTAATCGAGCTTAAACAATTGAAGGACATGCTTCAGGTAAATACCGATGCAACGACAGCGATTAGAAATGAGCTGCAATCTGTAGCTCAACAAATGGCGCACTTTCAAACCCGTTTGGATGACGTCGAGGCCCAGACCTCTTCTTTATTACTGACTGCGTCATCTATTCCAACTATCCGCCAGGAGATTGCACAAATGCAGTCTGAAATTGAAATTTATCTAACAGAAATAGGCGGAACAATCTTCGTGTGCTTGGCATCCCAGAAGGAGCTGAAGGATCTGATGCTATAGCATTTCTTCTGCACCTTATCCCATCTATCTTAAAGATACAATTTGATAAACCCTTGGAAATCGAGAGAGCACACCGCATACCAGCTAGACCTTTGCGAGGAGCGAAATACCCGCGGCCTCTAATTTTCAAGATTCTTCGCTATCCTCAAACTCAGCTTATTCTAGCGGCGGCGAAATCTCAAACTCCTCTTACCTTTCAAGGTAACACTGTTCTTTTTGTTCCTGATTTTGCTAAAGCAACAGCGGCGAAACGGAAAAGCTTCCTGGCGCTACGGCCTCGTCTCAAGCTCTTAGGGGCACAGTACGGCCTACTGTACCCTGCTCAAATGAAAATAACCTATCATAATCGCACGCAAACCTTCACTAGCCCGGTAGCTCTGGAAGAATTTTTGCGGTCTCATGATCCTGCTTCAGATATGATAACTTGAAGCGAGGTGAGAGGGTTCTCCCCAGCTATTACTTGGACATTATATTCCTTACTTCGGCCACTAGAAGTTTTCAGAGAGTGGCGGTCGCAATCAACAAGAACACAAAAAAAAAAAAAAAAAAAAAAAGTAGGACAAAAAACATTAAAAAAGACTGATCCTCATATTCTTCCTGGATATTAATGGGGTTCAAAATCGTTGTGTATATAGGTCTGGCGTGAGCAGATGGTTACATGCGTCCTCTGGCACTACAAGAGGCTCGTTGTTTTCAATCAGCCTGTATGGCTAATAATTTTCCTCTCATGTGGTTTTTTTTTATCTGCCTTTCTCATTTGTTAAGTTCTCATCATGGAGCGTTACAACATATTTTTTTCTCCTCTATCATACTGTACTCACCCAAGAATCATTCTTACAAGCCTCCGCTGATATGCTACCCAGCATCTGCTAACTTTCCAGACTCATGGCTACATCAATCACTGATATTAAACTCATTTCCTTGAATGTCAACGGCTTCACACACCAAATCAAGAGGAAGAAGATCTTGACATACCTCCAAACCCTTCACACAGACATCGCTTTCCTGCAAGAGACCCACCTCTCGCCTGATGAGGCGCTTAAACTTAAACAACAGTGGGTAGGTCAGGTACTATTCAGTTCTGCAGTTAAAAAAAAAAGGGGCACTGCGATATTACTCCACAAACGATTGGATGCCAAAATCCTTCACTCCTCGTCTGATGAGGATGGTAGATGGTCCCTGGCTCAAGTCCAAATCGCGCAACAGGATTATGTCTTATTGAATATCTATGCTCCCAATGTGGATGATCCGGACTTTTTTCAAAACGTGTTCGCACGCATACTTGCTCTCCCACTGTCACCAATAATTTTTGGTGGAGACTTTAATCAAGTTTTAGACCCCTTCCTCGATAGAACCACTAAACTGCGCCCACATATAACGAAATCGTGTACCACTCTGCGGGCATTGATACAATCCCAAGGGCTTTCTGACCCATGGCGTTTACTCCATCCTACAACAAAAGATTATTCCTTCTACTCAGCTCCACATAATACTTATTCTAGAATAGACTTTTTTCTCGTATCTAAACAACTAGTTCAATATGTTACTGCAGCTTCTATACAACCCATCCTGATCTCTGATCATGCAGCTGTACAGATTACGATTAAATTATTCTCTCCATTTTCTATTGAACATAGATGGCGATTTAATCCTTCGCTGTTGGCGGATCCTGCTTTCATATCCGCTACACAACTACAAATTGAGGAATATTTTCGATTCAATGCTACTCCAGGGATCTCGGCAGATACTCTATGGCAAGCTTTTAAAGCAACAATCAGAGGATCTATTATCAGTTATTCTATCAAGAGTAAACGAATGTATCGAGCTACCCTACTCCAAATGCAGCAAGAAGTGGATTTATTGGAACATCAACATATCTCCGACCCTACTCTGCCCTCCTTAACTGAGCTATTGAAGGCAAGGTATCGCTATAATCAACATTTGAGTTCTCAAGTCCACCTAGGCCTTTCTCGGACCAAGGCAACATACTATGCTGAAAATAATAAGTGTGGCCACCTGTTGGCTTCATATCTCAAAAAACGACAAGAGCGACAACGAATTGAAATGATTTTATCCTCTTCTCAAATGCCCCTGACCACCGATGCCGCCATTCTTCAGGAGTTTCGTTCTTTTTATGAGTCTCTTTATCAGGCTGAAACGGACCCATCAACGGACGGCATACATCGTTTTCTTGAGAACATAGCCCATCCAACTCTTACTGCAGAACAGTCTTCCATGTTGGACAATCCTCTTACCCAAGAGGATATTACTACAGCTATTACTACACTAGCATTGGGCAAGGCTCCCGGACCTGACGGACTATCCACTGATTTTTATTACGCTTTTAAAGACTTGCTTGCTCCACACTTATGCTCTTATTATACTTCTCTGCTCTCCTCAACTCCTGATGGCCTCTCTAGTTTTACTGAAGCCAGTATAGTAGTTCTTCCGAAGCCAGGTCGGGATCCAGCCTCTGTATCCAATTATAGACCGATATCCTTATTAAATACGGACTACAAAATTTTTGCAAAAATACTAGCTACCCGATTATCTCGGATACTGTGCTCAATTATCCATCCTGATCAATCCGGTTTCCTCAAAAGTAGATTAATTGCCAATAATTCCCGCCTGTTTTTGCATATCCTACATCAAGCCCCCTCCCTATCGATACCAGCTGTGGCCATATCATTAGATGCGGAAAAGGCATTTGATCGTGTTGAGTGGCCTTTTTTGTGGGCTTCTTTGGAATGGTTTGGAGTTGGTCCAGTATTTTTATCATGGGTCAAAATTTTATATTCTTTTCCCAAGGCCTTTTTATTTCTCAATAGCCACTCTTCTGCCCCCTTTTTTTTACACAGAGGCACCCGACAAGGATGCCCACTCTCCCCATTACTTTTCAACCTGGCTTTGGAACCCTTATTATTGTCTATACGGCAATCAGTGAATATAGAGGGCTTTCAGATTGGGGATCATGTATACAAATTATCAGCTTACGCCGATGATGTTCTTCTCTTCCTCACTAATCCTGATTCTTCTCTTTCTTCCCTTTTTAATCTTATCTCTGCTTACTCTTCGGTCTCTGGTTATAAGATTAATTGGCATAAAACTGAGTTGCTTCCTTTAAACTTTCTCGGCTCCCTCATAGATTTGGGTACTCTTCCAATTCAGAAGGTAAGGAGCGGCCTTAAATATTTAGGCATTAAGTTTTATATGGACATTGACTTAACGGTTTCCCAATGTGAAGAGTCAACTCTTCGTCAACTCAAAGATGCCACACTGGCTTGGTCTCCTTTACACTTAAGTTGGTGGGGTCGTCTAGACTCAATAAAAATGGTCCTTGCGCCTCGAATCACATATGTCCTTTCCATGATACCTTTTTTTTTTTCCAACGCTTTTTATAAACAACTAGATCGGATCCTTACTAAGTTTTTATGGCACAATAAGACCCCTCGGATTGCCCTTGCTAAATTGAAACGTCCAACTAAATATGGAGGGGTTAACTTCCCGGACTTCCAGTTATATCATCAAGCTTTTATTCTACAACAAGGTTCTCACTACTTTTCCATGGAGAACTCTTTATTTCCTCCCCCAAGATGGTTAACTATAGAACAGTCCCTTTTGCCCCAGGCCCCAGCTGAATATTTTCCAGGCGTACCATTGCCACCTAGCGCCAGAACTAACCCTGTTATGAAATCTCTCTACCTTGCAATTTCTACATTTGATAAGCTGCGACCTCACCACATCCCTTCTTGGGCTTACTCCAAGTTTGCTCCACTTTGGCATAACCCAACTATTAAAATAGGAGGCCGGGCTCTTAACTGGCCCATTTGGCAATCATGTGGGATATGGTTTCTTTCTACAATATTAGATAATGGGCAATTGCTTCCGTTTACTTCTCTCCAGGACAAGCATAGCCTACCATCCTCTCAGTTTTATGCTTGGGTACAGTTGCGCCATGCATTACAAGACATAGATGGTACTGCTCTTATGTCTCCCACCGAGCCTTCTTTGCTTTCCTTTTACATGCTTTATGGAGACAAAGGACACCTAGCCTCTAGAATTTATAAACTTCTTAAAGTAAAGATGCCACTCAGCTCCCTTACAGGATTACAATCCCTCTGGATGTCCACTTTAGACGTGCATTTGGATTCTAATCAATGGCAAAATTTATGGCAGAAATCTGTTCGGATTTCTTTATCCTCGAGTTTGACTCAAACCTCCTATTTTATTATGAATAGAGCATTATGGACCCCTTGGAAGTTATACCGAGCGGGATTATTGCAGACTCATGCTTGTTGGTCATGTGGAGGCCCTAATGGTACTCTATCCCACATGCTATTTTATTGCCCACCAGTGCATCGTTTCTGGACCCAGATTTGGACCATCATCTCTACTATACTCCCTCTTAACTACTCTATTTCATATACTTTGGTTATTCTCCGTAGTAGAGACCCAGCCCTTACTCTTAACTCCACTCAAGGCCAATTGTTAGATTTTTTGATGCTTACAGCACTACATAATATCACGACCCATTGGAAACAGAGCAGTTTACTATCTGAATATATGTGGTGGAACTCTGTAAGTATGTATAGTAAGTATGAGAAGGCTATGGCGATCAAATTTCGTAGACTGGAGTCCTGGTCTAAGGTGTGGAAGCCGCTTGACGAATATACTGTTTCATTGCAATTAGATGCTGAGTAGCTTAGATTGCTTATGTTACACATATTTACATTATATTATGACTTTTCTCCTTACATGGGTGATTGTATAGATACCTTTTTTCTTTATTTATTTTCCTTCTTTTCCTCCTATGTTTACTTCCGTTTCTTTTTCTTGTTCTTTTTTCCTTTTCTTTCTTTTCATTAGAAAGGTGAACATTTGATTCTTATGTATAGAAAGTGTACTTATTGTACTGTTATGACTGTGTTCAGGATATTGTTCTGTTTGTACTTGTTCACCTTTTTCAATAAAAATTATTTTCAACAAAAAAAAAAATTAAACCTGCTACACACCCCTCAGACACTCCTCCCTTTCCTCTACCCTCTTTAATATCTACCTCACCCCGCTTTGCAAACTCTTATCGGAACTCGCCTCAAATTCTTTCTCTATGCTGATGACGTGCAAATCATCATACCCATTCAAGGCTCTCTATCCAAAGCCCTTGAATCCTGGGAAAACTGTCTTGCCGCCATCAATACCTTATTTACCAATCTCCATCTGGCTCTAAACACTTCCAAAACTGAACTGCTCCTCATCTCCCAACAGCTCCCTACTAATCCTTCACTCACAAAAGATCCCGCCTACAAGATTCTTCATGCGCAGTTCTGCGCAAGGAACCTGAGGGTTCAAATTGACCAGCAACTGAACCTCAAAAAACACGTCAATGCCATACTCAGAGGGATTCTACAAACTTAATATCCTAAAAAATCTGAAACCACTACTTCATGCTCGTGACTTCCGTACTGTTATCCAGGCTACACTCGCATCCAAGTTGGATTACTGTAATTCCCTCTTTCTTGGCTTACCCTACTCCTCCATAAAACCCCTCCAAATGCTGCAGAACGCAGTAGCCGGAACCCTCTCCAACGCTCGCAAATATGACCATATCTCCCCGATCCTTAAGTACCTGCACTGGCTCCCCATCCCTTCTCGTATCCTCTATAAATCCCTGACCATTATCCATAAAGCCATATATACACACAATTCCAACTGGCTCGTCGACCCGCTCCACCTCACATGCCCGAATCGGCCCACGAGGACCACAAACAAAGGGTCCCTCCATGTGCCCTCCTTAAAGAAAGCACACCTCACATCTACAAGGGACCAGGCGCTCTCCATTGCTGGACCCATGCACTGGAACTCACTCCCGTCACACCTCAGACTAGACATGCATCATATAATTCAGAGCCCTAAGTAAGACTTGGCTTTTCAAACAAGCCTTCCCCCAAAACTCTTGACAACCCCCGTGAACTGTAATGTTATTTTGTTTTGAATAGACTCTGCCTTTGTCCGCTAGGCTCTCTAGTTCTCCTGTTGATTTGTTCCTATGCTTTCATTGCTTTCCTATTGGTTCATAGTACCCCCTCCCTTTCGCCCTGTTTTTTGTAATTTCCTTCCTATATTTCGATGTAAACCGATATGATGTTTCATATACTAATATCGGTATAGAAGACTCTTCAAATAAATAAATAAATAAATAAGATGGATGCCATCAGGATACAGAGGTCCTGATTTTTACTTGATAGGAATATGCAAAAAATATGAGGTGAACCACTTTAGTACAGAACCTGAAATTCCAGTACTTTCAAGCCGTCAATAAGATCTCATGGTTTATGGTGTCAAAAGCAGTTGTTTCATCAAGGAACATTAACACATAGCTAATACCACTGTTGAAGCCTTTCCTAAACACATCCATACTGGATAATAGCAGAGTTTCTATACTAAACAAGTTCCGGAAACAAAATTGGTATTGATCCAGTATGGAATTTTCCGCAATAAAATCAGCCAGTTGTTTAAGTACAGAATTTTCAATGAGTTTTGTTAAAAGTGCAATGATGACATGGGACAATAGCTACTGAAACTAGATGGGTCAAAGGAAGGTTTTATTTAAAATAGGGTGAATTATTGCCTGTTTCAAACTAGATGACATAACTCCTTCAGAGAGAGATATATTGATGCTAGTCACTGTTTACAAAGTTCATTGCCCAAAGCTTTTAATAAAGCAGTAGCACAAGGATTTAATTGATATGTGGTAGAAATCATAACAACAATTAAGAATGCTTTACCTGACAATGGTCAAATTGTTCCCACTTTGGAAAAATGAGCTCTGTAACCAGCAACATCAAAGTCAGGGGAATCTACTGCTAAATTGTGCTACTTTTTAAAATCAGCAAAATCATCACAATGTGAAAGAATGACTAAAAAGTCTGGGCTTGATAATAACACAGAAGAGCAAGTTAAGGGCTAGATTTTCAGAGGTACGAGCGGGTATACATGTGCGTGCGCTACCCGGCGTGTGCACATGTACTCCCGATTTTATAACATGCGTGCGCAGGCGCGAGCATGTTATAAAATCGGGTGTTGGCGCATGCAAGGGGGTGCACAATTGTTCACCTTGTACTCATCGAGCCGAGGCAGGCTGCCTTCCCCATTCCCTACTCCCCACCCCACCTTCCCTTCCCCTACCCCCCCCCCCGCCCTTTCTCCCCTACCTTTTTCTTCTTCTTTTTTTTGTTTTAAAACTTACTTCAATCGAGGAACAGAGAAGATGAGGGAGACGTGCTGTCCCACGAAAGGGATATGAATATTAAAGGAACTTAATGCTATATAAGATTATCTGACAGTAAACCTATTTAGGAAGACACTATCAGCTACTTGAGTATTATTGAGGCTCTTGATGAAGCTAGACGATGCGAAACTAAAGGATGAGCAACATTCACTCCTCAAATCTGAGAAAAAATCTCATTCAGTGGCAGATCTTGCTATCTATAAGCTAAATTGTTCATCAACGTTGAATAAGGTGAAAAAGTTATATATTTTTGGCCAAGATACAGTAGGCAGTATGTTGTTTCAAACTGTGAAACACTTAGGGCCAGATTTTCAAAAGGTTACGCTCACCAGGCCTATTTCAAAAGGCCCGGTGATGCGCATAAAGCCCTGGGACCCGTGTAGGTCCCGGGGCTTGCAAAAAGGGGTGGGGAGGAGCAGGGCGAGTGGAGTGGGGTGGGGCAAGGTGGGGTGGTCCAGGGGTGGGGCGGGTGGTGTCAGAGGCTATTGTCGAGCCAGTAGCATGATATTGAGGTGAATGGGATATTCTCATATAAAGTAAAGTGAGAGACTTTGTTGAATTCTGAGAGGTATTATTTACACCAAGAAAACCGCAAATTATTGAATAGTCCGGGCGCTCTCTGAAAACACACTGAGACCCGTCGATAGGCTTGCTGACGTGGTTTTATAATAATTTACAGAAATCCAAAATTGAAAAATAATAAATATAATTATAAATAAAAAGTATAAATAAAAAATATTAAAAATGTTTTTTGGCATAATATTAAGAAATAATTCTGGGGTTACGATTTCCTTTTGGCTAAATTAAAGCTATACATCTATCATCACCAGATATTTAGATCAATTCAGTAGAAGTGGGGTTTGGGGGGCAGTTTTACATACACAGTAGGAGGGTCGAACAGCAAAGTTGATATCACTGAAGATTTTCTGCTTTTTGAATTGATGAAAGGTGCTAGGTAGAGAGTGTATTATACAAATAAACTCCTCTTGTTTTAAGTCTGCTACTTGTTCTCCAGCTTCTGTACATAAGAACATAAGAAATTGCCATGTTGGGTCAGACCAAGGGTCCATCAAGCCCAGCATCCTGTTTCCAAAAGAGGCCAAACCAGGCCACAAGAACCTGACAATTACCCAAACACTAAGAAGATCCCATGCTACTGATGCAATTAATAGTAGTGGCTATTCCCTAAGTAAACTTAATTAATAGTAGTAACTGGACTTCTCCAAGAACTTATCCAAACCTTTTTTGAACCCAGCTACACTAACTGCATGAATCACTCCCCTTGGACATGGTTGTAACAGTTGTCTAGATCTCTAATTATGCTGCTTGGCTCTTCCAGGAATGATGTTCCTGGAAGAGCCAAAGTTTCTGATGCTCTCATATTGTCAGGGGATTTCACCTAGAGCCCAGTCAGACACATCTTCCTGAGATCATCGCATCATGTGACTCTCTCTAATGGTGACCTTTAATGACATCAGTGGTTGAGGCAGGTCCAACTGCTGGTGTGGAGGGCCTCACTCATGTCAGGCCAAAACATTAAAAGCTGCTGAGTAACTACAAATTTGGAAAACTACCCCTCCCACAGTCTCTTGTAAACACAGGATATTAATATTTTTTTACACAATAAATGCATTTTTATTAGAAATCTTTCTAAGTCATCATTGGGAATGAATATAATGTAATACTTGGTCCACACTTTTCTACAGGTAAACCAATACCTTACATATGCTACAATATATGTCAATATTATCAATTATATCAACATACATTTTACTCTTATTCTCCCTACAAGCATTTCTTCCTCTCTCTTCCTCTACCTCTCTTCTTCCCCTATCTTCAGGCTATATTCTCCACAATCAAGTCTATGATGCTTTTTCCTCCACTACCTGCATTGGAAGGCTTTTCCTCACTTTCACCATTTTTATGTGAAGAAATATTTCTGTATATGACTCTTGAGTTTATTCTTTTTAAATCCTTTCTACTAGAATATGATTCAGTCATATGCATTATTTATGCTTCTAGAATATTTGAATATCTCTTTCGTATCTGCTTTCTCTTCTCTCCTTCATAGCCTACGGATTTAGACGTAGATTTTAAAAGCGTTGCTCATGCAAAAATGGCCACATATGCGCGTCATCAATGCAAATTTTAAGAAGCCAGGAAGGATGTGTGTACAGATTAAAGAGACGGAAAAGGAGCAGGGCCAAGACTGATGCTCATAACCACAAATTTTGCAAAGGCAAAGTGTGTATGTTACCTGCATAACTGTGTTACTGCTCTTCATGAGGTGCAGGAGTCCTGGAGAGAGAGAGAGAGAGATGAAAAGTTTCACAAAAAGAATTGATTTGTGCACTGCAGTGCTAGCTGCATTGTACAAATGTACTCCTTTTTATGACTTATAAGGACTAAAATTCTTTACTGATGTCAATTTTATTATGAATACCTCTGAATGTGTCTGTAATAACACCCCCCCCCCCAACCCCAACCCACTTCCCGAAAACCCACCACGATTCAAGGTGCCCCTCTACAGTGGTACCTATAGAGTATCAGACTGACCCTATACAGAGTCAGTCTCTCTCTCTCTCTCTCTCTCCCTCCCTCCCTCCCTCCCCCTCCCTGCAAGATACGCACGTAAAGTGTGTAGAGGAGTATGCATGGCAACAGTATTTTAAATGCTACTTGCGTACTTTATAAAATAAGGCATACTTTTTCTTGCTCATTTATGGGCGCACACGCGTTCCTTTTAAAATGTACCAGTTAGTTTCTTTCCCTATAAATGTTAAGGGTAGATTTTAAAATATGCGCGCACACGTCCATGTGCACGCACAACCCAGCACGCGCACATGGATGCACAGATTTTATAACACTATCCTAACCTTCCTTCCCCTTCCCCTCTCCTCCCCACCCTCTAAATCCCCTTGGTTTTTTTTTTTCCTTTTATTCTTCAAGTTATTTCAGGGCCTGACCTAAAGTAACTTGTGCACTCCAGCAGCTGGCCAGAGTGCGAGGCTCCGGGACAGTGATGAATTACGCTGTCCTGGCCCCCCCCCCCCCAGCCCACCCCGCTCCACCCCCTGGACTGCCCATCCCCACCAATTTGTCAGGTCCAGGCATTTATGTGCGTATCACCACTTATGCGCGTGGCCGGGCTCTTTTTAAAATGCGCGCAGCGTGCACAGAGCCTGGCCACACGCATAAGTGGCGATTTCTATGCGCGAAGCATATTTAAAATCGGGCCGTTAATGTATAGACTCTGCACCATTTTGGTATCCTTCCTTGTGACAGTCTCTGTTTTGTCTATATTCTTTTCAAGATGGGTTTTTCAAAACAGAACACAATACTTGAGTATCCAATGAGGTTTTACCTTTGATTTTTAAAGAGACATTATCACCTCACTTTTTCTACTGATTATAGCACTCCTTCTGCAGCCTAGTGTTTCTTTGACTCTCATCATTGTCTTGTTTGGCAACTTTAAGATATGATTAATCCCATATTCCTCTCCCAATTTGGTTCATATCCTTCATATTCCATCATTTACTGTTCCCTTTGGTTTCTGTATCCAAATGCATGACTGATTTAATTTTTACAATAATCTTAGGTGACAAACTCTCAACAGCTCTTCAAGTTTTCTTAGTTTATACCTAATTTTATCACTCCATCCAGAATGTTCACTATATTGCAGAATATTATTATTCTTTTATATGATATGCTATACTTTGACCAAACCATCAGAGTGGATCTCAATATCATTATGACCAAATTATAAGATCAGATCTCATTATCATCTGCTAAAAATAATACTTTTTCTACCAAATCCTTTGAAATATCACCTATGAAGATATTGATTCAGTGGATTCAGGATTGATCTCTGTCACATTCTATTAGCAGCCTTCCTTTCTCTGGTGTGAACGTCATATACCATCACCCTTTATCACTCAACCAGTTTCTAAATCAATTAACCAATTTAGGACCCACTTTTAGGATGCTCACTTATTTTGTGTGATCTATTTTCTCAGTTACCCACGCAAAGAAACTGATCAGACTTGTCTGACATGACTTACTTCCCATATAAACATATTGCCATGGATCTTGCAATCTTCTGAATTCAAAATAGTCCATTAACCTTTCCTTTAATAGCAATTCCATTAAATTACACCCCTAAGGATGTCAAGCTGGGCTATTTCTGTCTGTCTCCAGTTATCTGAAACTCCAAAGAAGAATAAACTGAACCATTAGTGGAGCTGTCCATATAATTTCAAGCTCTCTCTTGCTATCATAGGATAAATGCAATTTTTCTAATTCCATGTGTGTCTGTAGTTTTGCACCTTCATTAAACTTTTCCCTAGTGACACCATTTTGGGGATCTTTGCATAATTGAATCCTCTGACATCTATTAGCCATTCTCTTTTTGGGATGGTTCTTGCCCTTTACATATTGGGTGAGCATGCTCAGATCAAGCTTTCAAAGGGAGACTTGCCAGGTTCTTATGGCCTGGATTGGCCACTGTTGGAAAGAGGATGCTGGGCTTGATGGACCCTTGGTCTGACCCAGTATGGCATGTTCTTATGTTCTTATGTTCTTACTATCTTGAAGCAACAAGGGTTCTTTTGACAAAGCTGTAATTCCTGTTAGGCCTCACAGATCACCAATTGAAGAGTTTTTGTTGATAGACTTGGAGGTTTTGGTGATTTTTTTTACCAGTTTCTAACAGTAGGGCCAGTATACCCTTGGCTGGATTTCTCCAGTTGCCTCACCCCTGTGGCCCATTCACAGTGGGGCTTGGAAAAGTGTTTGTATTGAGCTTTGTAGTAAGGAGAGTTTTTCCATTTTTGCCTCCTGCTTATGATTGCAAGAGAGGAGAATTTTCCCATCCTTCAAAGAGAAGGCATATTAGACATTGATTCAGATCAGAGAAGGAGAGTTAAGAGGAGGAGGAGCACTATGGACAAAGAAACTGAATCCTTTGGAATTGCCATTTTGGGTTTTTTTGTTAATGATTTTTTCCATGTTGGCATGGATTCTGTTATTTTTTTTAAGTTGAAGCAAACCTGATTTTATTGAACACCACCTGTTGCGTCGGAGGTGGACCCTTGGGCCAAGGTGGGGTTGATGCAACCCATAGGCAAGGACCAGTCCCCACTGTTGGCAGGTGGAGTGGGCTGATAGGCAGAGGCTGCTGAAGCTTCACCTATACCAGGCCTAGTTCCCCACGGGTTGAGAGAGATTGGTTCAGCCCAGATCCAGCAGGCGAAGGATGGCGTGGTCCTACTCTGTATTGGGTCAGGTACTGGAACTCAGGCGCCAATGAAACAGAGGCTGACTGGAGGCGCTCGAGCAAAGGTAGGCCGAAGCCTATTAAGTCCATGTCCAGGGAGTAGGCTTGAAGAGGTGTCAATTGGCAGGCTTGGATCAGGACTGGCGGCAATGCAAAGGTCGTGGCAAGTGATGCTGAGATCCGATCATGGAGAAGTCAATAACATTGGTCAATTGAAGCAATGGTCTGATCACCGAGAAGTCAATAGCATTGGTCAATCGATGGTCAGGGTCTGGAGACTGGCAGTAGCATAGTCAGGAATAGCAGAGGTCTGGGTCTGGAGATAAGCTGTAGCGTAGTCAGGCGTAGCGAAGGTCTGGGTCTGGAGATAGGCTGTAGTGTAGTCAGACGAAGCGAGGTCGAAGTCTGTGCAATCAATCCAAAGCATAGGCAGGGCAGGAATGAAGAGAACAGGAACCAGGAACAATGAGGATCAGGTATGAAGAGTAGAGACGAATATCTAGCAGCAATGAGTACTTGAGTAGTGAGGAGACCTGTTGCAAAGGCAACGCTATGGAGCGAGGCCTGAGCTTAAATACAATGAAGAGTCTGACGTCATCATCATCCGGGGCCATGGCCAGGTTCCTGCCATGGGCCCTTCATAAGGTTCAGTGATGGGCACGGTGAAGTAGTGGCATCTCTCCGTGGGCCACGCGGAGTGGCCCGATGAGCAATGATATCCTGACCTGAAGTGCTGGTGACTATGGCAGAGCTGGAGGCACCGGGGTTGGCCCGAGGTCGGTCCACCTCACACGCAACAGGTGGTGTTCAATACTGCCGCTAGCGAGGAGGAACCAGAAGCTGGAGTCCTTGTAAGAAGGTGAGGGGGCCGTGCCGCGGGTCTGCCGCGGATGGCACGCGTAACACCACCATTGGACTATTGGAGTGATTCAACTCCTTGAGACCATTTCCTGAATTGAGTACCCTCTGAACTGTGAAAGATATTTGAGAGTGATCAACTTTGTTCTTTAAAATTTCCCCCATCAAATTGAGGGCCCTGGAGATTTATGCCTT
Source organism: Rhinatrema bivittatum (assembly GCF_901001135.1). Lineage (NCBI taxonomy): Eukaryota > Metazoa > Chordata > Amphibia > Gymnophiona > Rhinatrematidae > Rhinatrema > Rhinatrema bivittatum. The sequence goes on from NC_042623.1 coordinate 77,247,728, forward strand.
CTCCCTGCACCCCAGTTGCTAATTCTGTTTGAGAGGAGAAAAGAGTGAGAGTCTAAGGCATTGAGATTGGCCCTAGGGCTGTGTGGCCCTAAATTTGGTCTTTAAACCAAGTGGAGATTAGATATGTAATCATCTCTTTTGAAAATTGGCTGATAACTGTACCTTTTCTGGGGGGTTTTTTATTTATAATTTTCAACATATCAAATACAAGCAAAAAATGCTTTACAGAAATAGGGATTAATACCAAATACAATTCAAACACACAAAAAAACCACATCATGAAATTATACAGCAGAAATTCCTAGGTCAAGTCTTCAATAAAGAAGGAGGACCAAGAAGCAAATACAATCAAGAAAATATTTTTAAAAAGGATATACAATGTTCAGAGAGCTATTTAAAATTTAAATTCAGCTTCTAACCACTTAAGGGGTAGATATAGGAGGGTTCACAATTCTGTTATCAAGGAAAGCTTTCAACTTGCTAGCTTCAAAGAAGGTATAATTTTGACTTGAAAGTACAACAGTGCATTTGGCTGGGTTTCGAAGAGAAGAAGATCTCCCCATTGTTAATATAGTATCTCTAAATTGGAGGAAAGCTTTTCTCCTAACCTGAGTTTGTTTACATACATCAGGAAAAATTCCAGACTTTATGACCCATGAAAGAATAATTACAATTACTGAAAAATTAACCTCATAATTAAGTTCTTTTCTACTTCAGAGGAACATCTAACCAATAAGGTGACTCTTTCCTTAATCTCTTCAGAAGAATATTCCAGGAGATTCTCTCTTCTCAAGTTCTTCTTTCCCTTAAAGAGTAAATAATAAGCCTTAAGGAAATGTGGGAAAGACTCCTCAGGGAGGCCGAGACCTTCCATCCGATATTTCTTAATCAACTCTGTAGGAGCAATAAGAGGGGTCTTAGTAAAATTAAGAATACACAAGTTAAGTAAACAAGACCCATTCTCAAACATTTCCAAACACCGATGAATCAGAGCACTATCCTTAACAGAAGCTATTTTAACATCCTGAAAGGATGAATTCTGAAGTTCCAAGGCCTGAATTTTAGCACCATGTTCAATAGTATTAGATTGAACAATGGCTAGTTGGCCTTTAACCAGATCAACAGAAGTGTTAATATCATTCAGTCTTTTACTTGCAGTTTTCTCTAAAAATGTAATCGCTTTCCACTTTCCACACATCCACAAGAGTAATAGTGGCAGGTTTTATCAAACAAGATGACCAGGAATCCTCAGGATGCTGTTATAGCTCTTCTGTTTTCATTCCTGAAATTTATCTACTGGCCTTCTTCAATCAGAACAGGAAAAAATGATATTTTGTTTTGTTTGGCTTTTCTTAAATAAATGTTAAAGAATGATATATCCCTATAAATTACATTATTAACAAAAGGAATGAAAAAGGAGGATGTCACTGATTTTTAAGTGCTAAAGGAATTATCTTTTTATGATTTTGCTCATATTGCTGCTTTATCATATCACCTTACTCTATTTTCCTTCATAGGAGACATTCATTACTGCCTTAAAATCTTGCAGTATAATACAAACATTCTACATTCTTTATTAAATATGATATTCATGCCAATTATTTTTGAAAGCTCTTCCAGATTACTGTTAAAATAGGGAGTTCCAAACTGTACCATCTTGGCTATATCTCTGTATGGTAATGTCAGTACAATAGTATATTATTTTCATTGTTAGCTATTTTTTTGAATATCACAGGTGATTTTTTACATATACTCGCTGAATCCTGAATGTTGTGTATTGAATTCAGTATAAAACATTAGAAGGGTCTACATATATCCCTTATATAGGGAGTAGGGAGTGATTATATTGATATAGATGCAGATGTACAAAAGTATTACATGCGCAACAGAATTGCGATCACTGGTCAACATGATACATTTGCTATTCTTATATAAAGTTTGCTTTCAAACACACAAATTATGATGAAATTAATTCTCTGATTTATAGTAATAAATGGTTACCATGGGAAAAAATGCCATAAATGTATTTAACTACATGCAGTACATTGTGAGTTATCTGATAGATAATAATTTTATTTTTTACTGTGCAATTGTTTGTTTATTGTCAAGTTACCTACAATAGAAAATAGACTCACTATGCCAGCAAAATATTTATTGATACCAACACTTAAATGACCTCTTGATACTACAGTTCTAAAATGTGACATTTTCAAATAGGTTAGCTTGATCTTCTTTATCAGATTAGACTATAATGTCAATATTGTTTCAACAGCCAAATTAGATTTATTTTTTTTAAATCTCCTGAGTCTGACATATTCATTCTCCTTTAACATTAGCTTTCTATTCCCCAGCAGCAATGCAGCTTGAGTTAGCCTAAAGACATAAATAAAAATCATGAAATGTTTTTCTGTTAAGACTTCCAGAGGAAGGAGGGGGATGTTGGTGAAGCTGCTATCAGAGGGGTCAGGAGGAGTAGGGAACGTTATGTTGGTGAGGCTGCTAATGGAGGGTCAGGGGGAGGGGATGTTGGTGAGGCAGCTCTCGCAGGCATCAGGGGAGGGGGATGTTGGTGAGGCTGATCTCAGGCAGGTCAGAGGGAATGGGATTGTTGTGTTTGTGGCATAGTGTGGACCCTTGGTCACTGTGGAGATGACTTCTCCCACAGGGAGGGGCCCTGTGGGGGAACCACAGCGATAGGCTAACCTCAGAGAGCAGACACTTGTAGGAGGAAAGCTTTATTGTACTGCTGTAGATAGTTGGTAAGATGCAAGAAGGAAGGGCACTGAAGTCTGCAAGGTGCCTATGCATTCAGACAGTCTCAGATATAGAAGTCTCACCCAGATGTTCAAGATAGCTGGGAGCCCGCGGTGCGAGCAAGGCCGAGCCTGGTGGGTAGAGTTGGAGCACCATATCGTAGAGGTACTCACAGGAGCGTAGTGCGGTGTCTTCTTGGTGATGAAGATGGTGGGACCGAAGGTCTGTGCTGCAGGATACACAGACTGGTAGGCTCTCGAGGAGCGAGTACCTAATAGTCCAGAATCCTGAAATAAATAGAGAGAGACCCCTGAGGAATGGTTGTCTAGTTAGTAGAAACCCCGAAGGGTGGATGGAAGCGAGAGACCCCCGAGGAGCGAGTGTCTAGAGCAGCGGTTCTCAACCTGTGGGTCGCGACCCCGGCGGGGGTCGAACGCCCAAAACACAGGGGTCGCCTAAAGCAGGGGTCCCCAACCACCGGTCCGCGGACCGGGACCGGGCTGTGGGAGTTTTTTGCCGGTCCGCGGCACCGCCAAGCACCGGCAGGTGTGTCGCGCGCTCCCGGTCTCTCCCGCTGCCGTTGCCGCCGGGCTGTCAGCACGTTCAAGCCCAGTGGGAACGGCAGCGGCGCTAGAAGAAGCTGTGCACCTGTGGCTGGCCTTTTCTTCTTCCTGCGCCTGCCCCCCCTCCTCCCGTGACCCGGAACAGGAAGTGAATCACGGTGCGCGGGAAGGAGAGAGAGCCGCGCCGCGCGAAAAAGTAGCAGCAGCGGCTGCAGCAGCGGTCCTCGAGCAATAGAAGTAGCCGGTAATGGAGAAAGGAGACAGCAGCATGAGCCTCCCGCGGCCGATGGGATTCTTCTTTCTTGGCCAGCGGAGGCTGCTGCAGCTCCCATTTGTGCTCGGGGGAGAAGAGGAAGTGAGTAAGAGAGAGTGAGAAGCAGCCAGCCAGCCTGTGTGTGATTGACTGGTCAGAGAGCTGATGTGTGTGTGTATGTGAGAGACAATGAAAGTGATTGCTCAGGGAGATGACTGATGTGTATGTGAGAGTGTGAGACATTAGTCAGGGAGGTGACTGATGTGTGTGTGTGTGAGAGAGAGAAAAAGCATGGAAGTGAGAAGTCTGGGTATGTGAGAAAGCATGAGCGTAAGAAGCCTGGTGTTGTGGGGGTGAAAGAAAGCATGGGAGTGAGAAACCTGGGTGAGTGTGCATGCATGAGAGAGAGACTGCTTGGTAAGGTGATGGTGCGTGTGAGAGAAAAAGACTGGTGTGTGTGTGTGTGAATATGAGAGAATGTAATTCAGGGAATGAGAAGCCTGTGCACGTGGAGAGTGAGCATGGAAATGAGAGAGACTGGTGTGTGTGTAACAGAGAGAAAGTGATTATGGGAATGAGAAGCCTGTGCATGTGGAGAGAACAAGCATGGGAGTGAGAGACTGGTGAGTGAGTGAGTGAGTGTGTGTGTGTGTGTGTGTGTGTGTGTGTGTGTGAGAGAGAGAGACAGAGAAAGTGATTATGAGAGTGAGAAGCCCATATATGTAAGTAGAACACGGGAGTGGGAAGCCTGTGTGTGTGTGTGTGTGTATGGCATGAGAGAAACTGTTCAGGAAGGTGACTGGTGTGTGTGTGCCAAAGACTGTTTGGGAGATGATTGGTGTGTGAGAGACAGAAACTGGTCATGGGGGCATGACTGGTATGGTGTGTGTGTGTGAGAGACATGGGCACTAAGGAAGAGGACCATAAGTATAGAGCTTAGCTTCTACTGCTGCTTCTGGTGAGTGCCACGGCCTGCAGGGAAGGGGAGTAGGAGAGCTGCTGGAGGAGGTAAGTAAAGGTGGCTTTTTAAGTTTATTTTTCTTGACTGCCATTTTAATTGTGTGATGTCTGCTTTTTTGAAATATTTTATTGGTGTTTGGAGAATGTTTAATAGTTTTTATGAGTTTTTAATTGTTGGATGTTCATAGCTGTTTTGAAACATTTATTCTGCTTATTAGTATAGTTTTACAATTATTTCTGTGTGGGGATCTATAGCTGCTTGCTAGTTCTGTTTTCCTAATAAGAGGTGTATTGGTTTTTAGGACCTGATTTAATATTTGTAGTGTTGCCTTTTCATAGATAGGGTTGCTCCTGTTTGAGTGTATTCCATAATACAGGTGTAACTGTGTGCGGATTAGTTTATGTGCATTACTACAGATCCTGGGAGTATGTTAGGTCGGTTCTGTGTCTGTTACCGAGATGAGATATTTTGCTAGCATGTAAGCGTTTGTATCGGTCTTATTTGTTGTGTTTTCTCAGAGGACATGCATTGGTGGTAAACTGCTGTCTTTTCATAAGTAGGGCTATTGAGCCTGGAAATAGAAGGAGTTTGAGTTGCTGTTACTGAGATGTCACTAGAACCAGAATATCTTTTTTGTAGGGTGAGTTGTATGGGGAATGTCATAATTCTGCTTTACATCCATTATTGTGTGTCAGGGGGGTTCCTGTGGATACAAACTGTACTTTTACATCTAGCCCCGTGACGATCATGGGTCAGTGTGCCATGCATGTGAGAACCTATGGTGAGTTGAGTTACATTCACATTATAAATGTCATAATTAAATGATAAGTGTGCACTAAAATCCAACCCCATCCATAACCCCGCCCCCATATGACCAAAGCCCCGCCCTCACCCCACCCTCACGGGGCGAGGGCGGGGAGAGGGGTCACCGCAACATGAGGAACTGTATTGCGGGGTCACGGCATTAGAAAGGTTGAGAACCACTGGTCTAGAGCTTCGTAAGGAGCGAAATCTCTGGAGGGTAGCGAGGCATCTAAGCGAGCAGCTTAGAGTGGTCAGAGAAGCTTGAACCAAAGTCCTTGCTAACTCAAAGATGGTAGTGTAGTGGAGGCTTTAAATACCCGGAGGTATTGACGTCATGCGGTGAGGATGCCCCCGAGGTTTCCGCCATCACGTGTATTTGAGCGTAGGCAACGTGCGTGTGTGTACCATAGGAGGCCACAGGAAGGAGCATGGCGGACTGGGACGCCCACGCTGAGTTGGAGACGCTGAGGGTTTCGGCACTCAGCAACGGAGGCAGCCATCTTGCCCAAGGAGGAAGAAAAGGGTAGAAAAGAGGTAAGGCATAGCAGTCGCAGCCATCTGCGACTGACGGACGCAACAGTACCCCCTTCAAAGGGCCCACTCCAAGACCTCTTCCAGATAGTCTGGGTTTCCGTGGGTGTGCCAGGTGGAATTGACATACCATGTCCTTATCTGTGATGTTGGCCAGCGGTTCCTATGAGTTCTCTTCTGGTCCATAGTTCTCCCAGGAGATAAGATACTCCCATGTCTTGCTTCTCTTATGGACATCCAAGATGTCATCCACGGCATATTCAATGTCATCCTCAGTGTCCAGACTGGTTGGTTCTGGGGTCTTTTTGGAGAACTCGGAGAGCATCAGTGGTTTTAACAGAGAGACATGGAATGCATTGTGTATCTTCATTGATGGAGGTAGTTTCAAACTGTACGTCAAATTCCCTAATTGCCAAAGGATAGCAAAGGATCCAACATAGAGGGGAACAAAACGTGCTGAAGGAAGGTTTAGATGAAGATACTTGGTACTTAACCAGACTTTGTCTCCAGGCTAAAACTGTGCTGCATTTCGATGATGGGCATCGTAGGTTCTTTTTACCTTCTGTCCTGCTTTGAGGAGTAACTCCTTTGTTTGCTTCCATAGTTGAGATAGCTCTGCTGCAGTCATCTGTGCGGCAGGAGAAGCCACTGATAACAGAATTGGCAGAGGAGGCAGTGGTTGTTGTCCGTAGATGAGCTGGAAGGGAGAAGACCCCATAGAAGTAGCAGGATGCGAGTTGATGGCAAATTCTGCCCAAGGCAGTAATTCAGCCCAATCATTCTGCCTGGAATTGACACAGGAGCACAGAAATTGTTTCAGTGTCCTATTCATTCTCTCAGTCTGACCATTAGACTGAGGATGGTAAGTGAAAGTTAAGTCCAAGGCGATGTCAAATTTTTGACATAGGGCTCTCCAAAACTTCGCAGTAAATTGTACTCCTCTGTCAGATAGGATATACTTAGGCATCCCATGAAGGCAGAAGATGTGTTTAATAAAGAGTTTTGCTAATTCTGTAGCAGAGGGTAATCCTGGTAATACTACAAAATGTGCCATTTTGGAGAAACGGTTAACTGTGACCCAAATGGTGTTGTTTCCATTGGATGGTGACAGGTCTACCATGAAATCGGTTGCTATATGTGTTCAGGGTTCATCCGGCGATGGTAGAGGTTGCAACAAACCCCAAGAACATCCGGCTGGATGTTTCTGCTTGGCACAGACATCCTTTTCCATGGTTGGCCACCAATAGTACCGTTGTAACATAGCTAGGGTACGACTCTGACCTGGATGGCCAGCCAGATGGGAATCATGCGCCCACTTCAACAGCTTCTTCCTTAGATTTCTGGCCATCACCGTCTTCCCACGGGTACCGTATGAGTGGCTGCAAGAACCACTCTACCGCAGTCAATAATGTGACGGGGTTCATATGGCACATCCTGAGGGGAGAAGGATCATGACAAGGCATCTTCACTCCCGGACAATACTTCAGCAGGTCTTAGATGTAGAAGTCTTACCCAGATGTTCAAAATAGCTGGGAGCCCACGGTGTGAGCAAGATCGAGCCTGGTGGGTGGAGTTGGAGCACTGGATCGTAGAAGTACTCACAGGAGCATAGTGCGGCGACTTCCCGGTGATGAAGATGGTGGGCCTGAAGGTCCGTGCTGCAGGATACACAGACTGGTAGGCCCTCGAGGAGCGAGTACCTGATAGTCCAGAATCCTGAAATAAATAGAAAGAGAGAGAGACCCCAGAGGAGTGGTTGTCTAGTTAGTAGAAACCCCAAAGGATGGATGGAAGCGAGAGACCCCCAAGGAGCAGGTGACTAGAGCTTCATAAGGAGCGAAATCCCTGGAGGGTAGTGAGGCATCTAAGCGAGTAGCTTAGAGTGGTCAGAGAAGCTTGAACCGAAGTCCTTGCTAACTCAAAGATGGTAGTGTAGTGGAGGCTTTAAATACCCACAGGTATCAACATCATGCGGTGGGGTGCCCCCGAGGTTCCCGCCATGACGTGTATTGAGCGTAGGCAACGTGCGTGCACGCACGCCCTTGGAGGCCACAAGAAGGAGCATGGCAGACTGGGACGCCCATGCTGAGTTGGAGACGCTGAGGGTTTTGGCACTCGGCATCGGAGGCAGCCATCTTGCCCAAGGAGGAAGTAAAGGGTAGAAAAGAGGTAAGGCAGAGCAGTCGCAGCCGTCTGCAACCATCGGACGCAACAGGGATGTTATTGAGGCTGTTCTCAGGGAAGCCAGGAGAGGGGGGATGTTGGTGAGGCTCTCGGGAGATCAGGAGGGAGGGGAGATTTGGTTATTGCAAATTGGGAAGCCAGGGGGAGGAATATTGTATATCAGGGGGACTGCCACCATTATAGGCATACTTTTATCTTTATTTGTATTTTTGAGGAGTCGGGGCTGCTTCAACTGGAAGCCCCAGATTGAAATGGGGTCAGCAATGACCCCCGTTCAACCTCCCCATTTGACCGCATTTTTTCCCTGCTGCTTTAAATGTGCAGCAGGAGCCTAGGGACCCGCATTATGGTCCTGAGCCACCCGACACACATTTAATGCATGCCAGGGAGATGTAATTATTTTATTATGGCTGTCCACCTTCTCCATCAGCCATGATGAATTATTAGCATAGAAATGCCTAGTAATGACCTTCCTTGCATGCATTTGATTATTCATGCATGCAAATTGTATTCATAGAAGGTCATTGTAATTATCTAGGCAGGGACATGCTAAATATTTCGTACATCTGGCGATATCACGCAATATAACACATTGAGATCCATTTTTTTACAAATGCCTCATCATCCGCAAATATAGTGGGTTCAAGATTAATGCGGAGTCCCCTGGGAATCATTCCTCCTTATATTGTAATAGTATAGCTGTATGTAATTCAGATTGTACCAGATGTTTGTGCAAATTATGCACATCAGATCATGTAGAGACACCCGTGATATTAGTGGTGTCTTCTAGTAATAGGGAACCTTGTAACGCCTCAGTGACTTGTGCTTCTGAGTAGCTAAATACATTAGACCACATGATGCACTATAAGCGGATGTGACAGGGAACAATTGCAAATGATGCCACCAAAAAAAACCCCTGAACTATCAATTAAGGTGAGTGGATGTCGATTAGTACTAAAACATAATCCACCACAACCCAATAATTATAAAAACAGTAATATTATAAAGATACTAGCGGACCCCTGCCACGCGTTGCAGTGGCTGAGTCAGATTCTTTGCCCTTCCTACCCCTTCCCCTTGCTCATTTAGCTCAGTCACTCATCCTCTTCCCCCTTGGTCATTCCCCCCTTCCCTCCCCTGTCCCCACTCCAACTCTGTCCCCTCACACTCACCTCTCTCCTCATTCTTCCTCCCCTGACAGTTACCTCCCTCCTCATTCTCCCTCCCCTCACTGTCACCTCAGTGACTCGCCACCTGGTGAGGACTGTTTTGTAACCTTTCAGAGATGGTGCACATTTTGTGTATGTGTTTGTGTGTGCCCTCCCCCTTTGCACCCCAAAGTAATCCCCACAGAAACGTTGTGTTTATATAGGCCTCCCCCACCAGGCCGGCGAAATAGACTAACCCACAAGAGTTGCAGAATCTCGGAACTGCCCCCTGGCATCCCCCCCCTGAACATGGACGCAAGAACATCCCCACGCCCTGTCCCCTCTGCAGGCCCGACGATACCTTTCAAAAATGGTAGTCGGTGGAGCGGGCGTTCGTTCCGGCATGGAAGTATTGGCGCCGGGCCCTCGAGGTGGAGCAATGGGAGCGGTCGTCTCGCCCAGATAGTAAGGGCGAAGGTGCGCCGGTTGCCAGTTCAGAAAATGGCGTCGCCGGGCCCTCGCCCTTACTATGTCACATGAGCTACTGCTACTATTGGCGTTCCCGAGGGTCCTAGTAAGGGAAAGAGCCGTCGGCGCCATTTTGATTGCTGGTAGCCGACAGCCATAGTGTATGCGATGTGTCTCGGAGCGGTGTTGCCCCCTCCCGCTGGAGCAGCCCGAACTATTCTGCAGTTTTCCGTGCGTTCGGAGGTTGAGGGCAGTAAGTAAAAAAGTCATGTGCGTGAGGTGTGTGAGGAGGGTGTTTGTGTGTGAGTTCGTAGGGTGTGGGAATTAAAAACATGTGGCATGTGAGTGGCCTCCCAGTGTAGCATGCTGGTATTTAGTGGGTTTTTGTGTGTTTTTTGAGGGTGTGTGAAATAAGTACAATTGGCATGTGTCTGCTTGGAGGGTGTGTGAATCGCAAACATTGGTCACGTGTGTGTGGGGTGTGAGCGTTTGTACAAGGTGTAAGAGCTTCCGCTTACGTCCACCAGATGCCGCTGTTTTGTGGAACCAAATTTTAAAACTTTTTTACCAGCCCCCGGTGTGACATATATGTAATGTAAGTGTAGAAGATCCTTGCCATATGTGAGGTGAAACTTGTGTCCAAATTTGAACGCAATCGGTTAAGTGGTTGCTGAGATTAGTGCTTAATTATTGAAAATGAATATATATTGGTTATTATAGTTAATGAAGTTAGTATTTTACCCTTGAAACCAGTTATTTATGTAAAGCCTGTAGCTGTTAAATGTTTTTCTTACTGTATAACCTGTTATATGTAAAGCCTGTTGCTAATTTATTGTTTTACTGTAAACCGAGGTGATGTATAACTTTACGTACCGCGGTATATAAGAATCTATAAATAAATAAATAAATAAATAAATAAATAAATAGTGATTTGGTACAAACTATTTAACATTTTTATTTATATAGATTTTAGACCATAACACAGGTCCATGTTTTGAACCAGAGGTTCTTCATCAGGGTGCAGCTTCATTTAATATATTCACTATGGTCTAAATAAAAAAAAGGTGTTATTCCAAACATAAGTTATAATCCAAAACAGAAATCACTTTATTGTATTTTTGCCATTATACAGTAAACTCATACATCATGGTGTCAGACTGGAAGTATGGGCACATTCATACTCATTACTCTACCAAGCTGTTTAAAGCACTTTTGCTGTAAATCAATTGGTATCCAATGATGCCATGGATGTGTTGAAACTTATGATTATGAATACCAATTAATTTCTTTTTTGAGGCCATCAGGATATGGGCCTCGACAAAGGTCAATCGACAAAGGCCAATCATACCTGCTAGCTCTTCTAGACATCTCCGTTGCGTTTGACACAGTTAACCACACAATCCTCATCAACCGCTTGATGGAAATAGGCATCTCAGGATCTGCACTCCGCTGGTTAAAATCTTTTCTAAGTGACAGGTATTTCAAAGTAAAAATAATCAAAAATCTTCCCCCATAGCAATCAAGCAAGGAGTACCCCAGGATTCCTCGCTTTCCCCGACCCTATTCAACATCTATCTTCTCCCTTTATGCCAACTACTCAAAAACCTCAATCTCACCTTGTTTATCGATGTGGACGACGTGCAGATCATTATCCCCATCAAGGATCCCATCTCCGACACTTTAAACTATTGGAACAGCTGCCTCCACGCTATTAATATCCTTCTAATGAGCCTCAGCCTGGTTCTCAATACATCCAAAACCGAACTTCTGATCATCTCCCCCAACGATAATAGCCCACCAGCCAGCACCACAAACATACCATCAGTAAGTCATGTGAGAGACCTTGGAGCCACTCTAGACTCTAGAATGAACCTTAAAAAATTCATCAACAACACCACAAAAGAGGGCTTTTATAAACTTCAGGTCCTAAAACAATTAAGACCTCTCCTTCACTTCCATGACTACAGATCTGTCCTTCAAGCCATACTATTCTCAAAAATTGATTACTGCAATGCTCTCCTGCTTGGTCTCCCGGCCTCCTCCACTAAACCTCTTCAGATGCTGCAAAACACAGCAGCCAGGATCCTTACAAACACTCGCAGGATGGACCACATCACACCGATACTAAAAATACTACATTGGCTACCCATACACTTCAGAATACTCTTCAAGACTCTGACCATCATTCACAAATCCATATATCATCAATCCTCTCTGCAACTCACCATACCCCTCAAATTACACTCCTCATCAAGGCCAACCAGATCTGCATACAAAGGCTCACTCCAGGTTCCCCCTAGCAGCTCCACTATACACAACTCCATCGAAAAACGAGCGCTATCTTCCACTGGGCCACATCACTGGAACTCTCTGCCATCAGACCTATGCCAGGAACATTGTCATCTCACATTCATAAAAAAATTGAAAACTTGGCTCTTTGCCCAAGCTTATCACTGAAGAAACCCATGGTATCCGCAATGACCTCCACCCCTCGGTTGCGTCCTCTACCAGCTTCACGAAGGATCTGCTATTCTATAACCGCTCGCGTATATTAACTTTTCAATTGAATCTCCACTATGTAAATTTGTATTTAAGTTTACCAGAGAAGCAACCGCTCCTTGCTTATCTGCTCTTCTATACATTTAGAATAGAAATTATTAAGCTATCCCTTTTTCTTCAGCCATGTTCTACTTCCCTGTTTTAATGTAACTTTCGCTTCCTGTGTTAACTGGTTTCCCCCCTTGTTTATTGTAAACCGGTACGATAAGACCTTGTCTTGAGCATCGGTATATTAAAAGAACTTAAATAAATAAATAAAATAAATATAAAGAATGAAGATGGAACATCCAATATTGTTCCCAAAAATTGAGTTGGAATGCCAGGTTCCCTCCTCATGTGGTATTAACCACACAGTCAATTACATACCATTTTAAGTCGGAAAAATGGTGGAGATTGTCTACATAGTGCTGTACGATAGGTGCCTGTAGCTTTTGAGTAGTAATACAGCTGCGATGTTCAATCATGTGTTTTTGCACAGGATGTGAAGTCCTCCCTACATACTTTTCCCCACAGGGGCAAACAAATAAATGTTGTGAGATGCCATGCAGTTAGAATAGTATTATGCCCTATAGCTTTTTCTTGTAAAAGTATCTAACCATGTAAGACCCGTAATGGATTGTGTGCACATGGAGCAGTTGTTACAGGGCCAATGGCCTTCAGGTTTCAAGTCAGTAATTGCATCCAATGTGTCCACTTCTGTAAACCAAGAGCTGCCAAGAGGTTTTTCAGCGAAATAAGGATGACGTTGTAAAAGGGGCCAATATTTATATATTTCTGCAGCTACTGAAGAAGCCAAGGATGTTTATTTTAATCCATATAGCAAATTGTTGTCTCAGCCCTCACACGCATATCCGATAAGAGTCATAGTATTTCAGCATGGAGCGCTCTTTTAAAAGTGCATTTAATAATCTTATATGGGTATCCATGTTGTAAAAGTCGTCTGAAAAAAGAATCTGAATGATATAAGAATTCTTGCAAGGACAAGCCATTACGTTTAATCCTTAAAAATTGGCCCACTAGAAGATTCTTCTTTAAATGGTACATGTGCCAACTAGAAAAATGTAGCAGAGTGTCCCTATCACTAGAAAACTAGTGATATGACTTGCCCCATAAGAAACAATGAGAAAAGAAGCGTAATGAAATACACCATTTTTTCAATGAAAAGATTCAGTCCTTAACCATATCTAATGCTTGCATGCCCTGGTAGCTCAGGTTAAGCTGTCAAGGGTATTCCCTATTAATTTTACCCTCCTTGTCAAGAACCCCTTTCAACCTAATGATTATGAAGTAGATTTTACAAATCTACGCGCGCACGTACTTTTGTTTGCGCACCAGGCGCAAACAAAAGTACGCAGGATTTTATAAGATACTCGCATAGCCGCGCGTATCTTATAAAATCTGGGGTCGGCGCGCACAAGGGGGTGCACATTTGTGCACCTTGCGCACACCAAGCCCTGCGCGTGCTGCCCGTTCCCTCCGAGGCCGCTCTGAAATCGGAGCGGCCTCGGAGGGAACTTTCCATTCACCCCCCCCCTGCACCTTCCCCTCCCTTCCCCTACCTAACCCCCCCCCCCCCCCCGGCCCTATCTAAACCCCCTCCCTACCTTTCTCTTAAAAGTTACTACAGTCTCTGGGCAGTAGTAACTTACGCGCGCTGGCGCAGCAGGCCACGACACAGGCCGCTGTGTCGGGGCACTTGGCCTCGTTCCCGGACCACCCACATGCCCCCGAACAAGCCCCCGATCGAAAACCGCACCCCCTGGCCACGCCCCCGACTGCCCCTTTTTGCAAGCCCCGGGACTTACGCGCATCCCGGGGCTTGCAGGGGGGATTTAAAAAGGGTTACACGCGTACCTTATGCACGTAACCCTTTTAAAATCCAGCCCTATATATATTAGGGATGTGAATCGTTTTTTGACGATTTAAAATATCGTCCGATATATTTTAAATCGTCAAAAAATCATTAGGGCCACGATACAATGGGGGAAGGGGGAAGGGGGAGGGCAGGAAAACCGGCACACTAAAACCCCCTAAAACCCACCCCGACCCTTTAAATTAAATACCCCACCCTCCTGAACCCCCCCCCCCCCAATGCTTTAAATTACCTGGGGATCCGGCGGCGGTCCGGAATGACCCCCTCAATAGAATCGTGTTGTCTTCAGCCGGCGCCATTTTTCAAAATGGCCGCCGCAAAATGGCGGCGGCCATAGACAAAAACGATTCGACGGAGGAGGTCGTTCCGGACCCCCGCTGGACTTTTGGCAAGTCTTGTGGGGGTCAGGAGGCCCCCCCCAAGCTGGCCAAAAGTTTCCTGGGAGTCCAGCGGGGTTCCGGGAGCGATTTCTTGCCGCAAATCGTTTTCGTACGGAAAATGGCGTCGGCAGGAGATCGAGTGCAGGAGGTCGTTCAGTGGCGGTCCGGAACCCCCGCTGAACGACCTCCTGCAGTCGATCTCCTGCCGGCGCCATTTTCCGTACGAAAACGATTTGCGGCAAGAAATCGCTCCCGGAACCCCGCTGGACTCCCAGGAAACTTTTGGCCAGCTTGGGGGGGCCTCCTGACCCCCACAAGACTTGCCAAAAGTCCAGCGGGGGTCCGGAACGACCTCCTCCGTCGAATCGTTTTTGTCTATGGCCGCCGCCATTTTGCGGCGGCCATTTTGAAAAATGGCACCGGCTGAAGACAACACGATTCTATTGAGGGGACAGTTCCGGACCGCCGCCGTTCTGGACCACTGCCGGATCCCCAGGTAATTTAAAGCATTTGGGGGGGGGGGGGGTTCGGGAGGGGGGGGGATTTAATTTAAAGGGTCGGGGTGGGTTTTAGGGGGGTTTAGTGTGCCGGCTCACGATTTTAACGATTTTTCACAATAGTTTACACACCCAAACGGCAACAATACGATTCCCTCCCCCTCCCAGCCGAAATCGATCGTTAAGACGATCGAGGACACGATTCACATCTCTAATATATATGTAATCTAGGGGTACAACTTGATCAGAATCTCACAATGGAAACCAGAAACCAATTTCTCAACGATGGTAAAGGCTTCTTTATACACCCATGCTAGATTCACCAATTATGTAACTATTTTGAGAAAGACAAGTTAGCTACTTTATTACACACACTGATTACCAATTTTGTGTCACCTATGCTGGCTCCAGTTGAGAGCAGGATAAATTTTAAAAAACTTTATTTTGTCTTCAAATATGTGAATCAATTAGCCTTTGCATATCTTTTTCTTCTGCTCTCCCATACCCTTGCGAGGGAATTTGGATCCTCTCAACAGGCCCTTCTATCCTCTCCTCTCCTGTTTTCAGCTATACTAACATCCTCAAGACCATGAATTTAGCTGCTCTGCCTCTAAAACATGGAACAAGATGCCTCTAGAGCTTTGCTTGGAAATTTGCTACCTCACCTTCTGGGAAAAAAAAAAGTCAAAGCCTGGCTGTTTAGCCAAGCCTTTGACAAGACTCCAGAGACTAATTCTCTACTACCTGCTCATGGGAATTCTCCCTGACTGTGAATTCCACCAGGCTCACCTAATTCCAGGCTACCTTTACTCAAATGGAGTTTAACATATTTCTTAACTATATATATATGTATGCAATGTATACCCAATATGCCTATTTCCATGCCTTCCTAATGTACTCCACTTATCTATTTACTCGCATACTTTTATATCTTATCTGTATGTATGCATTGCATATGCACTCAACACCTTTCACTTTTTATAATCCACCTTAAGCCTACCTTTAGGAAAGGCAGAATATCTTCAAATGCTTACAAATAAATATATAAATAAATAGCTAGAGATGTGCTTTCATTTTGAATGAAAAAGAACATTTCAATGAAAGTTCCTGTTTCATTCCATTTTGAAAACAAAATGAAAGGAAAACAATATGTAGTTTGTTTTCTTTCAGTTTTGTTTTCAAAAAAGAAGAAAAAATGTAGTAGCATCCAATCCTAGGGCTCCTCTTCTCTACAACAAAAACTGCAATTCAAAAAAACCAAATGAAATCCAGCTGAACTTTCTTGCCATCTCCCCAGTCAACCTGGATACCCATCTTCCCCCAGTATACTTGAAATCATAAGCGTCTTCATGGGTTGGAGCAAACCCCAGATGCTCCTGCCCCACCAGTGTTCTATTCACAATGAGTCCATTAAGCCTATGGAAATTTATATAATGCAACACCCAATTTTGCACAAAATCAAAATGCTCTAGGATTTCTTCCATACATTTCCAATTAATTCTATTAATGGTTTTTTATTTGCATCAGATGGAATTTTATGTAACATTCCCATAACTGAAACATTTTTCCATTTCTAAATTTAGTTTAGATTTTAAAAATCAGTTCATGGAGATTATTATTTAGTCTCGTGGTTGCTATTTTAGGAAAGACCTTCATCTGTGTTGAACAGTAAGAGAGAATTCTAAATTGTATTGGATGTGGTCAATTTTATTCACTTAAGTCTTTCTATCAGAAATGTTATTTTAAGTTCCAAAATTGGATGAATTGAATCCTAAGTGCTTATGTAGATCAGTGCACATATTCTGCAAGTTTTATCTCTGTTGCATATTGAGACCTTGAGATATTTAACATTTTGCCATGAAATGTACAGAATGCCTTTTGAGTGGTAAGTTTACTATTAAAAAAATAAATCTACAAATGCTAGCAGTTGTTCTTGTGACCTGGATAAAAAAAAGATTTTTACAATTTAAAAAGTATTATTGCAATGTATTTGTTAAATTGACTTCTTTTGTATTCCTTGTTCCTATTAGGAGAATTATCATTGTTATGACTACCAGACTGACTGGAAGAAGAAAAGATGAACAGTTCAATATTTGTTCTTTATATGCTGTGGCCATAGTTACAGAGCCAACATTTCTGGTATGTAATCATATAATGGCAATTTAAAACTTGATCATTTCCATTCCAGTAAAAAATAATAAAAATAATACTGTATAAAATGTGTGTATGATAAGGATATAAAAATGGAGTTTGAGATTCATATGCTACTTTTTTAAAGAGCTGTATGGTGATTCTTTCTCTTCTAGCTATGAGGAGTTATTGGGGAGTTATACTTTTGCTTTTAAGCAATATATTATAAATAGTGATGGTCTACCCAGTTCATATTTCTCCTAGTCTCTCTTGGAGAATTTCAGTTCGAACTATTGAAATGTATAAGTCCTTGATGCAGATCAAGAGGGCATCAGATTCACTCCAGTCCTTGGTGCTCATTTTTTTAATCAGAGGCAGACTTCGGAATGCTTATGAAAGATGTGCAAATACCCAGCTGGTGAATTTGAAGCTTTAAGGATTGACCCTGCTGTCCATGAGCTTCAAACTTCTGCCCATTCAAGCATTGTCCTGCATGCATTATCATACGTCCAATATATGCACATAATGGGGCAGATTTTAAAAAAGTACGCCCACGCGTACTTTTGTTCGCACGACCAGCGCAAACAAGAGTACGCCGGATTTTAATAGATACGTGCGTAGCCGTGCATATCTTTTAAAATCTGGGGTCGGCGCATGCAAGGCTGCCCAAAATTGGCAGCCTGCACGCGCCGAGCCATGCAGCCTGCCTCCATTCCCTCCGAGGCCGCTCCGAAATCGGACTGGCCTTGGAGGGAACTTTCCTTCCACCCCCCACCCGCACCTTCCCCTCCCTTCCCCTACCTAACCCACTCCCGCAGCCCTGTCTAACTCCCTCCCAACTTTCAGGTCGATACAGTTATGCCGCGTTAGAAAGAGTGCGGCAGTGCCAGGCACACCCTCGTTCCCCACACGCACAGTTCTCTTCACCTACCGCTCGATACTCTCTTCAAATTGCATGCAAATGCATGCCGCGTCTGCGAAGCGTTAGGCGAAGGTTAGGCCCGCGCAACCCATTTTACTGTATAGAGCGCCTATACAGTATCCTGGGTGCGCGGGCCTAACGCTTCACGGCCACGCTGGTATCTGTCATTTCAAATGTCATTTCAAATGACATTTGAAATGACAGGTACCAGGAAGTGGACAGTTATGTTCTCCGATGCTCGGCAAACTTTCCCCCAGCCCCCGCTCACCTGCCCTGGCCGCGTCCGGTCTCCGGTGCAGCCCCAGTCCTATCCCCTCCTCCCGAAGCAAAAAAAAAAAAACCGAAAAAGTAGCAAGAGAGCGAGGGGAGAGACGGGCAATCCTAGGCTCGGGCCTGCTAGTCTCTTCTCCTCTCCTCCCGAAGCAGGGCGCGAAAAGCAGCCTTGCTCCGGGAGGAGGGGCGGGGCAGTTTAAAGCAACGAAACGACTTACTTTTGCAGCCCCCCCCCCTCCGGACATCGGCGACGACCACGGCTCCAGCCTCCAGCTGTCAGACAGACACATCGCACGTGGGAAAGCGGCCCCTATGCGTGCAATTGACTGCTCAAGATGTGGCGTCACGACGTTTGGCGTCACGGCATGTGACGTCACGTCTTAAGCAGCCAATTGCACGCATAGGGGCCGCTTTCCCACGTGCGATGCGTCTGTCTGACAGCTGGAGGTTGGAGGCAGGAGCCGCGGTCGTCGCCGATGTCCGGGGGGGGGGGGGCTGCAAAAGTAAGTCGCTTCGTCGCTTTAAACTGCCCCCCTCCTCCCGGAGCAAGGCTGCTTTTCGCACCCTGCTTCGGGAGGAGAGAAGAGACTAGCAGGCCCGAGCCTAGGATTGCCCGGTCGTCGTCGCTGATGTCAGACAGACACATCGCACGTGGGAAAGCGGCCCCTATGCGTGCAATTGACTGCTCAAGACGTGGCGTCACGACGTTTGGCGTCACGGCATGTGACGTCACGTCTTGAGCAGTCAAAAGTAAGTCGCTTCGTCGCTTTAAACTGCCCCCTCCTCCCGGAGCAAGGCTGCTTTTCGCGCCCTGCTTCGGGAGGAGAGGACAAGGGACTGGCAGGCCCGAGCGTAGGATTGCCTGTCTCTCCCCTCGCTCTCTTGCTACTTTTTTTTCTGGGTTTTTTTTTTTTTCTTCAGGAGGAGGGGACAGGACTGGGGCTACACCGGAGACCGGACGCGCCAGGGCAAGTGAGCGGGGGCTGGGGGAAAGTTTGCCACCTACCCTTACCCCTGCCTCTAACACAGGGGTAAGGGTAGGCGGTAAGTTAGCAGGGTAAACGCGCAGCAAAACGGTAGGGTAAAAAAGCTATAGTCGGGGCGCGCGTTACTGTATGGGAGGGAATAGCTAATTCGCTCGTTTATATTTAATATACATGCCGCGTGCAGAAGGGGTTACCCGGGGATTTTAAGAGGCGGTAGGGATGAGTTAAAGGGGATAGTGTATCGCGGGAAGGGCTAACGCGGCCGGAAAGTGAGTAGAAGGTGAGTTAGGAGCAGGGTAACCGCGGCCGCACTTTACTGTATCGATCTGTTTGTTTGAAAAGTTACGCCTGCCCAAGGCAGGCGTAACTCGCGCGCGCCGGCCAGCCACCAGCGCGCGATTTCCCAGCCCGGGAGCAGTTTCGGAGGCCTCGGCCATGCTCCCGAAACGCCCCTGGGCCAGAACAACACCCATGGCCCCACCCCCAGATGACGTGCTGCCGCAACACGCCCCCCCCCCCCCCGACATGCCCCCGACACGGCCCCCCAAGAAAGCCCCGGGACTTACGCGCACCGCCGAGCCTATTCAACATAGGCTCAGCACGCGCAGGGGAAGCTTGTTGCAGGTTTTCAGGGGTACGCTCATACCCCTTTGAAAATCTGCCCCATACTGTTCTGTCTAATAACAGTAACCAGCATAGACTGAATACAACTACCAGAAGCATATCATTCTCCTTTGTCATAATGGCTGCTCCAGATGCATCGTAACTTGCGTCTGGGAGGAGGCTAAATTTAGCAGCCAGACAAAATTTGACCCTACTCTATGAAATCAGGGTAAGTCATAGATAGCAATTCATTTCCAAATGCAAGATACTGTTTGTTAACCAAAATAGTCCATGTTAGAAAAGAGACACAAAAAGAGAGAGAATTATTGTTGTGAAGGGCAAATTTCAAAGCCATTTACTTAAATTGAGAGCAATTTACCCTGGTAATTATCCCATCTGAAAATTGCCCTCCTGTTTACAAGTATCAGTATACACAGGCTTCCACAGTGTCTGTGTTTTTAGATGGGTTAAAAAAAGTCATGACCCTGGGTATCTTTATATTGGGAGGAAAACATAATAGGAGCAATAATCAAGCTGCCCACATCAGTGCAAATACTACAGGATCTGTTTGCCTGTAGTGTTTAAACAATAATGAAAGAAAACTAAGGGGTCAATTTTAAGACCCGTGTGCGCGTCCATGTGAGTGCGGTTCCCGGCATGCGCACATGGACATGCCGATTGTATAACACGTGCGCAATGTGAAACTATCACAGGTGCAATAAATTTAACACACTTTGCAATAAAATACCTATGCAAAGCAGTAAAATACCACATGTTGTAGTATCTCAAAAATTGCCCCAACCACCCCCTTTGTTTTTATCGCGGGCACAATTCATGTAAAATGTATATCAAAATGATGAATCTAGGCCTTGGTAAGAATGCAGTCATGGTCCAATTTTGTACCTTTGAATTGAAACAAATTGAATAGAAGTTATACCTCTGTGCAGCATTTTACAGTTTTTATAAAGACTTATGCATAGCCAAAGTAGAAAATGTGGTCATTAGTGAAATTTCCACGGGAAATTTGGTCCAATTTGTTCTTAATCCGGAAGATTTAGAAAGATTGAATTTTCCTATTTCTAAAGACATTTTCAGGATAATCCAAATACTACCAAATTTGAAGGCTCCAGGTCCGGATGGGGTGGTTGTAAGTTTTTATAAAATGTTAAACAAATATCTGGGGGAAGCTCTACAGTGTATGTATGTATGGATGATTGAGAAGGGAAGTATGCCAGACAAAGGCCATTATCTTGGTCGTGCCTAAGCAGGGGTTGAGATCCAACCTTATAGACCAATATTATTGTTGAATTTGGACAGTAAATTTTTTTTGAAAGTTCTAGCAAATAGACTAAAATATATTGGGGTAGATTTTCAAAGGGTTACGCGTGTAACCTTTTAAACCCTCCTGCACATGCCGAGCCTATTTTGTATAGGCTCGGTGGCACGCGCAAGCCCCGGGACGCGTGTATGTCCCGAGGCTTTGAAAAAGGGGCAGTCTGGGGTGGGGCCGGGGGTGGGGTAGCGGTCCAGGAGCAGTCTGGGGATGGTCCAGGGGCAGTCCAGGAGCGGTCCCGAGTCCTCCAGCACAGTAGCCATGCCGGAGGTTCACGCGCCAGCAGCTGGCTGGCGTACGTAACTCCGTGGAATAAGGTAGTGGGGATTTAGATAGGGCTGGGGGGTGGGTTAGATAGGGGACGGGAGGGAAAGGTGGGGGAAGCGAAAAAAAAGTTCCATACAAGACCGCTCCAATTTCGGAGCGGGCTTGGAGGGAATGGGGAAAGCCATCGGTGCTCCCCTTGGGCTCGGCACGTGCAAGGCGCACAAGTGTGCACCCCCTTGCGTGCGTCTACCCTGGATTTTATAACATACATGCGGCAGCGCGCGCAAGTTATAAAATCGGGTGTACATTTGTGCACGCCGGATAGCGCGCACAAATGTACCCCGTGTGCTTAGGATTTAAAACCGGCCCCATTATGCCTAAATTGATATCATAGAAACAGGTGGGATTTATATACAACAGAAGATCGGGTATGAATATTTGTAAACTGCTGGCTGACTTGGATGTCTGTCAGGAAGGTTTAATCTCAGATCCTTTATTCATAAGCTTTTATGTAGAAAATGAGGCATTATGATCCGTGTAGACCGTGAATGGGTGTTGCGCCCCTTCCAACCAAGGACGCCATTCCTCCAAGGCCATTTTGATGGCCAGAAGTTCTTTATCGCCAATGGCATAGTTTTGTTCAGCCGGGGAGAACTGGCGAGAGAGGAAGGCGCATGAGTGCAGCTTGTGTTGGTCCGAATTCTGGCTAAGTACAGCCCCTATGCCCTCAGAGGATGCATCCACCTCAATGATAAATGGATGTTGAGGGTCAGGATGATGAAGGCACGGCTGGCAAAGGAATGCCTTTTTAAGACGGAGGAAGGCGCTTATAGGTCCGGGAGGCCAATTCTTGGGATCCGCGCCTTTCCGAGTTAAGGCCGTTAGGGGTGCAACAATGGAGGCATAATGAGAGATAAATGAGCGGTAGTAATTGGCGAACCCCAGAAACTATTGAGGCGGTTTCAGCCCGGATGGTTGAGGGCATTCTTGAATGGCCTTAAGTTTCTGGAAGTCCATGCAGAAACCTTCGTTGGAAACGATGTACCCCAAGAAGGGAAGAGCCTCTCGCTTGAAGAGGCATTTCTCGAGCTTGGCGTAGAGTTGGTTTTCTCTTAGTCATTGAAGTACCTGGGTGACGTGCTGACGGTGATCTGCGAGGGAATGGGAGAAGATCAAGATATCATCAAGGTACACGACCATACAGCGGTATAACAGGTCTCTGAAAATTTCATTCATGATATTTTGAAACACCGCTGGGACATTGCAGAGTCTGAATGGCATTACCAGGTACTCGTAATGGCAGTCTCGGGTATTGAAGGCTGTTTTCCACTCATCTCCCTCCTTGATACGGATCAAATTATATGCTCCCTGGAGGTCCAATTTGGTAAAGATTTTCGCGCCTTGGAGGTGGTCAAAGAGCTCGGAGATTAGGGGCAAAGGATACCGGTCCTTGACATTTATGGTGTTCAAACCCCGGTAGTCAATGCAGGGGCGAAGGGTTCCGTCTTTTTTCCCAACGAAGAAGAAACCAGCCCCCGCCAGGGATGTCGACTTGCGGATGAAGCCCCTCTCCAGATTCTCCTTGATGTAATGGGATATAGCTTGGGTCTTCGAGGGTGAAAGGGCATAGGTTCTTTGCCGGGAAGAAGGTTGATGGCGCAGACAAATGGTCAGTGAGGTGGGAGCTCCTCGGCTTTCTGCTTGGAAAAGACATCAGAGTAAGCAGCATAGGAGGCCGGGAGACCTTGGAAACTGGCAAGAATGGTCGAGTATTACATTGGAACTACCGGGTGGAGGAAACTGTTGTGACAAGTCGACCCCCACTGGGTTAACAGTAAGATTCTCCAGTAGAACTGGGGACAATGTTTTTGGAGCCAGGGAAGCCCCAGGATGACTGGGTGTATGGAGTGTTCCAGGATATGGAAGGAAATCCGCTCGAGGTGAAGAAGCCCAATCCACAGTTGGATGGGTTCCATGAGGTGTGTCACTCGCCCTGGGAGGGGCTTGCCTTGGATAGATGAGATGACCAATGGGGCCTGGGTGCGATCCTGTGGAATTTTTAAGTGCTTCCACTAGACTCTTCATAATGAAGTTGCCCCCGGCTCCAGAGTCAACCAGGGCTAACGTTGGAATTCACCATCCCCAGATGTCAGTGCAACTGGTAGGGTTAGTGGAGGTGCAGATGATGTTAGGCCCAGGAAGAGACCTCCTTCAGGTCCTAGGCCCGGGAGTTTCCCAGCCGCACCGGGCATGCGGCTACTTGGTGACCCGCTGTACCACAGTAGAGGCAGAGGCCATCTCTGATTCGTCTTCGGTGCTCCTGCGTGACAGCTTCCCTCGGCCCAATTGCATGGGTTCGTTGGTCGGTGTTCGGGAGCCTCCTGATTCACCTTTGGGAGAAGGTGAGCGTCGAGGGCGTCTAGAAGGTGTTGAGATTTTCGTGGCCATCTGGGCCTCTTGACGGTGTTCTTGATGGCATCTATCGATACGACCCGCGTCTATCGATACGACCCGTGAGCTCGTCCTTGATTCTGGGACTGAGTCCCTGTAGGAAGATGGTTTGTAAGCAGTCTGGGCCCCAACCAAGCTCTGAAGAGAGGGTCCGGAACTCGATGGCAAACTTGGCCAGCGTTCTCGAACCCTGACGCAGTTGGAGAAGCTTGGGCCCGGCAGAAACCTCCTGAGTGGGATCACCGAAACTCATTCGGAAAAGCTCCCAGAATTCTCTCAAATTACTCAGGATGGGGTCATCCAATTCCCATAGGGGGGAAGCCCATTCCAGGTCTTCCCTTCGAGGAGAAAGAGAATGAAGGTGGTCTTGGTAGCGTCATCGGGAAAGAGCGTCGGCTGTAGACAGAAGTGCAGATTGCACTGGTTAATGAAACCTCTACAGGATTGGGGCTCCCTGGAAAAGCAAGATGGTATAGGCAGGCGAATCACCGAGCAGGCCCCGGGAGCCATGGACGAGATGGCAAAGTGGGGTTCATGGGCCCTAACGCCTCAAAGTGTTGATTCAGGCTCTCCACTGCGGAGACAAGAGCATCAAGGGTTTTTTGTTGGTCCATCATTCGTTGGGCCATTCCGGGGATGGCCTGGCGAGCAGACGCCTCTGCCGGGTTCATGGACTTGGCAATCTGTTATGACCAGGAGGGACGTGAACACTTGGACCGATGGGGTGGTTGGTACTACCTTAGGAGATGGCTCCTCAGGATCCTCCGTCGGGTGGCGAGGTGGAAAAGAAGTTGGGACTGTCTGGGTCCTCGCTGCTGGAGACTCAGATGACCTCTGAGAGGGCAACGAGGCATGAAGTCAGAGCAAGGGCTAACCGGATCTTCACCACTGGAAGTCCACGGCCCCCCCAGGAGGAGCTCGAGGGAACCCCGGCCGCTGGGACTTAGGTGGACCTTTGAGAGGTCGAAGAGGCGTGAGGACAATGCAAGGGCCAACTGGATCTTCACCACTGGAAGCCCGTGGTCCCCCTGGGAGGAGCCCGTAGGGACCCAGGCCGCTGGGACTTAGGTGGGCCCTTGAAGGTAGATGGTCTGAGAGAAGTCCGAGGTCGAGTACCGGAGGATCGCCGCTTGCCAGTCCAAAGTCACACACCGAGGGATCACCGCTAGCCAGTCCGAAGTCACACACCGAGGAATCACCGAGAAGAAGCAGGAACCAGGAACTGAAGCACCAGGAGGCTCACAGGAGCGAGCAGACTCGTAGCAACAAGTTGCCAAGTCAAGGAGTGGCTGGAGGAAGGCTCCTTAAATACTTCCCGCGTTTGGCGCATCAGGAGCAGGTGAGGGCAATTTAGGGGATGAGGCCCCATTAAATCTTCGAAGGAGGCGCGGCCTCGTGCCTAGGAGGAGGGCGGCCATCTTACCCTCGGGGATGCCTGCAGAG
The DNA here is from genome assembly GCF_901001135.1 of Rhinatrema bivittatum. Classification (NCBI taxonomy): domain Eukaryota; kingdom Metazoa; phylum Chordata; class Amphibia; order Gymnophiona; family Rhinatrematidae; genus Rhinatrema; species Rhinatrema bivittatum. Next base: position 77,273,111 of record NC_042623.1, read on the forward strand.
CAGCCAGACGCCGCGAAGAGAGATCTGGACACGCTTCCCCGCCAGTAGCCCCCGCGGAACCGCACTGAGGAGCGGGGACGGAAGGAGACGATTCCGGCGCTTCCCCGACGCTGCCGTGGTGATGGCAGCAACCCCTGATGCCGCGACTCAGGTAAGGGTGCTCTGCCGCGGCCACCCGCAGCCGGGCGGCATGACAATATATAAGGGATATTGGGCATTCTCTTGCATAGTAAACAACTGAAGACTTTTCTTTTTGAGATGACATCTTAATGTTGTTATCTCAAGCTAGACAATTGTTGCCCAGAGTTTTTCAAGTGTTCTCCCAGTATGGTATGTTTTCAGGTCTTTAATTTGAGAAATCAGGAGAATTAAATACTCTGGGAGTTATGGGATACCAGGGTGCATTTTACTTTAATATGGGTGAATGATGTAATTAAGTATTTAGGATTGAGTACACATAGAAAACCTAAATTGTGGTTTGAGCAGAATATTAAAAAGATAGTGAAAGAGCTAGATGCATTTTCCTGTTTCTTTTAATGGCAGGATATCCTTGGTGAAAATGATGTTAACTCCTAAGTTACTCTGTCTTACAAATGATCCCTTTGACATCTGTAGTAAGTTTTTGTGAAAGGAAAAGAGAGTGAGATTTGCACTGTGGAAATTAATGGTGCTAAAGGAAGAGGAGGGATGGGTTTTCCACATTTTAGAAATTACAATTTGGCTTGCCTATTGCATCCCTGAGGGGACTGGTTGTTGAGCATTAGCAATTACGTGGATATTGAATTAGAAAATCAAGTGACAGATTCCCTTAATTTACAGTTTGTTTTGCATGCTAAAAAAGAAATGCAACTCAATAGGATTCTTGCTTCTTCATTGGTTAAATCTATGAGCACAACCTGGAAATTGCTAAGAGTTTGTCTCTCCTTAGTGATGTGTCTTTCTATCTCAGTATTTCCCAGCCCTCTAGTCAATCCTAGCCAATCAGGTTTTCAAGTTTTCCCAAAGAATATGCATGAAAAAGGGAAACTTTGATAAAATGAGGAAAATAGTTAGAAAAAACTGAAAGGTGCAGCTGTAAAAGTTAAGTGTTCAACAGGCATGGACATTGTTTAAAAATACAATCCTAGAGGAGCAGTCCAGAAGTATTCTACGTATTAAGAAAGGTGGAAGGAAGGCAAAATGATTATCATCATGCTTAAAAGGTGAGGTAAAAGAGGCTATTTTAGCCAAAAAATCATCCTTCAAAAATTGGAACAAGGATCCATCTGAAGAAAATAGGATAAAACATAAGCATTGTCAAGTTATGTGTAAAACATTGATAAGACAGGCAAAGAGAGAATTTGAAATGAAATTAGCCATAGAGGCAAAAACTCATAATAAAAACGTTTTAAAATATATTCGAACAAAGAAACCTGTGAGGGAGTCGGTTGGACCATTAGATGACCAAGGGGTTAAAGGGACTCTTAAGGAAGATAAGACCATTGCAGAAAGACTAAATAAATTATTTGCTTCTGTGTTTACTAATGAGGATGTTGGGGAGATACCAGTTCCGGAGATGGTCTTCAAGGGTGATGAGTCAGACGAACTGAATCAAATCACTGTGAACCGGGAAGATGTAGTAGGCCAGATTGACAAACTAAAAAATACCAAATCACCTGGACTGGATGGTATGCATCGTAGGGTACTAAAGGAACTAAAAAATGAAATTTCTGATCTATTAGTTAAAATTTGTAACTTATCATTAAAATCATCCATTGTACCTGAAGACTGAAGGGTGGCCAATGTAACCCCAATATTTAAAAAGGGCTCCAGGGGCGATCCGGGTAACTATAGACCAGTGAGCCTGACTTCAGTGCCGGGAAAAATAGTGGAAACTATTCTAAAGATCAAAATCATAGAGCATATAGAAAGACCTGGTTTAATGGAACACAGTCAACATGGATTTACACAAGGGAAGTCTTGCCTAACAAATCTGTTCCATTGTTTGAAGGGGTTAATAAACATGTGGATAAAGGTGAACCGGTAGATGTAGAGTATTTGGATTTTCAGAAGGCATTTGACAAAGTTCCTCATGAGAGGCTTCCAAGAAAACTAAAAAGTCATGGGATAGGAGGCGATGTCCTTTCGTGGATTACAAACTGGTTAAAAGACAGGAAACAGAAAGTAGGATTAAATGGTCAATTGGAAAATGGTAAACAGTGGAGTGCCTCAGGGATCTGTACTTGGATCGGTGCTTTTCATTATATATATATAAATGATCTGGAAAGGAGTACAACGAGTGAGGTTATCAAATTTGTGGAAGATACAAAATTATTCAGAGTAGTTAAATCACAAGTGGATTGTGATACTTTACACGAGGACCTTGCAAGACTGGAAGATTGGGCATCCAAATGGCAAATGAAATGTAATGTGGACAAGTGCAAGGTGTTGCAAATAGGGAAAAATAACCCTTGCTGCAGTTACATGATGTTAGGTTCCATATTAGGAACTACCACCCAGGAAAAACATGTAGGCATCATAGTGGATAATACTATAAAATTGTCAGCTCAGTGTGCTGCAGCAGTCAAAAAAGCAAACAGAATGTTAGGAATTATTAGGAAGGGAATCGTTAATAAAATGGAAAATGTCATAATGCCTCTGTATCGCTCTATGATGAGACCTCATCTTGAATACTCTGTACAATTCTGGTCGCCGCATCTCAAGACCCCCAACTCAACCTCAAAAAACACATCACCGCTAAAACAAAAGAAGGCTTCCACAAACTTTCCATCCTCAAACACCTCAAACCCCTACTTAACCACTCCGACTTCAGAACCATTCTCCAATCCTTGATATTCTCAGGCACCGACTACTGCAACTCACTCTTGATAGGTCTGCCAAAATCAACCATACACCCTCTGCAAATTCTAAAAAAACGCCTCTGCTCGAATTCTCACCTGCCTCAAAAGAACTGACCATATCTCACCCATACTAAAAGACCTACATTGGCTCCCCATTGAAAAAAGGATAGAGTACAAAACCCTGACAATCATTCACAACGCAGTTCACCACAACGACTCTTAACTGCTTCAAATCCCTAATTCAAATTCACCACGCTCATCGATGCACTAGATCAACCATCAAAACACAACTCAAAATCCCACCAGTCAATGCTGCCAAATTAACCATCACCAGAAAAAGAGCATTTTCAATAGCAGGACCCCACCTCCGGAATTCCCTTCCATCCAACCTCCGGACTCAAAACAACACCACTATGTTCAAACAATTACTCAAAACATGCCTCTTCAAACAAGCCTACAAAGATGGGATAGGATAAACCAACATATTCGACAACCACAGCAGTCCACCTACCACCCCCCACCTTCAACCCCCTTCCCCTCTCCTCCAATCCCACCCCCCTAGCTCCCTCTCCCGTCTCACTATTGTACATCTTTTCTCTCTCCTCTTCATGATCCTTTCCTAGCCTATCTCCAACCCCCCCATACTGATCCACCTATCTCAATGTATATCTCCAATTCAACCCCTTTCATATTAAAGTGGATATTCTCGTCTATTAACGCACCTCGCCTATGCTACCTGTAAATAACCCACGTTAAATGTTATACGTTAAAGTTACTATTGATTGTTATTGTATCTCGTTGTTAAAAATGTAAACCGGAATGAAGGCCTTCACCAATACTTCGGTATATAAAAACCTAGAAATAAAATAAAATAAAAAAGATATAGTTGCGATAGAAAAGGTACAGAGAAAGGCAACCAAAATGATAAAGGGGATGGAACAGCTCCCCTATGAGGAAGGCTGAAGAGGTTAGGCCTGTTCAGCTTGGAGAAGAGACGGCTGAGGTGGGATATGATAGAGGTCTTTAAGATCATGAGAGTTCTTGAATGAGTAGATGTGAATCAGTTATTTATACTTTCAGATAACACTGGGCAACAATGAAAGTATTACTGACCTAAAAAGGTCCTACTCGGTAGTATCTTGATGTGCTGAACACGAATATGACCATGAAAAGTTTTTATTGGCTCTCGTTTTGAAGATATTTAATATAGTTTACTTTCTATGTTTAGTCATGTAAATTTATCCAGTAGGACAGTAAATAAGCCTAGAATGATGTATTATTGCATCAAATTGCATAATACCATCATGCACACATCATCCAGAGTTTATTACATCATTTTCTGATGCAATGCAGTTCTACTGCCATGCTGCTGCTGAGTAAGCTGACATCAGCAGTGTACTATATGAAGCCCAGTCAGAAAGGGTGAGCATTTGAAATATTCATGCTGGCTGACTACTGCTGGACACTCCGCAGAGATGCTCCCGAACAGGTGTACAAGAGACAAGCAAAGAAATCTAAGACGTAGTCTATGACTTCATTTTTCAAACGGTATTAACTGTAGGTCTCCTACTATTGGCATACAATTCAAGATGCAATTATATTATTGCATATTACAAAAAAACTAGAGCCAATTTTGCATTTTCACAGTCACATTCATGTTTAGCACATGGAAATGTATAAGAATTGACTAATTTCATTTCCGTAACATGACTTTTGTGAAAATTTGTTGCCCAGTGTAATAGAAGGACTACGGGGCATTCCATGAATTTAGCAAATAGCACATTTAAGACTAATCGGAGAAAATTCTTTTTCACTCAACGCACAATTAAGCTCTGGAATTTGTTGCCAGAGGATGTGGTTAGTGCAGTTAGGGTAGCTGGGTTCAAAAAAGGTTTGGATAAGTTCTTGGAGGAGAAGTCCATTAACTGTTATTAATCAAGTTTACTTAGGGAATAGCCACTGCTATTAATTGAATCAGTAGCACGGGATCTTCTTGGTGTTTGGGTAATCACCAGGTTCTTGTGGTCTGGTTTGACCTCTGTTGGAAACAGGAGGCTGGACTTGATGGCCCCTTGGTCTGACCCAGCATGGCAATTTCTTATGTTCTTATGTTCTTATTTCCATACCCTGGGTACCCAATGTATGCAAATCTGTCTAATGCATATTCATTATAGATATACTGAAAAGCCAACTGGTTAGTTGTGCCTCCAGGAAAGGACTGGGAAACTCTGTTCTATCTGCCTCTGATTAGTAATCCTTGTTTAACTCTAGGTGATCAGTACCTGGTCTACTGGAGATTGCTGGGTAGGGCTGTAAACTTCTGTTGTGTTTGAGGATCTACTAGATAAATGAAGCTTGACCGACGTGCCACAAATGCGCAGTAGAGAGCAACTCTACCGTGCATGCGTGGGCAGCACGTCGGTCAGAGCTTGCCAGTAACAAAAATGGCGCGGCGAGGACCAGTAGCAGCGGCGGCGGCAGCGGCAGCGACGAGCAGTAGCAGCGGCGGCAGCAGTGCGCACGAGGGAGGGACCTCCCCCGGAGATCTTCCGTCTACGCCATCCGGAGGGGGAGTGACTGAGGAGAGGGGGGAGGGGGAGGGGGAAGAGTGAGGGTGGGAGACTAGAGGGTGAGGGAGAATGAGGGGAGGGAGGGGAGAATGAGGGGTAAGGAAATGGACTGAAAAAGAAATGTTAATGTAGCCCGTTGTTACGGGCTAGTAAAAATATATTCTAAACAATACAGTCCTTTGAATACTGTAAGAAAAAGTTTGGTTTATGGGCTGAAATCTCTTTGAGTATTTACAGCTTAGGAACATTATATTAATACTACATTTACCAAGGAATACATTGTAGCTATACATTACATGTTTCCAGGAGCCTAAGAGATTATACAGAGCCAATAAAGGCACATTATTGAGCCTTTACAAATGTCTTCAAAACTGTAAGGATTTTACTGTTCTGTGGGTAATGGCCAGAGTATGGCAAAAATATCTACAATCACCTGAGACTGAGGAAGATGTGCAAGCATGTACCGTATTTTTACATATATATCCTGCACATGTATAAACCACGAACAAATGTTTACCCTACATAAAAGTAGTTCTAGTGGATGTAAGTCGATGTATAACTCACAACCATGTAAACACCATGCCTATACCACATACTAACAAAGTTGCATTTGCTTGATATACTGGTATATATAATGATAAAGATATCTAGGGATGATCATTAGTTTCTTCTGTTTTGGTGGAAAAAAAACCAAAATGCATGTTTGTTTTTTTATATGTGCATATTAATGCAGCCCTGCACGGGCAGGGGCCATACAATTATTTTTAGCCTCTTCAGGGCAAGGACCCTGACTAGCTCTTTTGGTTCCCCTTTTCCCCAGGGTGTGGATCCTTCAGCTTGGGGAAGAAAGGGTTTCTTTTGAGGCCCAGTGCAGGGGAGACAAACTTCCTTCCTGAAATTTCCTTGGAGAGGGGTAATCTCCATCCACTGTGTGCTGAGTGCCCAAATAAACAAGCTAGAGCACTGGATTAGTGTCCAAAATTAGTCTTTACTATAAACACTGATTGAATAATGGCGCAATAAATATGTTTCCAGCACCACAGTCTTCCTGGCTCTTTTTACAAATCCTTTGTCCTCTATCTGTACAGGAGTCTTTTAAATAGGTGAGAGATTTATCCAACCTCCTGGATTAGTAAAAAGGTGGTCCCAGTGGGCAGGGCAACCCTTAGTTAGTTGGGAAAACCCCTTCCAAGATGACCAAAAGTCCTGTCTCTGCACAGAGAGCAAATCCTCTCTCTCTCTCTGCCCAGGGCCTGAAGACTTCAGATGGGTGTCCTCCAAATTGTAAATAGGTTCTTACTCACAGTTAGTAGTTCTTTTCCTTTTAACTTGATAAGGATCCCTATGGGGAGGGATCCTGGATGGAACTGCAGCTTCACAGGTCCGTGGATGGGTAGGAAGAGGGGTGAAAACATTTCCTCCAAGATCTTCAAAAACAATTTTTTCTGGTCCCTTAAAAGGAAGTAACACCAGAGTTACTCCTTGCATTGGGTCATCACCTCTTCTAGAGCAGGTCTTCCCTATAGGGATGTGAATCGTTTTAGGACGATTAAAATTATCGTCCGATAATTTTAATATCGTCTTAAACCGTTATGGAACACAATACAATACAGATTCTAACGATTTATCGTTATAAATCGTTAGAATCGTGAGCCGGCACACTAAAACCCCCTAAAACCCACCCCCGACCCTTTAAATTAAATCCCCCACCCTCCCGAACCCCCCCCAAATAACTTAAATAACCTGCGGGTCCAGCGGCGGTCCGGAACGGCAGCGGTCCGGAACGGGCTCCTGCTCCTGCATCTTGTCGTCTTTGGCCGGCGCCATTTTCCAAAATGGCAGGAGATCGACTGCAGGAGGTCGTTCAGCGAGGGTTCCGGCGCCTCGCTGAACGACCTCCTGCAGTCGATCTCCTGCCGGCGCCATTTTCCGTACGGAAAATGGCGCCGGCCATACGCGTATGGCCGGCGCCATTTTCCGTACGAAAACGATTCGCGGCGGGAAATCGCTCCCTGACCCCCGCTGGACCTCCAGGAACTTTTGGCCAGCTTGTGGGGGGCCTCCTGACCCCCACGAGACTTGCAAAAAGTCCAGCGGGGGTCCGGAAGGACCTCCTGCCGTCCAATCTTTTTCGTCTATGGCCGCCGCCATTTTTCGGCGCCATTTTGGAAAATGGCGCCGGCCGAAGACGACAAGATGCAGGAGCAGGAGCCCGTTCCGGACCGCTGCCGTTCCGGACCGCCGCTGGACCCGCAGGTTATTTAAGTTATTTGGGGGTGGGGGATTTAATTTAAAGGGTCGGGGGTGGGTTTTAGGGGGTTTTAATGTGCCGGTTTTCGATTTTTCGATTTTTCGATTTTTTAACGATTTTTCACGATTTTTCACGATATTTTACCCCCCCAAACGGCAACAATACGATTCCCTCCCCCTCCCAGCCGAAATCGATCGTTAAGACGATCGAGGACACGATTCACATCCCTACTTCCCTATCCCTGGATGTCCTGAACACAGGGCTCCCTGTTCCCTGAATCCAGGAAAGGCCCAGGTGTCCAGCAAGGCTCCTACCTTATAAAAGTTCAAAATCCAAAATATCGCCAGGACAATCACTCTGCATCTTGGGAAAAGAGTACAGCATTGGACTCATCCAGAAGGATCCCAGGCAGGATGGAGCCCAGACTCCAAGTAGGCCAAAAATACAACTGAGGTAAAATCTCCTACCTTCTTCCTGACTGCAATCTGACAGGGTCATTTATCATTTTGTATTAGGGCCTTAACTAACATTTCATCAATTCAAACAGCAGAAAATTTTCAATAATGTCAACGTTCATACCACTACTGTGTATGTAAAACTGTCCCCCCAAACCTACTCCACACTGTGTTAAATGTACTCCCTCTTACAGTGGTATAAATAGTAAAGTAACATATTGGTCTTTAGAGTCCCCCTCTCTCTCCTTCTCTCTCCAGCACAGGTTTGTGGAAATTACCAAAGCAGGAGCAGGGAAATTAGTCTAACCATGTCTTTGTGCTATAAATATAGCATTTTGATAAATCTAGGGGTTAGACTTCTCGCAGAGCTCTGCTATAAAACCTCTGAGTGGGACGTCTATTCCAGCATCCTCAAGGGGAGGGGGTTGCACATGAATTGATCCACCCCTAATTATTCCTATCACTAACTTCATTAGTACTATTTTCTAGGACTTATTGGTAACCCAAAAAGGATGGCCGAGTTACAATTGTGTAACGGTGCATGCAGCCACAAAGAGGCATGCTAACTTGGAATGACCTGTGAGCATTGTGGGAATGTCACAATGTTGGACAGGTGCTTTACTAAAGGCTGAAACTGGAAGCCTGCTAGGTGAGCACTCTGATCTGAGCACTGACTCTGAAACAGCTGAAGAATTGCTGTCAGCAATGTCTTTGCAGGCCATGTGACACAAAGCATCCCGAGTACAAGTGCATAACTTCATATGAACATGGTTGTCAGCTATGGGGTGAGGCTATAAAATGGCAACTCTGTGACTGATACTTTAAATTGTCTACCTATAGCTTTAGGTTGTGCCTTTAAGCTTCAAAGATACTTGTGATTTATAGGATTTCTAAAGCTGTTGCCTTCCATGTTCAAGGCCCAGCTGGAGTTCTATCGCCCATATGTGAGGGGATGGACAGGGTCCCAGGGGTAGGGCCACCAAGCAAAATGTCACAAGCTAGGCCAAGCTATGCACACTGTGTTGGCAGTCCTACATGAACTCTATTGTTGACACATGCGTCTTTTAGACTCACTATAAATCATTAAACATTAGGCCAGCCACATGTATTTGGTGTTATCTTTACTTAGACTACACTTTTTCAAGTACAATCTACTGCTTCATTATCAAGATGAAGCCTAAGTAGGCATACATGGTTTCTGTTACACACTGACCCAGACAGAGAAGCAGTGAGTCAAAGAAAGATGATAGGAGGAGAAAAGCTGCAAACACTCTACTGGCCTTCCTTCCATGGAAGGGGAAGGGGTAATTGAGGCCTATCAGGCAAAGTTGCATTCTATGTGGCTTTGTCAAAGCTATCTGCCACTCAGCATGGTGTCCTCGACTTGTGCAGATGCACATGAGGGATCCGGGGGTAGATCAGGAAAAATCTCCATTGGTTTCCCATGGTGTAGAGTGTGATTATGGAATATACAGTAGAGCAGTACTATACCTGCTGCATACATTAAAGCTCCACCCGTTTTGTCCAAACTGCGAAATTGACTTTTAAGAACTGCAAAGGTGTGTTCTATGACACAGCGGTAGAAAATAAGGCCTCGTTGCACCTTGTCTCTGCTAGCATGTTGGGAATAGCAAGGGGGGTGAGAAGACAGCTCCTGCAACCATATCCCAAATCTCCTGTGGCAAAGACAGAATAGGGCATCATTCACATCATAGTCTCTTTGAGATATGGTTGCCAAACCACAGCATGCTATATAATAGTAGAAGCTAACCTAGCATGAACCTTAAAAGCCTATTTCTCTACCTTAAGTGCATGCTACCTTTTTCTGTGACACTATATGACCACTATAGCACAAGCTGAATCTGGGTCATATCTTCTAGTCTAGTAAACGGCATCTGGGGATTCCAGTAAATGTGTGCCAGCCCCTCAAAATCAAGCTAAGGCTATTCATTTGTAGCAGTCATCAAACCTGTCCTAGCACAAAAATCTCTACCTTGTGGTCTGAATTTGCAAGTCCCTGGCTGCTCTGCAATATGTCCTCCTGAGATTCAGATTTGTGGGCCCTGGCACAAGGAATATACTAGGCCCAAAAATGCACAGAGCGCTGCTTCTGGTTTACCTGTGTGATGGGCAAGACAAATTGTGCCTGACATCCTGGCTGACCCATCACTAACAGGGCAGACCTGATCTGCAAGTACCAGCAGTGTCATTAATCACAACTTAAAGGTTGTGATTAACCTGCGAGATTTCAACTGCTCAAAATGGGAGGACTGGAAAAGGCCAATGTTTAAAGTGAACCCATAGAAAGTGTGTAGTGGTTGCTCACACACCAAGCTTTATGGTAAGTGTATTGTTTGGCCTCACAAGAGGAGCAGTCTTCTCGAGCATGGGGAAAGAAAGGGCAGGCCCTGGTGCAATGGCGAGCAGATCTAACTGTACAAGCCACTTGTCATGTCAGTGATGCTGTTTCATCCCCCACAGCCCCCCCCCCCCCCCCCCCCCATGTTTGTGCCATTTGCTACAAACACATAGCCAGAGATGGAACAGAGAAAGAAGCCTCTCTTTTATCTATGAGCCAACCGTCACTGTAGAGGCCTTCTTCAAAATTTTCAAAGAGCCCTGATTTCCTAAGTATAATGAATCATGCGCAGTTCCCGGGTACCTGACTACCATGTGCAGTCGAGTGACATAGACCACTTGCACCTTGAGGGAGTGGAAAAGTTTTCTGTTGCGGAAGATCTCTTCTCTGTCACAGGGTGGGATGATAGCTACATGAGTGCAGTCGATAGCTCCCAGAACATTGGGAAAATTTGCGATGGCATAAAAGCCTCTCTTCAATTCCATCAAGTTCCTCTCTGCCCTGAGGAAATGCTATGCAGAGATTAAAGCGGTCAGATACTAGGGATGTGAATCGTTTTAGGACGATTAAAATTATCGTCCGATAATTTTAATTTCGTCTTAAACCGTTATGGAACACAATACAATAGAGATTCTAACGATTTATCGTTATAAATCGTTAGAATCGTGAGCCGGCACACTAAAACCCCCTAAAACCCACCCCCGACCCTTTAAATTAAATCCCCCACCCTCCCGAACCCCCCCCCCAATGACTTAAATAACCTGCGGGTCCAGCGGCGGTCCGGAACGGCAGCGGTCCGGAATGGGCTCCTGCTACTGAATCTTGTTGTCTTCAGCCGGCGCCATTTTCCAAAATGGCGCCGAAAAATGGCGGCGGCCATAGACGAACACGATTGGACGGCAGGAGGTCCTTCCGGACCCCCGCTGGACTTTTGACAAGTCTTGTGGGGGTCAGGAGGCCCCCCCCAAGCTGGCCAAAAGTTCCTGGAGGTCCAGCGGGGGTCAGGGAGCGATTTCCCGCCGCGAATCGTTTTCGTACGGAAAATGGCGCCGGCAGGAGATCGACTGCAGGAGGTCGTTCAGCGAGGGTTCCGGCGCCTCGCTGAACGACCTCCTGCAGTCGATCTCCTGCCGGCGCCATTTTCCATACGGAAAATGGCCCGGCCATACGCGTATGGCCGGCGCTATTTTCCGTACGAAAACGATTCGCGGCGGGAAATCGCTCCCTGACCCCCGCTGGACCTCCAGGAACTTTTGGCCAGCTTGGGGGGGGCCTCCTGACCCCCACAAGACTTGTCAAAAGTCCAGCGGGGGTCCGGAAGGACCTCCTGCCGTCCAAAGTTCCTGGAGGTCCAGCGGGGGTCAGGGAGCGATTTCCCGCCGCGAATCGTTTTCGTACGGAAAATGGCGCCGGCAGGAGATCGACTGCAGGAGGTCGTTCAGCGAGGGTTCCGGCGCCTCGCTGAATGACCTCCTGCAGTCGATCTCCTGCCGGCGCCATTTTCTGTACGGAAAATGGCCCGGCCATACGCGTATGGCCGGCGCTATTTTCCGTACGAAAACGATTCGCGGCGGGAAATCGCTCCCTGACCCCCGCTGGACCTCCAGGAACTTTTGGCCAGCTTGGGGGGGGGGCCTCCTGACCCCCACAAGACTTGTCAAAAGTCCAGCGGGGGTCCGGAAGGACCTCCTGCCGTCCAATCGTGTTCGTCTATGGCCGCCGCCATTTTTCGGCGCCATTTTGGAAAATGGCGCCGGCTGAAGACAACAAGATTCAGTAGCAGGAGCCCGTTCCGGACCGCTGCCGTTCCGGACCGCCGCTGGACCCGCAGGTTATTTAAGTCATTTGGGGGGGGTTCGGGAGGGTGGGGGATTTAATTTAAAGGGTCGGGGGTGGGTTTTAGGGGGTTTTAATGTGCCGGTTTTGCGATTTTACGTTTTTTTTGATTTTTTACGATTTTTCACGATATTTTACCCCCCCAAACGGCAACAATACGATTCCCTCCCCCTCCCAGCCGAAATCGATCGTTAAGACGATCGAGGACACGATTCACATCCCTATCAGATACAGCTGTTGTGACCTGACCCAGAGAGCAGGAAAAAGTGATTTGGGACATTCCCCCGACAACACCTACTGTCATCTGGAAGAAGCCGGATGCCAGGAAAAGCAGGGAGGCCAATTGTTTGGTGAGCTGCTGTAGAGTGAGGGACCATTTCCGTGACCGGATCAGGATCCCCCTCGGATTTCTTCATATAGTTCCAAAATAGCCTGAGAGCTGAGTCATAATCTTCCGGCATGCCCAGCACTGAGGCTTGTGGAGGAAAGATGTGCTCCCTGTACCTCCTCCGCTTGTGTGCCAAGCGCTGCCATGGGCTCCGACCCTCTCCCTGCGGGGACAGTGGCTCAGGCTCTGGTGCAGGGACTTCCCTAGGAGGGTTTGCAACTTCTCTTGCCTGCCCCTTGTAGTTATTGTTCTTATTGTTGTCAGCGGAGAGCATCCTGAAGCATCCAGTATCCCCCAACAAGAAAACTTGCCACAAACATAATAGGTTTAGGAGGACAGGCCAGGTAAGAAAAGGTGTTTTTGTTGGCCCAGGAGAGTGTGGTAAGTGTGTCTTATAGAAGGCGTGATATTATTGCATGCGATAATATCAGTGCTAATTGCTGTGATCCATGATAATGGCTGCAGACGCGTGATAAAAGCTTTTTTTCCCCTTGTACAGAAAAAAAAAAGTGTACTTATTTCTGACATAAAATCCCATGTTAGAGTATGTTAAACTATTGCGGAATGAGGTAGGACACTTTAATTTGCAATAACTCCTGCCACTTGCATAATAAAATAAAAATTTGCATGCTAGCTTGCATTGCGCTATTTATCGCGCATGCAGTGCATGTTAGACCCCATTTAGCATGCATTAGAGCCCTAACGTATTTTGATAAATGACCCAGAAAGTGTACAAAATTAGGACACTTTTTTATTTCCTGCTTAGCACTTACTTTTTGTACGCTAAAACTCTTATTACATAGGAAGTAATTTTTACACATAAGGAGGCTGATGTAAAAAACTGAGTTAAAACTGTGCTGAAATTTAACGTGCTGTTTCTTAATGCACAATGCTTATGGTACACTAATACGTTAGGAATTAGAAACGAGTCCAAACCAGAAAATTTGAGCAAAGAAAAGGCTTAGTACACAGCACAACATGATTTATGTATATGAATCATTTTATGTGCAGAAAACATTTTTTGTTTGCACAATTCAGTTTTTCCACATATGAAATATTATTTATGTGCAAAAAAATGCATTCTTTATTAAAAGCGTTGTTTGCGCATACATCATATTTTATGCACAGTAAATATGAGCTGTGAACCTAAATCATGTTTTCTGTGCATAAAATATTAGATGGGTACACAAAAACAGTTTTCAGGGCAGAAAGCATTTTTTGTGGGCATAAATCATATTTTGTGCATGCAAAACATGCTTTTATTGTGTATAATGCATGTTTTCTGTACATTAAATAGAAAAAATAGAAAACATATCTGAAACCTTCAACAACCCTTCTATCGATGAAGCACCTTCTGACCCATCAACCATAACAACTTGGTCGAAATTCAAACCAGTTTCAAATATTGAAACAGAAAGGACGCTACAAAAAATAAACCCAGCTCGACATGATCTCGATACTATCCCAACCCGAGTATTAAAGGAAATGGCACATATTATTGCCCCAACCTTAGCTGCCATAATAAACAAATCACTTGAAGAGGGTCAACTACCAGCTAACCTGAAAACCGCAACAATCTCTCCCATATTGAAAAAAAAGAACCTGGACCCAAAAGATCTGAATAACTACCGTCCTATCTCCAACCTCCCCTTACTCGCCAAGTTGACCGAGAAAGCAGCATTGAAACAACTCAATGAACATCTAGAGATCAACAATATCCTTCACCCCTCACAACATGGTTTCAGAAAGAACTGCAGCACAGAAACCCTACTGATCAATCTATCTAACAAAATAATAAGAGGATTTGACAACAAATTAAGGGGGTCATTTTTCAAAATGCGATAAGGTGTTTTCGCATGCGTTAAGGGCTTATCGCATGCGATAGGCCCTTACCGCATGCGAATGCACCATATTGTATGGTGCGATGCAAATTCAGAAAATAGGAGGAGTTAGGGGTGGACTGGGTTAGCCTGTCTGCGAAGAGACATTGCACAGCTGTAATGCTGATTTTAACTACACCTCTTTGGATTGCATTAGGCTGTGCAATAAGGTTTCATCACCATTTGTGATGTCTCCTGTAAGTCCTATTTCAGCTGAATTGATGGGTTGAGAGAGAGAGAGCGAACACCTGGCCATAATATCATGGCCCATAGGTAGGTATTTGTATCACCTATGGTAGGCCCACCTAGTAACTCGAGGTGGGGATTAGGTAAGAGTGTAGGGGGTTAGGGGCCACTTTGACATTCTACATGACACCTACGAACAGAACAGTGGTCTCTTGTGAAGATTTGCTGGCCTTCGGAGTGAGGAAACTCACTCCAAGATGAGATTTGGGCAAGGTTCTCTCAACCTAGCTTGGTAACATCAAGCTAGGTTGAGAGAACATTGCTCAAATCTCATCTTGGAGTGAGTTTCCTCACTCCGAAGGCCAGAAAATCTGGCCTTCGGAGTGAGGAAATGTTCTCTCAACCTAGCTTGATGTTACCAAGCTAGGTTGAGAGAACCTTGCCCAAATCTCATCTTGGAGTGAGTTTCCTCACTCCGAAGGCCAGCAAATCTTCACAAGAGACCACTGTTCTGTTCGTAGGTGTCATGTAGAATGTCAAAGTGGCCCCTAACCCCCTACACTCTTACCTAAACCCCACCTCGAGTTACTAGGTGGGCCTACCATAGGGATACAAATACCTACCTATGGGCCATGCTATTATGGCTAGTCTCTCTCTCTCTCTCTCTCTCTCTCTCTCTCTCTCTCTCTCTCTCTCTCTCTCTCTCTCTCTCTCTCTCTCTCTCTCTCTCTCTCTCTCTCTCTGGACCATTAAAAATGGTCCCCCAGTGGTTGAATGCAGGAAATACAACAGGTCTGGCACTTATCACAGAATCTGAAATGGTATCACAATTTGCACTAACTTAGCTCTTCACACAGGTAATTAGCATAAAACACACCCCTTTTGCTATCACATGCGATACTTGCCGCATTTTGATAAATCCACCCCTAAGCCACTTATTAATCCTACTTGATCTCTCTGTGGCCTTCGACTCTGTAGACCACAAAATACTAATATCAAGTCTTGCCAACATAGGTCTATCAGGAATAACTCTGGACTGGTTCACTTCATTTTTAAAAGACAGGTTCTTCAAAGTCACCCTTAATAACATCTCATCTGATCCCTGTCCCCTCGAAACCGGGGTACCACAAGGGTCCGCCCTCTCGGCCACCCTCTTTAATATATACCTTCTCCCAATCTGTCATCTCATCTCAAGGCTTGGCATCACATTCTTTTTGTATGCCGATGACATTCAATTACTTATCCCAATAACCTCTACTATCAAAGATGCAATCAGCCTCACAGTAAACCCCCTCATCTCGATCAGAAACTTACTGAATCAACTAAAGTTATGTCTCAATATGAACAAAACTAAATGCATCCTCATCAAAAGAATCAACACTGAACAAATAACTCAAATGCCTTCCATACAAATTGACAACAATAACATCCAACTGAAGAACCTTGTAAAAGACCTCGGTATCTGGATAGACAACGAACTGAACCTCAAAAAAAGCATCGCAACGAAAATGAAAGAAGGTTTTCACAAACTTCATATACTCAAAGACCTCAAACCACTTTTACATCTACATGATTTCAGAACCGTACTGCAATCACTCATTTTCTCAAGTCTTGACTATTGTAACGCGCTTTTCATTGGCCTTCCCAAATCTACACTAAAACCACTCCAATTGCTACAAAATGCTGTGGCCAGAGTACAAGAAGAAATCTGAACACATCACCCCTGTTCTGAGGAGTCTTCACTGGCTACCGATCGTTCAAAGGATCAAATACAAGACATTGACTACTCTTCACAACAAAATCTACAAAGAAGATAACACCGCCCTCGATAACATGATTCAACTGCACAAAACACCTCGCACGACAAGAAACACCGGCAAACTGCAACTAGTCATAACCTCCCTTCCCTCTGCTAAACTATCCAAGACAAGGAATAGAGCCTTCTCGATTGCAGGAGCAAAAACGTGGAACTCTTTACCAGTCTACCTAAGCTCAATCAGGGATTCCAAGTCTTTCAAAAAAGAACTTAAAACCTGGTTATTTAGCCAAACTTTCTCAGACGGAGTTGGTTAATCTAATCCCATCTGTTCAGACTTACTTCCTCTACCAGCCATGCTCTATTTACATCCTTCCCCCCCCCTAACATTTCTCTTTTACCCCTCACTTTAATTTATGTCCTGTAATTTATTTCATTCTCCCCTGATTCCCTAGAACCCTTTTCCCTCCACCCCATCTCACCTTTGAATAAGTCTCACTAACACACCCCTGCGTGATATTACATCCAAGTTATGTCTCTAAAAGCTTAGCTTTACGTGTTATCTCACAGACCGATTTGTAGATCATACTCTTTTATACCTGTTTTACACTTCTGCTATATGCCGAAATGTAACTAGTTGTCTGTTTTCCGTTTCAATATGTGCGTTATGAATGCATTATATGTAGTAAGTTGTTTACACTATAAACCGGAGTGAAGGCAGCCTGCTATACTTCGGTATAAAAAAAGAGTCTAAATAAATAAAAAATAAATTAATTAAATATCAGCTACATGTCCCAGAACGTAAACTCCCATTCAGCTTGTACACTAATATTAGCCCTGGAAACTTTATTCTAGCTTGACCTTGGAGCTAAGAAAAACTGAG
The DNA here is from genome assembly GCF_901001135.1 of Rhinatrema bivittatum. Taxonomy (NCBI): domain Eukaryota; kingdom Metazoa; phylum Chordata; class Amphibia; order Gymnophiona; family Rhinatrematidae; genus Rhinatrema; species Rhinatrema bivittatum. The sequence continues at coordinate 77,290,515 of NC_042623.1, forward strand.
GTAAGCAAGCACACCTCTCTGCTTTGGGAGGTAATAGCTATATTAGCTAATGCCATCATTAGGATGGAATTTCCGTCTGAAGACCTAACTTAAACGCACACTGTTGTGCAAACATATTTTGTGTGTAAAAATCCTTGCTGCATCGACAGTAGAGTTTGCACCCAACAAATGATTGCATAGTTAAGGGTTAAACTGTGCACTGTGCCAAGCGTACCTTATTACATCAGCCTAAAAAAAAAAAGCAGTAAACTTGGAATAAAGCACATGTTATTATATCGGTCTATTTGACTGCCAAATAGAAGTTAATTATGGCCAGAAGAGTTTATTCTACCAATACAAACCATAATTAGCAATCCTTGATCTAAGTCACAATCAGAGCGTCAAATCACAAATTACAAGGCTTCTGGATTGCAAACCCTGGATTGCAAATGTTTGGAAGCTGGATGAGCCTGTCTCTCGTGATAATCACAAGCAACAGTGCAGATGTCACAGTTATACTGTAAGATAAAAACAAAGCAGACAATGCATTGAGAATTATTGGATTAAAAAGGCAATTCTTTGATGAAATGAAGTTACAAAATACTGTGCATATGAAAATCTGTGTGCCTTTTGTGACACAGTGCATTTAAACAAAACACTACAGTAGGAACTGGCCCATGCTCTGTGCAATTTTTAAATGTTTTTGTCCTCAGCCCAACGAAGGCTTTAGTTTTCTGTTTTTCTTCCTCTCTAGCAATCTTTATAGTAGCCTTTCTGTAAGAAAATATGCACTCTGTCATTCTGTCTTTTATAAACGCTGTACTCATAAGATCTAACATTTTAAGTGTACTGGAACAAGAGCTGTTATCCAGCTGGCATTCTCCAAGCCAAGTTGTTTACAGCCCTCTTGTGGACTTGTAGCCCCCTCTGAATCCATGTGCTAGCTCTGTTTATATAGCTCTTGTCAAGCAGAGAGCAGCTCTGTCACTGCGCCGCAGACCTCTGCAGAAAACCCAGCACTGCAGCAAGTTGAGTCAGTGCTCCTGGCAACTAGCCAGAATTCATCACTGCCACAGGTTGTCTGACATTTAACTCGTGTCCTGGTCAGATTTCCTGGCAGATATATAACCAAGAAAGGCTATGTTTTCCTTAAAAATGCAGCTTATCGGGGGAGGGGGAAACGCCCAGACCATTACTAATAGTGAACCTTTCTGACTAAACATGGTGTGAGTATAACGAAGTTATCATATCTGGAATATCTCCCAGTGTAGTACACACTGAAAGGAGTCACATGCGTGGAACCACTGCTATGAGAAATAGAAAGAACTGCTTAAATTCTTAATAAGAAATTCCATGTTGACAGGGAATGAATCTTTTCACGTTCCCAGGCTATTTTAAAGGAGCCAAACCCTCCTCCAGGCTGTAACTGGGTATAGTAGTTTACCACAAGAGCAAAATGCACTGCCGTCCACTTAAAAATGTTGAGCAGCTGTGAATAAAAGACAGCCATGACCACCTCAATGAAACCACTGTGGCCGAGCAGCTGGCTGCCTCTGCCTCCCGCCCCCACCGTTATCCTCAAGCGGAAAGGAATGCAACCGACTGCAATCATTCCTCAGTAATCTCACAGCGGAGGAAGGAAGCACAGAAGACCAAGGACCAGAGACGGGGGAAAAACAGTCATACGGATCAGGATTGGGGAATACGGGTGGGGGCTAGGAAAACAGGATGCCCTGTGTGGGTTTTGAACCCAGGGGCTACATTTACTTAAAGAGGAGGGGTTTGGGAAGGGATTCACCGTGTGGCATTAAAAGTTTTCGTTTTTATTTGTTTTACTGCGGGCCTGCTTTGTCTGGCGGCGGAGAGGTGGGCGGGGGTTTCATTTAACCCTTGGAGTGATTTTGGCACAGCAGGGACTTTATTTACATTTGGGTCACATGGACTTTTAACATGATGGCGGCCCCGGACGTTTCCCCTGTTTCCTTACAATATTTTTTTATCTGGGGTTTTTCTTTAGCACATAGTAGGTTGAGCAACATTCTAGAAGATGCTTCTATTTGTTAAAGAAATTAACACATTTTAAAATTAATTCTGAATGAATTCCAGAATCAATCATGGCTTTTGCATTTTATCTTTATTGAGCATTCAGCAAACTAGTCATCAGGCCTAAGAGAATACACAACAAAGTACAAGTGGAAGAAATAGCCAGAGCTTCATTACACAGATTGTCAAATAGATGAGCAATGGATTTTGCAGGCTTCCAGAAAGCAACATAAAGCAAATATAATCTTAACCAAAAAAGCAATAGAGGCCCAACTCGATACAACAGGCTGAAGGATGGAAGAGATGTGGGCTTAGAGGCAAACAGTTATTAGCATTACCAAAAAAAAGGGGGCACAAAAAAGTACATTTTAGTTCCCTCTCTTATGCATCCAGGCTATCATCACCTGGATGTGTCACCTCTTGGAGCCCACAGACTTCCATTTTGCTGAAGCTGTAATCCTGACTGCAGAAGCAGAACATGATTAGGTTTCTTCTATGACTATGTCAAATATGGAACCTTACTGCCAAGTGAATAATCAAGTGGGAGATTAGTCCCAATATATTATTAATGACATTGAACACTGCCACCCAGAACACCTGGATTTTCTGGTAATCCCATCAGAGATGGAGTGGAGGAATAGCCCAGTGGGTAGAGCCGCAGGCTGTAAACCAGAGAAGCTAGGGCTCTGTTCTCATTGCTGTTCCTTGTGACCATATTAGTAAGTCACTTTACCCTTTAGATTGCAAGCTCTCTGGGGACAGGGAAATACATCTAGTACTTGAATAAAATCTGCGTTGAAAGGCAGAATATAAATACAATGAATAAATAAATGTTTGAAGGTACTTTCTAAGCATTCATACCTTCCTGCAAGTGTCTGGTGAGTCAGGCCAGAAAATATTCAGTTGACCTGGAGTAAGGTATAAATAATAAACAAACTTGCACTGCCTAATTAGCTTGGTGAAAAATGCAGTTGGAAGACTTGTACACTCTGTTCTTTATCGTAAAAAGTGATCCCCAAAATGTACTTCCTGCTTGTGCTGATACCTAAATGTGGTGCATTGAAGCATAGTAAGCAAGATTTTATATATACACAGTACAAGCTCTATTATCTGGCATCCATGGGAAGTAAACAGTGCCAGCTAATTAAATATATTGGTTATCTGAGATCCTTTGGCTTCATACACCAGCCATTCCTCCTCCTGGCAGCAGTATGCAGGAAACAGGAAGGAAAGAGTGAGGCTAGAGGACAGAGCACAGAGCACATCAGTCCTTTCCTTCCTGTTATGTCACCTCCCCTCCTGTCCCTTGCAGGAGGGGAGAGGATGAGGATGGAGTGACAGAGCACACAGCAGAGCAGAGAACAACTACACTGCCCTCTAATTCAGTGGTTCCAAACCTTTTCTCATTTTGTGGCACACTTGGCACAGGGTTCGATTCATTGTGGCACACCACCCACTTTCACCATCACTTTCTCTTCTCTTCTCTTTCCTCTCCCCCCACTCCTTGGCATCATCAGCTTCTCTTCCTATCTCTCTTCCTCCATCCCTGGCATCTTCATCTCCTTCTTCTCCCTTACCTCTTCCCCCATCCGCCAGACCTCTGGGAACCCAGACCCCTGCCTCCCACCCTTCCCCAGCATTACAAATCATTAGAGATGTGAATCGTGTCCTCGATCGTCTTAACGATCGATTTCGGCTGGGAGGGGGAGGGAATCATATTGTTGCCGTTTGGGTGTTTGAAGTATCGTGAAAATCGTGAAAATCGTGAGCCGGCACACTAAAACCCCCTAAAACCCACCCCCAACCCTTTAAATTAAATCCCCCACCCTCCCGAACCCCCCCCCCCAAATGCCTTAAATTACCTGGGGGTCCAGCGGCGGTCCGGAACGGCAGCGGTCCGGAACGGCCTCCTGCAATTGAATTGTGTTGTCTTCAGCCGGCGCCATTTTTCAAAATGGCGGCGTAAAATGCAGCGGGGGTTGCCGCTGAACGACCTCCTGCAGTCGATCTCCTGCCGGCGCCATTTTCCGTACGGAAAACGATTCGCAGCAGGAGATCGTTTTCCGGACCCCCGCTGGACCCCCAGAGACTTTTGGCCAGCTTGGGGGGGCCTCCTGACCCCCACAAGACTTGCCAAAAGTCCAGCGGGGGTCCGGAACGACCTCCTGCAGTCGAATCGTGTTGGTCTATGGCCGCCGCCATTTTGCGCCGCCATTTTGAAAAATGGCGCCGGCTGAAGACAACACAATTCAATTGCAGGAGGCCGTTCCGGACCGCTGCCGTTCCGGACCGCCGCTGGACCCCCAGGTAATTTAAGGCATTTGGGGGGGGGTTCGGGAGGGTGGGGGATTTAATTTAAAGGGTCGGGGGTGGGTTTTAGGGGGTTTTAGTGTGCCGGTTTTCCTGCCCTCCCCCTTCCCCGATTTACGATTTTTTGACGATAAATCGGGGGAATTGGTATTGTATCGTGGCCCTAAAGATTTTTGACGATTTAAAATATATCGGACGATATTTTAAATCGTCAAAAAACGATTCACATCCCTACAAATCATCAAAAGGGTCAGACTCAAAGGGGACCCCCAGCCCTCTTACTGAATTCACTTGCACTGCACTGCATCTTCAAGGGGAGGAGGCATCATTTCATCCTTCATCTCAGCAGATTGTTTGAGCTGCCCCTGACCATCACCTTCCTTCTCCCTCCATCTCTCCCCCAACCCCTGGCATCATTATCATAAACTTCCTTCTCTCACCCCCTCTCCTCCCACCCCCTGGTACCATCATCACTATCCCTCTCTCTTCAATCTCCCTGGCATTTTCATATCCTAAACTTGCTATCCACCCCTGGCATCACCACTTTCTCTCCTCTTCCCCTCCAAGCAATCATCTTCCTCTCCTTTTCCCTCCATCCACTGGTATCACGTTCTCTCTCCCTCACTTCTTAACTCATCATCTTTCTTCCCATTCTCTGTCTCTACACCCCTGTCCCTCACCCCCAGCATCATCATCAACTTCCCTCTCCCTCCACCCCCAGAACCATTACCTTTTCTCCCCTTTGGCAATCCCCTTTCTCTCCACCCAGGCGTTATTGTCCCTCCTCCTCACTTTGTGGCATCATTTTCCCTCTGCCTCTACCACATTCCTTCATCCCCTGGTATCATCATCTCCTTCCATCACCCTCAAATACCTGTCATCATCAACTTCTCTTCTCTCTCCGCCCCCCCCCCAGGAAATCACCTTCTCTTCCCATTCCCTCCATCCCCAGAGGTACCTTTCCTCTCCTTCACTTCCATGCATCATTGTCACATTCTCTTTCCGTTTCCCTCTCCCTCTACCTCTCCTCCACACCCTCTTGCATCATCATCTTCCTCTCCCTCAAGTCTCTCCCCCACCCCCTAGCAATCCCCACTTTCCTTTCCCTCTTCCTCCCTACCCCAAGGCACATTCAGCTGTCCCTTCAGCCCGCCCCCTCCCCAGGTCCTAGAATGGCAGAAATCTGTGAGCAGGCTTACCTAGTGCTGCTTCTTCCTCCTCTGCCAATTGAAGCATGGGCCAGCAGGTCTGGCAAGACTACAGGGCCTTGTGCAGGTTCTGTTGCAGAGGAAAGCCGGAAGAGGGGGGACGCATGAGAAGTACCTGCAGGTAAGCCTGCTCTCTGACCTCCCTGCTGGTGGGAGGGCATCCTGCAGGCCAGGAGAAAAAGAGAACATGAGGGCTGCAGCCACATCATTCCTTCTTTTCAGCCATGGCACACTAGTGGGTCACAGCACACTGGTTGGGAAACACTATTGTAATCCAGCTCCTCCCTGTCATTTTCCCCCTTCCTCTCTCATCTCCTCCTGTCCCTTGCAGAGAACATGAAGGGAGATAGTGAGGATAGAGTGGACAGAGCACAAGGCAGATGAGAGGAAAAACTACTCTGCTTCCCAATCCAGCCTCTCCCCTCCTGTCATCTTTTCCCCTTAGACACACACCCCAAAGGTTCTGCCTGGGTGAGATGCTGGTTTACAAAGAATTTAGAATGGTAAAGTACTGAATAATTGAGTTTTAATGTAGTTGAAGTTAAGCTCTTTAATACACCATTGTGCTTGCACACCACCTTGGTGTGGAATAGGTAAATAGAAAATGGTAATTTACCCTTTCAGATAGTACTAGGACTAGGGGACGCTTCATGAAACTAGCAGGTAGTAGATTTAAAATAAATTGGTATTTTTTCGCTCAATACACAATTAAGATGTGAATGTATTTCCAGAGGATGTGGTCAAGGCATTTAGCACAGCTGGGTTTTAAAGGGATATGGAAAAGTTCCTTGAGGAAAAGTCCATAAACAATTATTAGCCAGATGGACTCAGGGAAACCCACCACTTATCTCTGAAGCAGGCCGGTACAGTAAAGTGCGCTCCAGTGGAGCGCACTGTTAGCCTGCGTTTACCCACGCATTTTCGACGCGCCAACCACCCTGAAACTAATAGCGCTCGCAACATGCAAATGCATGTTGATGGGCCTATTAGTTATTCCCCCGCGATACAGAAAGTAAAATGTGCAGCCAAGCTGCACATTTTACTTTCAGAAATTAACGCCTGCCAAAGGCTGGCATTAATTTCGGCCGGCACCAGTAAAGTGTACAGAACAGAAAAAACTGCTTTTCTGTACACCCCCCGACTTAATATCATAGCAATATTAAGTCAGAGGCCCCACAATTAAAAAAAAATTAAAAATTAAAAAAATTAAAAATTAAGAATCTGCCTGCAGCACGCGGGTTGGAAGATGGACGCTCAATTTAGCCAGCATCCATTTTCCGAACCCTTGGCTGTCAGCGGGTTCGAGAACCAATGCCGGTAAAATTGAGCTTCGGCTGTCAAACCCGCTGACAGCTGCCGCTTCTGTCAAAAAGGAGGCACTAGGGACGCACTAGTGTCCCTAGTGTCTCCTTTTTCCGTGGGCCCTAATTTACATACCAGGGCTTTCTGAATCGCGCACCCAAATGAGTGGCCTGTGCGCTCGTCGGAAGAGCAAGCACTCACCGGCTCTCCCACGCGTTTTTCTGTATCGGCCTGAAAGTGTGCAACAAGGAATTGGATTTACTATTTGGAATCTACTAGGTACTGTTGTGCCTGGAGGTGGATCCTTGTCTTGAGGCAGTTAGGAACAGCTCCCTGGTCGGGCCCAGGAAGCACCTGCCACCAGGAGGCAGAGCACAGGAGGAGACAGAGGCTAGCTGGAGCTTCACCACTGGAAGCCCGAGGTCCCCCCGGGTGGAGCCCTTGGGGACCCGGGCCGCTTGGACTTAGGTGGGCCTCGCATGGTCTCCCGGAAAGGAAGTAAAGAGGTGTGCCCACCAGGATCAAGAGTGCATGGTCGATGTCAAGACTGGAGGCTTGAGGAATCAAGGAAGGCCAGAACAGTGTCTGCGATGACAAGGCTAGGAGCAGGGACAGGCTCAAGGAGGCGTGGTCAGTGATAGCAAGGGTCAAGTTCCAAAGGTCAGTCCGAGAGTTGTCAGCCAAAGCAGGGGTCAGGTTCCAGAGGTCAGACGTGGTCAAGGATGCAGGCAAAGGTCAGAATCAGGGCAACGATCAACATAGTCAAGAGCAGGCAGAGGTCAGTACTAGAGAGTCAGTCCAAGGAGTACTACCTGAGGGAACGCAGGAACAGACAGATGCTGAAACAGGAGGACGCTGTAACAGAAGGACGCTGGAACAAGACTGGAACAAGCGATGGGACACTGAGGCAAACTAGTACACACATGGTGTCGACCCGATTGCTAAGGCAAGGAAGTGCAGGCAGGAACTTCCTGATATACTGTGCTCAATCAGGGCGTGCCGCGGAGCCTGGACCCACCCCTGGCCCTTTAAGGAGCCAGGCAGTCTGCGTGCACACCTAGGGGCGGGGCCAATGCCACGGAGGACGCCAAGCCCCGTCGTGAGGCCTGGTGCATTGAGGAAGGCCCGGCAACCACCGCCACGGGACGCCGAGGCCTCGAGGAGCTAGCTGCAGCCACGGGAGAGGCCGACCCGGGACCTGCCAAGGAGATGGAAAGGTAAGCAGGCCCGTGCGCGGGCCGAGTGCGGACCGGGCGCACAATAGGTACTTATTAATGACCCAGATTGGCAACTATCGGACAGAGGAGGCTGGGCTTGATGTATCTGGTCTAACTCAGCATGGCACATCTTAAGTTCTTATGTTCCTACAAAGGTTTTGGAAAAACATTTTGGAAGTTCTGAAGAAAATGTTTCATGTGGGAAAGGAAGAAATTGTATTCCATAAAGGCATCCATTCAGGGCCTCAAAGAACAGCAATATCCACTCCTTAATTAGATGTTATCATCCACTACAAACTTGGTATGTCAGCTATGCAAATTTAGTTGGGTCTTTCATGTTAGCAGTAAAGAGGAAATTAAGAGAAATTTAGTCAAAGAAGAGGTTTCATCCAAGTCTATATTTTGCCATTGCCCATATCAGGAGAAAAAAATGGTTTTAAACTTATTCATTCCACAATGTGGTCATGATGAGAGAATAGTACATGCGCCAACTTAAAAGGCATGAGACAGTGATTTCCAGATTCAAACAAGCGCTTCTGAGGAGGAGACACACCATGACTTAGCTCTAAGTTGGACTACAAAGGAATAGCTTTTCTGTATCCTGGTCTTGAGTACTGGGGTCATTAAATGCATTTAATATTACTCACATCAGATAATTAGCAGGTGTAAAATAAGCAAGCAAACTGGAAAATGGACACCCGTGTCTTTTAAAATAGCGACTTACGTGGTCCCTAGGCCACCACTTTTGTACACCTATAGATGTGCATGCAAAAGTAAAAATGCATTCATTTTTATTACTTTTATAAAATACAGACTATGTAAGTAGAGGCTACTTACACGTGCAAATGTTAATTTGTATGCACGTCAGGTTTTGAAAATTCACCTTAAATTGCTTGAGTGTGCTGTGATTGTAAGTCAAGCAAAGCTCTTAATCAGTGATCAGAACTCTTCTAGTATATTGCACTGCAGTGTCTTTTAATTAAACTCTAGATGTATGGAAATTTCTTCTGTAAGTTCATAATTGCATAAACTTAACAAAATACAAATAATGTTTGCTTTAGTCATAAACCCTCTAGAGTATGCTCTGCTGTAAGCCAGATGTTTTGTTACTGTTTACAAGTCTTCTATTATTTCAGCCAGTACACCCAGTTTGTACATTTGTCAAAAGTAACCATAACTTCTTTGAAGCTATTGTGTTAATGCTGTTTGCTCTAGTGTGACCTTTCAACAATGTGTGAAATCTTAAAATGTGCTATAGATTTTAGATTCAAATATTAAATTTTAGAACTCTACAAACAGCATGGAGCAGCACATTACTGTTCCTGTTTCTTTCTCCCTAATCATTATTATCCATTAGGAAAAATACCTCTACAGCTGTAATAATTTCAAAGAATGTCCTTCAGTAAACCAAGCTGTTTTATTATGGTTAACTATGGACTGAAATGAACTACTCTATTCGATTCTAGGCATCTGTTCCTAGGGGTGTGCAATGTTTTTTTTGTATGTCGTTTTCATTTTGTCTCTCTTTTTTTTTTTTTGCTTAATTATTTTTTAAATGGTTTGTTGGCTTTTTTTCTTTTTCTCTGATTTTGTGGTTAGTGATTATCAAGTTCAGTTATTTCATGGTTGCTAACATTGTCTATTTCATTTTAAACAAACTGTTATGCTTGATCACCTGCAGGCTAAACCCACGGACTGCCGCTGTCACCTCCAGGCCTGGACAGAAATGTGGTAGCGTACCTCCAGTACCCACAGCAGGATGCCACCAATGATTCCAGTCCCAGGCCGGCCCAACTCTCCTCGATGTGGTGAAATGCTGCCAATGATCTCGACAAAGCAGGATGCCGATGATGACTCCTGCGCGGTACATCCTTCTAAGGTACACATGCATCTTTTTTGCCAGTATTTAAAGGAACTGCGGTGGGAAAATCTCTGTGACCCCTAATGATGATGTCAGCACCAGGTCCTATAAGGTCAATGCTTCAGAGACGTGCCTCAGCAACAGGTCCAGCTACTTAATGTAGTGTGTATTGCTCCAGAGTCTTGTATTCAGTTATGGCCTTGTCTTCAGTTCTTCAGTCTAGTCTCGTCTTCAGTTTTCAGTCCAGCCTATCTTCAGTCATCTCTGGTTTGTCTTCTGTCTTGATCTCCTTCTTCATTGCCCACCTGTTCTTCTCCTTGCCTGCCTGCCCTGCCTATCTGTCCCTCCTCTCCATGTTGATGGATTCCTGGTTTGAAACTGCCTGTTCCCGGATATGTCTGACTGCCACTTGTCTCCGACCATTGCCCAGACCTTGGACTCGTCTGACCTTCACCTCACTACAACCCAAGCTATCCAAGGACGACCACTTCTGCCAGAGGCAGAGCCCCTCCTAAGAACTGTTGGCCCTGGCACTCAAAAGCTCAACTCGAGGGGAGTGAGGGCTGGTATAGTTGAAGGTCTCGCTGGATCGCTGTTTTGCTTCGGTCCGTCTGCTTATGGTGGGATCCTACAGGGCTCCTCTCTGAGGTTGCGCAAATCCTGCCTCAGACCAAGGGTCAATGAACACAATACAAATGCACAGCCCTACAGATCACTGTAATGAAAACTAATATATTTTTCTATTCAAAATCTTTAAATATTTCTTGGTTCAAAAGGTAATAATGATCAGACCTATGGCATTATCATTTTGTTTTGTAAAAGCTTAGTTTTTTTCTTTATTCTGGAGTAGTTAAATGTTTTGGTTCAAATCAAGGCCATCATAAAGAGAAATTTTTAATATTGTGCATAATTCAGCACATCCATACACAAGTAGGCGTGCCTGAAATTATGCCTGTATTTTATAAACTGTTCAGTGAGTGCCCTGAAAATATGCACACATGTTTCAGTGCACTCACATTTTTAATGCAGATAATTATATACTTTATATACCTATTTTATAAAAATATGTGCAAATACTGTATGCATTAAACAATTGTAACGTGCATGTAATAACCATCAGTTTATGTGTGGACGCAGGTATTTTATAATGTTGGTTGATGTATGCATGCATTTCACTTATAAAAACTTCCACTATTTGAACCAGATTTGAACTAGTTCACCCACAACCACCACAATTTATTCCAGACCCCTCCACCCAAAACTGCACACAATAGAAAAGTCAGATTTAATATCTGCAACTTGATTAGCAGGTGTGTGAGCATGCACACATGTTCGTTGATATACAGTATGCATGATTATAAAACACATGCATGTGCACATACTTCCAAACCCCACCCTGGAACACCCTAAAATATTTCCACTTTTGTATGTGCATACTTTTCTATGCAGCAGCCAAAGTACACAGGTACTCCCAGTCTTCTGAAAATTTGCTTACTGTGAACAGAGTCTACTTTCATGCATATATGCTGATTTTACAGACATAACCACCACATAAATCTTTGAAAATTACCCCAAAGGATCGAATATTGAATGAATTTCTAATGTAAAAAAAATATATATCTTCATCATGTGTTTGTTCTAGTAGTCTGGATAAAGCTATCAAGATGCATTATGGAAATGTAAAATGAAAATGTAGAAAAATGTAGGCGTATTCGATCTATAAGTACACTTTACTTCCCCTATGCATCGTCATAAAACATATTTTTCCACCTTTATCTTCTCTGTACCACATTCTCCTCCCTTATAGATTTCCACCAAGCAAATTATTTAAATATAAAATATTAAATCTTTACTTTTTTTATGAACTGGCAATTCAGCTCTCTCTATTATGAACACTTCCTTGGGGTCTCCTAATCATCTAGGTGCAAGACACTTGAGTCAATTTTACGCATACTCACTTTTACTAATAGACACACCCTCCAGCTGGCACTCAAGGACTCTTGCTCATTCATTTGACCATACTTTTATTTGCCTTCATAAAATCATACAATGTATTTTACAAATATATAAGGACACTCTCTCACACACACAAGTGCAGAAATAGACAGACATACAGAAATAGACATTGAACCGGTATAGCCACAGAAAGTTATATAAGAACAGGAGATATGTCATATTGGATCAGACCAAGGGTGTTATGCGTGCTGGCCATAGCAGACCCTCGGCTCGGCCCCCTCACCTCTCTCAAATGAATCCAGTGCCTGGTCCCTCATCTCTGGTGGTGGTAGGCTGCCAATTCCATCCTCAGGCCACCTCTGGTGCCTCTGGCTCAGCTACAGATCCTAGTACCTCTGGTTCAGCTACAGCTCCTGGTGCTCCGCGGAGAGATGCTGCTACTCGGTGCCGTGCCCCTCTCCAGGCGTGTGCACACACATCACTGTGTCTTAAGTAGGGCCTGCGGCGGGAACTTAGCCGCGACCTCGGATGATGACGTCAGCAGAACTCCGGTACTTAAGCCCGGGTTCCACTTCCTAGGATTGCCTTTGCAACACTGGTCAAGTACTCATTGCCTCCTAGAGATTCTCCTCATTCCTGTGTTCCTGATCCTCGCTGACTCCTGTTCCTGGTTTCCTCGTTCCTATGTTGCTGATCCTCAACCTATCCTTGGATTGCCTTCTCGGATCTTGACCTCTACTTTGTCCAACCACGCCGTTGACTGTCTCCAAGCCCTGACTACTCCGTTGCCCTGACTACTCCGTTGCCTCCCTCCAGACCCAGACCTCTGTATTGCCTGACTACTCCGTTGCCTCTCTTCAGACCCAGACCTCTGCATTGCCTGACTATGTTTTGACTATCTCCTCGTCCTGATCTCAGCTTTGCTTGCCATCACTTCCAGATTGCCGCTAGCCCTGACTCAAGCTTGCCCAACAATGCCTCTTCAGTCTATGTCCTGGACTTGACCTAATCAGGCTTCGGCCTGTTCTTGTTCGGGTGCCCCCTGTCTGACTTTTGTTCTTTTGGCACCCGGATCTTGGGACTCCGCCTCATCCAGTAGCAGACTTCTCCTCTCCTCTGTTGCTGCCTCTGAGCTAACCTCGATCCTTCCATCAACGACGACATACAGAGGCCCACCTAAGCTCAGCCGGCCCTGGCACCAAAGGCTCAACCCACGGGGAACGTGGGCTGATATTGGTGAAGCGCCAGCCAACCTCTGTCCATCAGCTCACTCCGCCTGCCGACGGTGGGGACCCATAGGACCCTTCCTACGGGTTGCGTCAATCCCACCTCGGCCCAAGGGTCCACCTCCGGCGCAACAAAGCGTCCATCAAGCCCAGTATCCTGTTTCCAACAGTGGCCAATCGAAGTCACAAGTACCTGGCAAGTACCCAAACATTAAATAAATCTCAAGCTACTATTGCTTATTAATTTAAAGCAGTTTACAGATTTTTCCTCTAGTAAATTATCCAAACATTTTTTTTAAACCCAGTTATACTAACTGCTGTAACTACATCCTTTGGCAATGAATTCCAGAGCTTAACTATGAGCTGAGTGAAAAAAAATAACTTTCTTTGATTTGTTTTAAATGAGCTATTTGCTAACTTCATGGAGTGCCCCCTAGTCCTTCTATTATCTGAGAGAGTAAATAACCGATTTGCATTTACTTGTTCAAGTCCTTTCAAGATTGTAGAGACCTCTATCATATCCCACCTCAGTCGTCACTTCTCCAAACTGAAAAGCCCTAACTTCCTTAGCCATTCCTCATAGGGCAGCTGTTCCATGCTCCTTTTTGTTTTGGTTGCTCTTCTCTGCACTTTCTCCAGTGCAACTTTATCTTTTTTGAGATATAGCAACCAGAACTGCATCCAGTATTCAAGATGAGGTCTCACCATGGAGCAATACCGAGGCATTATGACATCAATTGTTTTATTTGCCATTCCCTTCCTAATAATTCCTAACATTTTGCTTACTTTTCTGATTGCCACTGAGCTGACAATTTCAATGTATTATCTACTATGACTCCTAGATCTCTTTCCTGGGTGGTAACTCCTAAGATAGAACCTAACATTGTGTAACTACAGCAAGGGTTATTTTTTCCTATATGCATCACTTTGCACTTGTCTACGTTAAATTTCATCTGCGATTTGGAAGCCCGATCTTCCAGTCTCGAAAGGTCCTCCTGCAAGTTATCACAATCTAATTTAAATTTTCTGTCATCTGCAAATTTGATCACTTCACTCGTCATACCCCTTTCCAGATCATTTCTAAATATATTAAAAAGCACAGGTCCAAGTACAGATCCCTGAGGCACTCCACTATTCTACTGTGAAAACAGACCATTTAATCCTACTCTCTGTTTCCTGTCATTTAACCAGCTTCCAATCCACAAAAGGACATTGCCTCCTATGCCATGACTTTTTAAGTTTCTTAGAAGACTCTTGCAGGACTTTGTCAAATACCTTCTGATAAAACAAATACACCACATCTACCAGTTCACCTTTCGCCACATGTTTAATCACCCCCTTAAAAAAAATGTAGGAGATTTTTGACACAAGACTTCCCTTGGGTAAATCCATGCTGGCTATGTCCCATTAAACCATGTCTATCTAAATGTGATTTTATTCTTTATAATACTTTCCATGATTTTTCCCTGCACTATTGTTTCCTGGATCACCTCTGGAGCCCTTTTTAAATATCGAGGTTATATTGTCCATCTTCCAATCTTCAGATACAATGGATGATTTTAAGGATAGGTTACAAGTTAATTGAAATATGTCTGAAATTTAATTTTTTAGTTTTTTCAGAACCCTGTGGTATATACCATCTGATCCAGGTGATTTACTACTCTTCAATTTGTCAATCTGCTCTACAACATCTTCCAGGTTCACCATGATTTGGATCAGGTCATCAGAATCATCACCCTTGAAAACTGTCTCCAGAATGAGTATCTCCCCAACATCCTCTTCAGTAAACACCAAAGCAAAGAAATCATTTAATCTTTCCGCAATGGCCTTATCTTCTCTAAGTGCCCCTTTAACTCTCTATCATCTAATGGTCTAACCAACTTCCTTGCAGGCGGATATATTTTTAAAAAGTTTTTATTCTGAGTTTTTGCCTCTTCAGCCAATTTCTTTACAAATTCAATCTTAACCTGTCTTATCAATGTCTTACATTTAACTTGCCAATGCTTATGCTTTAGCCTATTTTCTTCTGCCAGATCCTTCTTCCAGTTTTTGAGTAAAGATCTTTTGGCTAAAATAGCCTCTTCCACCACTCTTTTTAGCCATGCTGGCAATCATTTGACCTTTCTTCCAACTTTCTTAATGCATGGAATACATCTGGACTGTGCTTCTAGGATGGTATTTTTTAATAATGTCCATGCCTGTTGTATACTTTTTACCTTTGTAGTTGACCTTTCAGATTTATTTTTAACTATTTTCCTCACTTTATCAAAGTTTCTCTTTTGAAAGTTTAGTGCTAGAACTGTGGATTTACTTTCTGTCCTCCTGTAGTCAATAATTCAAATTTGATCATATTATGATCACTATTGCCAAGCGGTCCCACCACCGTTGCCTCTCTTACCAAATGTTGCACTTGGAGGTGGACACTTGTTCTGGAGCAGTGGGGAATGGCTCCTTGGTAGGGACCAGGAAGCACCTGCCCCCAGGGGGTGGAGCACAGGAGGAGACAGAGGCTAGGAAGAGCTTCACCCCTGGAAGCCCGCGGTCCCCCCGGGTGGAGCCCGTAGGGACCCGGGCTTCTTGGACTTAGGTGGGCCTCGCAGGGTCTCCCAGAGAGGTAGTAGAGAGGCGTGCCCATGAACAGCAAGGGAGCACAGTCGGACACTAGGCTGTAGGTCTGGAGAAGCAAGGAAGGCCAGAACAAGGCAAGGGATGGAGCCAGAATCAGGAGACGAGGTCAATGGAAGCAGGGTTCAGAATCCAAGGATCAGTCCGAGGAGTAGTCAACAAAGCAGGGGTCAGGTTCCAGAGGTTAAACGAGGTCACAAGGCAGGCAGAGGTCAGGATCCAGGAAGCGAATAGAATGGTCAAGAAGCAGGCCGAAGTCAGTACCAGAGAGACAGTCCGAGGGTACTACCTGGGGAGACAGGACAGACAGACGCTGGAACAGAAGGAAACGAACAGAAGGATGCTGGACAAGGCTGGAACAGAAGGATGCTGGAACAGTAGGATGCTGGAACAAGACTGGAACAAGACTGTGAACGCGGAGGCAACTAGTACACGTACAGTGCTGACCCGATTGCCAAGGCAAGGAAGTGCAGGCAGGGACTTCCTTATATTGTACGTTCAATCAGGATGCGCCGCAGAGCTAGGACCCACCCCTGGCCCTACAAGAGGCCGGACAGTCCGCGTGTGCAGGCGTAGGGGTGTGCCAATGCCACTGGGGATGCCAAACTCCAGCGTGAGGCCTAGTGTGCAGTGGAAGGCCTGGTGACCGCCGCTGCAGAACGCTGAGGCCAGGAGGAGCTTGCAGCTGCCGCTGGGGAGGCCAACCCATGACTTGCAGAGGAGCTAGCGAGGTGAGCAGGCCCATGCACTTGCCGGGCGCAGACAGGGTGCGCAATAGTACCCCCTCCATCTAGGCCTCCCTCTAAGCGGCCCTGGCTTTTCAGGATAGGACCTAAGGAAAGTCCTGATGAGCTCTTTATCAAGAATGTTGTGGGATGGTTCCCATGAGTTCTCCTCGGCCCCATAACCCTCCCAGGCTAAGAGGTATTCCCATCTGCCTCGACGCCGACGGACGTCGAGGACCTCTCTTACCTGGAGTGATGAGTCTGGTTCGGTAGAGATCCATGGAGGTGAAAGAACTCTACGAGAGGGCCAGGAGAGGACCAAAGGCTTCAACAGAGAGACATGGGATGTTGTGGATGCCCATGGCACGAGCTAGCTGAAGTTGATAAGACACTGCTCCCACTCTTTGAAGTACTGGAAACAGGCCAATGTACTTGGGAGCCAGGCGATGAGAAGGGAGTCTCAACCTTATGTGTTGGGTGCTTAACCACACCTTCTGACCAGGACGGAAGAGTGCAGCGGGACGTCTTTGGGCATCAGAAGTGCGCTTGGAATGCTCAACGGCCTGGGTAAGGCATTCTTTGACTTGATTCCACACCTGGCGAATGGTGTGGGCCATGAATTGCGCAGCTGGAGAAGGAACAGTCAGAGGAACTGGAAGTAGCAGCCGAGGTTGTCGAACGAATACCATGGAGAACGGAGATACATCGGTGGCAGCAGCGACGTGGGTATTATGCGACAGCTCAGCCCAGGGTAATAGATCAGACCAGTTGTCCTGCTGGTCATTCACGTAGGAACGAAGGAATGTTTTCAAGGTCCGGTTGGTCCTTTCAGCTTGACCATTGGCCTGTGGGTGATAGGCCAACGTGAAATTCAAAGCAATGTTAAAATTTTTGCATAGAGAGTGCCAGTACCTGGCAGCAAACTGTGGTCCTCGGTCGGATATGATTTCTTTGGGAGTCCATGGAGATGGAAAATGTGTTTAAGGAACAACTTGGCTAAATCTTGGGCCGATGGGAGGCCTGGCGGGGGAATGAAGTAACCCATTTTCGAAAAACAGTCGATGATGACCCAGATTATGGTATTGTTCTGGAATGAAGTCTGTTGAGATGCTGGACCATGGTTCGATAGGTGCTGGAAGCGGTTGGAGCAGGCTCCAAGGCCATCCGGTAGGTGGCTTCTGTTGGGCGCAGACGGCACATGAATCTACATAGTTACAAGAGTCTTGCACCATGTTAGGCCACCAGTAATATCACCGCAACATCTCTAGGGTCCTGGTTCGACCCAGGTGTTCTGCCAACTTGGAATCATGGGCCCATTTCAGAACTCGTTCAAGTAATCTACATGGAACGATGGTTTTCCCAACTGGAACTGTAGTGGTCATGGCAAGGTATATGCAGGCAGGATCTATGATGTGTCTCGGAACATCAGGAACATCCTCTGGTTCGAAGGATCTTGATTATGCATCAGCACAGAGGTTCTTGGAAGCTGGGTGATAACGTAGAACGAAATTGAACCATTCAAAGAAGAGCACCCATTGGGCTTGTCTAGGATTCAAGAGTTGAGCTTCTTAAAGGTGCTCAAGATTCTTATGGTGGGTGAAAATGGTAAATTTATGTTGCGCCCCTTCCAACCAGGGGAGCCACTCTTGGAATACCAACTTGACGGCTAGAAGTTCTCGGTCACCAATGGTGTAGTGCTGGTCTATAGGAGAGAACTTGTGTGAGTAGAATGAACAAGGTATCAATTTACCCTTTGGAGAAAACTGACTTAAGATGGTTCCTGCTCCAATTGCAGAGGTGTCGACTTTGATGATGAATGGGCATCTTGGGTCTGGATGCTGAAGACAAGGACCGCAACAAAATGCTTCTTTGAGAGTCTGAAAGGCGGCTTGTGCTTTGGGAGACCACACACGAGTATTAGCCACTTTCTTGGTCATGGCAGTGAGCGGACCAGCTAGGGTAGAATAATTGGCAATGAAGCTCCTGTAATAATTAGAAAAACCAAGGAATGTTGTAAGGCCCATAGGCCTACTGGCTGGGGCCAGTCTCGGATCCCTTGGACTTTATCTGAATCCATGGAGAAACCTCAATCAGATATAATGTACCCTACGAAGGGTAAGCAATTTCATTCAAAGAAGCACTTTTCTAACTTGGCATAAAGGTGATTTTCTCCTAGACATTAGAGGACGATCTGAACATGATCTTGATGGGATTCAAGGTCTTTGGAAAAGATCAGATTGTCGTCAAGATATACGACTACGAATGAGTACAAGAGGTCTCGGAGGATTTCATTCATAAGGTGTTGAAAGACCACTGGG
This sequence comes from Rhinatrema bivittatum, assembly GCF_901001135.1. NCBI lineage: Eukaryota > Metazoa > Chordata > Amphibia > Gymnophiona > Rhinatrematidae > Rhinatrema > Rhinatrema bivittatum. Next base: position 77,309,285 of record NC_042623.1, read on the forward strand.
GCATTGCATTGCCCAAAGGGCATCATGGTATATTCATAGTGACCATCCCTCGTGTTGAATGCAGTTTTCCAGATACCTTCAGGTTGGATGCATACCAGATTGTACGCACCCCTCAGATCCAACTTGGTGAAGATCCATGCCCCTTGAAAGCGGTCAAACAGCTCACTGATAAGGGGCAGAGGGTACCAGTCTTTGCGGGTTATGGCATTGAGTCCTCTGTAGTCAATACAAGGGCGTAAACCACCGTCCTTTTTCTTGATGAAGAAAAAGCCCGCTCCAGCGGGAGAATCAGAGGAATGAATGAATCCTTTTTCTAAGTTCTCTTTGATATAGTCAGACATGGCTAGGTTTTCTGGATGAGACAATGGATAAGTTCTGCCCTTGGGAGGCGTCGTGCCCTGCAGAAGTTCTATGGAGCAATTGAACTTGCTTAGCGGAGGCAAGGTGTCTGCCTTCTGCTTCGAGAAGACGTCTTTGAACTCAATATACTGGGTAGGCAAACCAGATAGGGTGGTAGACTTCAAGACAGAGACTGTTTGAGATACTTAACATAGACATGTCTGCTGGCAGTTGGAATCCCACTGCACCAACTGCAGGGTATGCCAATCGAACTGGGGTTCGTGGACATGGAGCCAGGGCAGCCCCAGGATGACTGGATTTGTAGGACATTTTAATACATAGAAAGACATCTCCTCCTCGCAGAGAGTGGCCATGGTAAAACAGACAGCCACTGTTCGATGGGTGATGAGCCCTGGAAGATATTCTCCTTGAATGGAGGTGATGTGGAGGCTCACATCTAATGGCTGAAGAGGAATGTTCAGAAGCTTGACAGTGTCATCCATGAGGAAGCTGCCACTTGCTCCTATATCAACAAGTGTTATGGGAGTCTCTGTTTAGTGGACCCTTGGGCTGACCTGCTGGAGACTGGGAAAGGTGGTCAATGTCTCTAGTGAATAGCAGGCTGGGAGGCAAATGTTCAGGCAGGACGTAGATGCTCTTTACCCTGGAAGCTGGTGCTCCCCCGGGAGGAGCCCGTAGGAGCCCAACCGCTGGGACTTAGGTGGCTTCACCCTTGGAAGCCGAAGCCCCCCCCCCCCCCCCCGGGAGGAGCCTGTAGGAACCCGGCCACTGGGACTTAGGCAGGTTGTGGATCAGGACAGGTGACTGGAACCAGACTAAGACAGTAGCAATACTGTAACTGGGTTCGGTTTCTGGAACCAGCCAGGAACTGTAGCAGGATTCGAGTACTGGAACCAGACAGGAACAGTAGCAGGCAGGCTGGGACTGTAGCAGGCAGGCTGGGACTGTAGCAAGTAAGCAGGAACCAGGCAGGTACTGTAGCGAGCAGGCAGGAACCAGACAGGTACTGTAGAAGGAACGGAGCGACGAAGCAAAGCGAGTCACTCCGGAGCACAGCGCAACAGGAAACCGGGAAGCTAACCCGTTGCAAGGCAAAGACTGGATGGCCGCGGCCGGCTTATCAAGGCCGTGGCGTCTGACATCAGAAGTTGGGCGGAGTCACCACTGGCGGGAAACGGCCTAGAAAAGCGCCCAAGTGGCACGCGCGCACCTAGGAGCCGGGCGTCCATGGGAGGGCTTGCAGCGGCACAGCCCCAGCGGGGATGCCACCAACCAGGCCGCAAACCAGGCCTCTGGAAGTGGGAGCAGGTCCGGGAACCCGGAGGTAAGGGCCTGGCCGCTGTGCTCGCGGCCATGACCGCAACAACAAGAGCAGTGGTGGCAAAGGAGTGGGCCTTGATGCCCAGAGAGAGACTGGAATCAGGAGTTGGGGGGCGGTGACAGTAGCGCCTAAGCTCAGGACCCCCGCTGGGCTCAGGCGTTGCAGTTTTCCAGACGGACCGGACAGGACTGCCGAATATGTCCGGAAGCAACACAGTAAAGGCAAAGACCCTCCTTTCTCTGATGGAGACATTCAGTAAGAGACAGTCCCCAACATCAGGAACATCCTCTGGTTCAAAGGATCTTGATTATGCATCAGCACAGAGGTTCTTGGAAGCTGGGTGATAACGTAGAACAAAATTGAACCATTCAAAGAAGAGCGCCCATCAGGCTTGTTCAAGAGTTGAGCTTCTTAAAGGTGCTCAAGATTCTTATGGTGGGTGAAAATGGTAAATTTATGTTGCGCCCCTTCCAACCAGGGGAGTCACTCTTGGAACACCAACTTGACGGCTAGAAGTTCTCGGTCACCAATGGTGTAGTGCTGGTCTATAGGAGAGAACTTGTGTGAGTAGAATGAACAAGGTATCAATTTACCCTTTGGAGAAAACTGACTTAAGATGGTTCCTGCTCCAATTGCAGAGGTGTCGACTTTTGATGACGAATGGGCATCTTGGGTCTGGATGCTGAAGACAAGGACCGCAACAAAATGCTTCTTTGAGAGTCTGAAAGGCGGCTTGTGCTTTGGGAGTCCACACATGAGTATTAGCCCCTTTCTTGGTCATGGCAGTGAGCGGACCAGCTAGGGTAGAATAATTGGCAATGAAGCTCCTGTAATAATTAGAAAAGCCAAGGAATGTTGTAAGGCCCATAGGCCTACTGGCTGGGGCCAGTCTCGGATCCCCTGGACTTTATCTGAATCCATGGAGAAACCTCAATCAGATATAATGTACCCTACGAAGGGTAAGCGATTTCATTCAAAGAAGCACTTTCTAACTTGGCATAAAGGTGATTTTCTCCTAGACATTGGAGGACAATCTGAACATGATCTTGATGGGATTCAAGGTCTTTGGAAAAGATCAGAATGTCGTCAAGATATACAACTATGAATGAGTACAAGAGGTCTCGGAGGATTTCATTCATAAGGTGTTGAAAGACCACTGGGGCATTGCATTGCCCAAAGGGCATCATGGTATATTCATAGTGACCATCCCCCAGCGGGGATGCCACCAACCAGGCCGCAAACCAGGCCTCTGGAAGCGGGAGCAGGTCCGGGAACCCGGAGGTAAGGGCCTGGCTGCTATGCTCGCGGCCATGACCACAACAACAAGAGCAGTGGTGGCGAAGGAGTGGGCCTTGATGCCCAGAGAGACTGGAATCAGGAGTTGGGGGGCGGTGACAGTAGCGCCTAAGCTCAGGACCCCTGCTGGGTTCAGGCGTTGCAGTTTTCTGGACGGACCGGACAGGACTGCCGAACATGTCCGGAAGCAACATAGTAAAGGCAAAGACCCTCCTTTCTCCGATGGAGACATTCAGTAAGAGACAGTCCCCAAGGTTCACCTCCATGGGTTCCACCATGGGAGGAGGTGGTGGTGATGGAGTCTTGATTGGAGGACTCTGGGCACGCGTGGGATGCGGTGCAGGAGAGCGGGAAGCTTTTACTTCTAGGCGTCTTTGCTGTAGACTATGGTCGATCTTCCCGGTGAGGGAAATCAGGTACTCTAGAGACGTGGGAGTCTCACGGATGGAGAGTTCATCTTTAAGAGCGCTGTAGAGTGCATCTAGGAAGATGGCTTACAGACAATCTTCTTGCCTCCCGAGCTCAGTAGCCAGGGTCCTGAATTCCACCGTATACTCAGAGAGGGTCTGTGACACTTGACAGAGGTGGTGTAGATTATGGCTGGCTACAGCTTGGCGGCCTGGGTCTCCGAAGGTCTGCTTGAAGAGAGCAACAAACTCAGAAATCTTGGAAAAAATGTATCAGATCGTTCCCATTATGGAGAGGCCCATGCAAGAGCCTTCCCTTCTAGGCAGGAAAGGATGAAGGTCACTTTAGTGGTTTCCTTCAGGAAGAAAGAGGGTTGCAGTACAAATTGCATGAAGCACTGATTGAGGAAGCCATGACAGGAATGTGGGTCTGAAATTTCCAGTGGTGGGCTGATAATGAAGGCCGAACCTTCGTTACATGCACCGCTGTGGTGCCAACCAGAAAATTCTGCAAAAAAAAGACACCTGCAGCCATATGTTAATGAGAGTATTGTAAAGCATGATGGCCATCAGAAAACTTTAAGTAAACTAAATTACAATATAGTAAATCTCCCAATAAAAAACAGCACTAATTATCAGTACTCAAACAATATCTATGAAAAGGCAACACTGCAAATATTACACCAGGCCCTAAAACACCAATGCATCTAATATTAGAAAAACAGATCAAGCTGAGCATAAGAGCCTGACACAGAAACTGCATGCTAGCAGAATACCTCACCTCAGTCACACATGCAGAGAACACACAGACCCTCACCAAATACAGAATAAAGAGACAATAAAGTTTAACTAGAAACATGCAGATGAAAGCTAAATTGGAAACTGTAACAAGATAGATTCTGTATGCAGTACAACAATGGAAAAACAGAAACATCACGATTCCTCATTAAACATCAAACAATAAATTCAAGATATATAAACAATTAATCATAATAATAAAACCATACTCATAATAATAATAAATATTTCAAAGTAGCTGATGAATAGAACATCCAATGATTAAAAATATATAACATTGTTTTTTAAAATTTTCCAAACATCAATAAAATATTTCAAAACAGCAGACACATCAAATAACATCCAATAATTAAAACTAAGGCTAAAAAAAAAAAAAATCCCCTGCTTTTTATACCTGGAAACTTTAAACTCCAGTCATCCTGACATTGTCATGTATTAGTCAGGTATAGGAGGTGTGCACAAACTTTCTCCTCGCTCTCATATATACAGACTCTCTAACATACATATTCATTATTATACATACTCCCTTATATTCTCTTACACACATATTGACTGGCTCATAAACTCTGGCTTACACACATGTTCACTGATTCGCTCTTTCTCAAACACATGCTCACTGATATAAATAGTCTTCTTGCTCACATATATGCTCATTGACTCACTCGTTCTCACTCATTCATCATATGTTCACTGGTTCACTCACTCACACACATGAGGGACTTTGTCAAATGCTTTCTGAAAATCCAGGTATACTATATCAACTGATTCACTTTTATCCATATACCTATTTAACCCTCAAAAAGATATATCAGATTGTTGAGGCAAGACTTCCCTTGGTTAAGTCCATGCTGGTTTTGAACCATTAAACTACGCTTATCTAAATGTTCAACAATTTTCTACCATTTTGCATGGCATGCACATCAGGCTCAGTCTGTAGTTTCCTGGATCACCCCTTGATCTCTTTTTAAAAGTTGGCATTACATTGGCAACTATCTAGTCTTCAGGTACCATAGACAATTTTAATGATTGTTTATAAATTACTAATAGCATGTTCACAAATTCATTTTTCAGTTATTTCAGCATCTTGGGATATATACCATTTAGCCCTGGTAATTTGCCACTCTTCAATATTCAATCACCACAAGGAGACATGCCATTACTAGAGTTTTGTAAACTTTTTCAAAACAGGATCATTGAACAATTTGAGGAACCTGGAAAATTTAGAAAATTCTTAAAAACATTTTTGAAGGGAAATTAAAAATCCAAGACATTTCATTTCTGTTTATCACAAATTGTTATGGTACATGTTATGCTGCATTGTTTAATGTGCATTTAGTGTTTAAATTTCATTCTGCAGTGGTATGTCAAAAATTATTATTGAATTATTATTATTGAATTTTAGTTATTATACTGTTAACCGACCTGATATCCAGTGAGGAAGGCCGGTATACAAAAAATGATTAAATAAAAATAAATAAATAAAAATAATTACAAACAAAAAAAATCCAAGATGAATCCCAAAGTCTGCTTTGGAACTTTGACAAATCCAATGCAGATTTTCAGGGACTGGTGCATTTTCTTTTGGATTTTCTAAAAATCTGATGCAGAGATTTTTCAGATTAACTTTATATTCAAAGTAGCATGCTGTACTCCTAATTGCCTATCACTAGCTTTGGTTGGGGGGTGGTAGGAGGGAGGGGGAGCATCTCCAAAAGGATTAGTTTTACGCATACCATGACAGGAGTGAACTTTCATTTTAAGGCAGGGTAAGTTTGATATGATCTCAATCTCTCATATTTACTACTAATGCTCTTATTACTTGCATTGTGCCAAAGATAATTTTCTTCTGAAGTTGATGAAATACAATATGTACAGGCAACATATGAAGATATGCTTGAAAGCTCTTTTTTATCAGGTGACAGCACCCAAGGTGTGAATAGCATCCAATCACATCCTACTTTCAGGTATCGTCAACAGAGTATCCTGATATGATAACAAACTGAGTGCTATTCACAAACAAGCTAATGCAATACCAGGCGCTAAGCTAGCACACAGGTTAACCCACAGTTGGATGTGAGTTTTGGATGTACGTCCATAACCCCTTATGCATAAAGGGGATCAGTGTGCCTAAAACACTTGTCCAAACCAGCGCGAAGCTAATAGTGCTCATCACATGTAAATGCCATCTTGAAGAGGCTATTACATAGTACCCCCAATATAAAAAAATAACCATGCATCTGATACGTACATTTTAACCTTCAAAAATTAACGCCAGCCCCAGAGCTGGCATTAACTCTTGAGCAGCCCCAAAAGTTGAACAGAAAAGTAGAAAATACTGCTTTTCTGTGGTTCCTCAGACTTAATATTGTCTCAACATTAAATCAGATAAACTACAGAAAGCAGCAACATAGAAAAAAAAATAATAAAGTCTTGACAGTGGTCAGGTTCAGAAAACGGATGCTCAATTTACAAGCATCCATTTTCCTAACCCGTAGCTGTGCATGGTTAGGAAAACGGACACTCGTAAAAATAAACATCTGTTTTTCTAACCCGTGCCCAGCCACTTCTCCTGGGCGCCTGATGCCGAGTAGGCACTAGGGACACATAATTTCCCCTAGCGCCTCCTTTTTAATACAGAGGTTCATTAGACTGCTGCATCGCACTCCCGGGGGTGGTAGATGGGCACGCATTAGGATAGTGGGTGCTCAATCATGAGGGCCCATTTTTCATGCGCCCATATTGCATTGGCCTGAAATACAGTACTACTTTAAGATTTTGCTACACTACTGGGTTGGTACAGATGGAAATAGTGCCACCTACATGGAATGGTAGGCACTGCTTCTTGAAATCATAATTTGCAGCAGCAGGAAATAGGCAATGAAACAATCATAGGCTTTAATGAGAACAAATTATGATACTGAAAAAAAAGGGTGAAGAGAGGTAGCAGAGTCCAATACTACTTGCATATTCGAACAGAATGGAGTGGGAGGAATGGAAAGGAAATGAAAGAATGGTGGGGAGGAAAGAGACAGAAGGGAAAAAAGAAGAACAGCTGACAGATTAAGCATACAGAGGAAGCTTGAAAGTTTGCAACATAAGACCATGTTGCCAGACTTTATTTTCCTGCCAAGGTTAAAACAATTCAATATGGAATTAATTTATTTACCAATTTGATCACATTTGTTGTAGATTACAGAACACATAAAACAGGTATGATTATAGCATGCATTAGCAGCTACATAAAAAGGAATATGATATGTTGAATATTATTTTGCATTAACATGCATTGAGAGGTAGTCTATTTTTCCATATGGAGTACTAACTGAAGACTGCATTATGGGAAAAGTAAAAAGCTGCATTGATATGTATTCATTAAATACCAAGTCCTGGGGGAGAGCAGAATTTGCGCAGAATTCTCCCCTGCACAGGATTTGAGGAGACCCTGGCATGCTACGAGCAGAGCGCGCGCCACTCGTGGCGAAGATGAAGGCCCCAGCATGCTGTGATCGAAGCGCACACCACTTGTGGTGAAGATGAAGGCCACAGGATGCACTCTGCTCTCTGCGAAGATGAAGACCCCCGGCATGCTGCGAGCCGAGCGCATCATACTTGCGTTAAAAATGAAGGTCCTGGTGAGAGTGTGTGAGGAGAAGTGTATGTGTGTGTGTGTGTGTGCGAGCAGAATGAGAGAAAGAATAGGAGTGTGTGAGAGAGAGTAGGGCTGTGGGAGAGAGCAAGGTTGAGAGAGAGAGAGCAGGGGGGTGAGAGAGAGAGCAGGAGAAGTGAGCAGAGGGTGTGTGAGAGACCAGGGGGGTGAGCAGGAGGGAGTGTGAGAGAGCAGGGGGTGAGCAGGGGTGTGTGAGAGAGAGCAGGGGTGAACAGCAGGGTGATAAAGAGCAGTTGGGGTGTGAGAGAGATCAGGGGGGGTTGCTTGAGTGTGGGTGCCAGACAGAGGGAGCCTATGTAGGGAGATTGTGAAGGAGTGTGTATGAGTGTGAGAAATTGGGAGCTGGTGTGTATGAAAAAGGGATTTTGTGTATGTGAGGATGCTTGTTTGTTTTTGAGAGAGTGAGTCTGTGGGAAGGGATTGTGTTTGTCTGAGAGAGAGCCTGTGTGAAGGGGGTGTGTGAGAGAGAGAGATAGGTAGCCTGTGTGAGGGTGTATGCATGAGAGAGATAGAGAGCCTGTGTAGTTGTGTATGCAAGAGAGAGGGACCCTGTATGAGGGATGTGTGTGTGTGTGAGAGAGAGAGTGAGTGAGGGAACCTGTTTGAAGGGGTGTGTGTGCACTAGAGAGAGGGAGCCTGCATGTGAGAGAGGGACAGAGGGAGTCTGTGTGAGGAGCAGTACTGAGTAGAGGGTCAAATTCTGGGAGTAGAGATAGAGTGGAAGGGGAGAGATACTGGCAGGTGGAGGAGTTGGGGACTGAGAGAGCAAAGTGGCCAGGGGAGTAGGGAGAGAAAGTGGAAGGAACACTCATACAGTGAATTTCTAGGGAAATTCTGCTCAAAATATTTAAAATTCTGCATTTTTAAGTAATAACTTTTTTCTGTATGAATTTTAAATGTTATTACTTAAAGACTGTCATATATATTGTGTTATTTTCACCAATATAAATTATGCAGAATTTTGCAGAATTTTAAGTTTTTGTGTGCAAAAGTTTACGTTTTTATGTGCAGAATTTTAATTTTTTTTTTGCACAGAATTCCCCCAGGAGTAAAGATGGGAGCAATATGAATCACTGGAAGAAAGAGGACAGATGAATGAATTCAAATAAAGTTTCTTCTGCCAAAGTCTCCAAGTCACTACTTTGGCTCCCTATCCATTTTATTCACATAAATTCAAGCTCCTCTTACCATTAAGAGCCTTTATTCTGCAGCTCCTCAGTATCTCTCCTCTCCTTTTATTATTTATACCCCTCCTCATGAACTTCACTCATCAGGAAAATCACTCCTATTAATGCCCTTCTTCTCTACCACCATCTTCTAACTGTACTTTCAACCTGGCTGCACTATATGCTTGGAATAGTCTTCATGAATTGGTGCATCATGTTCCATCTTTTGACATTCATATCCAGTCTAAAAAAAAGTACTTTTTCAAGGCTGTTTTTAATCTTTATAGCCTTATTGATTTTAACCATTTTTTAATTAATGAAATTCCTAAAGTCTCTTTTGCCCTGTATGTTTGTCTTGATTAGAGAGTAAGCTCTGCAGAGCATGGACTGTCTTATGTGTTTTTTGTACAGTTCTGCATACATCGAGTAGTGCTATAGAAGTGATTAGTAGTAGTAAGGTTCAGGATCTTCTTATTTGGTATTAACTGATTAGGTTGACCAAATTCCTTTTGGTCCTGGCTTGGCTTTCACAATATCTGTACAAATCATGACTGCATCTATTTTAAAATTTACAAACCATTTTATATACATGTCAGTTTTAAAACAAGAGCACATAAGCTCTACATGAATCAGTTGAGTTTAAGTTATTGAAAACAGGATTTCCATCAAATGCTGGTAAGAGACACTTATGTGAGGAAGCTGAGAAATAACCAAGAAGGTCACCACTGACTTGCTAGATCCTACAGATTAGTTGTTACAGATGTGAGCCCTTGGACTGTGGACCCCTTGGACTGTGGAATGGTTGATGCAGCTTAGCAGGCGAACCTAGTAAGCCCATGCTGATAGCAAGTGGACTCGCTTTTACAGGGACTGGTTCTAGGGCTTCATCTATACCAGCCCTGTTCCCTGCAGGTTGAGCCTTTGGGTTCCAGGGACTGGGAGGGCTTAGATGAGAGTCCTGTAAGGAATAGCCAGATGAAGTTGAGTAGTGGGCAGAAGTCAGGGCTGGCAGTGAGCAAATGGCATCCAGGCCCAGGCCAAAGTCAGGGCAGACAGAAGAATAGTCAAGAACGTAGCAAGGGTCAGAAGCAGGAGTCAAGCAGTGACTGCCAGACAAGATGAAGACAAGACACGGGGAACAAGACACAAGCAGGGCAAGGTAGGGCAGGACAAAGCAAGGCAAGGTAACAATGAAGTGGAACAAGGCAGGGTAACAAGGAGGCAAGACAAAGCAAGGTAACAAGAAGGCAAGACAAGGCAAGGCAGGGTAACAAGAAGGCAAGACAAGGCAAGGTAACAAGGAGGCAAGACAAGGCAGGGTAACAAGAAGGCAAGACAAGGCAGGGTAACAAGGAGGCAAGGCAAAGTAAGCACATCAACAGCAAGCAACACACACTGTAAGACAGGAGGACTTGTTGCTGAGGCAAGGCTTAGAGTGCGGCTGGGGTTTAAAATACCCAGCTGTGTGACATTATCACTGAGCATTGTGGTTCAGTTTCCCACCAGAGGGCTTTCAAATATTGGCGCGCTATGGGGTGGATTTTAAATGCCCTGCGCGCGTAAATCCGGCCGGATTTACGCGTGCAGGGCCCTCGTGAACCGGCGCGCCTATTTTGCATAGGCCGCCAAAGCGCGCAGAGCCCCAGGACGCGCGTAAGTCCTGGGGCTTTCTAAAAGGGGCGTGTCGGGGGCGTGCCTGGAGTGACGCGGCGTTTTGGGGGCGTGTTGCGCGTGACACAGCGTTTCGAGGGCGGCGACGCGGGCGTGGTTTCGGCGCGGGGGCGTTCCGGGGGCGTGGCCGCGGCCTCCGGACCAGCCCCGGGACCGGAACACGGAGCGGGGCTGCTGGCCGGCGCACGCAAAGGTAGGGGGGGTTTAGATAGGGCCGGGGGGTGGGTTAGGTAGGGGAAGGGAGGGGAAGGTGGGGGGAGGGCGAAGGAAAGTTCCCTCCGAGGCCGCTCCGAAATCGGAGAGGCCTCGGAGGGAACAGGCAGCGCGCGCTGGGCTCAGTGCACGCAGGTTGCACAAATGTGCACCCCCTTGCGCGCGCCGACCCCGGATTTTATAAGATACGCGCGGCTACGCGCGTTTCTTATAAAATCCAGCGTACTTTTGTTCATGCCTGGTGCGCGAACAAAAGTACGCGATCGCGCAAATTTTTTAAATCTACCCCTGTGTGCGCATTCCTTTGTAGACCTGAGGGCATGGCAGTGTCTCAGCCACATTGGCGGCATTCGGGGGTAATTGTGGTCGGTCATGGGGCTTCCCACACCTGGCCAAAATATGTTTTCATGAAGAAAACCTTGTTTTATTCTAAGATGATCTGCAGTAATCCTCAAATGACTGTGAGTAGGGAAATGATCTATTAGAAAGAAGTGTTAGTGTTAATGTTAGGCATGAGTGAACCAATCACATCCTTATGGAGAAGTCAGTATGGGTTGCATTCTCATGAAAGACTTCTATCCTCTTTTCTGAAACTGTTGGACCAATCTCAATCCAAGCAGTTTGCTTTGACTTGCTTGGATTTTCAGTTAAAGCTTACTCAGTTTATCATTAAATGAACTCACATTTGCCTAGCAATAAGACCCTAATGTGTGAGATAAATACTGCACCGCAAAATGCATATGTAAATAAAAAATTAGTATTCAAATGGGAGGAGTTTATGCGGGGTAAATGGAAATGAGGGTGTTCTAGTGTGGCGTGTGATACAGTAATGCACAGTATCGCGGGATTTAACGTGGGAAATAACTACACCTATTTTTTTGCAGTATGGTGAAAAAGTATTTATCGCTGGTGATATCGCAGATCATGACTATTATGTTGGCGATTATTGTGCACAATAAAAAAAGGAATTGTAAGGGCCACACCTAGTAGTCCTTTCTGTCCCAATAAAAATACCTATTTTTACCTTGTCTACCTTTCTAAAGCCATAGGGCCGGATTTTAATACTTACGCATGGGCGTAAATTTGTGCGCGCACCCTGGCGCGCATAAATGTACGCCCAATTTTATAACATGCATGCGCAGCCGCCCACATGTTATAAAATCCAGGGTCGGCACGTGCAAGGGGGTGCACAATAGTGCACCTTACGCGTACTGAGCCCTTGGGGAATCCTGCTGGCTTTCCCTGTTCCCTCCGAGGCCGCTCTGAAATCGGAGCGGACTCGGAGGGAACTTTCCTTCCACCCCCCCACTTTCCCCTACTAACCCACCCCCAGCCCTACCTAAACCCCCCCAACCTTTATTTTATAAGTTGCACCTGCCTCCGACCAGGCTTAGGTTGCGCGTACTGGCCAATGGTTGGCCCGTGATCCTGGGCACAACGGCAAATGGCCACTGTGCCTGGAGGTTCTAGCCCTGCCCCATGCCGGACCGCCCTGACCCGCCCCGTCTCTTTTTTCAAGCCCCAGGACTTACATGCATCCCGCGGCTTTACGTGCGCCGCCGGGCCTTTTGAAAATAGGTCCGGCGCGCGTATCCCCGCTACATGCGTAAATCCTCCCGAATTTAAGAGCGTAGGGCTTTGAAAATCTGCCCCTATACGTTTGTGGCGAGTTTAATTATTACAGGATACTGTATGTGTTGGTAGGTTCAGCGTAGACAACAACAAGCTGAACAACAACAACCTCAAGAACAGCAAAGGCCAGTTCCAAACCCTCCTAGGGAAGTCCCTGCACTGCATGCAGAGTCACGGGCCCCACAGGGTCGGGCTCCAGACCAGCACCTGGCACGCAGGTGAACACGGTGTAGATGATACAGGAAGCGTATTTTTTTTACATGAACATCCTTGCTGGGCATGCCAGAGGACTATGTGGTTTGCAGGTATCGCCTCAGCTCTTGGGCTATCCAAGAATTATAGGAAGACATTCAAAGGGATCTGTGTCTGGACACAGGAAGGTCCCACACTGTGCCTGGCCTCATCAAACTGTTGGCCACCTTGGATTTCATGGCAAGCGGCTCCTTCCAAACGACAGTAGGAGTCATGGGGGGAATGTCCCAAACCACTTTTTCCCATTGTCTGAACCAAGTCATCACAGTAGTCTCTGACCGCATTAATTGTTACATAGTATTTCCTTGCAGCAGGCAGGACCTGATGGACTTGAAGAGAGGCTTTTATGCCTTGGCAAATTTTCCCAATGTTCTGGGAGCTATCGACTGTACTCACGTGGCTATCATCCCACCCCATGACAGGGAGGAGATGTACCGCAACAGGAAGCACTTCCGCTCCAACAACGTGCAAGTGGTCTGTGACACTAGAAAGTGCATCCTTGACGTGGTGGCCAGGTTCCCTGGAGCTGTGCACAATTCCTTTATACTTAGGCAATCGAGCCTCTTTGAAAATTTTGAGGACGGCCTGAATGGTGACAGTTGGCTCGTAGATAAGACAAACGCTTCTTTCTATATTCAGTCTCTGGCTATGTGTTTGTGGCAAACAGCACACAAATCGGGAGTGGCTCGGGGAGAGTAAAAGCATCGCTGCCATGACAAGTGGCTAGTACAGTAACGTCTGCAGGTCATTGGCCCAGAGCCTGGCTTTTTTGCTCCATGCTGCAGGCTCCTGCAAATCCTGTGATGGCAAACAATGCGCCGGCCCTAAAGCTTGGACTGTGAGCAGGCACTATATACTTTCAACATGTCCATTGTCAAAATGGCCCTGTTCTTATCCTCCTATTGGAAGTGATTTCAATCTCACTGGTAAATGACAAGATTGAAGTGTACACACTGCTGGCATTGGACGATCACATGTATCCGGTTAGTGAGGCGTCATCCAGATTATCACCCACAGTTTATCTTGAGTCTCACACCCTTCAAACAGAAGCAGTGTCCTGTGCATGTTGGTGGCATGGCATTTTCCCTGTGACAGGGCTCCCAAATGAGTTTCTAAGGAGGACATACTGCAGAGCTGGCAGGGACATTCGCAATCACACTATCAAGTACCATTTTTGCAGCTAACACAAGTTTGGTAGCTCTAATGTATTGCTTCAAGTTTGGCAGCCTGCTACACAGGCTTTAGCTCGGTTGTGAGGGCCTGGCAAGCAATTGTTGGAATACCCAGTTGTGATGTAGTAGTCCTGAACAGCTGAGCAACCTTTGCTGCTGATAGGCTGCACATATACTGGCCAACAACTATGTGATATGCACTGAGGCTAGGCAAATTGACCTTTAAGGCTCAGGAAAAGGTGCAGGCTATCTTATACAGTCCTAGAGGATGCAGTGGTTTGCCAGCCAGATTTGCAAGTGGCAATGCTATTATTGATGGCTTAAATCTGTCATTGCCACAGGAGATTCTGGGTACGGTTGCAGGACCTAGCTTCTCACCCGTGTTGCTATTCCCCAACACACTGGCAGAGACGAGGTACAATGGGGTCTTAAGTGCTACGCGCTGTGTCATCAAACAATTGATACTGCAACTCCCTTTTGATTGGCCTTCCTAAATCTTCTTTGAGACCCCTACAGCTCCTTCAGAACGCTGCAGCCAGAGTTCTAACAGGTAAAAGAAAAGCCAATCACATCTCACCTGTTCTCAATCAATTACAGTGGCTCCCTATTGAAAAAAGAGTAGAATTCAAAGTCCTCTCTATTCTTCACAATGCAATATACAAAGCCGATTACTCTACCTTTGATGACATCATTCACTTACATTGCTCTCAACGAACAACAAGAACGACTAGTAAAATCCAACTAGTGATTCCCTCTCTCCCACAGGCCAAATTATCCTCCACCAGAAACAGAGCCCTTTCCATTATTGGCCCAAAACTTTGGAATTCATTACCTCATTTCCTCACCAATCAAGAAAACTTAAAATCCTTCAAAAAAGACCTAAAATCCTGGCTACTCAGCCAATCTTTTAAAGACTGCACTCAATGAACTTATAGTTTATTAACATAGCATGCTATCTTTCAATATCTCTTTCAATCAATCTCCCTGTTTCATGATGCAGATGTCCTCTGTTTTCAATGTTCCCAGATATCTCTGTTCACCTTCTCAGGGTTTCCACCCTGTGTTATCCTGTTATACTCATTCTCCTTGTAATGTTTTTGCTCATTATTGTTAATTTTTGATATTTTTAAATTTCAAACATCGTTCTATGTAACACGTTGTTCTGTATGTACATCGTTCTATGTAACACGTTGTTCTGTATGTAAACCGGAGTGAAGGCAACTCTGCTATACCTCGGTATATAAAAAATGCTAAATAAATAAATAAATAAATAAATAAACGTACTTTTGGAGTTTTCAAAAGTAGATTTTGCTGTTTGGACAAGATGGGTGAAGCTTTAATGTATTCCCCACCCAAAGTAACAGATATAAAGCTGCTCTGCTGTGTCTTCCATAATGTCACTCTACCCCATGGACTACTAATAGATATAGTTCCAGATCTCCCCCCAGATCCACCATGAGTCCGCTGAGTGGCAGTCAGCTTTGCCAAAACCTTATACAATGCTACTTTGCCTGATAGACTTCACCTATCAAATCCCCTTCCAGGAAAGGGCGGCCAGTAGACTGTTAGCTGCTGCTCTCCTTGCTATCATCTCTCTTTCTCTCACTGCTTGTCTGTGTATGCGTGTGCAACAGAAAACACGTATGCCTACTCAGGATTCGTCTTGACAATGGATCTGTAGACTGTACTTAAAAAAACAGTTGTGAAAGTAAAGATTATATCAAATACATGTGACTGCCATAATGTGTTCTGCCTGATAGTGACAGTAAAAGCGGAATTTGTGACATGAGAGCTTGTGGCCTAGCTAGCACTATGTAGCTGGCCAGCCCACCCCAGTGGACCCCTTCCTAGTGCTCATATGTGGATGATATAGTACCACACAAGTGTGAAGCCACCCCAGCTGCTCCTTGAGTATGGAGAGCTACAGCTCTAGAAAAGCTGTACATCTCAAAGAATTCAGAAGCTTAAAAGGCACAGCCTAAAGTGACAGGCAGACATTTTAAGGTTTTGATGACAGATTTCCCATTTTAGAGCCTGATTCTGTAGCTCAGAATTATGTGCATATGCACTTATTCACCTGTACTGGGTCGGCTTACTGTCACATGGGAATGCCAAAACACAGCTGGCACCACTGCCTCACCAGTTTCAGATCACTGCTGACTCCATTTTCCAACTGGATCCGGATTTACAGGAAAAGTTGATCAGTCCTGGTCTTACTTCCATGCAGGGTCTTGGTTTAGCTTGGTTAAGCTATAGGGAAATCAGATGAAATCCTAGCATGTAATAGGTTCCAAACCAGGACAGGATTAACCAGTCCTGAAAACTGGAGGCAGCTGACAACCCTACTGCTGTCATCAGTGTGCTCTAGTAGCATGCCTTCCCTTACAGCCTTGGGAAAAACACCTGTGATACCTGGTGCTATTCCCACAATGCAATGCAATGCAAACTAGCATTCCTCTTGGTGGGTGATTGCACCCCAACACAGACGCACCTTACTACAACTATCTATGTAATTTATAAATGATAATGTGCAGAAGGTAAGGGGCTTGGAGGTTTGGGCTCACTGAGTCATGTGGTGCAGCTGTATGTACGTATGCACGTACCCAGAAAATAAGCAGAGTATTTTGCTTTGAGCTATAGCTAGTACCTCTTACAGTCCTGGTGTGATCTGGGACCACCCTTAAAGCACATAGGCTGAGCACTCCTGCGCCAAACAGATTGCAGATTGCTCTGTTTCCGTTACTCCAAACGTTTGCGTCATTTCATGATTGTAGGCCCTTGCAGATCCACATGCCTGTCACGACTGGTGGGGGATGTGGAAGAGCTGCTATCCCCTAGCCTGTGCCTCATCTGGTGTAAATCACTTTTAAATTCCATGGTGAGCAGGGCTGATGTGCTCCTACACTGTCAATGATCTCTTCTGTGTATAGCATTCTGGCTACAGAAACTGTTGTCAACTGATGACTTGATGAGCCTACAAGCTGCCTCCATAGTACATGGGACACAGTGCTGAATTTATAGGTCTACTGCTCACAGAGGTCTCATGTGGTAGCCATGTAGGCTGATGGACTCCTGCCATACACAGGGACCATGCCTACTAACATTCAGAAAAAGGCTTAAGACTTGGCTGTTTAAACAAGCCTTTCCCGATCCTAACTGAATCATAGCAATAACTATAGAGAGTCGCTTCAGAACAATGTAAATATTTACTCCTCTCACTGTTAAGTTACTCCAGCTTTCTCTTCTTCCCCCAGTTCGAGCAATCCTTGTTTTATTGTAACTACATTGCTTCTTTTCACTTGTTCAATGTTCAAAGTTATTACACCCCCTGTTATTTGTAAACCAGCATGATGTGATTGTATCATGAATGCCAGTATAGAAAAGCTCTAAACAAATAAATAAACACACACACACACACACACACACACACATACATTTACAGGCACATAAGCCCTTGAGGGCCCCATGTCAGAACCTCAGACAAAGGAGGTGTCTTATATGCCTCTGACAGATGTGTTTTATGTGGCCAGGTATAAATAATAAGTGCCGTGGAAGGACTCTGACTACCTCATTAGCTGTTAGGGACTAGCAGTCACAGTGTTCAATGTTAATTGATGACAAACATTCCAGGAACACCTTCGCCATGTGTAGGTGCTAGAAGTGCTGCAGATTGTCCGCACTCAAAGATAAGGGTGTCAGTGTGCGACTCGGTGAGGGACATGCTGTGTTACTATCTGTCAATCTCTGTGTCTAGGCGTGCTGTTGCACTCGTAAGTGCCTCCCTTGCCACAGCAATCCATACCGCAGAGCAGACAGTGTGTGTGCATAAATTGTGCACACACTGCTTTTGGACAGCAGTGATCGAGCGCTTGCACTCTTGAAAAGGGCCGCCTGTGACGGTTGAGCATATGGGCTGCAGTATGAATGCCCTTACACCTTGTCCTCTAAAATTTCCCCAACTACGATCATAGTTTATACCAAGTGTTGAAAGAGAGGTGGAGGTGGGAAAGTTGCCAGCGTGCCACATCAAATATGTGGTCTTAATTGTGCGTTTTAGATTATATTTGTCTGTCATGCACCCAGTCGTCGTCCCCCCTCCCGCACACACACACACAGACGCTTTTCCACCTAATACTTGGAGTGGTCCTAATAGTCCAGTAATTTGGGGGGGGGGCACAACCCAGAACTTAAGCTGTCACAGAGGCTTGCTACTGTAGAGAGGGAGGTAGTGGCTGTTAAGAAGCTGTCCACTGAATATGTGGATGCTGTGATGGCCGAAACATGGAGTGGCAAGGTCCACCTAATGCCATCGATGTAGGGCTGAATCAGATGAATGGTTTGCATAATTATGATATAGAGGCAGCATGCAGTGAGTTACCCGGTACTGGAGTGTGTGTGTGTGTGTGTGTGTGTGTGTAGGGGGGGGGGGATGGTTGGCTAGGCAGGTGCCTGAGGCCTGGCGGAAGTCCAAATTGAGAGTCCCTCATATCTGTCATTGGTCTGCTTTGCCTCCTCTCCATTGATCATATCATGCACAGTTGACATACAGCCTGCCACCCCAAGCCGCATCATTTGACACTCACTGTATGCTCTGTATATGCTGACAAGGTAGGGCTACCTTCTTTCTGCCATATATTAGGGATGTGAATCGTTTTTTGACGATTTAAAATATCGTCCGATATATTTTAAATCATCAAAAATCATTAGAGCCACGATACAATAACAATTCCCCCGATTTATCGTCAAAAAATCGTAAATCGGGGGAATGGGGAGGGGAAGGGGGAGGGGGGAAAACCGGCACACTAAAACAACCCTAAAACCCACCCCGACCCTTTAAAATAAATCCCCCACCCTCCCGAACCCCCCCAAAATGCCTTAAATTACCTGGGGTCCAGCGGGGGTCCAGAACGACCTCCTGCAGTCGAATCGTGTTGTCTACGGCCGGCGCCATTTTGCAAAATGGTGGCACAAAATGGCGCCGGCAAAATGGCGCCAGCCGTAGACAACACGATTCAACCGCAGGAGGTCGTTCCGGACCCCCGCTGGACCCCAGGTAATTTAAGGCATTTGGGGGGGGGTTCGGGAGGGTGGGGGATTTATTTTAAAGGGTCGGGGTGGGTTTTACGGTTGTTTTAGTGTGCCGGTTTTCCCGCCCTCCCCCCCACTGGACCCCAGGTAATTTAAGGCATTTTGGGGGGGTTCGGGAGGGTGGGGGATTTATTTTAAAGGGTCGGGGTGGGTTTTAGGGATGTTTTAGTGTGCCGGTTTTCGATTTACACGATTTTCACGATTTTAACAATATTTTAAAACCCCAAACGGCAACGATCCGATTCCCTCCCCCTCCCAGCCGAAATCGATTGTTAAGACGATATATGACACGATTCACATCTCTACCTAAATAGCTTTCCTGTGCATACATAGAGGTGGTGCACCAATATGTGCTGTAGAATCTAGGCGACAGGATTTGCTTTGCATTTTAGGATGCTACTTGTAAGGTCATCCTTATCTTACATATCTTAAAGAAATCCACAAGGTATCCCAGTGTAGAGATGGCAGCCAGTCTGTGGCAGTCTGCCTGGTCCCAATCAGCAGCAGCAGCAGCAGCCCTCTAGGCCCCGTGCTCTTCATGTGTGGACATTCTCCACAAGACACTATTCCCTTACTCCTCATCCCTAGCTGTCACACAGCAGCTTGCACTCTGTTCAAACACTCAGCAAGTACACATCATATTAGGTTTAGCGTGAAAGCGACTAATTGTTGGGGTACATATAGCCTTTGAGTCATGATGGAAGGTAGGGGGACAAAGATCACATCTTGTGTGATGATGACTAACTTCTCCTTAACACCACACAAGCTCTACATGTACCCAATATACTGTGTGTGTCAGCTAGCTCTATGCAACTCACATTCAATCCATGTAAGCAGGAGTTAGCTAAGACTATGCAGTATAAAGAAGGCAACAAGAGGCAATAATGAAGGTCCCCAGAAATGAGCTTCTTTTTTAGCTCTTGCTGTCTTCTTAAGGAGCATCCAGTGAGCGTTCAGTTATATGGCCTAGGCCATATGGCCTTGCATGCTAGATAAGTGGCAAGTTGGATTGTGCAAGGGCATTCTAGCATGCAAGGTCAAGTGGAGGGCAAACCTTGTACCAAGTGAACTGTTAACACAACAACCACACAATGAAGGGAGCCAAACAGGAAGTGTCAATTTCAAACCAGTGACCACTTTATTAGTGAAGACATGTAGTCTACTGTTAGAAATAAAGTCAATGTCTTAGATAATCACATTATGCAAGGACAAGTATCAAAAAGCACGAACCATTGTACATTTCATGAACAGCTAATTCTGTATAGACCTGTACATACAATGTTCAAAATGGCATCATTACATATACAGGCTTAGCATCTTATCCTTTTGGCACAATCATGATTACAACTAAGAATATAGAAAGTGGAAGTGGCAACCCCCAATAGCTACAGTACTTCTTTAATGTTGTAGCTGATAGTAGCCTTGCTATGTGATGGCTAGGAAAAGGTCCCAGACAGTCCATGTTGAAAGAGTGCACTCAAGGGGACAGCATAAGGGCCAGGCAGCAAAGTTCAAGTAAAAGTACTAGACAGTACATGTTGAAAGAGAGCACTCTAAGGGACAGCCTAAGGGCCCAGGCAGCAGAGTTCAGCATGGAGGCAGCAGGACTAGGACCAAAGAGCACAGCATGGAGGCAGTAGCAGCAGAAGGAGCTGAGCTGAGATGTGACACCAGCAGCATGGAGGCAACAGCAGCAGGAGCTGAGATGAGACACCAACAGCATGAAGGCAGCAGCATCAGGAGCTGAGATGAGATGAGACACCAGCAGCATGAAAGCAGCAGCAGCAGGAGCTGAGATGAGATGAAAGACCAGCATCCAGAGCAGGAGATGAGACATAATGAGAAGAGGCAGCAGCTGGCCCATGACTGGAGGCCACTTTAAGGAGGATGGAATACAGGCAGAGCATTGAGGATGGCTTTACAGTTAAGCTCCTGGACCACAATGGCTGAGAGTATACCATCTCCTCTGCATGCTGGCACAACAATTCTGTTGTTAGGATGGGCCCAGCAGGCTTCTTCCAGCTAGATGGCACAACAACTCTTTAGTGAGGATGGGCCCAGCAGGCTTCTTTCATTTAGATGGCAAAATAAGTCATGGGTGAGGATGGGCCCAGCAGGTTCTTCAATCTAGATGGCACAGGAACTCTGTAGAGAGGCCTGGCCAGGCTTGTGCTACAAGTCTTGTTCTTCGGCCTTAGAGGCCAGGTGTTTCTGGTCTTCATGGCCCCTTGCCACGTTGTGGTTTGCCACTTAGGCGGGCATGGAATTTGGGGGCCTACCCTCTGGTGTCTGTCAGCGCAGGGATTGCTGCAGGGTGTGGACTCCAGTGATGCTGAGGAAGACTCTGATGGCAGCTCGGGCATTCTTTGCAGGATCTTCGTCAGAACATTGGTCATGCTTTTCACTGCTGCAACCAGTGTGGTCACATCCTGTGTGTTGGCAGCAGTTTTATCTCAGAGGATCATGCCTCTTTACAGTCCTCCTGAGGCGCAGTAGCTCTGCCCATATGTGTCTGAAATGTACCTTATGCCTCCTTTCTAGCTGGTCCAGCTGCTCATGCATGGACTCTTCTGTTGGTGGTGGGGTTGTTGGTGCTGGTGCAGAACCAGGTACTGATGCTTGTGGCGGTGATAGTATGGGTGCTGGTACTATTGATGTTATTTGAGCCTCCAAATTTGGCATGACCAGGCATGTGGGCTGCTTCTACAGAGGCATGGTGTTTCAGGCTGGCACTGTGGTATGCTGGCTTGAGGTTGTGCAGATTGTATAGGTTCCCACTCAAGGCTTTGTTCCTCCATGAAACCAGGAAGGGTGAGGGAGCAGGAAAGCTGCTCCTCTTCCTCCTCCTCGCTGACCTGGGTCTGGGCATCCATGAGGAAGGGCCTGTGCAAAGGGGGTGGTGCGTGGCTATTCCATGGGACTTGCTGATTTGTCCCTGGAGCTTCCTGGCCAGTCCCTGGGGTTTCCTGGTTGGGACCAGCAGCTTCGTGGGCAAGAGCTGTGGAAACAAAACATAACACATAAGTGTCAGTGACAGCTAGTATCCTTTTTTCATTTGGAATCAGAAGTGCACTTTGCTTCTTAGCATTGTGAGCATCTAATGCCAATGATGTGTACACCTGTTGCTGCCTGCCCATTTACAGGTGAGGTGAACTTACTGACTGCAGCTCGTGTGGTGTCCAGCTGCTCAGGCATGCCCTCGAACACATCCAGTCCCAGCCTTTCCACGAGGCACTCCTCCATGGTGGTGAGGACAATGGGACAAGGGGTTCCTCTTCCTTCTGCCTTTGATATTTATTTCTCACCGCCATCTTGCCTTTTAGCTGCGCCTTGATGTCGCAGTACCTGTGGGCCACCTGATCCCCGCTTTGTTGGACTCCACTGTGGGTGCTGATGCCCTGGGCTATATTGTGCCATATCTGGCCCTGGGCTGCTTTAGAGGTCTTGGCTGCCCAGTTGCTGAAGAGTATGGCATAATGGTACAGGACCCCTGCAATGACCATGTCATTCTCCTGCATGCTAAACTTGAGAGCCCTGAGTTGAGGGCGTCGTGCTGCCTGGCTGCCAGAAGGGGGTGCCACTTCTGCTTCCAGTGAGGTGTCCTCTCTTTCCTTACTCTCCCTCTCACTCCCTTCTTCCCTCCCATCCTCGCCCCCTCCTGCCCCTGCCCTACTAACTCCCTTCCCCTCTGCCCTCTCTCTTTATCCCTAGCCTGCCATCCTCCTCCATCCATCCTGCCTGCCTAACCTCTTCCCCTTCCCACTTCCTCCTATCCCTTTCCTCCTGCCTCTCTCTGCTCATGTCCCTGTTCCTTCTCCTACTCCTCCTTTCCCTAGTACTCTTGCCCTCATCCTTCTGTCTCCTCTCCTCCCTCCTCCCTTCTTCTCCTCATGCCTCTCCTCCCCTCTCTGCCCACTCCTCTCATGCTCCAACCTCTCCACAACCTCCACTCACCTTCTCATGCCTCCTCCATACACCTCCTTACTCCTCCATACCTCCTCCACATCTCCTTACTTCTCCACTCACCTCCTGCACACACCTCCACTCCACTCTTCCACAGAAAATGACAAACTGACAAACAAACACAAACTTTCACAGAGAGAGAGAGACAAAAGACAAAGGTAAAGGTAAATAGAAGGAAAAACAGTAAAGAACAGGACAACACGCTCAGAAATTGCAATACCAACTAACTCCTAATCCACTGACCACTACTCACCTCCTCTCCTCTAACCCATGCCTCGACACACCCTCAAAGAGGTCCTTAGAGTATTATCCCTCTGAAGATAAGGGAAATAACTTCAGTACCTCAATATAATTTTCTTTGAGGTGCCTGAAAAGCAGAATAAGAATCAAATAAATATGTCCTCTCCATGAAAAAGACGATCCTTATCCTCTTACTATATAAATATTCATCCACTTAGAATATAAATTTCAAAACAAAACTGTGCTTGTCCTTGATATTCTGTGGTCAGACATCTTCGAGAGGAATCCTAAAAAAGGGTTTGGTTTTGAAGTTCTATATATCTAATTTTAATTATTCTTTTTACTAGAGGAACATGCCCATTACAAATGATGGGCTGGAACTGCCTTCCCAGTTGTGCTCTGAGGCCTGGGTTGTGCCCTCTCCCTCTGTCATCACTCATCCAGTTGTCTTTGTGGTCCGCTGCACTTCAAGCTTCTTCGCTATCAGCAGGCTGTGCAAGTCATGTGGGCCTGCCTGCCAGTTCCTCCACCATGATGCACTATGAGATGGGCAGAGTCGCATGTGTCGCTGTGCTCTCATGTGTTATTCACCCATGCATGTGTAGATTGGTGCTTGTGAAATTAGACATGTGCATTCATTGTGGTTCAGGGGGACCTGAACCACGAAACGGATTTTCCCCGAGCTTCAGGGAAAATTTGTTTTTCGGGTTAGTGCGGGGGAAGGGGTACATTTATTTAAAAAAAAACAACAAAAAAACCCACCCCAACCTTTCAATTTTACTTTCTTACACCCCCCACCATCCCGATACCTCCCCAAGACTTATTAAATGTCCCTGGTGGTCCAGCGGGGTCCTGCGAGCGATCTCTCCCTCCATGCCGTCGGGCTGTTGGGCCTACTATGACTCAAAATGGCACCTATAGCCTTGCCCTTACGATGTCACAGGGGCTACCAGTGTCATTGGTCAGCCCATGTCACATGGTAGGAGCATGTGACAAGGGCTGACTAATGGCACCGGTAGCCCCTGTGACATCGTAAGGGCAAGGCTATCGGCGCCATTTTGAATACTGGTAACCAATGGCCCGAGTGCAGGAGATCACTCCTGACCCCAGCTGGACCACCAGGGACTTTTGACAAGTCTTGGGGGGACTCCTGACCTGACTCTTGGGGAGGAGCATGTGACAGGGGCTGACCAATGGCACCAGTAGCCCCTGTGACATCGTAAGGGCAAGGCTATCTGCACCATTTTGAGTCATAGCAGGCTTGACAGCCGGACGGCATGGAGGGAGAGATCGCTCGCAGGACCCCACTGGACCACCAGTGACTTTTAGTAAGTCTTGGGGAGGGATCGGGATGGAGGGTGGGGGGGTTATAAGAAAGTAAATGTGAAGGGTTGGTGTGGGGTTTTTTTCCGATTCGTGGGTTTTTTTTTTTAATTCATTTTTCCGGTTTCGGGTTTGGGTTCCAGTTTCATTTTTGGTGAAAAACGATCCATGGGAAAACGTGTTTTCCCATGAAGCGCCTGAACCGAAACCCGACCCGAGCCAGAAAAACGAAGCTCCATCTCTGTGTGAAATGCACAAATACCAAAGCCTGAACTGTCTCATATATGTGTGGATTGATCTGATCTCCTTCAATCTGGATTTGATCTTGTGAACCTTGAATGTCAAACATATAGTCTATGATCCTAGGAATCTCTTGCACTGTATGGAAGGACAGTGCATGCCTCTCTCCTGTTAGATGTGAGGAGGGATTTCCTGGGGGAAAGGGACGGGATGTGTGGGCCTGTAAGAATCTGTATGTCCTTTTGTGCACACATATTCAGGATGGACATTCTAGCTATTTTTCCATGATTTTAGAAAAGTAATAAAATCTGATTGCAGATTATGAATAATAAGCTTGTTGCCCTCCCCTTTCAAAAAATACCCAAAATTGGGCACCATATTTTTGCATCTGCACTGTACAGTACAGCAATTTTCATTGTACATTGTAAGTGAAATGTAAATCAACACAAAGTGAAAATGAGCATCGGAAGCATAATAAATGAAAGGCTATGAATTGTTTATAAGCAGAAAAGCAACAGTCTCATTCAATCCTGGTTCATCTAACCTCTATGCAGTTTAGTACTATAGCATCAGTTCATGTATTTCCTACAGATTTTTATGTTATTCTGTGTGAAGCTGACAATCTATATCCATGCATTGATTACAGAATAGGGCTGGTGAAACAACAATAAGACAAGATGGTAAACACGACTCTGCAGCTGCCAACCTCCTCTGTAATGAAGGCAATTCAATTCTTGTCATTTTACAAAGATTTTTCCAAACTGATGACTCAGTCAGATGAGAAGAGTTTCTTACTGCTGGCTAAAACATGGGGGAACAGGTAATTTTCCACAGCAATTATGAGCCGCGTGGACATGAATGTGCAACATTTTTTTAAGCATCAAATGCGACGGAGAGGAGAAACTAGTAAAATAAAGCATTGCTCTCTCCCCCCCCCCCCCCTTCCCTTTTTACTTTTGAGTGGCTGAGACAGAATTAATGATGGTTTGGCATTTGCACAACTGACCCCTAACAGCAAAGCAAAACACATGTAGACTCTTTTAGTAATGAAATTACATTCAATAGCTAGCGGTTTCTAAGGAAACCAAGCTGAGCCTGAATCACATGGGCCAGCTGTGCTGGCTCCTGTTGTGGGGAGAACTCTGTTGTCACATGGAATTCTGTTTTCATACATTGCCTCTGTCAAAAGCTTATTTATATATGACTAAGCCTAACCTCAGTCCTACCATACTTTGATACGCCATTAACAATTAAGAGCATACATTTGCAGTTAGAAGGTGGTCTTTTTGCAATAGGTGAAAGTACAGCTGCTGTTGCTTTTTATCATGTTGTCCGGGACAGGAAACTATTCATTTTTAACACATTCCTTTAGCTCCGTTAATAAAAAATGACAATGGCGGGGGTTGGCTGAAGCAAAGGGAGATTCTCAAAGGAGAAATCATAACCAACCATACCCTATGCGGGCTTTCATATCACACATGACAGAGAAGTGCCATCCTGTCACAATTAGAAATCTGATGGTCCCTAAGATTTGAAGAAATTGGGGGGAAAGAGGGGAGAGTGAGGGCAGGGAAATGACACAGACTTAGGAGACTTCAGCTCTAAGTGAAAACAGGGATCCAAAATATCAGTGAAAATCTCCCAATATTGTCAAAGGTAAAACTAAGTAATAAACTGGAAACAAAATCCCCACTAAAGAAGAGAATTTCATAGAGCACCTTCCCAGATTGTAATTGATACAGGGTATACTTTGCTATTTTCCATGTATATGTTTGAAATACTGAAGGCTGCATACAGGCTTCGCCATTCTCATACATACAGACATACAATTCAGTTTATATAGATGTCGCTAATATATTTTCTAACTGTATAACACCTATTTTTTAAGTGCTCAGCACAAATAATATTATTTAATTAAAGATACATTACAGAAGTTTA
The DNA here is from genome assembly GCF_901001135.1 of Rhinatrema bivittatum. Taxonomy (NCBI): domain Eukaryota; kingdom Metazoa; phylum Chordata; class Amphibia; order Gymnophiona; family Rhinatrematidae; genus Rhinatrema; species Rhinatrema bivittatum. The sequence goes on from NC_042623.1 coordinate 77,336,032, forward strand.
GAAAATATCACATCCCTCTCCCACTCATCATTCCTGTAAATTGTCAATGTAAACAAGCTTTAATTCGCTCTGCTTCTTGTTTGGATTTAATATGAAACCCTTAACTTTTAACCCATTGCATGTTTACACAAAATATTATTGATGTATTAGAGTGTGTTCAGCTGGCCTTATCCTTTCAAAATTTAGTGAGCCATGTCAGCTAGGCCACTTGGTATGATAGCTAACATCTGACCTGAGTCACAGGCCTAATCACATACATCCTAAATCTCCCTAACTTTTCAGGAGACTCCCAGGCTCTTTGCCCTTCCTCCTTATGTAGGTCAAGGAGGAGACAGTAGTTCCAGAAACAGGGAATTAAGCTCTTTCATCATCCTATGCCACATCACAATCACTATCATTGCAATATCTGAGTATTTCTACCCATTATCCTGCCAACTTTAACCTATCCCCTCCTTCCTGCATCTTATCTCCCTTTATTGAGTTCTCTGTGAAATATTCATTCTATTTCTAGTAAGCTTGACTACATTCATGATATCTTTGTCCCTTCCATCTTCTTGCTTTGACCAAGGCTTGGCTTTCTCCTGAAGACTCTGCTTCTGTGTTGCTCTCTGTCATGGAGGTTATCATTTCTCCCAATCGCCATGCCCAGAAGGCTATGGTAGTGATGTTGAGCTTATACTCTTCTCCTCTTGCAGGTTCAACCCTTCTTCTACCTCAGATCCATTTCTTTTCCTCTTATAAGGCCCATTCCATTCATGTTTTCAACCCATTTTCATTCTGGGTAGCTGTCTTCTGTCATCCCTCTGATAAGTCCCCCTCCTACATTTTTGCTGACTTTAAATCCTGGCTTTCCTTCTTTCTCAAATGTTTTCCACTTCTCTTATTCTTGGGGACTTTCATCTCCATCTTGATGATCCCTCTGACTCTTTTGTCTTAAAGTACCTCCTATTTCAACTTCAAACTATGCTCTGCTGCTTTTGCTCGCTAGCATGGCCATTGCCTCGATCTAGTCCTTTCTTCCAACTGCACTTTCACAGGCTTCTCCACCTTTTTTTCCCCCTCTCTGGCCATAATCTGATAACTTTCATACTTAACTCTCCCTCCCCAGCAGCACCTTTAGAAATATCCAAGCTATTGACCCCACGTCCTCTTCAGTATTGTCTTCTTTCCTCTACAGCCTTGTCAGTCTGTTGATGATAGCACTTATTCTTAAAATATTATACTATTCTTTATGATATAAAAGCAACTGAAAGCAAAAGCAAACATTCTGAGGTCCATATTCAGCCACTCCGTACCACTAAATATACCCAGTTGTCATAAAGTTAGCTGGTTACGTATAGCTTTAATAGATCAATAATCAATAATACATCTCATCAACAGATAGTAATGAGTAAATTAGACCTTCATACTAGGCGTCAGAGTGAATGTGTTCAAAACATTACTACTATCTTCTGCCTTATATATAATCATTGGTTTAAAAAGTTATTATGAAAAGATGTTTTAGTTTTTTTAGTTATTTTTGTCTTGCAAATAAAACATATTTTATCTTTCAAGTTGCGCATTGTGCATCTAAATAACCCCACCAGATCTAATTTGACAGTAACGCCTTACTGTTCCGTTTCAGCTCGAAACAGCACCATGTTTTGAACCTCCGTTCTTCGTCAGGGTGCAGTTTCAAAATAGAGTTGGCATGATCACAAAGTGGCATGCGTACCGGGAGTCAACGCCACTAAAAAATCTTTTCATGATAACTTTTTAGACCGATGATTATATATAAGGCAGAAGACAGTAGTAATGGTTTGAACATATTCACTCTGATGATGCCTGCTATGAAGGGCTAATTTACTCATTACTATCTGTCGAGATGGATTATTGATTATTGATAAATTGATGCCTATGTATCCACTAACTTGTCTCATTTTGGGAATATAGTTTTGATATGCATAACTTTAAACAGCTTTTTTTTCCCAACCATAGTTGGCCAGATAAATCAGTGGCTAACTCTGAATATTGAGTTAGCTGGTTAATTTATCCTGCCAACTCAACTCCTCCCTGATCTGTCCATTCCCCACCCCGTCTTAGCTAGCTAAAAACATATTTGGCTAAGCTACCTATCCAGCTAAGTGGCACCCGCTGACTTTAGCCAAATATTCAGGGGCACCACTTAGTCACTGAATATTCGGCTTCAGTCAGCAGGTGGCACTAAGTACCAATTTTCAGTATCAGGTACTAAGTTATATAGGATCTGATTTATTAAGGAGTTTCTCATTTTTTATGTCTGTATAAAACACTCTCTACAGAACAGTTCATAGCAAACTTTACCATTTGTGCTTCATTTTCTTTTCACACTTGGAGTAATTTTCATTCTGCTAATTTGCCCTTACTATATATCTATATCTATAGATATATAGTATATTGGATCTAGGCTTTAAATAAAATAAAAATGATATGTGCTTACCTAATGTGATATAACCATCAGAGAACCCTAAAATAGGGTAAATAACACCACTAATATTTTAAATAATTCGAAAGATGCTTAATATTGCAAGCTTTATTACACAATGGCAAAGAATATCAAAACTATTCAAAAAATAATTTAAAAAATAAAATTGGCAAAACACATACATATATTTATCAATTGCCCTAGTCAGCCATTCCTCATTCTATTTTATATCCCTTCCCAACTTTACACATTGCAGTGTTAGTCCTGGACTGCGAGTCAGCATCCTGTTTCCAACAGAGGACAAACCAGGCCACAAGAACCTGGCAATTACCCAAACACTAAGGGGCGGATTTTAAGAGCCCTGCTCGCCTAAATCTGCCTAAATCTGGGCGGATTTAGGCGAGCAGGGCCCTGCGCGCCGGTGCGCCTATTTTACATAGGCCTACCGGCGCGCGCAGAGCCCCGGGACTCGCGTAAGTCCCGGGGTTTTCTGAGGGGGGCGTGTCGGAGGGCGGGCCCGGTCGGTGCGGCGTTTTGGGGGCGGGCCCGGGGGCGTGGTTACGGCCCGGGGAAGTCCGGGGGCATTGCCGCGCCCTCCGTACCCGCCCCCAGGTCGCGTCCCGGCGCGCAACCGGCCCGCTGGCGCGCGGGGATTTACGTCTCCCTCCGGGAGGCGTAAATCCCCCGACAAAGGTAAGGGGGGGGTTTAGACAGGGCCGGGCGGGTGGGTTAGGTAGGGGAAGGGAGGGGAAGGTGAGGGGAGGGCAAAAGAAAGTTCCCTCCGAGGTCGCTCCGATTTCGGAGCGGCCTTGGAGGGAACGGGGGTAGGCTGCGCGGCTCGGCGCGCGCTGGCTATACGGAATTGATAGCCTTGCGCGCGCAGATCCAGGATTTTAGTGGATACGCGCGTCTACGCGCGTATCTACTAAAATCCCGCGTACTTTTGCTTGCGCCTGATGCGCCAGCAAAAGTACGCCAATTCGCGCGGTTTGAAAATCTACCCCTAAGAAGATCCCATGCTACTGATGCAATTAATAGCAGTGGCTATTCCCTAAGTAAACTTGATTAATAGCCATTAATGGACTTCTCCTCCAAGAACTTATCTAAAGCTTTTTTGAACCCAGCTACACTAACTGCACTATCCACATCCTCTGGCAACAAATTCCAGAGCTTTATTGTGCGTTGAGTGAAAAAGAATTTTCTCCGATTACTCTTAAATATGCTACTTGCTAACTTCATGGAATGCCCCCTAGTCCTTCTATTATTCGAAAATGTAAATAAACAATTCACATCTACTCGTTCAAGACCTCTCATATTATTTACACATTGCAGTGTTAGTCCTGGACTGAGAGTCATGCACCAGTTTTCCCTTTGGCAACCTGCAATCATGAGCCCCAAATCTAACCATTAAGTGTCATAAGAACATAAGAGCATAAGAAATTGCCATGCTGGGTCAGACCAAGGGTCCATCAAGCCCAGCATCCTGTTTCCAACAGAGGACAAACCAGGCCACAAGAACCTGGCAATTACCCAAACACTAAGAAGATCCCATGCTACTGATGCAATTAATAGCAGTGGCTATTCCCTTAGTAAACTTGATTAATAGCCATTAATGGACTTCTCCTCCAAGAACTTATCTAAAGCTTTTTTGAACCCAGCTACACTAACTGCACTATCCTCTATCATATCCCCCCTCAGCTGTCTCTTCTCCAAGCTGAACAGCCCTAACCTCTTCACCCTTTCCTCATAGGGGAGCTGTTCCATCCCCTTTATCATTTTGGTTGCCCTTCACTGTACCTTCTCCATCACAACTATATCTTTTTTGAGATGTGGCGACCAAAATTGTACACAGTATTCAAGGTGCGGTCTCACCATGGAGCGATATAGAGGCATTATGACATTTTCCGTTTTATTAACCATTCCCTTCCTAATAATTCCTAACATTCTGTTTGCTTTTTTGTCTGCTGCAGCACACTGAGCCGACGATTTTAAAGTATTATCCACTATGATGCCTAGATCTTTTTCCTGGGTTTCTAATATGGAACATAACATCGTGTAACTACAATAAGGGTTATTTTTTCCTATATGCAACACCTTGCACTTGTCCACATTAAATTTCATCTGCCATTTGGATGCCTAATCTTCCAGTCTTGCAAGGTCCTCGTGTAAAGTATCACAATCCGCTTGTGATTTAACCACTCTGAATAATTTTGTATCATGCACAAATTTGATAAACTCACTCGTCGTATTCCTTTCCAGATCATTTATATATGTATTGAAAAGCACCAGTCCAAGTACCGATCCCTGACGCACTCCACTGTTTACCCTTTTCCACTGAGAAAATTGACCATTTAATCCTACTTTCTGTTTCCTGTCTTTTAACCAGTTTGTAATCCACAAAATGACATTGCTTCCTATTCCATTACTTTTTAGTTTTCTTAGAAGCCTCTTATGAGGGACTTTGTCAAATGCCTTCTGAAAATCCAAATACACTACATCTACCGGTTCACCTTTATCCACATGTTTATTAACTCCTTCAAAAAAATGAAGCAGATTTGTTAGGCAAGATTTGTTAGGCAAAAATGAAGCAGTCTTGTTAGGCAAGACTTCCCTTGGGTAAATCCATGTTGACTGTGTTCCATTAAACCATGTCTTTCTATATGCTCTACGATTTTGATCTTGAGAATTGTTTCTACTATTTTTCCCGGCACTGAAGTCAGGCTCACTGGTCTATAGTTACCCGAATTGCCCCTGGAGCCTTTTTTAAATATTGGGGTTACATTGGCCACCCTCCAGTCTTCAGTACAATGGATGATTTTAATGTTAGGTTATAAATTTTAACTAATAGATCAGAAATTTAATTTTTTAGTTTCTTCAGTACCCTAGGATGTGTGCCATCTGGTCAAGATAATTTGCTACTCTTCAGTTTGTCAATCTGGTCTACTACATCTTCCAGGTTCACAGTGATTTTGTTCAGTTCGTTTGACTCATCATCCCTGAAAACTATCTCCGGAACTGATATCTCCCCAACATCCTCATTAGTAAACATAGAAGCAAAGAATTAATTTAGTCTTTCTGCAATGACCTTATCTTCCCTTAGAGCCCCTTAAACCTCTCGGTCATCTAATGGTCCAACCGACTCCCTCACAGGTTTCTTGCTTCGGATATATTTTAAAAAGTTTTTATTATGAGTTTTTTGCCGGTCTTATCAATGTTTTACACTTAACTTGACAATGCTTATGTTTTATCCTATTTTCTTCAGATGGATCCTTCTTCCAATTTTTGAAGGATTTTTTTTTTGGCTAAAATAGCCTCTTTCATCTCTCCTTTTAACCATGATGGTAATCGTTTTGCCTTCCTTCCACCTTTCTTAATGTATGGAATACATATGGACTGCTCCTCTAGGATTGTATTTTTAAACAATGTCCATGCCTGTTGAACACTTTTAACCTTTGCAGCACACCCTTCAGTTTTTTCTAACTATTTTCCTCATTTTATCAAAGTTTCCCTTTTGAAAGTTTAGTGTTAGAGCTGCAGATTTACTTATTGTCACCCCTTTCTGGTCACACTATCCCCATACACAATTAAAAATAATGTATTTATGATACCAGAATTTACATGAAAAAGGACATTCTGAGGTAAAAAATATTACTTATAACATGTTGATAAGCATTGCTGTGGTAACAACCAGAAAACCCTGCAAAAAAGTTTTAAAAAAGGCACTTGAACCCATGTTGGGTATAGCTTGGCTATTAGAAATGCATGTGTAAACTGAATTACTATTACAATATAATATACCTACTATACCAAAACAGAACTAACTGCTAGATCCCAAACAGTAACAACTTACCTAGGAAAAGGCAACACTATAAATATTACACTGGGCCCTAAAACACCAATGCACCTCCTATTAGAAAACAGAACAAGCAAGATACTTATATAGAAACTACATGCTAACAGAATACCTCACCTTGGTCATACCTATGGAACACAGACTCTCATCAAATACAGACTAAAGAGACCATAATGTATATATAGAAACATATGGGCAGAAACTGAGCTGGAAACCACAGTAAGCCAGACTGTATGTAGTCAACTATGGAAAAACATTGCGATTCTGAAGTCAGGTCGCGAGAGAAAAATAAGAAGATAGCTAGTCTGATAACGAGCTGATGGACCGTTTGTTAAGACTCAAACAAAGAATCTCCCTAAAGCAGGACCTTTTGGTTTGAAACATGATCATGTCAGGGTCGGACTATTGCTAGTTATACAGAGATGAGTATTTACCCAATTGTAAATGAATGTTGATATTGAAGTAGGGTTGGACTATTGCTAATGATACAAAAATGAGCATTCACTTAATTACATACGAAGTTTGACAACGAAGTTCGTCAGCATACGGAGAGATATCATTCAAAGAATTTTTTTAAAAATTTAGAAAATGATTTAAATATTTAAAAAATTGCTGATAATAAAGTAAAGAGACCTATCACCATTGGAGTTTGATTGATATACAAACTCTTGAAGTTTGGGTCCTACATAAATAATATATTATATATTCAAATATATCAAATGTGGCAATTTGAATGGTTTGAAAGATATACCAGTAAACCAATTGAGCTATGCTTGTGTGAAAACAGAAGCATCACCATTCCTCAAAAAACACCAAGCAATTAAATCAAGAAATATAAATCATGAGCCCAATATTCAGAAAAATGTTAGTCGGATAAGTTGGACTTATCCAGCTAAGTAGTGCCACTGCCCAACAAGTAAAATCATCTCTGAGCAAAAGAGCGCTATCCTTAGCAGGCCCCCACCAGTGGAACATGCTCCCCCCAAATCTAAGACTTGAACCCAATCATCAAGAGTTCAAAAAAAGGCTAAAGACTCTTCTTTTCCAACAAGCCTTCCCAGACTCACAATCCTACCAAGACGGAAAGTCTTCCAAATAAGAAGTATCCCCTAATTACGGTCACCATACCAAGTCCTACCTTCAGGTCTCTGCAACTGGACAACAATCTTTGAGTTCTAAAAATTAATCTTATTTATATTTTCCTCTGCAACTGGACTACAATTTCTAAGTTCAAAATTCATTTTATCTTATTATTTATATTTGGCATGGTTAATATGTCACTATATCCAAGTTAAATATTTAAATTATACAGTTTATATTACATAATTTTATTAATTACAAGTAAAACTATTCTATATTATTTATTATCATTATGTTAAATTGTCATCCAGTTATAATGTTCCATATGTACCACTGTTCTATGTAAAGCCCCCTTATCTCTGTTGGGCAGTTTATCGTTATATGTAAACCGGAGTGATTTATAGTCTCTATAAGAACCTCGGTATATAAAAATTAAAAATAAATAAATAAATAAATACTGTTAGCAGGCAACACTTAGCCAGATAAGTTTTTATCTAGATAAGTCAGGGGCGGAGAAATGGGTGGATCAGGAGGAGTCAAGTTAGCCAGATAAGTTATCTGGTTAATTCCAATAATTTAATATTATAGTGATCCACATTCAGCAACTGTTTTGCTCAGCAAGTTAGCCAGATACACTTATCCGGCTAATTCAGATATTTTATTAATACGGGGGTCTATATTCAGCCGCTGTTCAGCTTGGCTAGTTAGCTGGATTCACTTATCCAGTTAACTTTAAGAAAGCCATGTATATTTAGTCTCACTGCCATTCCACTGAATATCCCAACTATATTAGCCAAATAAATGCAGCCAGATAACTTGCTGAGCTACACAATGACTGAATATGGAGCCATAATAAAAAAGCCATACTAATAACAATTATAAATATTAAAAAACTGATCAATAAAATATCTAATAATAAAAAACTCATATGAAACTTTTCCAAATGACTATAAAATATTTCAAAATAGTTGATACATCAAATAACATGCAATAATTAAAACTAATAAGAATTAAAAAAAATCATATCTGGGAATTTTGATTTCCAGATGCCCTGAGATTGTCATGAATTAGCATGGAAAAGGGAGGGGATTGTTGCATACAAATTTTCTCCAAGCTTTCTCTCATACATGCTCAATCATATACACATGCTCATATGTTTTCTGTCTTACATACTCAGTCATAAACACACACATACTTGTTCACTCGCTTATTCTCTATTACAATATATACACACAAAGATTTATGCGTGTTGTTCTCTCTCACACACACATACTCACACACGCTCATATGCTGTCTCTCTCATGTGCTCATAGACACCCACACACACATATACACTCATGCTGTCTCTCTCATATAATCATACACACACACATGCACAGCACACACCCATGCCTACTTTCATACACGCTCTCTTTCATGCTCACTCATACACACAAATATTCTCATATGCTCTCTCTCTCTCTCTCATATGCGCAGTGATGCACAATTTATTTATTTATTTTTATTTATTTAAGTTTTTTATATACCAACATTCAAGACAGTAGTCCCATCATGCTGGTTCACAAGGAACAGGGGTGCAGTTATAATAAAACTTTACAATTTGAACAATAGTGCAGAAAAGCAGTTACATATAACAAGGAAATCAAAAACTTGGAGTGAGAAAGAAAATGGAGATCAGATAATTATATATAAGTATGAATAACATTGTATAAATAACATTGTAAGAGGTGGCTATTAACGCTAATACTAGCAAAGCGAGTTGATTGATGGGAGTTAAATAATGTTGGCGTTAGGAAAGGCCTGCGTGAACAGCAAGTTCATACATATGCTCTTTGTTTTCCTCTCTGGAAGCTAAAGGGCCCACCAGACTCCCTCTGGAAGCTAAAGGGAGTCTGGTGGGCCCTGAGGGCTGAAGGAGGCAGCAGCCTCCTTCAGCCCTCAGGGCCCACCAGACTCTTTCTCTTTCTTCTAGCCTCTAGGTGTGCTGCTCCTACTTTTGAATGTGAGGAAGGGGGCTGGAACATGATGAGGGAGGCCAATGCTTCCTGCAGTCCTGCAGGCCTCATTGTTCCTCATGACTGGGGCCGGCGGGGAGGAAGCTGATGTTCCTTGAGACCCCACGGGATGTGATGCTCCTCATTGTTGGGGCTGGGAGAGAAAGGAGAAAGCCAATGCTTTTCATAGCCCCATGGGCTAACCTCTTCCTCACTACCAGGAATAGGAAGTATGAAGGAGGACAATATTTTCTTCCACAATGACTCCCCTGTTGGATGGCGTCTATGGCTAAGGCTATATCAGCCATAGGCTAGCTATAGCTTTGGTGGACTGGTGTGAGTATAGCGACTTTGTGAAGTTAGAATCAAATGGCAGATTTCTAAGTGTTTGAAGCAGGCAAAGAATGGAATATAAAAGACCAGCAAGAAAACTGTATCAGTAATTTATGTGAGATTATAAAATCAGCCTGAAAAAGATGGCATCAAAATCCAACAAGAGTGGATGTTATTGATATGTAGTAGTGAAAGGAAGAACATGTGGAAGAGCTGTGGATGCGTAAGGAGAGAGATGGGTCAGGAATGGCCCTAGGATTTAAGGCAGAATCAGAGAGAGGGAGATGGAGTCAATAGAGAGTAAAACAGAGAGTGGGAAAAAGAAAACTCCTGAAAGAAATTACAGAGAAATGGGGAAAGCTTAGCAGATAGCAAAGGAGGAGAGCATGAGAAAAAGACTTAATATCATCATAGCATGGGTAAGAACAGCTGAACAAGGAGATAAGGAAACCCACGACATATAAAATCCGGATTCACACTACATATGCGTGGTGTTTGTATGATTTTTGTTTAAGGTAGTATCTGTTGCTAGTGTCTTTCTTTTAGTGGCTATTTGTTGGGTGAATTTATTTGTATCACAAATATTTCCAATTTTAGAATAAATATTGCTATATTTTTTACAAGAATGGTAGAAAATAAAATTACTGTGTCTGTATTATAACCCCAGATTTGCACCAGAAACTATTTTAACCAAAAAATTAAATTTCAGCTGTAATTGTTTCCTTCATTCAACTATGCTTGCAAGATTCACAGGAATGTTCTGTATCTCCTGGGGCTCCCAAAGAAAACTAAGAAAATCATCATGAATGGAAGGGGAGTCCCTTAAATGATTTATGTAAACAGTGTTCTCCTTTCTCACAGTACAGTTACAAAATTGCCAAGACTCTGAATGTATGTCTTTGGACAAGTATAAAATGGGAAATATGCAATAGCAAGTGAATAGCAGAGTTTTGAACAGAATATATTTATTAACATTTTGCTTAAAAATTTCAAGGTCCATATTCAGACACAGTCCAAATAGCAAAGTGAGCCAGATAAACTTATCTGGAAAACTTTGGAGGAAGTACAGCTGCACTACTGAATATGGCTGTCTATCTTAAAGTTGGCAGGCTAACTATAAACAGCTAACTTTAGGAAAAATGCATTGGTCTGACCAGACTTACCCCTAGATTCATCAAGCCAAGATGTCTTCTCGCAGGAGTGGTCTCACTATTGCATGGGGTATCGCCACGATAGTGCGGCCGTTCCCCTGAAAATTCATTGCTGCTGTATGAAGCATTCTTTTGTTCATGACCAAACACTGGACATAAAACAACCTGGCGAGTGACTCTTTAATCCAATAGCAGTCCCAACCTCACAAGATTGCCACTGCCTTAAAGAGCAGCTGGCCCAAAAAAAAACAAACTTGTGACCAAGCAGGGAGGTTGAGCCAGGGTCAGTGCTGACCCCCATCTCAACCCTGGGTCACCAGTTGAGGTGGCCCCGACACCCCCAAAATGTGTACAAGTGAAAAAAATGTATGGTGATGGCCCTGGTCCCCCTTCCTCCCTCCGCAAAGCACACAATAACTTCTGATCCCAGCCCCAGCTTCTGATACCAAAACCCCCCGGCCCCCAAAGACAGTTCCCATGCCCCCTGGACCCCTGGAAATCAATCCCTCCACCCATAAAGGCCTTACATTCAAACCTCCCAGTCCCGCAAAAAAGACTGTAGGACTCTGACCACTCCTGCACCATCTCCTCACCCTTAATTCCCCTCCAGAACCCCCCTTACCTTCAATTAGATCCCATGTTGGGCCGAGGGGTGGAGGATCGCCTTCCAAGGAGTTGGAGTGGGGGTGGGGATTTTCCTGCTGAGTAGGCCAGAAGTGGGGACTTTGTCTGCCAGGCAGCAGGAGGTAAGAGGATTGACTTTGGAGGGGCCAGGGAGGGGTTAGATATTGGGGCCAAGGCCAGGGCCAGCTGTTATTGTGTACTTTGGGGAGGGGGAATATAAGTCATCTGGCTAACTCTGAATATTGAAGTTAGCCAGTAAATTTAGCCAGCTAACTCAAATCCTCCCAGTTACACCTCCGGAATGGCCCTAACATATTTGTCTAAATTCTAGCTTATTAGCTGGCTAAAATTTAGCTGGATATGTCCCCAAACATTCATTAAGCTAACTAACTTCTGAGTTAGCCAGCTAAATGCTTTTGAATATGTACCTTGTCAATTTTGGGGGACAAAAGGATCTGACCATGGTTTCTGAGATACAAAACTATTTACTATTTGCTATGGACATGATACATCCATCTTCTTTTTTGGTACTGGAAGATGAATATGTTGGAGATACCAGTTCCGGACATGGTTTTCAAGGGTGATGAGTCAAATGAACTGTGAGCCTGGAAGATGTAGTAGGCCAGATTGACAAACTAAAGAGTAGCAAATCACCTGGACCAGATGGTATGTATCCTAGGGAACTGAAGGAGCTAAAAAATGAAATTTCTGATCTATTAGTTAAAATTTGTAACCTATCATTAAAATCATCCATTGTACCAGAAGACTGGAGAGTGGCCAATGTAACCCCAATATTTAAAAAGGGCTCCAGGGGCGATCTGGGAAACAATAGACCAGTGAGCCTGACTTCAGTGCCGGGAAAAATAGTGGAAACTATTCTAAAGATCAAAATCGTAGAGCATATAGAAAGTCCTGGTTAAATAGAACACATTTAACATGGATTTACCCAAGGGAAGTTTTGCCTAACAAATCTGCTTCATTGTTTTGAAGGGGTTAATAAACATGTGGATAAAGGTGAACCAGTAGATGTAGTATATTTGGATTTTTAGAAGGCATTTGACAAAGTCCCTTATGAGAGGCTTCTAAGAAAACTAAAAAGTCATGGGATAGGAGGCAATGTCCTTTCGTGGATTTCAAACTGGTTAAAAGACAGAAAACAGAGAGTAGGATTAAATGGTCAATTTTCTCAGTGGAAAAGGGTAAACAGTGGAGTGCCTCAGGGATCTGTACTTGGACCAGTGCTTTTCAATATATTTATAAATGATCTGGAAAGCAATACGACGAGCGAGGTTATCAAATTTGCGGCTGATACAAAATTATTCAGCGTATTAAATCACAAGCGGATTGTGATACATTACAGGAGGACCTTGCAAGACTGGAAGATTGGGCATCCAAATGGTAAATGAAATTTAATGTGGACAAATGCAAGGTGTTGCATATAGGAAAAAATAACCCTTGCTGTAGTTACACGATGTTAGGTTCCATACTAGGAGCTACCACCCAGCAAAAAGACATAGGCATCATAGTGGATAATACTTTAAAATCGTCGGCTCAGTGTGCTACAGCAGTCAAAAAATCAAACAGGAATTATTAGGAAAGGAATTTATTTATTTATTTATTTATTTATTTATTTATTTATTTAACATCTTTTTTATACCGACATTAAAATACACATCATATCGGTTTACTTTGTAACGAAAGGTTGAAATTACATAGAACAGGGGAGGGGAGAACCGGGAGAAAATATGAGTAAGAGAATAGGAGCTCTAGGAAGAGCCTGAAAAGTCAAGCAAAGGGGAAGGGGAAAAGGGAAATGAACATATTTACAAACATTGATCGTGGGCATGAAGGTGAATTATAGTTACATAATTACAGCGGGGGGGGGGGCGAGGGGGGGGGGGGGTGGAGGGGTCGGCTAGTCTGGGAAGGCCTGGTGGAAGAGCCATGTTTTGAGCATCTTTCTGAATTTCAGGGGGCAGGGCTCCAGATGGAGGTGGGATGGCATGGCGTTCCATTGCGTTGGACCGGCAATTGATAGGGCACGTTCCCTGGTTGCCGAGAGGCGGGCCCTCTTGAGGGGTGGGACTTGAAGGGTGCAAGCAAGGTTTGCTCTGGTAGGGCAGGCAGATTGCGTGAGTTGGAGAGGTTCGCTGAGCCATGAGGGATTGTTCTTGTAAATGGATTTGTGTATAATGGTGAGGGATTTGAAGAGGATACGGAAAGAGATGGGTAGCCAATGCAGTTCCTTGAGGACTGGGGTTATGTGGTCTGTTTTACGTGTGTTGCTAAGGAGTCTTGCCGTGGCGTTTTGAAGTATCTGGAGGGGTTTGATGGTGGAATAGGGGAGTCCAAGGTAGAGGGAGTTGCAGTAATCCAGCTAATAAAATGGAAAATGGTTAATAAAATGGAAAATGTCATAATGCCTCTGTATCACTCCTTGGTGAGACCGAACCTTGAATACTGTGTACAATTCTGGTCGCCATATCTCAAAAAAGATATAGTTGTGATGGAGAAGGTACAGAAAAGGGCAACCAAAATGATAAAGGGAATGGAACAGCTCCTCTATGAGGAAAGGCTGAAGAGGTTAGGGATGTTCAGCTTGGAGAAGAGACGGCTGAGGGGGGATATGATAGAGGTCTTTAAGATCATGAGAGGTCTTGAACAAGTAGATGTGAATCGGTTATTTACACTTTTGGATAACAGAAGGACCAGGGGGCATTCCATGAAGTTAGCAAGTTACACATTTAAGACTAATCGGAGAATATTCTTTTTCACTCAATGCACAATAAAGCTCTGGAATTTTTTGCCAGAGGATGTGGTTAGTGCATTTGGTGTAGCTGGGTTCAAAAAAGATGGCCACCGCCATCTTTAAAGATGGCGCCGGCCAGCCAGTGCTCCTACCATGTGACAGGGGCCGGCCAATTGCACGGATATCCTGTCACATGGTAAGGGCAAAGGGCCATTGGCGCCATCTTTATGAGTGGCAGCCGATGGCCGAGAACGGGAGATCTCTCCCGGGACCACCACTAGAGCATCAGGTAATTTAAAAATGTTTTGGGGAGATCGGGAGGGTGGGAGAAGTTAAGGGGTCATCTTTAAAGGGTCGGGTGGGTTTTTTTTTAATCAGGCCATCGGTGCCATTTTTGAGTGGCAGTCAAAATGGCGCCGACGGCCCGAGAGCAGGAGATTAGTCCCCGCGCCCCCACTGAACCACCAGGTACTCGTAAAAGGTTTTGGGGGGGTTCAGGGGGTGGGGGAAGGTAAGGGGTCAATTTTAAACGGTCGGGCCTCACTAAAAAAAAATTAACGATGTGAATTGGAACCGATTCCAATTCACATCTCCAGCGATCAGATTTATTTCTCCCTCCAGCCGAACCCGATCGTTAAGACGATCAGGCACACGATTCACATCTCTAGTGTTTAACACTGTTTTCCTCATATCAACGCATTAGTGCAACTTAGTTAATGACCCCCTTAGTAAGTTCTCATAACTTACAAAGAACCAACAAAAAATATGTTGCAGTATATGAGCTTTTGAAACCACACAGATGTGACATCTCTTGTGTAGACTATTATGGCACCCAGCTTGCTGACCTCATAGACACTTATCCTTTGTTCCCCTCAAATCTACAGGGTTCTACAACTCATCTTCTCTTCTTATGTGATAGCACTTTCTTCTCTTTTTCAGATGCTGCTCCCTTCAAAACCCCATATATGACTGTTTAGGGAACATCAGGGCATCTTTTCACATTACCATTACTTTTCTGATGTCACTTAGCCCTTTTTTAAGCCATTCTGTGCTTTCAATGCAGATTAGTTTTGAAAAGGTGGCATGTTGCTTCTTGTAGGTAAGAAAACTGTTGCACTTTTAAGGTTTGGCGAACTGGCAGAGTACATACATCCAAAACAACAAGCCCGTGGTGGGTGGGGGTGGCTTTGGATACTTCATAGCCATCCATGACTACATTTCTTAATGCCGTTTTTTAGCTTTGTTTTGGTAAATATAAGGTTTTCTATGTGTGTATTCTTGCTGCTTTTTTTTTTTTTTTTACCAATTATTTTCCTTGAAGCAGGACTACCTAAGGGGCGGATTTTAAAAGGGTCACGCGCATAAGGTATGCACGTAACCCTTAAAAACCCCCCTGCACATGCCAAGCCTATTTTGCATAGGCTCAGCAGCGCACGCAAGCCCCGGGACGCGTGTATGTCCCGGGGCTTGAAAAAATGGGCGAGGCGGGGGCAGGGCCGTGGGCGGGGATGTGGTCCAGGGGCGTGTCCTGGGCGTGACAGCAGTCCGGGGGCATGGCCGAGTGCCCCGACACAGCGGCCTGTATTGGGGCCTGCAGCGCAAGTTACGCCTGCCGGAGGTAGGCATAACTCAACAAAATAGCGCGCTCATGTTATAAAATTGGGTGTACATTTGTGCGCGCCGGGTAGCGCACACAAATGTACCTCTGCGCGTAATTTAAAAAATCTGCCCCTAAGTGTTTTGTGTATATTTAAATAAAGCAGCGTAAAGACTGAAATATGGGAAAATGTTTTTAGCTTGTTTCCTGAATTTCATCTTAGCAATGCAGCTTGAGCATGCTCCTTACATTCTATTCTAGATGTTCCTCAGGTCAGCAGAGTAATGTTGCAGGTCTGAGCAAGTGGAGATCTAGGGGTACTGCTCCTCCAGGAGGAACTATTCTCCTTCCTGGGAATTGCAGTTCTGTAAGTTCTCTACTGGCTGTGTCAGCTGAGGCATGTACAGGTGCTTCCCTGTCCTGATTGGCTCAGCAGGTATTTCTGTCCCACCTTGGACTGTGTTCCCTGATAGATGATTAATTGATTGATTACCTGGGCTCCTTACTTCCTGGTTCTAATCCTTCTTGTTCCTAGTTCCTTTTTTTCTGTCTTACTTCCATGTTACTGGATCCTTGCTCCTATCAATGCCTGTTATGATCCTGCTTTGTTTTCCATGAACTCGCTTGATTTCCTGCTGTTAAGATATCGTGAGATTAAACTAACCTTCTTCAGCTTCTTGTTATGCCTAATCTTTGTTTGGCAGGTGTTTCTAGGAGTGAGCCCCAGAGATCCCCAATTTATAGGAATTACCTATGTCTCGTCCTGGGGATTCCCTGATCAAAAAATATACAGAGACCTAACTTTGAGACTGCTTTCCATTATAGATTTGAAGAAGGTGGATGGGGCTCTTGAATTACTTATTGAGTATGTGCTATGCTTTGTATGTTTTCTCATTTGTTGCAACAATAGAATAAGGGGGATCAGAAGAGAGTAGTTTGGAAGGTTCCTTGGTGTGTGCATGTACATGCGGTTTTAGGTAGGACTGAGGTTCTTATGAGAGGTAGTTAGACAGTGCAGAATATCAGTAAGTGCTTCATTTCAAAAGCCACCAGCCCATTAACTTGGCACAGAGCAAAACTGAAGAATTATCCTAATGTATTCAGTAACACAAAACATTCTGAAAAAAAATTCTAACATTTCAAAGCAAGTAAAGAAGAGTGGGCATAGCAAATATACACACAAAAGCACATACAGTAAGAAAGAGGGTCACAAACATTCACACAGACACTTGCACAGTGATAAATCTCAAATTTGTTTCTGTATATGGGTATTTGTGAGTGGAAAAGTGTGAGGAGGAGCAGCTGTGAGTGGAGTGTGGATGCATGTGGGCAGTATATGAAGGTTTGTGATTGGAGGGTGTATATGTGGCGTGAGAATATAGGTTTTGTAGAAAGATGAGCGTGAGTGTGAGAGAGGGCCATGTGAAGGGGGGCTGCATTAGTAGTTTGTATGGGAAGGTGTGGTAGGAATGTGTGAGAGAATATAGGGGTGGAAGGATGTAAGGAGTGGAAAGGATGTGTCTGGAGTTATGTATGATAGAGATGTGAATCGGTTCTGGAATCGTTTCCGGTATCGTGTTCTTAGAACCACGGAAAATCTTTGTTTCCCGCGGTTCTGACCACTTTTTTTTTGGCTGTACTGAGCCCCGACCCTTTAAATCTAATTATTTAGAATCCCCCTCCCTCCCGACCCCCAAAACCTCCCCTAAAGTACCTGATGGGCCAGCGGGGGTCCCAGGAGAGATCTCCCGCTCTCAGGCTGTCGGCTGCCAGTAAAAAAAATGGTGCTGATGGCCCTTTGCCCTTACCATGTGACAGGAGCTATCAGTGCCATTGGCCGGCCCCTGTCACATGGTAGGAGCAATGGATGGCTGGCACCATCTTAAAAAATGGGTTTTTTTTTCTGTGTGCCCTTTCTTTCCCCCCCCCCAAAAAAAAAAAAAAACGATAAGAAAACCACACAAAAATTTCATGGGGTTTTCCTATCGCTTTCGGGGCTCCGATACTTGATGGATTAGAAAATATAATATGATATTTTATCCGTCAGAAAAACGATGCACATCCCTAATGTATGAATGGGATGTGTGTGGAAAAATGGGTGGATATATGTATCTGTGGATACTAGTCTGTCTGTGGGTGTGAGGGTGCATGTCTGTGCATGTGTGATGTTCTATGGATGGATTTGGGGTGCATGTGTATATGGAGGGGTTTGTGTGTAGGGTGTATGCATGTGTAGAGTGTTTTTGTATGAGGGAGTATTGAGAGGAGTGGAAGATTTTGCTGGCGGCTGAAGTGGATTGGTAAGTATTGCTAGCTGGGTAATATTGGGACTTAAGTTTAGGGAGGTAAAATTGTGGGGCAAACTAACTTTAAATGTGTGTGCCTTGACTAAAAGCCAGGAAAAGTAATTTCTTTTAATGTGTGTGTGGCCAACCCTTCAGTTCCCTTCTAGATGGCCCTAAGACCCTTACCATCAGGACTAGTAATAGCATTGGGTTTCTAAGAAAATTAAAAAGTCATGGGAAAGGAGGCAATGTACTTTTATGGATTGCAGGAAACAGAGAGTAGTATTAAATGGTCAGTTTTCTTAGTGGAGAGAGGTAAACAATGGAGTGACTCAGGGATCTGTCCTTGAACCGGTGAAAGAGAAGTGGATTGGCTGGTGCCTTTATGTGATTTGTGGTATGACTGGGATTGTGATGTACATCATTCTGATTGGTTATTTGAATATGCTAGGCAGGGCCTTGTATGTGATAGGCTCTGTGGCATTTGCATTGTTATCCGCCATGTTTATGTAAGTTAAGCAGAGCTTCTACTGCCTAGGTAGATTTGTTGTCTGGAGTGGTAGTATTTTATGTTGTATATAAATATGTGAAACTGTAGTTTTATTAATCATTTTTATTTGTACTTTTGTTCTAATACTGTTAAAAAAAAATACCTTGATTACCTGCTTCTGCAATCAGATTACTCCAACTTCTCCAGAACTCAGCAGCCCGGATTTTAACCAGCACCAGAAGAAGGGAAGATATTACATCAATCCTGAAAGATTTACATTGGTTTCCAATTTCCTTCCGCATCCAATTTAAAGTACTCTCCATGATCCATAAAACCCTCTATAATGACAAAATGGAATGGCTTACAGCCTCATTACATTTTCATACTCCACAAAGGTCTACCAGATCGGCAAGCAACGGATCCTTACCAGTGCCATCACCAAAATCTGCGCATTTAAATACAGTACAGGAGAGAGCACTTTCCATTGCGGGGCCGCTTTTATGGAACTCTCTTCCACAATATCTACTGCCTGAGCCAGATTTTAAATCTTTTAAGAGAAAACTTAAAACATGGCTGTTTCAGCAAGCTTTTCCTTGAACTTATCTTTTAATTTAATTTAATTTTAATACATTATTTTAGTTATTTTACTGCTAATTCTAGTTTTTCTTATAATTATGGTGGATTTAATTAGTATTATTATTATTTTATGAATGTAAATGTCTTCTTCTTATTGTTTTTTAAAATGCTTTTAATAAGACATTTATTTCTTAAGCTGCACACCGAAGTGACATTTGTTTTTATGAATGTCGGTATAGAAAACCAACAAATACATAAATTGATGCAGGCAGTCTTAGTGCTGAAACATTGTCAGGGCAGTTAACAGAGTGGGACCATTCTGGTCCTTCTCCCTGAACAGTGTTGGGAGTTAGAAAGATTTTAATACATGTTGGCTCAGAGCTGGTAAGAATACAATAGGTGCATGGTCAGATAAGTATACCTTTTTGTAGGTTTGAGAGGTCTCTAATTTTAAAATTTGGAGTGCTTTTTTGAAGTTATTAAATTAATAAAAAAAAATGTTATTAAATATTTTTCTAAATTAAAATAGGTTGGAAAGTGGGAATTAGTAAATGATGTTCTCTGGAGTGCTGTTGCATGATACAGTTTGAAGCCCTTTGTGGGCAAGAGACTGTGGATTAAGATATTAGCACAGCTCTTAGCCACTGACAAAATGAAAATGCATGGAAAGTGACGAGTCTATCAATATTCCTGATCCTATTTGGTGATAGTATTTGGTCTTCTTTCTGTTATGATTTATGAAACAATGCAGTGACATTCTGCATTGAATATGTATTACCAGAAAAAAATGTTGCCAATAACATAACGCTACGTTCTATCTTTACTTCTGGTATACCATGTTGTGATACAGCCTTTGATTTCTTTGTTTTATTCATTTATGATTATAATAATGGTCTTTCCTGATTGTTTTGATTCAAAAATATTTTTATTACTAACTCAGAACAGAGGAGAAGTGTGCTGTAATTCTTGCTCCAGAAATAAAAGAACATGACTCTATTAGAATAGAGAATTTAATATATATCCATGTACTCCCCTACAATTATTTTAATACTTGGTAATAGGGAAAATGGAGGGTAGTGCAGACATTGGAGCATAAAAGAAAACTTGAACCATTTCAAGAATGATGCTACTATATTTAAGTACTGCATTTTATCTCCTTATCTCCTCTAAGGCAATTAAAAAAGCACAAATCAATAAAGGAGCTTTTTTCTTCATCTTTTACTGTTCTACTATTGTGCTGAGGCAGACAGGAGGTTTTAAGCCATTTGGCTGCACTGCTAATGTCCCTGAATCAGTTTAGTTTATTTGATATTGGTATATCCATAGCTATCAGAAACATTCCTTTGACATTAAGGCAGTGAACTCAACTAGCGTAGTTACTATTATAGTTGTAAAATGTGTTGTAAAAGTCCAGCTGAAATCACATAGTAAAAAGAGCTGCAATGTCTTGCTGCCCTCTAATGGCACTTTTTAAATGGAGAATATTTTATCCTACTTTGTTAGAATCATGTCTGTCTCTCCCAATGCCCTGTTCATCCAGTTTATTCAGATTTCATCCATAAGTAGTAGAGTTCCCAGTAACCCTCTGCTCACATTTTCCATGTACCTTTAACACCCTCAACACTTAAAGGCCTATATGTCAAAGCATGTATGCACTAATGTGTGGTAAATCAACATTAACTTGTTTACATTAATGATAATGCTCTTTTCTAGCCATTAACCAACTTCTGTTTTGAAATAGTTAAATTAACTGCTAGCATGCAAAAGATGCTAATCTCATTTAAATCTAGTGCAGTTTGCACTGACACACACATCCAGGTTAACATGGTTTTTAGATGTGTATTTAAGGATTTGCAATAAAACCTCACATTACCACATATGTATTAGCAGTGATTTTAACACATGATTCATTAACAGCTTTATCCTTGTAGTGAATCATTTGTTAGCCATACTTCAATCACATTAAAATCACATGTTAACCTGATTTTGTTGCATTTGGATAAATAAGCTCCTCAGAATCCCTGTTGCTTGTTATTTCTTAAAGGGAAACAGGTCAGTTTAGTTGAGTTCAATTGAAATATCACAAAAGTCAGAGTGCATTCTAATGTGATCACATATATGTTTAATTATTAATTACAAGAGGTTCTGCATAACAGTTTGGTAATTTACAGTACATTACTTAAGTAGGGATTGTTATAGCCATTTAAGGGTCCTTGTGTCTAGTGGGTAGACAAGCTGGGTAAATCAGTGTATTGCAGAAGTCTGGTAGACGGATGATTGGGACAACTACTGTTTAATATCCAATCTACCATTCCTAGCAAACATTTTTGAGAAAGCAGTGTTAACTCAACTCGATTATCACCTACAAGATCGAAATATTCTTTTCCCAAATCAATTTGGATTTAGGAAACATCACTAAATTGAGGTACCTCTCACTAACGGACTTGTTTCTAAGTGGGCTACATGCAGACGAATCTTACTGTCTTCTACTAATCAACTTAACATCAGCCTTTGACACAGCGGACCATAACCTACTATGCCATCAGATGAGAAACATTGGAATGAACGACAAGGTCTTCTGTTGGTTCTATTCATTCCTATCTAACAGAACATTCCAAGTCAAACTGGGCAACCCTATATCTGATAGGGATGTGAATCGGGCTTCGGACGATTGAAAATATCAACAATATTTTCAAAATTGTCAGAAATCGGGGGCTCCCCCAAAATGATAGGAAAACCACATGATATTGATCGTGGGGGTTCTCATTGTTTTGGGGGAGGGCGGGAAAATGGCACACAAAAATAACCCCTAAACCCACCCCGACCCTTTAAAACTAATCCCTTTGCTTCCCCCACCCTCCCGACCCCCCCAAAAAACATTTTACAGGTACCTGGTGGTCCAGTGGGGGTCCCGGGAGCGATCTCCTGCTCTCGGGCCGTCGGCTGCCACTAATCAAAATGGCGCCAATGGCCTTTGCCCTTACCATGTGACAGGGTATCCGTGCCATTGGCCAGCCCCTGTCACATGGAGGGAGCACTGGATGGCCAGCGCCATCTTTAAAAATGGCGCGGGCCATCCAGTACTCCTACCATGTGACAGGGGCCAGCCAATGGCACGGATACCCTGTCACATGGTAAGGGCAAAGGGCCATCGGCGCCATTTTGATTAGTGGCAACCGACGGCCCGGGAGCGGGAGATCGCTCCCAGGACCCCCACTGGACAACCAGGTACCTGTAAAATGTTTTTTGGGGGGTCGGGAGGGTGGGGGAAGCAAAGGGATTAGTTTTAAAGAGTCGGGGTGGGTTTTTTGTTTATCGGCTCGGGCGCAGCCGATAAAAAAAACTGTGATCGGGCCCGATGAAAAAAAACCCACATGTGAATTGGAACCGGAATCTGAACCGATTCCGGTTCCGATTCACATCTCTAATATCTGATACCTTCCAGTATGATACAGGAGTCCCTCAAAGTTCAGCTTTCTCAGCAACACTTTTCAATATTTACATGCTCCCTCTGTGTAAACTACTAACAAAGCTAGGAATAGCTTTCTTTTTATATGCTGATGACTTACAGTTCTACATACCACTCTCCATATCATATGACTATACAGCCTTGATTCTTTCCAACTGTATGAAACCTATACAACAAGAACTTTCACAACTTAAACTAATGCTTAATCCCAAAAAGAATGAAATCATCTGGCTAAGTAGAAACACTTTCATAGTTAAACCACCAGTCATGGACCTGGGCAATTTTCAAATAAATCCCTCAGAACAAGAACAAGACTTAGGAGTACAACTAGATGCGAAACTATCAATGAAAATGCACATCAGTAAACTAATTAAAACAGGTTACACCAAGTTGCATATCCTACAATGATTGAAACCATTATTAACAATGGCAGACTTCCATACTGTATTACAAACTCCAATATTCTCAAACCTCTTACTATTAGGTCTTCCAGCATGTCAATTAAATCTACTGCAACTATTACAAAATGCTGCAGCAAAACTCCTACTAGAATCCAGAACATATGATCACATTACATTCACACTGATCACTCTGCATTGGTTACCAGTACAAACTAGAATGTATTACAAAGTTCTAACGATAATTTTCAACATCATTCATTACAATAACCCCAGCTTGTTAGGAGTGATTCTACAACCTTACACACCTCAACAAACTTTAAGATCCCAAAATAAAGGACTACTGACTATTCCAACAATAAGGAGCACACATCTACCACAAATAATAGATCGGTATTTTCTGTAGCAGGCTCAAAGCTATGGAATTCTCTTCCAGAGATGTTACATATTTTACCTGATAGAAAGAGATTCAAATGTGAACTAAAAACATGGCTATTCAAAAACACATATAAACTAACCTAAAACACCAGAAAATAGAGAGCCACAAAGACAAGAATGACTAAAATAATAATTGAAACTTGAAAATGTACCCAATGAGAGAATAAATTAGGTGGAAAATTATCTTATCATTTGAAATCCCCCTACTCCTTGCCTTAAGTACTAGACCGGTTATTGATATGTAATAGAAACCTCTCTAG
The DNA here is from genome assembly GCF_901001135.1 of Rhinatrema bivittatum. NCBI lineage: Eukaryota > Metazoa > Chordata > Amphibia > Gymnophiona > Rhinatrematidae > Rhinatrema > Rhinatrema bivittatum. The sequence continues at coordinate 77,359,772 of NC_042623.1, forward strand.
ATATATATTAATGCCTGTACTAGAATACTACATCTGCAACCAATCATTGTTTGTCTGTTGAGTTATAACTATGAATGTCACATAAAACTATGAGTGTCTACATAAAAAAATAAATAAATAAAAGGACAGAGGGATTGCATACATACTTTTGCATAATTTAAGTCACTAGTTGTTACCAAACGTGGCTTCAAAAAGTCATGTTTTCACTAACTTTCTAAAGGATAGAAAATCTAAGCAAGTTTTATGTGTAGAGGTAGAGTTCCATAGTGCTGGGACCAATCGCGCAAAGGTTCTTTGCTGAGTGTTGGTGAGGTACATTGATCAAGGAGAAGGTACAGTTAGGCAGGCCTATGTTAAGGAGCACAGGGAGAAAGTGGTCTGTAAAGTGTTGTAGATGCACTGAGGTTATGTTGGTGCTTGGTCTTTGATTGATTTGAAGGCAAATGTAAGAAGTCTGAATTTGATGCGGTTATGCAGTAGATAATGGGAAGCCTGTGAAGGCTTTTTAGAATTGGTGTTAAGAGGTCAAATTTATTGCATTCATGATCACACCCTTTACTTAAAGGCCTCTTCTTCTTTTAGGTCCAAATTAGCTCAATTTAAAAAAAAAAAAAAAAAGTCTTTAAATTTCTCAGGTAATCTGGGATTGTGATGGAATATGTTGAACTAAGAGAATAGGTTATACCTTTTTTATTGGACTAATTCAGTACTTCTGTTACTGGCATTTGAGAGCTATACTTCCTCCACCAGGTCAGCAAAAAGACAGCACAGTTACACTGGGTTTAGGTAGTATAGAATCAGTTAGGCATGAAGTTGCCTGCATATAACTCTCAATACAGAGAACACAGCATGGTATACCTGTACTTGGAATTAATTTTCCCTATGTGCATCACTTTGTACTTTTCCACATTAAATTTCATCTGCCATTCAGTTGTCCAGTCTCAAAGTCTCATAAAGTCATTCGGAATTTTCATCACAACCCACTACCATTTTAACAGCTTTGAATAATTTGTTTCATCTGCAAATGTAATTGCCTCACTCTTTCTTCCCTTTTCCAGATCATTTATAAATATATTAAACAGGATAGGTCCCAGTACTGATCCCTTTGGCACTCCACTAACAACATTTCTCCATTTGGAAAACTGACCATTTAGTCCTACCCTTAGTTTCTGGTCTTTTTTAAGAACTAAAGTATGTTACTCTTATTTTTTAAATATTGACGAATATTGTGAATATTGTAGAGATTGACGTCAATCAACAAATTACTTTCACATTTTTCAACAGAATCAAAATTTTGAAACTAAATCCCATTGCTGGTTTATAGCCCTTCATAACATCCCGTGGTCTCTTTGGGCATTTCTCCTCTTTTTCAAGCCGCTTATGGGATCAACTTTAATCATAGGTCTTTAAAGTCCACTTGTATTTTCTTTTTTGTTTTTTTATATATATTTTTCTTTGTATATAAAATCTACCTTCCGGTTTTAATATAGTAATAGTATTATAATTTTGAAGTACTTCCCTTTCAGGGGTGGCAGAGTCCAATTCACGGAAGGCACAACCCTCCCAGTGATGACAGAGTACAGACTACAGTGAACCGCGCGTATCCTTTAAAATCTGGGGTCGGCGCTCGCAAGGCTGCCCAAAATCGGCAGCCTGCGCACGCCGAGCCGCGCAGCCTGCCTCCGTTCCCTCCGAGGCCGCTCCGAAATCGGAGCGGCCTCAGAGGGAACTTTCCTTCCACCCCCTGGCACCTTTCCCTAACTAACCCGCCCCCGGCCCTAACTAATTCCTCCCCCCCCCCCACCTTTATCTGGCAGGCGTAACTTTCGTGCACCGGGCTGGCTGCCGGTGCGCCATGGTCCGGTCCTGGGGCTGGTCCGGAGGCTGCGGCCATGCCCCCGGAACGCCCCTGATGACGCGCTGGCTGCGACACGCCCCCTGACGCCCCTGGAATGCCCCCGATGACACGCCGTCTGCGACACGCCCCCGACGCGTGTCCCGGGGCTTGCACGTGCCGCCAAGCCTATGCAAGATAGACTCTGCGCACGCAGGTGGGTTTGAGGTAGGATTTCGGGGGTTACATGTGTAACCTACGCGTGTAACCCTTTGAAAAACTACCCCTAAGTGTGTGCACAGCAAAGATGTTCATTTTGGTTAGTTTTTGTTGTTTATTTGTGGGGGAGTATCTGGGTTTTGATTCCTTTAATTTTAATTTTTGTTTTGTTTATTTGTCACACCATAATAAACATTTCATTTTTAAAAAATAATTGAAGTGGGACTTCCTTAGATCCAGCTGCTGGACCCTCTGCCCACCTCTCATACACACACAAGTGAACTAAGACCTGCCTTGCCCTCTCTTCTTCCCTCCCCCCCCCCCTTCTACAGGGTCCAAAATATAAAGGGGCAGGAATGAACCCCAGTCACTTCTATCATGTTGCCTCTCACTGCGCAATGGTGCCTGCTGGCCCTAGGATGAGTACCAATATTTTATGGCTGTAAAGCATATGGCCATAAAACAAAATGGTGCTGGTTACAGGGCTGACTGGCACTATTTTGTTGTAAAGTCATATGTTTGCATGGTCATGAAACAAAATGGTGCTGGCTTCAAGGTCAGCTGGTGCCATTGCCCAACCGAGAGTTGATAGGACAAGAGCAACTGGGGATCACTGCTGCCCATTTCTATATTAAGTGCATCATGGAAATGGGGACCTGGGAAGCCCCCTTTCAGCTCTGCGGGGAAAGGGAGGGCTAGGGAGGACCCCCTATATTTTTTAGAAACCAAAAATCTCCCAAAATTTCAGATATTTTTGGCTAAGTCAATTTTTGGTTCATTCTGTTTGTAACAAACCAAAAATCAACTTTTTTGTTACAAAATGTGCATCTGTTTACAGCAAGTGCATATTTCTGATAGGCATTAGTTAATGGCCATGTTAATGCATTAAATATGGCATTAACATTAATGTGCCTTCAAAATGAATTTTAAAAGCCCGGCATATGCCAAAACTGGGAGATATGCAAATATGTTGGGCCAGTGCGTGGCAAGTGGATTTTAAAAGGCGTTTGCGTACATGTATAGCTCCCGGGATGCGCACAGATGAAAAGTTCTGGATAAGGGGCAGGCTGTGGGCATGGCCTTGGCTGGGCATGGGCGTTCCTGGATTTCAACTTCAATTTTGCGTGCAAATACTTCTGCGCGTAGGCATTCTCCGGGGTTCCCTGCCATGGATCTTCACTTGTGCTTTGGAGGATGAGTAAGTAATAAAATAATACAAATTAGATAGATCAGCAGGGTTTTAAGGGTTGAAGCTAACAGGGGAGAAGGGAGGTTATTAAACTAGGGGGGCTTGGAAGTCCTATCCCTTGCCTGGTTGAACTGGGAATGAACTGGGAAAACTGGTAAATGCGTTGGTGCGCATGTCTTTTAAAATCCCCCCACTTACACGGTAGAAGTGGCAATTGTGCACATAGGTACTTAACATTTTGTGCACATGTGCACGTGGTCAGTCTGTTTTATAACATTCATGCATATAGGCGCATATGTTATACAATGGCCTATCCCTGGGTGTAGGCTGTCCAATGCACCTGCGCGCCTCTTTAAAAGTTACCGTCCCTGCTTTTTTTTTTTTTTGAGAAATCTCTTTATTGTTTCAACCGTCCCTGCTTTTAAGTAAGAATTGAAAGACTTGATTAATCTCATGCATACTGGTAAGTTAATATATGAAATTGAACCATTTAGAAAATAACAAGATTAAAAGTTCAAGCAAGATGGATAGAACAATAGCCCAGAGTGGAAAAGGAAAACTGAGAACCAATCTAATGTCGGTAAATATAATATAGAAAAAAATTAATAAGGTAGCAAAATGCTATTTGACAAGACATATTTTAATTGCTTCTTCCAAGCGACATTCATAGAAACAATGTCATTCTAATTGCACTATCGTGACTAGATTACTATACTGAAGCAAAACATCATTTTGTATGGTATAGAACATTTAGTCCTCTGTATATGAAACTCATTCTAAAATATAGAAACACCCTCTTAAAATGTGAGCAGGCCATTACTATTCAGCATAACAAGTCAGTTGGTTTTTATAGGAAAGAATATCATTAAAGCAGTTTAATAAATGTCATTTCATTATATCAGAGCCCAGTTAAACAAGATTTGAAAAAAATATGGAGGTTATAATGTAATATTCCCGATCTATTCATTGTACAGATGTAAGCACTTTATAAGGTTATAGCTTGTAAAAAGTGAAAGCTCTTTAATAGTATGAAAGGTTGTATTTAAAGTACAGTACTATATTATTTTACTGTATTGCACATTGAGCACATATTACCTCCATATCAAAAAAAGTCAATGCTAATTGTTATCCATAATTAAAAGGGACATATTTTTCTTTATATAGCAATCAAATACAAATAGTGTTATTGATATAATGCTCCCAACAAAACTACCTTTTGTTGCCTTACATTGTGTTATAGAGTCCATCAAGCTAAGGTAAGACAACACTGTAGAAATATCATCTTTGTGAGATTTTCCTCACTCCAGATAATGTCAAATTTCACTGAGGTGTACTGTGCTGTTTGTATGTCTCAATCTGCATGTAAAAGTGGCCACTAAACCCTAAACCAACACCAACACCTCATCTCGAGCTATTAGCTGGCCCTCCTATAGTGATATAAATAGTTGAATACTGTAACAGCCCCCCCCCCCCCCGAGGCTCTCTCTCTTTCTCTCTTTCTTTCTCTTTCTCTCTCTTAATAGCTACTTGTCTTGATACTTCATGGGGTGCAAAAATTTTTCACATCCCGAAATACACTACCTATGCAAAGCACTATGGGCCTCATTTTCTAAATTATCGCAGGCCTGCGATACTTTAGAAAATTGCACTAATGGGGGGCAGGGGCCGAAGCGGGGGGCGGTCCGGCAGCGATCGCACCTCCGCGATGCGATCGCTGCCGGCATCGCGCCCAATAACTACACCATAGAAGGTGTAGTTATTGGGCGCGAAATAGCCAGCGAAAAGGGCCTTACCTTTCCGCTGTACGCGCCGTCCTCACGGAGTCGGCCCCGGTGACGCCCCCGACTCCTCCTCTTCCGGGGCCGACTCCGCCCTGATTTCAGTAGCGCAGGCCTGTGCTACTTTCGCTAGCTATCACAGGCTTGCGCTAACAGCGCAAGCCTGCGATAGCTTTGGAAAATGAGGCCCTATGTTAGCGTGTTTTGTGGTAATTCTAAAATTACCATAAACAAGCCACTTTTTCTTACCACAGGCATTATCCATGTGTTATTATAGAATTTTGATGAACCTAGGGTTCAATTTTTGCTCATCTCTTCTTGGAACATATTTCTGAACAGTTATAGGAGACATCAAGGGATTAGTCAACTCAACATCATTGTCCCAGTCTAAAGATCCAGGTAAAAAAAAAAAAAATAAAAAAATTATGCTGGTCCAAGCTACATCAGATCAGAGTCAACTGCATCTGAAGAAATGCAAATTCTACTGGATGTCCCCTCCTCCCCAGCTAGGAAATAATGTGAACTAAATTTAGAATGGCTCACTGATCCCAGAAATACAATTTTTTTTTTTTATTTACAAGGCAATCAACCATGCTCTGACAGTAGAGAAATCACTATATGGAGATGAAAGTGGAAAAAGCTGTTTCACTAATTGCAATCAACACCAACATTAAAATAGATTACATTGTTTATGCACCAACAAAACACATGTGAAAGATGGAATGTATATGCATCATTGCTTCTTCATAGGATGACCAGTTCTGCAATGTATTGTATACTGGCCTATGGTTTGTCAAGTTCTGTGATTATTACAGTTCATTATTTGGTATAATTTATAAATCAATCTTTCTGGTACACTTATAAGCATATGGTCAGCTTCAGCCACAGATGTTGGCATACTGGGTAAAAATGTCTGCAGATTACTAAAATTTGTCCTTTACAATAATGGTAATGTGGTGGACACCACTTTTTTTAGGAAACAATCAAAATCCAATAAATACTGTAAACTCAATTTTTTGAAAAGAAATGAAGTCAGTATTAACTTGAAGCTCCAGGGTGGTCAAGGTCAAAACTGTAAGCTTGGTCCTGCAAGCTGACATACTGTAGATGGAGCTGGAAGTACTGGGGAAAACGGTTTAGGTTCCAATTTATATCACCATTTATTTGGAGGAAGAAACACAAGTCAAGATCCTTATGGTCTTTTCCCCAGCCCATTAGAGTAACTGTTGTAAAGAAACCCTGAAAAAGTATATCCAGAGGTACAGGCTTCAAGAAAATCATCACGCGCCTGAAAAGTGGATGGGGTGATGGAGAATTTGATCTCAGCTTTTTATCTGAGTTAAGACACTTAGGGGCAGATTTTAAATACTTGCGTAGCCGCGCGTATCTTATAAAATCCGGGGTCGGCGCGCGCAAGGGGGTGCACATTTGTGCAACCTGCGCACGCCGAGCCCAGCACGGCCTGCCTGTTTTCTTCGCCCTCCCTTCCCCTACCTAACCCACCCCCCCGGCCCTATCTAAACCCCCCCCCCCCCACCTTTGTCGGCAAAGTTACGCTTCATGAAAGCAGGCGTAACTTTGCGCGTGTCGCCGGCAGCCCCGCTCCGTCCTCCGGTCCCGGGGGCTGGTCCGGAGGCCTCAACCACGCCCCCGGGCCGGCACCACGCCCCAGGCCCACCCCCAAAATGCCACGGCACGCCCCTGGACACTCCCCCTCCTGTCCCTTTTCGAAAGCCCCGGGACTTACACGCGTTCCAGGGCTTTACGCTCGCCGGCGGCCTATGCAAAATAGGAGCGCCGGCGTGTATTCACCCTATTTTATAAAGTGAGCAGATGTATGCATATGTGCCGATGTGCTCACATTTCACATTGGAAGAAAAGGGGGCATGGTGTGGGCATTCCAGGGCATGACCAAGAGATGTGGGGCAAGTTCCTACATGCGTGGGCGTGTGCCCAGGTCCAGTATAATGTAACTTCTGTTATGGAGGAGGTGTAAGTTAAACAAAAAATTACAGGCATCTGTGAGGAGTTTGAGGGATCTGGGGAAACTGGAGAGAGTCCAGGCTGTATAATCAAGGGGTTTGGGAGAACCGAGGAGAACATTGGGCAAACTAGTGGATGAACTGGTGAAACTGGTCCTCAGCTGAATGCATGCGCGTTTTAAAATACAGGCAGTTGCGCATCCGTAAGCAGACTTACGCTGTAGGGTGGTCACAGGCTTAAAATTAAGTGCACACATACACGCACCTAGGCTATTTTATAGTATATGGGTATATGTGCATTAGAGATGTGAATCGTGTCCTCGATCGTCTTAACGATCGATTTCGGCTGGGAGGGGGAGGGAATCGTATTGTTGCCATTTGGGGGGGTAAAATATCGTGATATATCGTTAAAATCGTTAAAACCCGCTAAAACCCACCCCCGACCCTTTAAATTAAATCCCCCACCCTCCCGAACCCCCCCCCAAATGACTTAAATTACCTGGTGGTCCAGCGGCGGTCCGGAACGGCAGCGGTCCGGAACGGGCTCCTGCTACTGAATCTTGTTGTCTTCGGCCGGCGCCATTTTCCAAAATGGCGCCGAAAAATGGCGGCGGCCATAGACCAACAGGATTCGACGGCAGGAGGTCCTTCCGGACCCCCGCTGGACTTTTGGCAAGTCTTGTGGGGGTCAGGAGGCCCCCCCACCAGCTGGCCAAAAGTTCCTGGAGGTCCAGCGGGGGTCAGGGAGCGATTTCCCGCCGCGAATCGTTTTCCGTACGGAAAATGGCGCCGGCAGGAGATCGACTGCAGGAGGTCGTTCAGCGAGGCGCCGGAACCCTCGCTGAACGACCTCCTGCAGTCGATCTCCTGCCGGCGCCATTTTCCGTACGGAAAACGATTCGCGGCGGGAAATCACTCCCTGACCCCCGCTGGACCTCCAGGAACTTTTGGCCAGCTTGGGGGGGGCCTCCTGACCCCCACAAGACTTGCCAAAAGTCCAGCGGGGGTCCGGAAGGACCTCCTGTCGTCGAATCCTGTTGGTCTATGGCCGCCGCCATTTTTCGGCGCCATTTTGGAAAATGGCGCCGGCCGAAGACAACAAAATTCAGTAGCAGGAGCCCGTTCCGGACCGCTGCCGTTCCGGACCCCCAGGTAATTTAAGTCATTTGGGTGGGGGATTGAAGGAGGTAGGATTTGGCAAGGAAATGTTTAAGTTATTTGGGGGGGGTTCGGGAGGGTGGGGGATTTAATTTAAAGGGTCGGGGGTGGGTTTTAGCGGGTTTTAGTGTGCCGGCTCACGATTCTAACGATTTATAACGATAAATCGTTAGAATCTCTATTGTATTGTGTTCCATAACGGTTTAAGACGATATTAAAATTATCGGACGATAATTTTAATCGTCCTAAAACGATTCACATCCCTAATGTGCATGCATGTTATAAAATGGCTGCGTCTCTGGGTGCGCGCCAATGCACACATGTAGGTGTGCGCTCATGTGCCCGTTTGATAGTTATATATCCTGGGAGTAATTTTGTAGCAGCCCGCATAAGTTAGACAGCACATGCTTGCTTGACTTACATTACTTTTCAAGGAAAAGTATAGCATGTTATGTGCGCACTTTACCTTTAAAAATGATTACACCAGTTACCCACACACAGTTACACCTGAGAAATTGCGCAGAAATTTGGGGAGAAATTTTACACAGAAGTTAAAACCCTTCCCCAGCTCCACCCCTGGGAACGCCGCTGCTCAGTCCATTGGGGCAATGCAGTAAAGTGCGGGGGAGAGCTGGCGATCCGAGGCGAGCGCCCGCACACCCAGGCCACTCTCCTGGGCGCGTGATTCACTATGCAAATTAGGGCCCGCGCTAATAAGGAGGCGGCTGTCAGCGGGTTTGACAGCTGACGCTTAATTTTACTGGCATCAGTTGTTGAACCCGCTGACAGCCATGGGTTCGGAAAATGGACACCGGCAAAATTGAGCATCCATTTTCCAACCTGCGGGCAGATTATTTTTTTTTTAATTTTTATTTTTTTTTTATTTTTGGGGCCTCTGACTTAATATTGCTATGATATTAAGTCGGAGGGTGTACAGAAAAACAGCTTGGCTGCACATTTTGCTTTCTATATTGCACGGGACTAGCTAATAGGCTCATCAACATGCATTTGCATGTTGCGGGCGCTATTAGTTTCGGGGGGGTTGGCTGCACGTTTTCCACATGCTATTACCCCTTACTGTATAAGGGGTAAAAATAGCATGTCAGAAACGTGCGGCCACATTGGGGCTATCGGTGCGCTCAGCCGAGCACACCATACTGCATCGGCCCGCATGTAAACTTACACTAGAACATGACATATGTGCATGTTTACTCGCATATCAAGTGGGCAATTTTATAGCAGGTCATTTCTGCTGGTGAAGTACTGTTTTATCTGTAGATATGCCTTTGATATTTACCCATCCTGATGGATTTAGGATTTTGCCACCCCTAGGTACCATTGATGTTGTTTCCCGCCCCCTCCCCCCCCTTCCCCTCCCGGAGAAGGGACAACAGAGCTAAAGGTCTAAGGCATTCATTTATTTGCTTTGCTTTATCTGTTCCAGGCTCACCTTCTCCCCTCAAGTCTTTGAATGACAAGAGGAAAGAGACTGGATTAGGGGTCAGAGGGGATTTTCTTTGCTTCCTATCGTGTGCTTTGGTGTCACCTCTTCCTCCTGTTCCCTGCACAGGATAGGAGGGGAGGGCCTGGAATAGAGTGAAGCAGTTTTGCTTCAGTCTCTCCCTACCAGTTTCACCCCTCCTCTCCTCTTCTCTGCACTGGGAAGGGAGGGGCTGGAGCAGGAAGCAGAAGAGTAAGCATAGTTGGTAAGTAGCATATCTTCAGCTGACCTGCATTCTCTCCCCCCCCCCCCCCCCCCCCCCCATTTTTGCTGACCTAGGCACAGGCCTAGTATACATATTGGCAAACCCAGGCCTGACCCTGAAGATTAATTTTAAAACCATTTCCTTGAGTCAAAAAGGTATTTTCCCCACAGAATAGGGCTTTCAGAAACTTGCCCTAGCTGTGTGCAAATAAAGTTACATGCATAGGGCCTCTATGCACAAGTTTAGCTGCATTGAGAAGTGGTATTCGCTGGGGTGCCATTGTGGAGGTTGGAAGTATGAGCATAAGTTTTCTCAGAAAAACTACCCACACAACCTAACAGGTGTAAATGTATGTAGAAAGCTTTTCTGGGGGCTAATTTTCAAAAGAAAGTATGTACATGAATTAGTTCAAGAATATTTATTTAAAAAAAATAATGCAAGTTCGGCAGAAAATCCATGATGAATGAAGAAATCTGTTGGAATTCCAGGCAAAATCCACATATTTTTGTTGAATCAAACCAGCCTGAAATCCACCTGGTGCAATTTTGAATTAGACAAGAAGACGCCTAATCTTGATGTTAGGAATGAGATGGATTTGAGAAAGAGAGAAGAAAGAGGTTGACAGAAATAAGGAGAAATAGGAAGCAGAACAGTAGATGTATGAGGAGGGTGATAAACTGATACCCTGTCTCTCTATCTGCAGGAAAAGAGGATGGGAAAGATACTACCAAGAAGGAAGAAGAGAGGCAAAGAATATAATAAGATAAAGGAAGAAAAAAATGCTATATGGCTTATAGGTTACCAGGGTCTTCTCCAGAGATTAATAGGTAGAAAAGAGGAAAAAGAAGATATTTATTTATTTATTTAAAATATTTTTATATACCATCATTCATAGTTACATCACAACGGTGTACAATATGCTTACATCTAAAATAGATATTCACATAATCAAATATACAATAAAATATAAAACAATCTTAAAACATCTAAAAAATCATATAGTATACAGTTTTAAGTCATACTGAAAAAATTATTCTAAAGGCTGGCTGCAAAAGCTTGTTCAAAGAGCCATGTTTTCAGTCCCTTTTTAAAAATCTTGAACTCTGATTCAAGCCGTAACTCAGTTGGTAGAGTATTCCATGTGTTTGGACCTGCTATAGAGATGACTCTTTCCCGTACTGTTAGGTGGGCAGTATTTAGTGAAGGAACGGAAAGTAGACCTTTGTTAGCAGATCTTAAAGATCGGTGTGGCGTGTGCATCCGTATAGAAAAATTTAGCCAATCTGTTCTTTGAGCATAAATAGACTTATGAATGATACAGCAAGTTTTATAAAGAATCCTTTGAGTAATGGGAAGCCAGTGCAAGGGAGGAGGGATGTATCATGATTAATTTGTCTTGGTTTTGTCTGTGGGGGAAAGACGGCAGTAAAGAAGGATTTTCCAACATTTATTTGAGGCTTTCTAACTCAACAATTGGCTTTCATATGCATGAAGTAAGAATCAAATCTTAATCTTCCAATGAACAATAATTTTGTAGTCTTCTTACTATGCATACTGTGAGTGGGAAGTCTGAGTCAAATTATCCATGGATACCAGAAATATATTACTGAATTACTGAATGAATATTAATGAATGAATTACCGTTTTATGCTTGCTGAGACTGATAGTTTTTTTTTCTTTAGTTAAAAATGTGGAGTATTCACAGGTAGTGATACTTTTCAAAGAAACAAAAAGGTGTTGTAATATATGAACTTTCAAGCCTGTGAGGTCTCCAAAGCCCATGTACTACAATATCTTTCATGTTAGTCCTTTAAAAATAATCGCTAACATGTTATGAAGATGTGGACCCACTCATTTTTGCTAGAAATCTGGAAGTCCATATTCAGAGGCATTTAGCCAGTTAACTCAGAGGTTATCCAGCTAAATGCCAACTTTTCAAAATTTCCCTCCCTTATCTGGCTAAACTTTAGCCGGATATCTCATTACCTTTGTGGCAACCACCTCAGGGAGATTGTTATTTTATAGGGTGACGTGTACCGACCTGTCTGTGTGGGAGAGACCCTGCCATTATCATGTTAATGGTTTTAAGGAGAGAAAGGGCAGTGGATAAGCTATCTGGTTAACCCTTATTGTTAGCTGTAATGGTGATCAGTAACTTGTATGGAAGCCCATGATTCAGTATGTTTTGATACACCTTCTTATCCATATATACAGTTCTTATTGGGATTTTATAGGATATGCTCTACGTGGGGTGGCTTATATGTCTCTTGTATATTGTGAGGGAGTGATCTGTAAATAAAGGAAAACACCAGTGTATAATATCAATCAAGCAAAAATGGCTGGTGTAACAAATATTACTGCTGTTACAAAACAACAGCATTGGCGAAACGTTGTCAACGTCGGTGTTTCAAAGCATCTTTGTGGTAGTTGTCAGCAGCACCGATTCATCAGTTTTCTTGGCGTCTTAATGGTAGCTGTTACTCGGTACTGAACTCTCATACAAGATAAGTGAAATAATCTTTATTTTTCTTACGGGTGAACATGCTGTTATAAACAGAAAGAAAGCAAAGGAGAAATGTATATTGTCATGGTGACTCTAGTTCGTTTACAGAACTGAATGAAAAATTAAAAGAAACTAGAAACCAGACAAAAAAATGTTAGTAATAATTTGAATACAAATCAAGAGAGGTTTTTTAGACCTATGATTGCACCAACTTACAAAAATCTGATGAAATATTCAGTAGAAAAACCAATATTGAGGTCTTTTCCTCTCAAAAAATTGGATATATAAAAAAATTCAAAAAAAGATAAGCTGTTTTGTAATAGCAGTAATATTTGTTACACCAGCCATTTTTGCTTTATTGTGAGGGAGTGTACAGGATATGCTCTCAAACCACCTTAAAGGACCAGCCACAGCTATATGGCCTGATCATCCTTAAGGATCAGTTCCACAAGGGATTCTGAATGAAGGAAGGCTCCCCTCACCATACTATAAGGAATTAGGACCCAGATAGGTTACAGAAGCCCTGTATTTGTATTTGTATTTATTAAAATTTATTAATCACCTAACACATGAAAGCCTAAGTGATTTACAATAAAAAAATTACATAAAAATTATTGGCTCAGCAATAACATTAAAAAACATAAATTAGACGATCAGGGCAGGCAGGAATCCAGTCTATGAGAAAACCTACTACGGTATGTTTGATGCTTTTTTTTTTTTTTAATCAGAACTCAAGGTGAGCTACGTTTACTTTCTGTTTCGGTTTTGCACTGTAAATAAAATTGCACAGAAGGAAACAGCCAGAGTCTGCTTCCTTATTCCTCCTGGCTGTTTCCCAAATTGCTATCACACAAGTTACTACATATGGTGTTAGCAGTGGGATCCTTTGCTTAAGCGGGAAGCACAGGCAGAAGGCTATAGCCTCAGCAAAGGAAATAAAAATCCTACAGAGGTTTTTTATCTTTTTTTTTTCCTGGGGCCTCCCAGTTCCACTCACCCAGTTGAAGTTACAACAGATTTGCACAAGCTAGTCCTGTTTGTGCAAATCAGGGTTCAAGTAGTGAGTAAGGGCCAAAAAGGCCCATAAGTTTTATTTGTTTTTTTTTCCTCTCTTTTCCCTGGAGTCATACACAGATTGGAGGCAACTTGGGAAGCAGGGAAGATGGAGCAAGTGATGCAGGTTCTTGCTACAGGGCAGCAGAAATTACAATATACCCTACAAACAAATTGATCAGCAGTAGGTGCTGTGAGAACAAGTTATACAACAAAACATAGTGCTAACTCAGGAAGAACAGACCTTACATACTGCTATAGCCAGTAGGGATGTGAATCGTTTTTTGACGATTTAAAAAAATTGTCAGATATTTTTTAAATCATCAAAAATCGTTGAGTCGCGATACAATAGAAATTCCCCGGATTTATCGTGAAAAATCGTAAATCGGGGGAGGGGGAGGGCGGGAAAACTGGCACACCAAAACAACCCCTAAACCCACCCAGACCCTATAAAACTAATCCCTTACCTTCCCCCACCCTCCCGAACACCTCCAAAACATTTTACGAGTACCTGGTGGTCCAGTGGGGGCGCGGGGACCGATCTCCCGCTCTTGGGCATTCGGCGCCATTTTGGCTGCCACTCAAAAATGGCGCCGATGGCCCGATAAAAAAAAAAAAACATCCGACCCTTTAAAAATGACCCCTTAGCTTCCCCCACCCTCCCGAGCCCCCCAAAACATGGCCACCGCCATCGTAAAGATGGCGCTGGCCATCCGGTGCTCCTACCATGTGACAGGGGCTGGCCAATGGCACGGATACCCTGTCACATGGTAAGGGCAAAGGGCCATCAGCGCCATCTTTATGAGTGGCAGCCGATGGCCCGAGCACGGGAGATCGCTCCCGGGACCACCACTAGACCTCCAGGTAATTTTAAAATGTTTTGGGGGGCTCGGGAGGTTGGGGGAAGCTAAGGTGTCATTTTTTAAGGGTCGGGTGTGGTTTTTTTTTTATCGGGCCATCGGCGCCATTTTTGAGTGGCAGCCAAAATGGCGCCGATGGCCCGAGAGCAGGAGATCGGGCCCCGTGCCCCCACTGGACCACCAGGTACTTGTAAAAAGTTTTGGGGGGGGTTCCGGAGGGTGAGGGAAGGTAAGGGGTCAATTTTAAAGGGTCGGGCCTCACTAAAAAAAAATTAACGATGTGAATCAGAACCGATTCCGATTCACATCACCACTGATCAGATTTTTTTCTCCCTCTAGCCGAACCCAATCGTTAAGACGATCGGGCGCACGATTCACATCCCTAATAGCCAGGCCACATCCCTTGTCACCAGTCATACTTAAGATGGCCCCAGGAGAAACCCCAATTGTTTCCTAAAGAACTTTGAACAGACCATTCATTTGGCAGGATAGCCAGAAGATAGATGGACTATCTATCTGGGGGAACTTCCTTACAGGGAGCAGTCAAACAGTCTTCCAAACTGCCAACCCATAAGGTAGCACTACATATCAAAACAGCCTTCCCAAAGAGGGCGGGACTTACCCCAGAATCCTATAGACAATAGTTTCAGCAAGGAGTTCTTCAGCTGGAGGAAAACCCATGGAACCTTTTCCATTGGCTTAAGAATGTGGCTTGAAAGTGGATGTTCCCAGAAGAAAAGACTGGGATGGAGGTAGCCAATGTGATTTTGCTGGATTAGTTCCTGGGTGGCCTTGAATGCTCTATGCAGCAGTGGGTGTGCAGACACCTGAACCTTATTCTAGAGATGGTGCAGGAAATGGTGGAGGCCTATTACCAAGCTCAATCTATCCCTAAATCACCACATGTTCAGGGAAAACCTCCCAACCTGGGTAAAGGACACCGGAGTCCTAAGGACAGGAAACTGAGCCAGACAGGCTGGATTTTTCACCTCAATCACAAAAGCCCATGGGACCACCATGTTTTAGATGCAGAGAGAGGGGCCAATTTGCATGAGACTGTCCCTGCAGGGAAGATGAATCAATGGCCCCACACATTTGTAATTTCATAGATGCCCCAGCCAGGTAGTCTTTACTTTTATGTTTGTGGTTGAGCTACATGGCATTCCAACCAAGGCATTAGTGGACTCAGGGAGTATAAAAACATTCATTCGAAGAGCATTAGTGAAGCGGGTCCAGACTGACTACATCAGAGTAGTGACCTTTGTATGCATCCACAGGGACCAAAAGCAGTATCCAACAATCCAGGAACAACTGAATACCTGGTTAGCCAAGACAAAATAGAGGTGGGAGTTCTTCCATTGCTACTCTACCCCATGGTAAAAGGACAGTACTGTCCAAACTTTGAAAGCGTATGGAACCAGCTCACAATGGGTTCATCCAGCCACAACAATGATGACTTGGAGTTTCCAGAACTTCCTCCCTTAGAATATCCAGACCTGTATTATAAAACTTTAAGATTCTTAAGTCTCAGAGGCAACACCAACAAGACAAATACAGTTGTGCTGCGAATTTAGAGGCAACTGGGGAGGAAGGATCAGAGTCAGGGGAAGAGCAGCAACCCACCCAGAATGTCTTATTTAACTCCTTTGAATTGGAAATTGGAAGTAACCCATGGAACTTCAGATGGGGCCAGAGGGCGGATGAGACCTTTAGGTGGGTCCAAGAGCATATACAGAGGGTGGAAGAAAAGCTAGTCTCTGGAGTGCTATAGGGAGATTTCCCATGTTTTACTACTGAAATCACCAAAGATGAATCATAATAGCCAAAGACGTATGCAGACAAATACTGACAGGCTGAAAACACTGTCACAGTGAAAGAGAAGAGACTTTGCCCAGATGAGAACATTACACTGAAGGATGCTATCAAGATCTGTCTGTTTGTATGCTCGTGTGTAAATAAAATCCAAGGCAGAGAGACAATGCAGCAGCTAAGCTCATAAGCAAAAGTCATAGACTTGCCAAGGGAGTCCAGAGGTCAGAAAGACCTCCACTCTTGGAAGAAGGGGGGACAGTCTGAGATGGAGAAAAACACTGACCCTGCATACAGCTTGGCATTCACGTATGGCAGTACTCCCCCTCAAAAATAGAGAGAGGGAAAAAGACCTGCAATGTGGTAGGACCCCCCCCCCCTCCTGAAGATATGAGTAGGGGGGAAAGATCTGCAATGCAGCAAAGACCCTCCACCCACCATGTGATTATGTATGAGCTTATTCTTTAGAGTTTGTGTGTGTCTGAGGTAATAAGCAAGCCAGAGATAGTTAATTCTAAGGTCTGTCTTTCCCACCCACTCAACCCTTGATGTTTAGGCACAAGACAAGTTCTGATTAAAAATCAATCAGGGTCTTATCTAAATCATACTATTATACCAGCCCTTACTGAAAGTTTAATCATCCCCTTGTAGGACACTAGCTGATTAATTAGTAAATTAACCTGTAAATTTAAAGTACTCTCATTCCAAATCCCTTAGTATCCTAAACTTAACTAGGAACTCAATAAAACTAAGATGAAGGCAGCAGTCCAGCAGCAAGAGGGGGGCTTTCCAGTATTTTGCATTGAGTGCTTCCTCGGGGCGCGGCCCCGAGGAAGCCCTGATTCTACATCCTGGTCTTTGGTTTGAGTTTATAATTCCATTCTATCTCTGTCCGCCCTCCTACCAGCTCATTCAACATATCAGCACCAACAAACAAAGCACAAACATCACTAAAGAACGGCTTTAACTGTCCAGCCCCATCTATCTACAAAAGAACTGGTAAACCAAACCACATACAGGTAGATAGTGGCACCAGAGACTCCAAGCCACTGATCTACATAACCCAAACAAACTTCACAAAGAAAGCTCGCAGAACTTCCAGATCTACCAGCAGACCCCTCAGAAGATTTGTAATATCTCATTATACGACCACCCAATACCACCAGGTCTTCCTTAAGCTTCCACTTAACATTCACCCATCTTTCTCCGGACTGCACTCACCCAACATACCCCATCATACATACAGCACTCTTCTAACATTATCCACCCAGCACTCTTCAAACCACATTCATCCAGCTCTCTTCAGACAGCATTCGCCTAGCACTCCTGTTAACCGTAACAATTCCCACAGTCTTCCACTTCAGCCACTTACATCCCAACATGCACCCCCTCACAATTCCCATCATCCACAATCCCAAATGGAGAACACCAAAGCCCCCTTCCCTCCCCCATCACAATCGTCAACAGAGGCTCAGGCCCATCTTACTGACACCACTCACTCAATTCCTTGGACTAACTCTCTTCTCACTCACATTGATTAATGCGCAATCGATCGCTAAGAAAAGTCATATATTCAACGACTACCTATCCGATACAAAACCTGACATCTGTGCTATCACAGAAACCTGGTTAAAACCCACCGACACTGCACTAATAAATCAGTTACCCATACAGGATTATGATGTTCTCTCTATTCCCAGACCTAAAAAAAGAGGAGGTGGACTTCTCCTCGCAGCCAAAAAAACGCTGGGTCTGACTTTGCAGACTTCCAATAACATATCAAAGATTGAATTTGCCCTATTCAACTCAAAACATCTGACTATCGGCCTAATCTATGCTCCCCCCGGAATACTGGAAGCTGACCCATCTTCCATCATAGAACTTACAGCAAAACACCTAAATTCCACGAAACCTACCATCCTCATGGGAGATTTTAATCTACATGTAGATATCCAACCTCATTCTACCAACTGTAAAACTTTTCTCTCCTCTCTCAACAATATGGGTTTCAGACAAATAGTGACTGAACCAACCCACAAAGCAGGCCATACGCTGGACCTTATCTTTATAAATGAAGGTATCACAACCCACACCACTCCAACTTGCACTCCAATACCTTGGTCAGACCATCGAATTATATCATCGGTTTTAAAAATAAAAGAACTTCCACCACAATCCACACAACCTATAACTATATCGCTTAGGAAACAGTGCTCAGGAGACCAACTCGGTGAACACCTAGCCAAGGAACTTGAGCACCTAGACCTATCCAACGTAAACTCAGCAACTTCATCATGGACCAACATCACTAAAAAGGTTGCAGATCAAATTTGCCCCATGACAACTAAATCTATCAATCCAAACAAAGACAACAGGAGACCCTGGTTCACACCAGAGCTAAAAAATCATAAACACGAGTTGAGATGCAAGGAACAAAATTGGCGAAAAAACCCATCTACAACCACCCTCCTCATCTACAAATCATGCCTTAACTCATACAGAAACAACATCAACACAACAAAGAGAATATTCTTCTCCAAAAAAATCCACCACCTCATCTTTGATTCAAGAGCTCTTTTCTCCTATGTATCAACCCTCACAAAACCCCCGGCACCGACCATTCCAGATGATCAAGCACTCACTAAAGCGAACGAACTAGCAGACTTTTTCGACAACAAAATCACTTCACTTCTAGCTCCCCTCAAGGGACCATCTACACATCCAAAACACGTAATCAACCTCACCCCCCAATCTTCGCAATCACCCGCTCAACAAACACCTCATTCAACCGCTCAACCACCACTCCCAACAGATCAACAACCATCGCACCCAAATGTCAAACAACCTAACACTAACACTTCACTAACACTACTCAACACTTTTGAGCTCACATCCACTCTAGAAATAGAGAATATTCTCAAGAAGATAAAACCATCCTCTCATCCATCAGACCACATTCCATACAACAAACTGTGTCTGATCTCCAACACCATAGCCAAACCTTTAGCAGACATTATTAACTGCTCCTTCTCTCAAGGACATGTCCCGAACCAACTCAAGTTAGCCATGCTCAAGCCGCTCCTCAAAAAACCTAACTTACCCACCTCAGACCCAGCAAACTTTAGACCCATAGCAAACCTCCCGTTGATTGCCAGAGTTATGGAGAAAGTTGTAAACAAACAACTTACAGAATATCTTGACGAAAACAACATCCTCACCTCAAACCAATTTGGCTTTCGCAAGTCTATGAATACCGAATCATTATTAACATCATTATCAGACACTATCATTTTCAACCTAGAAAAGGGCCAACCTTGCCTCCTCGCTCTCCTTGATCTTTCATCAGCGTTTGATACCGTTAACCACTCATGCCTCCTGCAACGCCTAATAGACATTGGCATTACAGGAGTAGTTTTTAACTGGTTCAAATCATTTTTGGAGAACAGAACATACAAGGTCAAGATAAATAACAAAGAGTCCCACACCATCGAATCCAAAAGGGGGGTACCACAAGGATCATCCCTCTCCCCGACTCTTTTCAATATTTATCTACTCCCACTTTGTCAACTTCTCACTAACCTTAAGCTAAGACATTACCTATACGCGGATGATATTCAAATCCTCATCCCTATAGAAGATTCCATATACAAAGCCATATCATTCTGGAATAAATGTCTGTCAGCTATCAACAATCTACTCACCAGCCTCAACTTGGTTCTAAATAAAAACAAAACTGAAATCCTCATTATAACTCCGGAAAACTATACCCCTTCCTCACATTCTAACACTAATCAACATCCGGTCACCACAGGGCTCTCCACCACACAACAAGTTAGAGATCTGGGAGTCATCATAGACAACAGACTCAGTCTCAACAAATTCGTCAACAACACAACAAAAGAATGTTTCTTTAAACTTCAAACATTAAAGAAACTCAAACCTCTCCTCCTATACAGAGACTTCCGCATGGTTTTACAAGCCATCATACTCCCAAAGCTGGATTATTGTAACTCTCTCCTCCTAGGCCTTCCAGCATGTACCATCAAACCACTTCAGATGGTCCTGAACGCCTCGGCAAGAATTCTATCAAATGCCAAAAAGAGAGATCATATCACCCCAATTCTCCACCATCTCCACTGGCTTCCAATTAAATACAGGATCCAGTTCAAGTCTTTAATGATGATACATAAGGCCTTACACAACATCGCACCTCTCAACCTAACATTCCAAATTCAATTACACACATCTGTGAAACCAACCAGAAGCGCCTATCAGAACAGACTAATCACACAACCTATGAAATCCGTTCTGAGGAAACGTGCATTATCCACAGCAGGCCCTTCACTTTGGAACTCGCTCCCTCCAGACCTTCGTTTAGAACCATGCCACTCTACATTTAAAGGGAAACTTAAGACTTGGCTTTTCAAACAAGCTTTCCCCTAGAGCCAAGAACACGAAGAAAAGTCTTTTCAAGCCCACAACGAGTTATTCAGATCTATTTTTTTCTTCCTTTGTTAATCAGAAATTTACACATGCTGACTTCAATGTAAAACTTATTACTTTGTTTTTGTTCAATGTAAAACTTCTTTTATTCTGTTCTATGTAAACCGCTATTTGTAGCGATAGTTACTGTTCTTTGTGAACCGGGGTGATATGTATATTATACAGGAACCTCCGGTATATAAATTAATTTAAATAAATAAATAAATGTATGATTTTTTACCCGCTGGTGAAAGATTGTATGTGTGCACTCAGTGCAAAGAGCGCCTGGCTCTCAGAGAACGAGTCCGATATCTGGAGGCTAGAGTAGCAGACTTGGAGGAGCTGAGGCATACAGAGAGGTACATTCATGAGACCTTCAAGGACATAGTAGGCAAGTCCCAAATCCAATCTGGCAGCCCTAGTGCTGCCTTGGATCAGAAAGGTCTCCCAGTAGGAGAACATCACCGTGGTGTAGCAGGAAGTGATCTCCAGGTGATGTATTGTCCTCTCGCACTGAGGACAAGTCTCCCAGGGCTACTGCCCAGGAGGGAAGGGTTAGGCCGGCCATCATAGTAGGTGATTTGATTATTAGAAATGTAGATAGCAGAGTGGCTGGTGGACGTGAGGACTGCCTGGTAACTTGCCTGCCAGGTGCGAAGTTGGCAGACCTCACGCGTCACCTAGATAGGATTATAGACAGTGCTGGGGAGGAGCCGGCTGTCGTGGTCCATGTGGGCACCAATGACATAGGAAAATGGGGAGAGAGGTTCTGGAAGCCAAATTTAGGATTTTAGGTAGGAAGCTAAAATCCAGAACCTCCAGGGTGGCATTCTCTGAAATGCTTCCTGTTCCACGTGCTGGTCCCCAGAGGCAGGCAGAGCTCCAGAGTTTCAATGCATGGATGAGATGATGGTGCAGGGAAGAAGGATTCAGATTTGTAAGGAACTGGGGAAACCTTTGTGGAAAGGGGAGACTTTTCCGAAAGGATGGGCTCCACCTTAACCAGAGTGGAACCAAGCTGCTGGCACTAACTTTCAAAAAGGAGATAGAGCAGCTTTTAAACTAGAACAAGGGGGAAAGCCGACAGTCACTCAGCAGTGCATGGTTTGGAGAAATGTATCCTTGAAGGATACTAATGAAACAGGAGAGTTAGGGCATCGCAACAGAGAGGTTCCATTAAAAGCAAAATAGTCCATGTGCCTAAATGTAAAAAATCACCGAAGCTAAGGATTTCCGAATTATCCCTAACAACTGAAAAGCAGGTTGTTAATACAAACAAAAAAACACACTTTGAAATGACTGTATGCCAATGCCAGAAGCCTAAGAAATAAGATGGGAGAGTTAGAGTGTATAGCAGCAAATAATGAGATTGACATAATTGGCATCACAGAGACTTGGTGGAAGGAGGATAACCAATGGGACAATGCTATATCAGGGAACAAATTATATTGCAATGATAGGGAGGATCAACTTGGTGGGAGTGTGGCACTTTATGTCCGGGAGGGTATAAAGTCCAACAGGATAAAGATCATTCAAGAGACTAAATGCTCAGTAGAATCTATATGGGTAGAAATCCCATGTGTGTTGGGTAAGAGTATAATGATAGGAGTATACTGCCGTCCACCTGGACAAAATGGTCAGACAGATGATGAAATGCTTAGAAAAATCAGGGAAGCTAACCAATTTGGCAGTGCAATAATAATGGGAGATTTCAATTACCCCAAAACTGACTGGGTAAATGTAACATCAGGACTTGCTAGAGACATAAAGTTCTTGGATGTAATAAATGACTGCTTCATGGAGCAATTGGTTCAGGAACCAACAAGAGAGGGAGCTATTTTAGATTTAATTCTAAGTGGAACACAGGATTTGGTGAGAGAGGTAATGGTGGTGGGGCCACTTGGCAACAGTGATCCTAACATGATCAAATTTAAACTAATAACTGGAAGGGGGGCAATAAGTAAATCTGCAGCTCTAACACTAAACTTTCAAAAGGGAAACTATGATAAAATGAGGAAAATAGTTAGAAAAAAACTAAAACGTGCAGCTACAAAGGTTAAAAGTGTTTAACAGGCAGGGACATTGTTTAAAAATTCAATCCTAGAGGCGCAGTCCATATGTATTCCACACATTAAGAAAGGTGGAAGGAAGGCAAAACGATTACCGTCATGGTTAAAAGGTGAGGTGAAAGAGGGTATTTTAGCCAAAAAAAAAAAACATCCTTCAAAAATTGGAAGAAGGATCCATCTGAAGAAAATAGGATAAAACATAAGCATTGTCAAGTTAAATGTAAAACATTGATAAGACAGGCGAAGAGAGAATTTGAATTGAAGTTGGCCATAGAGGCCAAAAACTCATATTAAAAACTTTTTAAAATATATCCGAAGCAAGAAACCTGTGAGGTAGTCGGTTGGACCATTAGATGACAGAGGGTTTAAAGGGAGTCTTAGGGAAGATAAGGCCATTGCAGAAAGACTAAATGAATTCTTTGCTTCCGTGTTTACTAATGAGGATGTTGGGGAGATACCAGTTCCGGAGATGGTTTTCAGGGGTGATGAGTCAGACGAACTGAATGAAATCACCATGAACCTGGAAGATGAAGTAGGCGAGATTGACAAACTAAAGAGTAGCAAATCACCTGGATTTGATGGTATACATCCTAGGGTACTAAAGGAACTAAAAAATGAAATTTCTGATCTATAAGTTAAAATTTATTACCTATCATTAAAATCATCCATTGTACCTGGAGGGTGGCCAATGTAACACAATATTTAAAAAAGGCTCCAGGGGTGATCTGGGTAACTGTAGATCAGTGAGCCTGACTTCAGTACCAGGAAAAATAGTGGAAACTATTCTCAAGATCAAAATCGTAGCACATATAGAAAGACATAGTTTAATGGAACACAGTCAACATGGATTTATACAAGGGAAGTCTTGCCAAACAAATCTGCTTCATTGTTTTGAAGGGGTTAATAAACATGTGGATAAAGGTGAACCAGAAGATGTAATGTATTTGAATTTTCAGAAGGCGTTTGACAAAGTCCCTCATGAGAGGCTTCTAAGAAAACTAAAAAGTCATGGGATAGGAGGTGATGTCCTTTCGTGGATTACAAACTGGTTAAAAGACAGGAAATAGAGAGTAGGATTAAATGGTCAATTTTCTCGGTGGAAAAGGGTAAACAGTGGAGTGCCTCAGGGATCTGTACTTGGACCAGTGCTTTTCAATATATATATATAAATGATCTGGAAAGGAATACAATGAGTAACGTTATCAAATTTGCGGATGATACAAAATTATTCAGAGTAGTTAAATCACAAGCGGACTGTGATACATTACAGGAAGACCTTGCAAGACTGGAAGACTGGGCATCCAATTGGCAGAAGAAATTTAATGTGGACAAGTGCAAAGTATTGCATATAGGGAAAAATAACCCTTGCTGTAGTTACACGATGTTAGATACCATATAAGGAGCTACTACCCAGGAAAAAGATCTAGGCATCATAGTGGATAATACTTTAAAATCGTCGGCTCAGTGTGCTGCAGCAGTCAAAAAAGCAAACAGAATGTTAGGAATTATTAGGAAGGGAATGGTTAATAAAATGG